>NW_024038734.1:1572500-2238671 GCF_016077235.1 Cyprinodon tularosa | reverse complement strand
AATCTAAAATTTGTTATTTTTTGGGAGAAAGTTTGAAAATGTAGGGTGGTTTTTCCCTTAGTATATTGGGGTAAAGGCAGTCCTCGCTTGACCAATTGGAAGCTACCTTGGACACTCAGAAAAACTTAGAACTTCCCTCATTTACGGCCTGGCCTCCAGGAATTCTAAGGTCATCTGGCTAAGGAAAACATAAGATAAGATTTCACAGATAGCTGTGGAATGCGGGGCCTCTCCTACCATAAATTCTCAGGAACAAACTTAAATTCAGTAATTTGGTTCAAGGAAAGGTTATCTTCACAAACCCAATTTTGCTCTTCTGCACTATCCACCCCTAAAGATTGAATCCTGCCTTAAATCAAAAATAAACACATAGAATCAACAGAACATGAGATACAATTCCTTTTTCTCACATCTGAAACATAATATTCAATCCTAAGTATACAAGCTAACACATTTTCCAATACCCCATTTTAGCATAGATCTTGAGCAATTTTCTAATACTAAACAAAACATTTTCATTCAAACAATTTCCATTTGATTCTGATATTGTCACAGATAGTACAATTTTCAAATACATTCATCATCTACTAAACTAATTAATTTTAAAATTAGATAATACAATTTTCATTAAAAAAAATGCTATTAGTACTTAGAAAAATGTCTTAAAAACTAAATGTTAGTGTTTTAACATTCTACATTGTATTCAGTTTCACACCATCCCAGATGTTAATTCTGGAAGACTTTTGATCTTCTGTAAACCAAGCAGACCTCTCTCCTCGAGGGTTAAAATGATGTCGCCCCCCCCAGGAGATACTCATTTTAGGGCCCTCCTGTACTTTGAATACTTACCCATCAATTGTTTAGTTTTAAATCATTAACAAAAACTTGTTCAAAATTAAGAAATATGTTCAAAATGAGAGTGTTCAACATACCTTTTACACATGCCATAAGATTAACTGTATTAAAAACTAAAAATAATAATTTTTCTTTAACACACTGAATTTAGACGCCGAATTTAAGACAGTGAAATAGATCCAGTTAAATCTCAGGAGGCTGAAAAGTTTGAATTTTGAAAGGTTGAATTTTTTTATATGCAGATTTTTTAACACTGAAAATTAAACTGAAAAATAAGTATTGAAATGTAATCACTTTGAAATAGTAATGTGAATTTTTAGCTTGAAGAAAAAATAACAATTGAAATTTCAACTGTGTAGAAATAATGACAATGAATTTTTTTTAGGTAAAAAAATGTGTTCTGAATATATTTTAACACTGAAACAGTAAGTACAAACATACAACATTTAAATTTCAGTGGCATTTTTAATTCAAATCCCAGCGACACAGATTTACTTCCATATTACTCACACTGTGCAAATCTGCCCCTTCACATGATACTCATAGATACCACCTGCTACCCTGCCTATTTAACCAGACCTCAAACCAGTTACTGTTGCCAGGTTGTTTAAAAGCCTCTTTCCCCCAGCACCTCCACCCCAGAAACAGCACCTCCACCCCAGAAACAGCACCTCCACCCCTAAAGCCTCCACCTGCCCCCCTTACTCTGCTAATGAAGGCCCCTAACTTCTACGCTTTCCCTGCCTTTTTAGTCATCTTAAATGACATCTTGCTTTAGCTCTGCCTTTTGTTACTATATAAGCTACTGGAACCAGAATTTCCCTGAAGGAGCAAACCCAAAGGATAAATAAAGCTGAGTCTAGATCTATGTCTATTGTTCTTCTGTTCTTCTGCCTAATTCTGACCTTGCTACTGCCTCGCGGTTTCCTTACCTTGCTCTTGCCAGACTACAATGAACTTTATGATTTCTGGACACCAACCTGATTTTTGCACACTGACTATCGGTTCTTGCCATCACTTCAATCTGATTGTAATCTCTCCATTCTGACCCTATTTCTGCCCCACTACCGAGTTCTGTTTTTCCTCCAGGATTCCAAGATGGAGAATCTGCTCAAATCAGTTCCCGATTGTTTCTCCTTCCCTATCTGGCTTTGTAAGCAGGACACTCTCCCTCTAGGCACTACAAGCCACCTGTGATGTCACCCCTGACTCTTTAGCCACTGTTCTCATATCTTCAGGAGATTTGAACCCCCCAAAAAGCAACTTTGAAGTTACTGTTTAACTGTATTCTCTAAAAAACTGTTATGGATAAAATATTCACTCTGTAAACTGAGATGTAGTGTGAACTACTAGTTAATGTTGCCTGACAGCAGAGATGGGAGTAACGTGCAAGGCTCAAGTAAGTCCCAAGTATCAGCACTCAAGTCTCAAGCAAGTCCAGGTTGATCTGGAAGGAGGATGCGGAAAGTGAAGGCCAAGCATACGTTTAGTCAAGCAAGTCAAAACACAAGTCAAGTCATTCTTTTTCAAATGTCTGTTTTTCAATCAATCAATTTTTCAGTTAATGTTTTTGTCAGCTGATAAGGTAGTAAATTAGGTCAAAATTAATTAAATGTACATTTAAATAGCTTTTTATGTGTAAAAATAGATTTAACAACAGTGATGGGACTAACGGCGTTACTAACGCCGTTACCTTGTTTTAGTAACGAGTAATCTAACTAATTACTTTGACTGTAACTATAACGCAGTTACCATTGCAGACACCCCGTTACTGCGCGTTACTCAGGTCGCACAATGAACCTTTTTTCATGATGGGACTCGTGCGCAGCTGCGTGAAGCTGACACCCCACCCACGTCAAAAAACTCTGCAAATAGACTGAATGGTTAGTGCAACGTTAGTGCAGATTTGTGCAAAAAAAAATATTGTTTGTGCTACTTTTGTTTAAGAGATATTAAAGATTATTTTTTAGGTCATCCAGAGGTGCGCGCCTTGTCATGAGAGAGGGGAGGATGAGAATGGCTGATGTATGGTGAGATTCCGTCTGTCAGTTGAATAGGTGGGTGTTTCTGCTGGTGGGTGTTAACGTACAGCACACACAGAGAGATGGAGAGTGAGGATGACTCCAGCAGCAAAACAGCGTTTTCCACATGGAAATACCGGTGTTACGTCGAACTGCGTTTCCCCATCACATAACGGTTTCCTCTGCATCTCCACACAGCGAAGGCGGCACGATTCACCGCGCAAGCGACAGGAAACGCGCATGCTCGCTAAAGGCGCGCAACAGTCGCCCTGTGCTCGCGCCACAGGAGAACTATGGAGAGCGTGAACGATCAAATGATTAACCTGACAACAGCCAGAAATGATAGCCTGTATGGAGAAAGGGAGAAATCTGGATGGATGGATGGATGGATGGATGGATGGATGGATGGATGGATACTCTGCCTTCTCAACCTACTGTATTTTTTATTTTAAACATTATTTGATGGCCTTTGTGGCAGGGATGAAGATCCATATTTTATGTCACACACAGAATATACATCTGGATAGATAGATGGATAGATAGATGTTGCAATATCTATAACAACCCAAACACACAGGATTTCAGAATTAGACATCCCCAGTTATTAATTTCATATACTCACCGGATCTGAATGTCCTGTTATAAAACTTCACATCGCATTCCCCCCTGATGTCATTTACGTTGAGTTGCAATAAATGCTAAACTGTCTGCAGGTTCTTGTCTTTGTCGTCCACTCTATTCAGCTGGCTTTGGAAAAACACTGCGAGAAGGTGGGGGGCCGGGTGGTGAGGTTTACGGGGGCGAGAAACGCAAAAGTAACGCAATAGTTACTTTTACTAGTAACTAGTTACTTTTATTGTGGAGTAACTCAGTTAGTAACTCAGTTACTTTTTGGGAGAAGTAACTAGTAACTATAACTAATTACTTTTTCAAAGTAACGTGCCCAACACTGTTTAACAATCACATTCCTGTATGTTGAAATGTATGTTGTTCAAACTGAAATACTGAATTTCTCATTTTGTGGTCAGGTATCACATAGTGTATATGAAAAGTCCATCAGTCTATATATTGCCTAGTTAGGGCAGCAACCTTTTTCCACCAGAGTATGCACCGTCAATCAGGTTTTAGGTTTTGTGTGTACATTGAAACTTACATGTGGGCATCACAGTGAAAGTAGATTGACATGCTTAATAAGTTAGATAACTTTACAAACTAAAACCATAGATTCCACATTCCTTAAAAAAGATCTCTTTTTTAAAACATGCTGCTTTTTATACTGAAATTTCAGCTTTCATTTTGATGTGTCATTAAATCACAGCCTTTATAAAGAAAAAAAAATCATTTTAAAAGCAAATCAATAATAATTTGTTTCCTATTCTGTATCTTTATTGCTGACTGCCCGAATGTGTCATGATTGGGTTTAAGGACTTAGCCCACATGCAGAACACAACAGAGTCTGAAGTAAAGTTTACCAAGGTTTATTGAAAGATGTACAATGATATAATACTGGATCTGGTTCTGGTACTGGTCCGGGACTGGTCTCAGAGTTTCTGGAGAGATGAGAGTTTGGTTAGCCAGGCTGATGATGGATTGATAGAGAGAAGAATCAAGATGTACCTTGAGGAGATTGTAACAGAGCCGTGAGGTGAGATACCATAGGTCCAGAGTCAATGATGTGGCAGAGAGTTTAAGCAGCAGCAGCGTCTAGTTCCGAGCTAGAAGGTTTCTGGCTTGGGTTTGTTCCTTGCTCTATCCAAGAGCTGAAGAAGGAATCCAAACTGAGATCTTCAGGTTTGGCTTTCATGAGCAGGCAGGCAGGTTTCTAGGTGGAGCTCATCCAGAGCTTCAGGATTTCCTGTGAACACAAAAGACAAAGGCGATTAGAAGACTAGTTCCTCTCTAGAGTCTACTAGTAAAGTTCAGACGTTCTGAGGCTCAGGTTCGCTAACCAAACTAGGTCAACACTCCGGCGTCGAAGAAAGGTCTGGCAGCTGCTTAAGTAGTGTGGACCTCTGATGAGCTAATGATCTCCAGGTGTGTAGAGGAATCAGCTCAGGAGACAGCGCTCTCTGCTGGAGATCAGGTGGCAGATCTCTGGATCCTGACAGAATGGTCTGATATCAGCTGAATAAAGTATAAACTCACTATAGACACATTATAATGTGCTTGATTTAGGAACCGCGACCTGAGGAAAATGATGTGCTTACCAAAAGTATGTAAACCTTTCCCTGAATGTAAGGCTAAAATTAGAAATGTACACCTCTGGGATATTGGCAACAAAACTATTGACTCTTGTGCAGAGAAAAAAATACAAATTGGGACAAGCACTACAATTGTAATTTAATAATTTTCAGGTAAAGAAATAACTTTGAATATTTAAAACATTTATTTTGTAGTATGCATTTGAATTGAGTGAATTTTAGTTTTTCTTGATTGTATCTTTTGTATTCTTTGTATTCTAAAGCCATGTTCTGCAAAGGTACATAATTGGGTGAAATCCATACATATGCCTCTTTTTTTTTTTTTACCTAAAACAATTTATTTATTTTATCTTACAAGATGTATTACAGGACTTACAAATATAGTGTTCAGTTAAGCGCACAGAAACATAGCCATGTATCTGTACAAGGCATAGCCAGGGTCATTAACAATTTTATCCCAATGAAGCATTGTCACTTTGAAGTAATATGGACTAATATACTAATAATATTCTTAAATGTTACTTTTTACCATAGTAAATAATTTTTGGCTAACACTATTAATATACCATCTGGAAAGTCTAAGGAACGAGCTTTAGCCCCGGAGCTGCAGGGTGCAAATCCCTGAGGTACAGAAACAATTAATCTGTGACAGGCTAAAATTAGTTTTTCTTTTCGGAATTGTTAAGATTAACTGCATTTGTACTTTTATTTTTCTCTGTTTGCTATCTGCATTTTGTAGAGCTCAGATAATTTATGAAAGTTATTAGGTGGGCAAAACCTTTAAATTATGTTAGCAAATAAACCAATAAAAACTACTGAATCTACAGTGACCACACAGGTTAATATGATACCTATGTAATACATTTCTTAATATATATATATATATATTTTACACAAAGCTTAGCAACCCTTTATATCAAACCACAGTCTAGTTTCTGGAGCACATCACACTGGTGTTAGTCCATGCTACTTGCTTTATTAAGCCTTTTTGTATTTCAATCAGTTTGATATTGGAGCAATACTTCCTGCGAACATCTATTGCAACTGCATCATGTTGTTTGGCTCCATCTTAAACTCTTTATGTAAAAGTAAACCATGTTAACTGAAGGTGTGAATATTCAAATTTTATATGACTCCTGGACCTATTCCTGGACTGAACAAGCAGTGTGGAAGCCACTTAAAAAGAATGGAAAATAATAAGAATAAAAAAGAAATTCTTCCAAGTTGCTTTGAGGTGAAGTTACCTGTTTGGGTCCGTTTGCTGAGAGTGCCATTTATTTTTAGTATTTAAATAATATTTTGGACTTATCAATCATATGATAACAACATTTGTTTTGTTATGTTAGGCAGACAAAATAGATGAACATGATATGAATGGCTTGTTTGGGGCTATTTGGCTACTCCCTTATTCAGGGGGTGACCTCACTTGGGGGAGAGGCGGCCAAGTGAGTAGGGCATAGAACTTGGAATCCTGAGGTTTTGAGTTCGAGCCCCACTCCCACAGACTGCCACTCTGGGTCTCAGCAAACACCCTTAGCCCCTGAATGCTCGCCGGGCGCCCCACAATGGCAGCCCGCTGCTCCCAGAGGGGATGGGTTAAATGCCAAGGTAAATTTCTCCAATGTGAGATCAATAAAATTAAATTATTCAACGTATTCTCATTATCAGTTCGTATGAAATCGTACGAAAAGTGATGCACACTTTTTCGTACGTTTTGGACGTTATTCCTCAAAAAACCGGATCAGTGCGCATGCGCGCACAGGCAGACAGACAAAAAAAACAGATCCGCGGACGGACGTAAAACTGGGAAAAACAGTGCAAAAATCACTTCTTCATGTCTCTAACTATGTTGCTTGCTGTTTTATATCTTAAGGTTAGGGTCAGGGTTAGGGCTAATTGTATTTTAAATTCTATGTTCTTGAATGGTGCGTAAGATGCGCATACGACGAAAAAACGTCCAAAACGTACGAAATTACGGTGCATAACTTTTCGTACGATTTCATACGAACTCATAATAAGAATACACTGAATTATTATTATTATTATTATTATTATTATTATTATTATTATCACATGTGTTAAAGCAGATTCTCTTTGGCCACAATCTGGACCCTGATCCCCTGCATTACAGTCAGAGACCTAGCCTCAAAGTGAAGTTGGACCAGCTAGAAGAACGAGTTGTGCGAGAACGCTGGGACCCTTTTTACACCTTTTTCGCCCTCGTGTCCCTCTGTTGTCGTACAAACTTACTGCCACTTTGTTAGGTTTAAACACCAAACATTTTATGCAGTAACCTGTACAAAGAATGACACAGAGAATTTTAGTATGATTCACTTGCAAGGAGAGTGATCAGAGACTGTTCAGTTACAATTCTCCGAACCACTCTGAAAAAGTCTCCGCTCTACCAAGCTTTTTATTAAGGAAACGCCCTGGCTACAATGTGGTTCCGACTGCTAAGGGGAGGGGGAAGGGTGAAGCCAGTCGGAACCAGAAGGGAGGGGTGAAACCCAGTCGGTACCAGAAGTTATACAATATCATGAGATAAGAGCTTTCACTCCTTTCTCCGGTGTTAGTGAGTGCATTTCCCCGTGTTTTCTCCTTGCTGACCTTGAGCAGCCAGCACTGCATCTGCACACACTAATAACAAGCATTAAAAAGACAGCAAGTGAAACATTTCAACACTTTGTGTAATACAAGTATACAGGAATATGCAAATGTGTAAATATGAATGTATAAGGATAACAAAATGTGTGAGCATAATAATATGATTAAAGTAATATGATTAAAAGTAGAATAACTTGTACAATTAATCCAACATTTCCCCCCTGTTTATTCACTTTAAGCTATTTATTTTATCATTCAGTAGTCACTTCTTTTCAGATTTTCAACTATGAAATCACGTTTTAGCTGTAAAGGGTACACTCAGAGGTACTTTAAGCTGGTGGGTTACTGTTAATGTCATTAGAATTAAGCAGGAAAATGCAAAGAGATTTCATCCTCTGCGCTGTCTTCATCATCAGATGGGTATTTTTCAGTGGGCATGAGGGCATACATTTCTGCTTTCATGGGTTGTATTGCTGTGGCAATTAGTCTATTTAACAGTGCTCTAATACATGGAATACAACAACATCCACATAAGGTCAAGATGGCGGCAAATACAGCTATAGACATTAAAATAGAAAGCACCAATTGTTTGTATTTACCAAAAATGTCTCCAAATCCATCCCACATTTTTGTGTCAACTCCAGAATGGTCTTTCATTTTGCTGTTAAGAGAGCGAAGGCCTTCAAGGGCCTTTGTGAGGCTGCCATCTGCAGCGGTGTTGTTGGGAATAAAGGTGCAACACTGATCTCCAAAAATAGAGCACACACCACCTTTTTCAGCTAACAACATGTCAACAGCAATACGGTTCTGGAAAGCCATCAGAGAGGTAGCTGACAATTGTTCATGGACGGCGGAGAAGCCTTGTTCTGTTTTATTTCCCAGCCTCTGGACGTTATAATGGATGTAGTTGATTCTGTCTACATTTTTATTTAGAGTACACCACCAGCATAAAAAAGATTCAAATCCTGTAGAAACCTGATTGGCTAGTTTATACTCATCAGGAACACCTCTGGGTACACCAATGCTATCAATATAAGTAGGGTCATCTCCACTCCATGCATTTTCAGATGCCCTCCTCCTTCTAGTATGCTCTGTATGAGGTAAAATGCTGTTAGCAGTCGTTAACAATTCATCCGTTGTGAGTGATGTAACAGAAACAGGTAAAATCAAAGTGACAGCAGCACATAATCCAGTGGTGTTACATGGAAGTTTGTCAAACAATTTGTCATCTCCACACCACCACCAGATGTCGCTGCGGGATTGAGGTTTAAAAAAGGTGGATACCAGTAAAATACTTGCACATTGTGTTTCATTTAGTGTGCCTAGTTTCGGGCCCGCTCCGGTCCTGTTTACACAGGTGAAATTTGCCACAGCTACTTTTTTCAAAAAGATTGGTTTCTTTTTCTCAGCTGTGGTCAGGGGATAGATGTTATCCCAATAGGTGCAATTATCAGATGGGACCGTATAATTCATTATATTTAGAAGACATTGAGGAGTTATGGTAGCAGGAACCACACGTAACAGCGGTCTAGCTCCCATACACACAAGACAATCATTAGACACTGTTTTAGCTGCTTCTTCTGCCATTAAAAGCCAGTTGTTTGTTTGCCCAGAGATTCCAGTGATGACTTGAAACAATTCATCTGTTTTAAGCGGACCATTAATATTTTGAATTTTTATCTGTTCACCTTGGGCAGAAGTAAGAATCCCTTGTATCTCATCTCCTTTTTGTGTAATATTTACGGGGCACAAATACAAAGGCCAACATGGATCGGTTCCACTAGACCGTGCACATAGAAATGAGGAAGAACAGCCTTCCTTCTCAAGGGGTTCTGCTGTGGAGTTTATTGTCATAGTGAAAACTTTGGAGGCATGGTTAACAGTGAACCCTGATATTCTACTCATCCATTTCTTAGCTAAAGGTGTCCATCCATATGATCCCTTTTTCCACTGTCCAGTGGTTCTAAATACGTCTCCCCAACCATTATGAGTTCTTTGAACTACGCGAGGAAATAGGTAGAAATCATAACCGTGCCAATTTCTCGGGTCATGTTTAAATCTTTACGAGAATGTTTGAAAAGGAATAGTTACCAAACTGATTACTCTAGTAGAGTTATAGCAGAGATAGACGTCCCTTTTACAAATAGCTGGATCTTGAGGGCAACAAGAATCCTTGCTCTGAGCGAGAGCTGAAAACAAAACTAATATGAATAATCGCAACATCATCTAGGTTTAAACTTCAAAAGTGTTCTATATGGATAATCTTTTTACACAATGGTCTACTTCCTATGACCTCTCGGCAGAGTTGTTGAACCTTCACCAGTTTGAGATGGTTGTATGCTAAAAAATACAACCCCCTTTGTACGATGGACTTCCTCTGAAGGTCGGTGAAGGAGACCAAATGTGTATTCTATAACAGGTACCACAGTAGAATTACTAGAGTGCTAAGCAGTATGGTAAGGGTCCAGAGAATAATTAAGAAAGTGATTTTACTCATTACTCATCTGATCTAACTATCACTTTCTTACAATCCATTTAGAAAACAAATCTATTATAACCAAACAGAATTGAAAGGATAAATAGGTTTAGGGAAAGCACCTTTTTAGGTCTTAAATTTCCTTGAAGATTATGTTTAGCACATATTAGACATGCTTTACAAAAGTTTTTTTGCATAAAATATAAATCCATATGCTGTATAATGATGCTCAATCAATCCTACAATCCCCCCGTTTGAGACATGAGTAAAATCATGACTCAATATAGCAGCTCATTCAAAGAATTTTATTTGGAAGGATTGGTTTATGTTCTGGTCACATATAGGTGCCATCATGGATTTTAAGATAGTTTGGCTGATTAACATGTTTGTTTCGTTGAATGTCATCCCCATTTCACATGTTTTTAATAAGAAATGTTATGTTTAATACAATGTTACGATGAAATTAGGACAGCAACTAACAATTATTTCGTAAATCGATCAGTCTCGTTAATTCTTTCGATTAATTGGTTAGCCAAAAGTTCTGTAAAGAAGATTACTAATGACATTAAACCAGGTGAAACCAAAACATCTCCTCCTGAAGAGCTCCGGACGGAAAGTATTGACAGACAAAAACATTTTATAATCGTATTTGCAAAAATGTTTATAAATTTATTTTACAGTTTTGGTATGATTACCGATCCAAGTGGGTTACTCTGTCGGGGAAAGCTAGATTTTACATGTATATCATGTGTTAGAGTCTCTATACTCCATTTAATGATGAATCACTAAATTTGTTTACAAATATGCAAATAAACAATGAATATGATTCATGTTTTCAGCCACAGATAAAATACATGAGATGGGCAACACAGAGTAACTACAGCCCAGATGTTCAACTTTCATAGTGAAGTTATTATTTTTAATGAAGCATAGTAGGTAAAAATATAAGAGTGGGGTTTAACTCTGCACGATTCTATATATTCAGAAGAAAGTACTGTATTTACCGTCTGTCTCAGTTGTTCAAATAAAATAATTTACAAAGTGGAAAACAGTCCTAATTCCACATTCATCAGAGCCGGTGATACTCCAACATTGATAAACAGCATCTAGTTAGTGTAGTGCTTAAAAATGTTTATTAATGTAGCAAAATGCTCTTTTTTTCTTTAAACAATGAATTCCTCTCATCAGTACTGATGCTCATATCAAGCATAAAAAAAAAAGAAAGGCATGCATAATGCATAGTACCAATGACACCAGACCAATAGTGTCCCTACCAGGGATGGGATGCCCAGCCTCTGTCTAAGCAAAGCATAGAGCATCCCTGCCTAAGAGGTTAACTGGACATTCAGGTAAAGTCAGTACAGACAGCCGGCAGGAGAGTCCTTCAGGGTCTCTCAACCACACAAGCTGGATCTCCTGCACAGCCTTTAAATGACCTTGAGCTAATCGGACTATGACAGTCTCAGGTCCTTGGCCAGCACCTGGAATTTGTTGTTTAACAGTTGTTCTGCATGCACCACTGTCACACAGGAAACTGTTGGGGTGCTATTCACATGTATAGTTAATACAACTAATCCTTATTTGTGCATATTAATTATGTTTTTGTTTTAAATGCTTTTGCTAAAATGCCATCAGAACGCTGATAAATAGAGAGGAAAAAGGAACAAGAACAGAGGGACAAAACCTAGAACAAATAATGAATGTCTATTCTATTAACATTTCTCTATCTGTAGAATTCGACTGTTTTATAGGTTTCCTTGTCGGGGGGGGGGGGGGGGGGGGGGGGGGGCTGCCCATCCATGCCCAGGGCCCCAAATTTCCTAAATCCGCCCCTGCCTATAGACCATCATGACAGGAAAAAATGGATTTTCAGCTGGCCCCTGGCCCGCCAAAGGATTTGGCAGCTCAATTAAAGGAAACACTCAATTTCAGGTTTGGGTTCAGGGGCTGGCTGTGGGGAGATTAAGCCTCCCCCCATATCTTTTGACCAAGCCCCCACAGGTCCCCCAGAACGGGTAACCCTTGTGGAGGTGCTGGGCATAGGAGAATAAGCCGGTAGATTCTCAACTTTAGGAGCTGGCAAGACTGGGGCTGAAGCAGAAGCAGCAGCAGCACCAAGTTCATTTGGGTCTTGCTGTAAAGCTGCTTGTGCTTGCTGTAATAATGCTGAATATGGACCTACAGGTAAATCATCTTTACGATGGGTATGTGCAAGGGTATGGGTTCTTTTATTGTGGTTCTGCAGGCTCCTGTATCACACAAAATTTAACAGGAGTGCCCTGGACCATCAGAACTTTTTCTGGTCTATAACATTTCTTTAAAAAAAATCTTCTAGGTTTAAGACATCCATATTTTCACCCTCTATCTCTCTAATAGAAAATGGTTGCTCATCTAGTCATGCTGAGCTTCCTGCTTTTGTGGTTTACTTTGACAGTGTCTAGCTATGTGGCCTTTTTTTCCACATGACCAACACGCTCTGGAATTATCAGTTGAGCGTGATCCAAAACCTCTTCCCCTTACACGGCCTCGGCCCCTACCTCTGGACTGCTGATAAAACACAGTGTCCTCTTCCTCCTGATAAAACACAGTGGATTCTTTATTGTGATTCTTTTTACTTTTTATGACTTTCTCTGCATGCAGGGCGTGATTTATATACTTTTGGAGTGTTGCACCACTCATCTCTATGTGGTGACGATTTACCCATTCTTGAATTATACATTCTTCCACATCCTTCTTTGGAGAGGGAATTCCTTCTACTGCTTTTCTAACATCTTCCTGTGTCCAGGTTCTGTATACCATTACTGTGGCTGGTTGTTGGGCATTCCCCTCAACATGGCCTCCTAAGGGGTTTGGTAATTCTATGAAAGGAAGCGTGAGGACTGCTCCTTCACCTTCCAGGTTCACAGGCATCACTCGGGGTGCCCGTGGAGACAGAATGTCATTAAATGTTGTCGCTAAAGTTTTTGACCAATCTCCTACAGAACCTTTGGACCTAGTAATATATCCCTGGGAGGTATCAGCTTGTGGAGAAGCTACTTGAGGAGGGGCTATTTTCAATGGTGCTTCTACATGTTGTGGGGGAGTATATCGTGGAGGATCCCCCGTGGGTGAGAGAGCTGAGGGATCGGCTGCAGCGGCAGCACCTCCCATTGATGGGAGATTATGTATTTGATGTATCAGGTTAGAATAGGGCCCTGCGTACTCATCATCCTCCTTTCTATGAAACATAACTGATCTTTCCTTTTCCTTTTTTCTTTCTTCACTTTCCCTTTCTTCCTCTTCTTTCTCTTTTCTTTGTCTCTCCCCCCTGTCTCTCTTAGCTCTACGCTCTCCCTGTTCTCTCTGTTCTGCCAATTTCATCCAGACCATGGTTTGCATGTAACCTTCTTTTGCCATCAAAGTGTCTTTATTTTTGCTCTTTGTTTTTATTTTTTGTTGCAAATCTTTTATGTTTGTGGTGCTCAATTTGCCATTAAAACCGTAGTTTTTTATCCAGTAAAGAAGTGAAGCCAGTCGGAACCAGAAGGGAGGGGTGAAACCCAGTCGGTACCAGAAGTTATACAATATCATGAGATAAGAGCTTTCACTCCTTTCTCCGGTGTTAGTGAGTGCATTTCCCCGTGTTTTCTCCTTGCTGACCTTGAGCAGCCAGCACTGCATCTGCACACACTAATAACAAGCATTAAAAAGACAGCAAGTGAAACATTTCAACACTTTGTGTAATACAAGTATACAGGAATATGCAAATGTGTAAATATGAATGTATAAGGATAACAAAATGTGTGAGCATAATAATATGATCTCAGTGTGTAAGCATAATAATATGATTAAAGTAATATGATTAAAAGTAGAATAACTTGTACAATTAATCCAACACACTTCTTCAACGCCTCGGCCATATCTAGACCCACAGCTAGTTTGTGACTCACCCTCTTGCGTTGTGGCGTGGAATAACAACCACACTTCAATATTGGGCATGAATCAAGAGTATCTGCGACAAGCTCACTGCGACACACTGCTGCAGGAGGATAACCAGCTCTTTAAGAATTACTCCTCTCTTTTTCAATTTTCATTTACACCCCCCCACCTTTGATCAAGGCACCTTTTACAGCTGCAAGTGAGACTTTATAAGGAGTTACAGTTAATAGAGAATTGTTAGTGGTTAGGGACCGGTTTGGGATTCAACCTTACTGTTGAATGATGTCATTTAGACATCTGTTTTAAGGCTTAATCTTGTCAGACCATCATAGTCTTTATTTGGTCCAGAGATTGTTGTTGAAAATTTGGCTGTGTTTGGTCAGTCTGATTTTTCCCATTTTAGTCCAATAGTAGATGTTGAAAAGAGGTTTAAAATCTGGGTTTTCAACATCTTTGTAACAATCTGACAACTCCAGATTTTTACCTTTCCCTTTTCAAACAACATTTGCTTGGTAGGTATGTAGAATTGTATTTTGTAATAGAAAGCATATTTCTTATGTGTTACAATATGCAGATTTTCATTTCATAATATTTAAAGTAAAATTACACCATGTCTTTATAGACATATTAATATTTAATCAAATTATCCTCAAAATGTTTTTGATTCTAATGTTTTTTCTTAATCACTTTTAAAAAGAATGAATAAATTTTTAAATTCTCAGGATCAACCTTATAGTACGTGCTTTACTTAGCAGTAAAAATAAATTTTAAGGTATCAGTTCAGAAAACTATATTATCTAAACTTTGGATAAATTCATGATGACATTTTAACCATGACAGGTGTCTTCAAGAAACTTCAAATAGACTATTTAGTATTCGAAAGGGTTTGTAAGATGACTGAGATGATAAAGCAAACCTGAAGAAGTGGTAATTCAGCTCAGTGTTTTGTATGTGTTAAACTGTATTTACCAGTAGATTTCCTTTGGCTGAGGCATTGATGCTCTGCAAACTGAGATAAAGTATGGGGTGCTATGTAATGTTGTATGATGGACAGCAGTAATGGGCAATAAATCCTAGATTCAGCCGCTGTTTGATCATAAATCACACTGCAGAGTGTTTGCCATTGTCAAATCTATCAAACTACAGTTCAACAGTGTGCCGGAGAAATGGGAATAGATCGCATTTTGCAAAACAATGTGTCTCTTAAAGTCACATCAACATTCAGCAGAATAACTTAAAACCATATCTAACAATAGTGGGGTCTCTTTCATCAAGTTAACACTCACTGGTAAACTGATAGCTTAGACAAAAATAGGTCAACATTTCTGCAAGTAAACATGTGCTCTGCACTGAATGCTTTGACTAGAAAGCTACATTGAGTATCAACCTTTTTTGTATTTTTTTTTAAGACTATCCGGAATCAAAACCAAGACGACATCAATGAATTGGAATATATATATCATCCTCTTTATGGCAGAAATACAGGCTGAGAAAATTTATGTTTTGTGAAAGGTTTGTTAAAGCTACAGTGTGTAATAATTACAGGGATATACAGTCAGAAATGTAATATATTATACATAACTATGTTATTTATCATCATCTACGAGCTCAGCCTCTTAACCTTAATATTTGCGTTGCCTTAGAATTCGTTATTTATAATTACATAGGAGCGGGTCTCGCAGCCATGGAGGCAGACATCTTTGCGCTACGGCAGCGCAGAGCCAACAAACTAGCGATTGCGAGATCGCCAAAACGTCACAACGATGTAGAAGAAATAACGGGTATATTTATTATCTTAAGTCTACATGAAATCTATACCCTACACAGACTAATGAAATACTATCTGTAAAATTATCTATGTAAACAAACCTCATCACTTGAGAAGGTAGGTGATGCGGACGTCGTGGAAGACATTTTGTCCCGTAACGCTCGCCTTACTGTTGGGGGGGAGAAGCGGTGGGGGGGAGATGTTCATGTTGCTGCGGTCTGCAGTCTGGACGTTAGATGTCGCTGAAAATTACACACTGTAGCTTTAATACCATGTTTTGATGCTTGTTTCTTTTACTGCAAAGTCATCATAAAGATAAGAATAATTCCATAATGACAAATTTGTTATCAAAAGGTTTCACTCTCCTTCTCAATCATCTCAGGGAAATGCTGCCTGATAGTGCTGACTCAGAGAATTCTTTGATCAAGGCCTGATGCATCACCCTGTCTTTGCTGTAATTCAAATGACTTCACTACTTTTGGGGGACCATATTATGGTGAAATTCCTGCTTGGGGACATACTTCTAAAATTGATTATGCATGTATAAACAAATGTTAGGTGTTTTTTTTAATTCAATCAAAACCTGATATGTAATCTTGCTTTTTCATTAAAGCACCTGTGTCAAATTCAAGGCCTGCAGGACGTATCTGTGCCATAACAGAAATTAATTTTGTCCCGAAGAGCTAAAAAAGACATATCATAGAAACATATATTCTTCTAGAGTTATTATGTGGTTAAACATGTAAATTAAAGTTATAATTAGAGTTCAGTTTCATGGTGAAGTTGAACAACTCTGTCTGAGAATGGATTTACAGTAGTTTCAAAATAAGCATTTACATTTTTCACCTTTTGGCTGGGTTTATTGCAGGTTTATATTCTTTATTTACAAAGAATAATCACTAAACATGTAAGGACATTTTTGGTTGTAGTTAGCCTTTTTTATTTACAAAAAAATAAATAACATGCAGTTAATATTTGCATTAAAAAAAAAGTGACAGTAGGGGTGAAATAACACCTTGTGTATATGCAAGGTTTTTATTTTTTTTGGCCAACAATCATATCTCCTGCCTTAATGTCACTGACCAGTTCACCAATATTATTTAAATGCATATTACTGCACTTAATTTATTTTTTGTAAATACATATACAATATATATATATATATATATATATATATATATATATATATATATATATATTATAAAATGGAGTAATCAATAGTGTTGAATGCTGCATAAAGGTCCAGTTATAGCAGAATTGTACTTCTTCCACAGTGCCTTTGCACTGCTACTTTGTCTTTGGCTGTTCCTGAAAGATTATGACTTTTAAATTTGATTGTTTGCCACAATGTTCAATGTCAGAGTGATTTAGGTCTCAATCCTAAAATCGCATTTTTTTTCTTTAGTGAAAAAGAAGGAAGAATTTGATGTGGTGTGGTTTAGGTTCTGGAGTTTATGGGGTTTAATTAGTTGTATAAAATAATTTCTGTGTTTTTTATCCTTTTTAGAGCTGTGCTTCCCACTTTAAGGGTCTTTGATCCGGTGGGGCATTCTATCTCTGATAGCTTAGGAGGAGACTGTTTAGAATGAGGATTGTTCTCATATGACCGTGACTGATTGGATGTGCTCTCTTCGTCCTCTGGCATGGGAGCTGGCTCGGAGCTCGTCTGCCTGGCTGTGTGTTTCCTGGACGGGGCCGCCTTTTCAGCTGCTTTTTGTGTCTCTGCTTCTGTCTCCTTGAACCCCAGTCGGCCTCAGCAGATGGCCGCTCACACTGAGCCTGGTTCTGCTGGAGGTTTCTTCCTGTTAAAAGGGAGTTTTTCCTCTCCACTGTCGCTACAAGCATGCTTAGTGTGAGGGATTGTATTTGAGTCAATGAGTCAATGCAATCAACTGGTTTTCCTTAGATAGAAAACTTTGAATCAGTTTGACTGGATGGTCTGGTGAACTGTAAAATGCCTTGAGATGACGTGTGTTGTGAATTTGGCGCTATATAAATAAACTGAATTGAATTGAATATGTTTTATTGTTCATTTCTTTTTGGTTTATTTATCTATTTGTTGGCTTAATGCTATCAGTTGTTCCTGCTACAGACTGGCAGCCTGTCCAGGGTGTTTCCCACCTCTCGCCAGTAGACTGCTGGATACTGGCACCGGCCCCAATGCGAAACTGACAAGGACTAGGTGGGAGAAGGATGGATGGATGGATGGATGGATGGATGGATGGATGGATGGATGGATGGATGGATGGATGGATGGATGGATGGATGCTATCAGTTGTGAGAACAGCTTGGTATCAGTCTCCTTTTTCTGGAAAAGCAGCATCATTTCTATGTAAGGCCAATCTGTTTTATTTATTTGCTTATACTGTACCTTCTGTAAATTATAATTTTTTTTTTGTTGGTCTGATGTCTAAAATAGTAATGAGGGCTGCCGATGGGTTTATTCTTGGCATTCTATTTAGATGAGTAATTAAGCTGGCTGTCCTCGTTTGGGATCAGAGGCAGAATTGTAGCATTCTCATATCCTTCATTATTCTCCACATCCACTCCTAGCTGATGTATTTTCATCTACCGCAGCTGTCTGGTAAAAGTTAGTCAATGTCCTCTGTGGTGAAGCGAGGCATTTTTGCTGCTTAGCTGATATTGAGTTGTCCTTTATTCAGGTTCAATTTAAAAAACAACAACAGGGGAAGTCCTTAAAAAAAACAACTAATATTTCAGAGTCTTTGGTATAAGTGACTTAAGTCCAACTTTCTAGAAATTTAAGAATATAAGAATGTAAGAAAGCAGGAAACAAGGAGGAAAAGCATCCAAAGAGAGGCACAAGCAGTCATCAGAAATTTAGGACCAGCAAAATGCCACTTTGGTTCATTCTTCAAATTTGATGGTGAAATTGGGAAAACAATAATAAATCCCACACTGATGCAAAAGGCATTAATTAAATCTTAATGTAAAGTACAGTATTGCAATAACAAATGCTGAAATGTTTTGAAGTGTTCTGAAATAATAACTATGGCGAGAGTTCAGCACAGGACGGCTGTTCTGACTGAATCATTACTTTTTCCTCTTGTCTGAGTCTCATGAGGAAACACCGCCCCTGTCTGCCAATCAGCAATGGGCAGCCAGCTTTACGACCCGCAGCAGCTCCATAGACCCGCTAATAGTCTTAGCCTCACTGAATGTGTCACATCAGGGTCCTAGTTTTGTCTGTTTGCTTCAATGCACAGAGGCTAAAGCCTGAAATCAAGCGCAATCTCACACACATTTGATTTAGTTTAATACCTACATTTATGAAGTGTAACAATGCCTTTAAGAGTTTATCATGTCCTCAAAATTTTAAATTCCAAATCTAATACTGACAACTTAGTCAGAGTACTACAAATATGCATAAAGCTTTTCCATTTGCTATTTTTTTTTATAAAAAAACTTTATTTACAAATACAGAATATACAATTGCAGACAGTAGTATGCTCGAGGTACTGGGGTAACAGAACTACAGGATTCCATGAAACAGAAATAGAAAAAAAAATAGATTACAAATTAAGTTCACCACTTAGGGTTATAAGTTTCATAGCTTTAGAGTTGGTGCATATTTTTAAGGAGTCCAAAAAACAACTTACATAAGCTCCAAAAATCAGTGAGGTTGAGTTTGTTTTTAGCAAATTTACAAACATGTATGTGGAACTTGGCTAACAGAATAAGAAAATTTATAATATATTCTTTCCAAGACATACTTCCCTTGGAAATACCAAACAGAACATGTTTAACATACATTTTCTATTCAACATGCAACATTTAGTGTAATAAAAACATATGTACCCATAAGGCTCCTTGTTTTTCTTAAGCCAGTGACTGAGACAATCAATTCATTTAAATTTTACCTTGGAATTGTTTTGTTCTTTGGATGCAGACTTAATTATATTGCCTCTAAAGCTTGTCATATGGTCCAATGCGGTCTGTCTTGAGAATTTGTGCTGCAACCATAGATGCGGACATAAGTATTGCAAACGTCTGTGCTTGCTGCAACTTAAGTTTCACATAAATGTTTTTTAAGCTTGAATATCCACAGTGGCCGAATGCTTGTGTTGCTGTTTGTGCTTCAAGTATATTGGTGTGCAAGAAAAAGTCAAAACAAAGGTTTCTGCTTGGGGACTTAGCATGCAATTAATTGTGTACATTTTTTAAAACGATAAAATCTATCTAATTAACAAATGCAAAAATGAACGCTTTAAAATCCTGGTTCCAATTAAAACCTCTTTGAAAGAAAATTCCAGGTTCAAGGTAGAAATTATGCATGGAAATGCTGGACTTCTGCTATACAGTAGGTCTTCAAAGCTTAAAATTGTCCCGAGTGAAATACATTTCTTTGTTGCTGTTTAGCTATGAACCTTACAAGCCCTTTAGATCTCCAGAGACTGGCTTACTCAGGATTGCAAGTACCAGAACTAAACAAGCCAATACAGCGTTTAGTTTCTATGCTTAGCTCTAAAACAAACTGAAATGTGCAGGCTTTCTTGGCTCCTTTACATATGTACTAAAAACATTATTTTACAGCAGCTTTTGATCAATGAATCTGACTGAAAAGCAGTGTGAAGCATAAGTCAAAGACAACATTTGGATGGGACACAAATGAAGTTGTTTTTTAAAATCTTTAGCCACATGCAGGTTACTAAAGATCCCATTTCAGAGAGATAAAGAAAAAAAGTTAGAGTAAACTGAGGGGACAGACATTTTTTAAGGCACTTCTTCCCTTCGACCTGGACTATATGTTCTTCAGTGACCAATACTTTAAAATGTAGAATGACATTTATGAAATCTTTGTTCTCTTTCTGAAAACAGCCAAACAAAAGGTGTGAGGGAGTAAAATATCTTATTAAAATCTCATTCCGTCTCATCTCATGATAATGAAAATAATGTCATGTATCATCTAGATCAGCGGTCTCCAACCTTTTTAGCACCACGGACCGCTATATGTCAGACAATATTTTCACAATTGTTTCACATTGGGGGTTTTCTAGGGGTTGATATACGATCAAGTAAATGATACGACTGGCATAATATCAAATACAAACAGCATAAAAATAAAACAGCATGACGGTCCCATCTAGGCGTAATCGGAGACAATGACAGATGAAGTGCGCTCCTGATGTCCAGTCTGCTCCGTAGCTTTGTTTTAGACTTAGACTTAGACTTAGACTTCTTTATTTGTCATTTTGTATGCACAGGGTGCATACAGAACGAAATTGCGTTACATACAGCTTATGAACGTTGCATTGATATTTCAAATGGCACGAGTTATAGAAAAATACAAAAAGTGCAGCAGTGGTCAAAGTGTGAACAGTGCAGAGGATAAGAGACAGTGTGCAAGTTGCAGTGGTTCAGTGCAAAATGGCATTTGTGCAAAAAATGCGTTATTGAAAAATACAATGAGATGAACAATTTAAAGGGCTAAAAGTTAAAAGTTCAGCAGCATTTGATGCCCGATAATGTGCAATAGGTGCAGAGTTCGGATTGTGGATCAAAGGTTCAACAGTCTGATGGCAGTGGGGAAGAAGCTGTTGCACAACCTGGTGGATCTGCAGCGGATGCTGCGGAACCTCTTTCCAGAGGGCAGCAGGGAGAACAGTCCATGGTGGGGGTGTGAGGGGTCTTTGATGATATTACGGGCTCGGGACACACAGCGCTGTGATGAAATGTCCTTAATGGAGGGAAGAGGAGCCCCAATGATTCCTTCCGCTGTCCTCACCACCCTCCTCACATTCTTCCAGTCAGAAGCTCTGCAGCCTCCACACCACAGAGAGAGACAGCTGGTCAGAACGCTCTCTATGGTGCTTCTGTAGAAGGTTGTGAGGATGGGCGGGGGCAGGCGGGCTCTCCTCATCCTCCGCAGAAAGTACAAGCGCTTCTGTGCCCTCTTCACTAGAGATGAAGTGTTTACAGTCCAGGTGAGGTTGTCCGTGATGTGCACCCCCAGGAACTTTGTGCTGCTGACCACCTCCACAGCTGAGCTGTTGATGAGCAGTGGAGCATGGTGGGGGCGGTTTTTCCTGAAGTCGACGATGATCTCCTTCGTCTTCTCCACGTTCAGGATCAGACTGTTTTCACTGCACCAGTCCACCAGCTGCTCCACCTCCTCTCTGTAGTCCCGGTCGTTGTCGTCCCTGATGAGGCCCACCACCGTGGTGTCGTCCGCAAACTTCACGATGTGATTGGTGGTGAACCTGGGGACGCAGTCATATGTCATCAGGGTGAACAGCAGGGGGCTCAGGACGCAGCCCTGAGGGGAGCCCGTGCTGAGGGTGATGACATCAGAGGTGTTCTGACCGACCCGGACTGACTGAGGTCTGTTGGTGAGGAAGTCCAGCAGCCAGTTTCGAAGGGGTGTGTTGAAGCCCAGATGTTCCAGCTTTCCCACCAGGTGCTGTGGGATGATGGTGTTAAACGCTGAACTGAAGTCCAGGAACAGCATCCGCACGTGGGTGTTCTTCTCCTCCAGGTGGGCCAGGCTCAGGTGAAGAGCAGAGGAGATGGCGTCCTCAGTGGAGCGGTTTCGCCGGTAGGCAAACTGGAACGGGTCGAGTGTTGGGGGGAGACTGGAGACGATGTGTTCCTTTACCAGCCTTTCAAAGCACTTCATCATGATGGGAGTCAGTGCGACGGGCCGGTAGTCGTTGTAGCAGGTGACTTGAGGTTTCTTTGGCACTGGGATGATGGAGGCAGACTTGAAGCATGCTGGCACTGTGGCTTGCTCCAGCGAGGTGTTAAAAATGTCCGTGAGGACACCAGCTAGCTGACCTGCACACTCCTTGAGCACCCGCCCAGGTATGTTGTCGGGACCTGGGGCCTTCCGCGGGTTGACCCTCCTCAGAGTCTTCCACACGTCGGCTGTGTCAAGGCAGAGAACCTCCTCTTCCAAGAACCTCCTCTTCCAGTCGCTGTAACCGCAGAAAATCCCGCCTCACAAAGATAGGATGTTATAGATAGGATGAGTCCTGAACTGAATTAACCTGTGTCAAGAGGTACAGATGCACCGACTGATGTAATTCGGAGAGAATACCGCAATTTTTTATATTTTTCCAAATAAAACATCACTCAGACTCTGATCGTCGATAAATTATATATATATGTGTGTATAATGACCCACGGACCAGTACCTGTCCGCGGCCCGGTGGTTGGGGACCGCTGATCTAGATCTTAGAGTTGGATGAAGGGGTACTCTATTTATTTTGTTTCATCCAGTATAATGGCTTAACTACTAGTTGTACAATATTATGGCTTTTCTAAGCAATACAATTATTTGTGCCCCCTTATCTAAAAAAAAAAAAAACAGCCTGTAGGATTTATCCTTCAAAATTCTGTCCTTAACAATGACTCACATATTCTTGGGCTAATTATGCTGGAGTATCCAGTCTATGTAATAGTGCTGCAGAAAAAGAGAAAATGCTCAAATTATACTTAAGTACACTAACAAGCGATCAGTAAATCCAAAATGCACAAGACAGAGCGCCAGGGAAAGAAACACAGCTTTTTGGCTGTTATAATGTCTTACAACACAAATGCTGAGGCCTTAGGTTGATCTTGGAGCTGGAGCCTTTACTTTGAAATTGACCAAAACAGGCAGAGTATGCCTCCATGAATGTGCTTTAATAAAATAGAATTCACTGGCTAAGGAATGCCAGATATACAAAGTGTAATTCTCTGTAAAAACTGTACTTACTCTGTCTATGTTTATAATCAACAAGGAATTCTTTGATATTTGGCATAGCTTTCCTAAAAATCGGTACAGAAATGAAAAGTTGAGGTAAAATCTACCAGTTTTTAGCCTCAACTGTCTTCTTAAAGCATTTTCAGATAGACAGTTTAAAGGTGACAAACTCATAATACGCAACACTGTGTATCTGCGCCTTTAGCCTTATTATAAACTTAACTGTAACATAGACGGGAGCAAAATATATCACGTGCTTGTTTAGACGAGATTAAAAAAGGGCTTTATAAAGAGCTTATTTTAATAGTATTCAGATCCATGTTTGGCAAATGGTTATAAGTCTCCCTCCTACTTAAAAAATAGGGTTTATTTTTATACTTGTGGATTAAAATGTGGAAATCTTTTCAAAGTAGCTTCAAAGTAAGAGCCCTGTGCTTTTCACTGATCAATAAATTGAGTGCTTTCTCTTTAAATGCTGGTTGATAAAGGTCAGCTAAGCAAAGACATGAGCTTTGCATCTACATAGGAAAAAATGAAAACCACTCAAAAATCGAAAATGCTCCTATATCTTTTTTCAGTTTTAAATATTGAAGTTCCTGTTTTTTTAAATGTTTTGAATAAAATGTTAAATGAATAACCCTCAATGCCTTAGCATTAATCATGCCTTTATCTTTTATGCAATTTTGTGTATGTGCTACTTGAGCTTTCAGAACTTGGCAGGTGTGGGTTTATGCAAAACATGATCAATTTTAAAAAATAAATTATGGCATATCCCTTAGGTTTAGTTTTTCTGAATTCTTTGTCTGTCTGTCCGTCCATCTTTATTATATAAAATAAGTTTAAACAGCTCTACATCACCTGTTTGCAGCTGTAAAATTAAGCTTTTTGGACTGGAACTGTCTCATAGATCAGCTTCACAACAGCAGCATGAAAAAAAGGATATATATTAAAAGTCATTATTTTTACTTTCAAATTTCACTTGCTTATTAATAGATTAGAGCAGCCATTGTGACCTTTTGTTTTACTAACATAGGCTCCTGTTTGGCATTTCATGCTTTAGAATATTGCTTCTTAAGTTTTTGCTTCATATCATCAACCACTCAATGTTTTTTATTTCTCCAGAGCAAAACTACAAATATAAAAAAAACAACAGAACAGATGTTACACCAGTACAGGAAAGACAATTTCTGTATGCATAGGAATTCCAAGAATGATTTACAAAATAAAAAATGATCATATTTAAATATTTTTTTGAATGAATTAATTTAATGTAAATAGTGTGAAGGAATTAATCGTAGCTAGTCAGATCTCCAAACGCACTCAGTCACACTCTAATTTCATGAAACTGGAGTGCTGTTTAGTACTCTTTTCAGATGAGCAATCAGCTTTAAAAATCAAGGGTTTTAATAAAATACATGCAAAACCTAACAAGGCTCGCCCAACCTAAGCACCTTAATTGAGCATCAGATTGGAATAAATGAAGAAGATTTCCTTTTACTTGTGAGGTTGCAGCTGACTGATCATCACATGCAATAACACTGCACAAGGAACTGTCATGCTTTATCATGTGTAACCTCTGACCCCTCCTGGTAACTTCTGACCACTCTTGTTACTCCTTAGAAGCCCGATAATAAAAGCAGCAAAAAGAAAGGTTCTGGCAGAGTTGACTACAGACTTTTCAAAGGGTTTCATCGTCTGTCTGTTCTCTCTCTCCTTTTCTGCAGAAAAGCAACTTGCTTTGTTTGGTGTAATTTCTAGGACAAGAAGGGGTGATTATTATTTAACCCTGTCAACATGCAAAACTGTTTTGATGTCAGGACACCTTTACCATATCCATACTAAATATTTTATTATTATGCTGTGTAGAGTTTTGGATATAGACCAAGATAAAAATGCAAATAGAAGAGTTTTCTCTCTATTTAGTCAAATAAGATCCATCCATCCATCCATCCATTATCTGACACGCTTGTCCCGAGTCGGGTCATAAGGGGTGCTGGTGCCTATGTCCAGCAGTCAATGGGTG
Source organism: Cyprinodon tularosa (assembly GCF_016077235.1). Taxonomy (NCBI): domain Eukaryota; kingdom Metazoa; phylum Chordata; class Actinopteri; order Cyprinodontiformes; family Cyprinodontidae; genus Cyprinodon; species Cyprinodon tularosa. The sequence goes on along the minus strand of NW_024038734.1, from coordinate 2,213,100 downwards.
AGAGGCGGGGTACACCTAGCCTCGTGATACCATTCTGATCTCGCGAGCTTTCAAGGTTTCACTCGCAGATCAGTCTGGAGACTCTCCATTAAAGAAAATTTGGAGCCGTTCACCAAACGAATGTCCAATCAGCGTTGGCTTTGAAGCGGGTTGAGGTGTGACGCAACGAGAAGCGCGACCGTTCAGTCTAAAGAACATGGCGGCTTCAGCCGATGAAACTAGCGTTAGCGTGGCTATCGAGCAAGTTTTATCAGAATTACAGAGTATTTCTTCACTGAAAAAGAGCAAAACACTGCTCTGGAGGCTTTTCTCAGAGGAAAAGATGTTTTTGCTCTTCTCCCGACTGGTTTCGGCAAGAGTAGCCTGGCTTGTGGTTGTGTTTTCGTCGTCGCTCTGTTAGTACGTCATATGCTTCGTTGATCTGATTGGTTTATTTGGCCCGTCTATCACCAACATAGGCCAGTCAGCTAACCAGTATTTTCGCCGCTTCCCAAAATTACTTCAACGGAAGGTTTCCAGATGGATATGCGGAGCAAATCCATCTGGCGGAGTCAGTTTAGGGTACACCCTGGACAGGTTGCCAGTCCATCACAGGTCAAATAAGATGTAAATGTTGGGATCCAGAGGCTTGCCCACCAGAGGGAGCCGAGGATCCCCTCCTGATTATCTGTTCACCAGTTTGGTTCTGGAGATCCACCTTTCTCCAGCAGAGAGCGCCCTGTGTCTCCTGAGAGGAAGCCACCTACTCACCTGCGGCTCATCCACCTGATTAGGAGACCAGCTTTATAAGCAGCAGCCAGACCTTTCTTCAGCGCCAGAGTGCTGACCAGTTTTGACCAGAATCTCTGCCTGCTCTAGTGAGCAACCTGATCCTAACCAGTCTTTGTCTTTTCTGCTCTTAGGTAACCTGATCTAAGTCTGTAGCTCTGGAGGAGCTCATGTCTGGAAACCTGCCTGTCTGCTCAGAGAAGCCAAACCAGAGGATCCCCAGTCTGAATCTTCAAGTTAGTTCTCAAGGGAGAACTAGGGGAAGAACTCAAGGTCTGAACCTCGCTAGCCTGAAGCTAAGCTCCGCCGCTGCTAAAGCTCTCTGCTGAACCCTCTGTCTCTGGACCCAACTGGTTCCCTCTCTCCACCGCTCAGTCTGAACCTCAGCAGGTACAAATCTGAATCAAGACTCAGTCACGACTCATACCTGGCTAACCAATACACCCCTCTCTGCAGATTCTCTGTGAAACCAGTCCCCGACCAGTTCCAGAACCAGTTCTACTGTTTACCTGTTTGTGTGCAAAATCTTTATTAAACTGTTTAACTTTTACCCCCTGACTCCGTGGTGTGTTCTGCATGTGGTTTTACTCAGAACGCCATCCTGACAGTAAATGTTTATTTTTATTAGGAAAAAATTTATCTCTAAGATCTTTTGGTATTTTTAGAAACATTTTTCAATTTTCTTGATGTTTTTAAATGTTTTTAAATTATTTTTTGTGGACTCGCAAATGCTGTGTAATCTGTAATATACAAAAATATCCGTTGAGCAACGCTGGTTGTCATTTCCGTAATGCCAGTAACATATTTTTCATCGACTAATGTAAAGGGTGTGATTAAGTGGTGACTGGACATTTATCATTAGATATAAAACAGTAGATCTTATACAGAAAAAAGCTAGGACTTCAATGACTTTTATTATAGTAGCAGCTAAAGTACTAAAGGGATTGTTTGGCTTTTTGCCTACCGCCAAAAAACACAAAGTGGTTATTTTGCCTAACCTTACCATACAAACTGAATTGCATGGAGCGTAATTCAGTTTGGTTAACCGCCGTTGACCTTGGCCAGATCTGGCTGCACCAATCATAGCACGGGAGGCAGGAGTTTATGAAAAGTGACTCTCAGCCCTGTAATTACCCTTAATGCAGCAATTTAAACACACATTTTAGGGTCAGTGGACTCCAATGCGCTTTACACTGCTTTCATTCATCCATTCACACACTGATAGTGGCAAGCTACATTGTAGCCACAGCTGCCCTTGGGCTCACTGACAGAAAATAAGAAACAAAGACAGTTTTCTGTTGCCTTTTACTTTCTTTCGTTCTTCAACTTCCTTTGTATGTATAATAATCTTTTAAGAAAAATCTTTAAAAAAAGCAATCCCACCTGTGTGGAACAGTTATACAAATAATCCATATTGACTTTTGCTTTGGTGAACTTCATTCTACTTTCAAATACAGTGACAAGAAAGCAGCACTTGTATGAAAAGAAGACATTAATGGGCATATTGCATAGGCGAGCCCTCTGAGTGGGTCATTGCATTGAAGTAAACTGTTTTCAATCTCTTCTGACAAAATCGCTCCCTGAGACAGGCCACACTGCTGGAAATGAAACATTGTGCTTATATCTTAGGCTGTCAAACCTAACATGTACCTTCAAGTCATTTTGTGTTGTACTCTGTGTTACAGAGCCTGAGTTCACAGGTCTCACTGGATGTCTTACAAGACATTTTTTCTGAAAATCTATATCAGTCATACTGAAGACATCTCAAAGGGAAACAAGGTCAAAGCAAATCAAAAACTAAAATAAATGTTTTTAAGTCAAGTCAGTTATGTTGACTCTTTTAGATAGACTTGGAAAGTACACAGCTTTTTGAATGCAGATGTTAACAAAAAAGCACTTTAGATAAAATTGACGGCACAGGTTGTAGCAATGTTGCCTTGCAAGAAGAAGATTTTAGGGTTAAATTCTTGGCAAGAACATTCTGCACTGAGTTTGCATGTTTTCTCCATGTATTTCTATGCCCTGCAATAGACTTGCAACCTGTCCAAAGTTAAACCCTGATGAACAGAGCAGGAAAGATGGATGGATGGGTGGATAGATGGATGGATGAATCGATGGGTATAGTTTAGTTAAAGCTACAGTGTGTAATAATTACAGGGATATACACTCAGAAATGTAATATATTATACATAACTATTCTATTTATCATCATCTACAAGCTCAGCCTCTTAACCTTAATATTTGTGTTGCCTTAGAATTCGTTATTTATAATTACATAGGAGCGGGTCTCGCAGCCATGGAGGCAGACATCTTTGCGCTACGGCAGCGCAGAGCCAACAAACTAGCGATTGCGAGATCGCCAAAATGTCACAACGATGTAGAAAAAATAACGGGTATATTTATTATCTTAAGTCTACATGAAATCCACACCCTACACAGACTAATGAAATACTATCTGTAAAATTATCTATGTAAACAAACCTCATCACTTGAGAAGGTAGGTGATGCGGACGTCGTGGAAGACATTTTGTCCCGTAACGCTCGCCGTACTGTTGGGGGGAAGAAGTGGTGGGGGGGGGGGGATGTTCATGTGGCTGCAGTCTGACCGCTAGATGTCGCTAAAAGTTACACACTGTAGCTTTAAATTTAGTTAATCTAGGCTGAGTTACGGTGAGCAACTTTAGACACACAAAGCCAATTTGCCCATTGATCTATAATACTCTTGAGATTGACTGCACTGCATGATCTAAAGGTAAAAAGTTACAAGTTACTTACACTCCAAGGACAACTGTCATAAAATCCACATTTTTTGGCAGGGGAATTTCAAGCTAAGTGAACAGGAAACTAAAAGACCAAAGCCTTAGTGGTTGCGCAGAACTTGTGGTGCTGTCAGCAACGTGTTCCAGTGGACCTAACAAAATAGTTTCGCTGCACTTAACACCAAGAAACATCCCAGCAAAAGGTAGATAAGGGACTAAACTTCTGTCCTCATTTTCTAGTTCATTTTTCATGTCCCTCTGTCTCTTTTTCTTCTTTGGCTTTCCTTTTTACCAGTGCAGTGTTGGATTGTTAAGTTTCCCTTCCTCTTGCTATCATCCTCTATGAGGTGGCTGCATTTTTCACATGGCTTTTGGCTTGAGATCAGTGAAGCACCTTGGGAAGAGAGAGAAATATAGGACTGGTTCAGAGAGAGGCAAAACCTCCAGCAGCAATCCTCTCCCAAGCAATTTTGATAGCATAGGTAGCAGTGTGGCTTATTCCCCCTGTAATACACTTTAAGGCTTTAAGCTTGTTCTCTGCCCTGTAGAGAGCACTTTTCTCCTCTCTGCTTGATTTTATTCTGACATCCAATCTTCACTTTGGATGATTATGTGGCTATTGACCATGACCTCATCAAGTACAGGTGCTGGTCATAAAATTAGAATATCATGAAAAAGTAGATTGATTTCAGTAATTCCATTTAAAAAGTGAAACTTGTATATTATATTCATACATTACATACAAACTCATATATTTCAGATGTTTATTTTGTTTAATTTTGATGATTACAAATGACAACAAATGAAAATCTCAAATTCATCATATCAGAAAATTAGAATATTGTGAAAAGGTTCAAAATTGATGGCCCCTGGTGCCACACTCTAATCAGCTAATTAACTCAAACCACCTGCAAAAGCCTTTAAATGGTCTTTCAGTCTAGTTCTATAGGCTACACAATCATGGGGAAGACTGCTGACTTGACAGTTGTCCAAAAGACGACCATCGACACCTTGCACAAGGAGGGCAAGACACAAAAGGTCATCGCTAAAGAGGCTGGCTGTTCACAGAGCTCAGTGTCCAAGCACATTAATAGAGAGGCGAAGGGAAGGAAAAGATGTGGTCGAAAAAAGTGTACAAGCAAGAGAGATAACCGCACCCTGGAGAGGATTGTGAAACAAAACCCATTCAAAAATGTGGGGGAGATTCACAAAGAGTGGACTGCAGCTGGAGTGAGTGCTTCAAGAACCACCACACACAGACGTATGAAAGACATGGGTTTCTGCTGTCGCATTCCTTGTGTCAAGCCACTCTTGAACCACAGACAGCGTCAGAAGCGTCTTGCCTGGGCTAAAGAGAAACAGGACTGGACTGCTGGTGAGTGGTCCAAAGTCATGTTCTCTGATGAAAGTAAATTTTGCATTTCCTTTGGAAATCAAGGTCCCAGAGTCTGGAGGAAAAGAAGAGAGGCACTTCATCCACGTTGCTTGAAGTCCAGTGTAAAGTTTCCACAGTCAGTGATGGTTTGGGGTGCCATGTCATCTGCTGGTGTTGGTCCATTGTGTTTTCTGAGGTCCAGGGTCAACGCAGCCACATACCAGGAAGTTTTAGAGCACTTCATGCTTCCTGCAGCTGACCAACTTTTTGGAGATGCAGATTTCATTTTCCAACAGGACTTGGCACCTGCACACAGTGCCAAAGCTACCAGTACCTGGTTGAAGGACCATGGTATCCCTGTTCTTAATTGGCCAGCAAACTCTCCTGACCTTAACCCCATAGAAAATCTATGGGGTATTGTGAAGAAGAAGATGCAATACACCAGACCCAACAATTCAGAAGAGCTAAAAGCCACTATTAGAGCAACCTGGGCTATCATAACACCTGAGCAGTGCCACAGACTGATCGACTCCATGCCACGCCGCATTGCTGCAGTAATACAGGCCAAAGGAGGCCCAACTAAATACTGAGTGCTGTACATGCTCATACTTTTCATGTTCATACTTTTCAGTTGGCCAACATTTCTATAAATCCTTTGTTTTTATTGGTCTTCAGTAATATTCTAATTTTCTGATATGATGAATTTGAGATTTTCATTTGTTGTCATTTGTAATCATCAAAATTAAACAAAATAAACATCTGAAATATATGAGTTTGTATGTAATGTATGAATATAATATACAAGTTTCACTTTTTAAATGGAATTACTGAAATCAATCTACTTTTTCATGATATTCTAATTTTATGACCAGCACCTGTATGTAGCATTTGAGTGACAAAAAAGTGGGTAACTTGAATACATCTTCCTTTAGTCAAAAGAAACACGCAAAAGAATCCAGGAGGAAAAAGCAGACTTTGACAGTGGTTTTGAAAAAAGGTAAAAAAAAAAAAAAGATGATTAGAATAAGTTAATCTCACATTGTTATTTAACCTACCTTGAATTTATGTTAATCTTACATAACCTGATTCTTTCTAATGTTATAGCCCACAAGAATATGAATCATCACTTTAATAAAATAGTTTTACTGAGTTTTTGAACTGCTAATAAAATAAGCTCAACCCTATAACTACTACAAATTTATTTTGGATTTTATAAAAAATTATTTGTTTAAAAAACTTCTATAATATTTATTCTTTTCTTGCCATATTTCCTCATGTTTTTTGTTGTTTTTGACTTTTTCTAAAGTGTTCTGTCTGACAGAGCGGCACATAAATTGGTTTTCTTAGTGCCAAAAACAAGTCCGACAGATTTACTTTCACAAGTTGACAGCTAACTGTTTCCACTATGATGCTCTGCTTGATATTTTTACGTATGAAAAAAACGTTGGGATTTTTTGGGGGGGAGGGGGGGATTGCTTGAAATGCAATCAACACAGAAACATAAATGAATAAGAAATAAAAAAGAAAAAGTGAGAGATAAGACCAAATGTTTAGAGAGAATGTGATAAAAAAATAGAGGAGAGGAAACATAATACAAGAAAACATTTGTGTGCTTCTTTACCTGTAGAAAGACAAAATGGTGTAAAAGGAAAAACTATCACAGATGCAAACAGCTGATATATTTAATGTCAATCAAAGCTAACTATGAAATGTTCACCTGTCAGTACAAACAATGGTATCTTTGTAATACTTTTAACATCTAGTTTTATTCTATTTATTCTATACCTAAAACATTGAAGGTGAAACGTTAGTGTCTTATGCAGATTAGGAGTGATGCCACATAGTTGAATTATAGCAGAATCAGTGAAGTGCAGGAGACTAACACCAGTTTGATTTTAAGGCATTTTGGGATGCTAAAGGGAGAAAATGTTCATCACAACAGAAAGAACGTCTGCATACTGTACAGTAGCACGGAAAACTGAAAAACAACGGTGTGGTCAATGTTGCAACATCTTTGTAGCTTTACTTAAATCAAACAGCAGAGGCGCTTACTAACACCAGTGAGATTCAGAAAACGTAAGTCCATTTGAAATAATAATACATATGTCTACTTTGTACATACTCTCCTTTTAATAATTAAGATGTTCCAGTTCTTCCCAAGCCATCTAAACCTTGTTCTGACTCTGTTGCATTAAAACATCAAATGTTAGCTGATTAGGTCAGAAAAAGGCAGATAGTGTTGAAGACAGCACACAGTATAACTGTCGTGGGAGAATTTCATATCTAGAATTGTTTTTAATTTCAAATTTAAAAATAATTATTGAGACATTTTACTGAAGGTACCTGCAGACATAACACGGATCTTTGATTTATTTTTTTTCAATACACCATAAGGAAAATTATTTAAAAAAAAAAACCCTTTGACCCATTCCAAAGGGTTGGACCTGTTTGTCCATTTCAATTTGTATGTTTTCAAAAACAAGGTTTTTTTGGCTACTGTGTAAAACCTTGAACTCAACGGTATTCCGGACAATTTGAATTAAAAAAGCTTCCTGGATGGGAAGTGAAACATCTTTCAACTTGCAAACAAAGTGGATTGTTTTTTTTTCTTTACTTTTTAAAACATTTTTTGGGAATATTCTTCCACCGTTTAAAACTCATCCACCTTGATGCAACACACAATCAAAAAGGACAAATAACCATGCATGCATGTATATAGAAAGTCCAATAAGCTTACCACCCATAATTCTGCACTGCACTTCTTTCTTGCCACCAAGAAAGAAAAAAAGATTATCTTCCAATTTAATGAACATGAAAACCAGACACTTAAACGCGGTGTAAGGAACTCAAACAAAAAGCAATATTATGTTATTGACATTAGTGTCAACTTTCAAAACGAATGATTTTATCCAATCTGTAAAACTTTGTAGATGGGATTAAATGTACACAAACTGCAAATAATTAACATAAGCCGATTTTTCTTTGTTAAGAACCCAATATGTAATTGCCAGTGATACCTTTACAAAAAAAAAAAAATTGCCGTTTCTCTGTAGTTAGTTAAGCCTCTAGTGAAGAATGGCTCATAGACACAGGATGTTTTTGTTTCAAAAAGAAGCTTGATATTTTTGCTGCTGAATGCAAATGAATGCCTTTGAAGTGCGGGGATTTTATGAAATTAAGTAATTCAACTCTCTCTCTTCAATGAACAAAAACTGTAGAGCTGCAAAAAAAAAAAAAAAAAAAAAAACAACAGAAAGAAGTCAGGATGAGATGACTTAAAGGCCTATTTTGATATTGGTCAAACATGACAAATGCCATCTTATTTCATCACTTGCTTAAGGAGGAAGACTGGGTAAGTGGCGTCAGGTCTTTTTTGCATTAAGAAGCATATTTTTTGTTATTGAAGAGGAGCCTCTATCAGGGATGTGCAGGCAATTACACCAAATGCTCCCATGCATGAAATCCCAGCTGGTTGTTATTGATACATTTTCCAAACACCTCCAAAGACTTTTCAAATTACCTCTCTCCTATATTCAAACTTTACTCATGCATTTCATTTTTTTTAACCGCCCCACCCCCCACTACACACGCTGTTGACTGGTCCCCACTAGTACCTGTAAGTGCCAACAATGTAGCATATTGCTGGAAAATTGACTTTACACCGTCCCTACTAAGTGACACACACACAGAGCACCACTGCTGCTCCCCCCCCCCCCCCCCCCCTTTTTTCCTAAGAGGGTGTTTTTGGTAATGAATTAAGCAAGAAACAAAAAAGGGATAATATGCTCAAAAAAGAAGAGAGGAGGAACATGGGGAAAATTGTTCAAAAAAAAAGAATGAAAAATAGAGAGAAAGGAGTGCGTAAAAAGTACTGGAAGAGCTCCAGACATGCAAACGAGCAGGATGTTCTGCTGTAGTGCTGTAGCCAGTCGTATTTTTGATCTTTCTTCTGTTTATGCCACATAAACCTGCATTAGCAGTAGCCATTTCTCTTTACATGGCTGAATGACTTTTCCTTATGATTCACCTTAAGGTCAAATGAAAAAAAAAAATCTCTAGTTGCTCTCTTAAAAATTCTGCTGACTTAATATATCCAGGGTAGATCTACTTATTCGAGGGGACAGCTTAATTTCACTGAGTGGAGCCTTACGAATAGCATAAATGCAAATGAATAAGTAAGAAGATGACTTAAATTATTCAATTCCATCAGAGCAAAACATCCTGCAGCATTCAAGGTGTGTTTAGACCTGTTTGAAGCCAAACTGGCCTCTTATTTTGTGCTCCAAATATAAATTTGCCTTACAGAAATGGGGAAGGGTGGTTTTATCAGCTTCTTTAAAGTCCAGTTTCAATAGACCCTTTACCCCAGCTGACACAGGACAAATTTGTCTTACTTCTCTTCAAACACTGAAGAGCTCAGATTGCAAGAGGTCTTTGCCATGGTTTCATCTGGCCAATTATGGGAGATTCCCGGGTTTTGTTTGACATTCATTGAAGACCAGACGACTGTGCGTGTTGTCTTTGCTCTTAAACCAATTTTGGCTTCCTGTCATGGTCTAATAGATAAGACAATCCCACAATGAACACATTTGAATGTAAACATGGTTCAGTGCAAAGGCTTTCATAAACATAAAGACACTTCTTAAACTGTGAAAGGCCTTCATTTGAGTATAATTATTCATATCAGTGGCCTAGAGATTAACACTAAAGGAAAAAATTAAATGCATCATTTCACATTGATGGAATTGAATTTGTGCAAAATACCATAGAAAAAATATTTTTAAAGGTGCTTTATGATTAAATTAAATGGCTCTGTGTGCTTCTGGGTTCTTAAGTATTTTCAGAGCGTAAATATTTATCAGAAAAGTCTTAAGAGACACGGAACCCAGCTACTGGAGTTACTTTGGAGAGAAGCACATTTCACCCTGATAGATGTGAACTTTTTTCCCCTGAAAGCATAATAATGGCGCAGCTTTGATGTCAGAGCATTCGGTTGATGCAGCGAAATGCAACATAAAACAGGAAACCCATTTTAAACACTTCATATATGTGTCACAAAGATGTAGTGTGCGCACAAGGCCCTGCTGGTGATAAATTAGGCATCCCTTCCATGCGCTCTCATTGCAGTCCTTTGAGAAGCGGACATAAACCCACAGCTATAAAGTAAATGCAGAGTAAGACTCTCTCACCCAGATGTATTGACCACTAGAGGCCTAACATAACAGCTCAGATCACGACAGCAGGAGCAAGTGGCACTTTTGCCACTCAGTTACTCCTGGCTTGTATGTTTACTGCAGTAATGCTGGATCTGTATGCACCGTCTGTCTTGAGTCATGGTGTGGCATGACAAAGCACAGGTGGAAAAAAGACAGAGCGCAGTCACAAAATGACAGGTCTCCTTTGATGCTGCAACAGTCACCGGCTGTCATCGGAGCAAAAAGGATTTCTCTTCTTGCACAGGATTGGGTGTGAGAAAACAGAGATTGTCACATTTAATAGTGCACATGCATTTGTAGTGCGTAAGCAACTCAAACAGAACAAGGACAATAGGCTTTTTTAACCCTAATTTACTGGCTGAGTTCACTAAGAACATATTCCCATTCATTGTGACAATGCAGGGGATCAGTAGCAGTGAGAACGGGAAAGCACAGCTGTGTAGCTGGAGGCTGAAATTGATTTTTCCTTCCAGAGGCAAAACACCTGTGGCTCTAATTACAGAACAGGATTTTCAGCTTTTGATGGTGCAGACAAGGAGAATGTTTACTAAAATTGGATTATTGATATTGTAGCACATTCAGTACTGCATTCACATCATGTAGCACATACTCTTCAGGAATCATTTTTAACATTTTCCTATATCAGGCTTAAGACATTTATTTATTTTTTTTGCATATCATAGTAACCCCAACTCCTTTCTGACCCTGTTTTTTTTTTAGAGCTTTTACTTATAAATGAGGGAATCCTGGTAACACAAGGATACAAAAGGGGTAATTTGATGAAATGTTCATGAGAAGTGATGTGAAAACCTTGTAGCGAAGTTGCTGCAGCATTAATAGTCAGTGCTTCCTAACACCTTGGCTGACTTTGAAGCAATAACTTTGAAATAATTTTCTGTGAACCAACTATAGGTGATTTACATTGGTTATGAGAGAAAAAGTCACACAAGATAAGGACATTAAATGGTTTGGAAACGAATGGCAGAATCAACTAATGTTCTGGTTATTGTCATCAGAATCAGCACCTTGTTACTTGGTTGTGTTGGTTAGTGGTTGGTTTCAACCCAGCAATGGCAGGGTCATAAAATTTCCAAAACAAGCTTATTAATTTTCCTTACATTAAAGCTATTTTCTGGAGAAGCTTGTCAAATATCCTCTGTGGTAAGGGGTGGAATCTTGTGCTGTTGTGGAATAGTCCTTCCTGTTCTCCCTGGACAGGTCATAAGTTTGTCTCAGGGCAACACAAAGACACACAACCATGCAAACACACATTCACACGTGTAATACATAACGATAACATGGAGATGCCAATTAACCTAACAGTCATGTTTTTGGAAAGGGAGGGAGCCAGAGTACCCGGAGAGAACCCACAAATGCACGGGGAGAACATGAAAACTCTGTCATGATTTTATCTAAAGCTCGGACCAGAGTAAAAGTTTGAACGGGTTTCATTGAAGGGTATGTTGAGTTCAGTGCAGAGTTCCTCCGAACTCTTCTCGGCCGGGAAAACTGGAAGACGAGGGGAAGACAGACTGTTAGATTCAGGCTCAGTGGGGAATTGGAGTTGTTAATCTTGAAGGAGAGGATTTGAGGCCACTCACGTTTCCAGAGAAGAAGAGACACGTAGACTCCAGTCTGTGTGTTGGTCTTCCAGAGTTTGTTTGATTCGGTGGAGGGCGGAACAGGGTTTACCCAGAACTCGGACGGAGTGGAATGATGCAGCCGCTGGTTGCAACTCAGTTTTCCTGTGGTACTTGAACGGGTCGTGGTGAAGATGACTTCCTTACTCAGAGAGAGATCTCAGCGTGCTCAAAGGTGGCTTGATCCAAACCTCCTGTTTGGAATCTGTCGCTCAGTGTAAGACTCAGTTGATCCCACTTGGAGAAGGCGGTCCGAAAAGCTCCAGTTTGCAGGAAGGCTTCCTGCCGAAAGGCAAAAACAAAACAAAGTTGAGACTCACGGAGAAACAAGCGCTCAGCAAAACTCAATGTGATCTCAGCTTGACTAGAGGACAAAAACTCAAAATGCAAAAACACTCAGATTAGACTCAGCATAAACAAGGCTTGGCTAGAATACCTCAAACTAGCAAACACTTTGGCGTCGAAGTAGTGGCAACCGGCAGCTTAAGAGCAGTCCGGTGATGAGGCAACAGCTTGCAGGTGTGTGAGGAGGCGAACCGGAGCCAGGCGCCTCCTGGTGGTGGAAGGGAGAAACACAAAAGACAAGACAAACAGACGAACACAAAAACTGGGATCCTGACAAACTAAATGGAGAAAGACCCCATGCCAGGAATTAAACTCAGAACCTTTTTGCTGTAAGTCAACAGCACTCTGACACAAACAATTTTGCTATCCTTATTAAGAATCTCTAAACATCAGGAGCTTAGTCTGAATGCTGTAAACTTAAAAGCACCAACATTGTGGAGCATTAATCAAGTACTGGTAAACAAAACCTGGCATTGTCTAATAACGTTTTTCTGATTAAGTGGATGATAGTCTTTTGCATTTGGGTTACCTACCCTGGAAGTGTATGGTTCAACGATGAAAAGTGGGAAGAAGAGAAAGTTATGGGAAAATGTGGTCCCATAGGCAATGTTATAGTAAACAAAATATAAGGTTCTGCTACATGTAATATTTTCTTTTACACAAACCACCTAAGTAAGAGTTTTGGAAACCATGTATAGCCTTTTAGCCAACATATAGGGGTCTGCTGGAGTCCACGACTCAAGCAGTTGGAGAAAAAGTAAATATAAATACCATTAGCTAAACCATCATAATGTCATGCCTATACTTAATACTGAATTAAGTCCTGTTCCTGTTGTTTTGATCAATATTCCTTTTGGGATCAAATTGATATACCTGCCTTTAATAAGGTTTCAATTACACTCAAACATACTTCTTCTGTTAGATTCATATAATATATTTTTTTTCAAATATTCAACTGGACCAAAATATTGTGATTATTATTATTTTTTTTTACTTTAACAGCTCAAATTTCCATTGTCTGCGATGTATCTAAAAAAAAAATCTGCTGACACTAAAATATTTGGCATAAGTTTCAAATGTGTTTTACTCCTCCTGAAAATGTGAATATGAATTCTATTATCATGCAACAGACAGCCCCCATTTGGATAGAAATGATACAATACAGGATAAAGGCTATCTCTCTGTAGAGCATGCATTTATTTGCAGTGAATCTTTCCTCTTAAGGGACGAGTGATACATTGCTGATGAAATGCTGCTAACAGCATAATGGAGCTATCTCCCCTCACTGTAGGGGTCATGGGCTAAAGCAGCATGCAAATGTCACTTTAGTAACTATTCTTGCTGGAAACATATTAGGATCTACCTCTTTGACCAAAACTTTAGTCAATGTCAGATTTTTAGAGAAATGGCTTACATATAAATATGGCTTAAATATCCATATCTTCTATATCAGATATTATGGGTTGCTTGAGAAACAGTAAGAAGTTCAGAGAAATCTGCAACTATGAATCAGAAACCTTAAAAACTGGCAAGAGAGACATTTATAATTTTCTTACACTGTAATTTTGATACCCTTTACCTTTGAGGTTTTATATTGTTTAATAACGGCAGCAGTGATTGCCTTGTGCAGCTGTATGCAGACTCAGTGATGCCCCCGGGACAGAGGCCATCTTCAAATGTGCTTTGAACCTAAATAACCTGGGGATGCCTCATTGAGTAATAAAAGAAATGGCTCTGTGATCAAGACAATCATGCCAGTTGCCTTTAACATTAGGAATTTTATACTATAATGCAATAGAGCATCTACTAAGGTATGAGGAAATAATACTGGATTGTTAGAATTATTAATTAAATTTATGGTAAGTCTGTCCTTTTTTTCTTAACTGCTATATAAAAATGAATTCTTCTTCTTCTCTATTGATTCAGAAGTAGTTTATTTTTTGCCAGATTTCTTCACATGTTTTGATTTTGCTATGCAATAGAACCAAATCTCTAAATGGGATTTGGCTTCCCTTAGGTTGTGGTTGAAGTAAAGTCTTGTCATCTGCTTTAAGTTAGGCAAGAAAAACCTTGACAGACTCAAATTGTTCACTTTTGTATTTCACTCTGGACACTCTAGAGATAAAAACTCCAAAGTCAACTCATCCTCCACTGATCACTGACACTAAGACACTTTATCTTCACTCAAGTGGTCAGATATCTATACCAAAGGTTTATTAGATTAGATTAGATTCAACTTTATTGTCATTACACATGTACAGGTACAAGGCAACGAAATGCAGTTTAGGTCTACCCAGAAGTGCAATAGCAAGTGCAGGATAAATAAAGGTTCCATAAATACAGGACATATTTCTACTGAATGAGTGTAGAGATGAATACTATTATAAATAATGAATATAATATCAGAATCGGAATCAGAATCGGGTTTATTGCCATTGTTAGTGAAGGAGTTCACAACTAGGAATTTTTTATGGTACAATCGTGCAACATGAAACATATAATATGAAATAGGTAAATAAAATTATAAAAATCTCTAAAAACACTGGGGTATAAGCCATGCAGAAAATATACTTATATATAGACTTAGGATAAAAATATGGGTAAAAAAAAAAAAAAATATATATATATATATATTTATATATATAAAAAGTATAAAAAGTAAAATGTACAAGGTAGTGCAAATAGAGCAGTGTGCAATACAGCAGTGTAAATGGCATGGGCAGGTTATGGAGTCTGACATATAGTTATGTGTTCATGAGATCATATATAGATCACTACTGTCATGAGCTAATATGTTCAACTTTCAAAAGAGAAATAACAGCATAACCTTTAGCTTCATTCTTGCACAGAGACTAACATTACAAAATGGAAATATAAACAATCACGAAAATATACAAAGAAAGACATGTTTGTTTTACAGCTTGAATAACTCCATAGATACATCCTTCATAAAAAAATGCCACCATAAATATGACCATCGGTTTGCTAATCAACAACACTGTTCTGTAAACATTCAAGCTACCTTATAAAAGAGACATATCAATATTTTCTTTTTTTAACCCAGCTTGTCGTCAAAGCAACATATATTCACAGTTAGCCTTTTTGGATTTCCTAATGTCTAGCTGTTAAAACAGTTGCTATTATTCAAAGTTCTCTGAGGTAGTGTTAGTCGACAGAGATGTGTTTTAGGAACACAAAAATAAATGCTCCAGCCCTGGTCGTTTTTAAAGTCGCAAGTTAACAGTTTTCAAAGTGTCTTCTACTGTATCTGCAGGCAGGTTTCAGTTGTATAAAAAAAAAAAGTTCTGAAAGCAATTCAACAGTGTACAAAGCTTAACCTTTGTAGATTTTACTGTGGCTGTCAATGGCCAGCACTTATATTGCTCAAGAAATGGAGAAAGTTAAAAAAAAGTCATATAAGGCATCCAGTTATACAGAATAAAACAATATGAAAAATATTAAGACTTTGGAGTAATTCCTTAAACCGAGCATGCATGCAGCGATGGTAGAGAGGAAAAACTCCCTTTTAACACGAAGAAACTCTAACAGGACCTGAAAAGGGCATTGCAGTGGCTGTGGTAGAACGAAATAATTAAACAGAAAAAAATGCATTATCAAAATAAAACAATTATAAATGGAAGCTCTAGTGATTATATATATATGGAATGTTGGGTGCTGGAGTCTGCTTTTCCCTCTAGGTGGAGTAATTAGGCTGAGGTTGGCTTGGTGGGCAGTTTCTGTGCACCTGGGTGTAATCAGCCTCATCTCTCCAGTATAAAAGGAGCGGTCAGCCGGATCTTCAGCGCTTGAGTGTTAATCACTACTGGTACTTAAAGCCCCCCCTTTAAGCTAAAGATGTCCTAAGATTCTTTATACCTTAACCTGTCCCCTAAGTGTTTTTTGGAGGTTGCCTCTCTTGCTTTTGAGAGAAGCTTCCTCCAAGGAACTCACTTTCTGAAAGAAACCCTAACAAAACCTCAGGTGAAGAAACTCCTGTAAAAACCTCCTCTTCTCGGCCTTCTGTGCAAGAATGATCCAGCTCCAGTGGCTCCTCCATAACAATATTCATTACCTCTCTGTTTTTTGCTATATGGAGCCAAAGCGGAAGTTCAACTGAAGAAACTCTTTGTTTTTCATACATCCACCTGTGACACAGCCATTCAGCTTTGGACCACACCTCCACAAAAGCCAATCGGCATCCAAAGCCCATCTTAAAAGGCCTTAGATAAGCACCTGTTTGCTCCTGTGCGCAGGCGGCGGATGTGCTGTGACTTAATTCAGATGACACCGTTTCAACCGATCTCCAGCCCCTCCTCCACCTTCGTAGCTAAAGCTTCATCAGAGCGTTATTCATCCCTGACTCTTACTGCGTTCCCTGTCTTATCTGAACCGGTCCAGCAAAAGACCGCCATGTTGAGCCTGGCTCTGCCAGAGGTTTCTTCCCAACGGGGAGTTTTTTTCTCTTCACTGTCACTTCATGCTTGCTCATCATGGACAGGTTCTCTCAACCTGTGGTATCCAAACTGGACTTTCATCTTCCACTGGATCTCCCCATAAAGCTCAGCAGTCCATCTCTCTAGCCAGCAGTCTACAGACTGACCAACTTCATCTATTTCCACTCCACCACCGGTTTCCGGCCTGAGGGGGGGATCAGCCCTATTCTTTGCCCCTGTTCATGCATATCTATCAAAATTAAGTGCTATTTTTTTTGCCGGGGTCCGAGCGCCAAAGACAAAGTAATATCAATACATTTCTCCTAATTGTCTTTTCTCTTCGGGTGAGTTTTTCAGATTGAACAGTATTAAAGGAAAAAAATTAAAAACTTTTGATCTGAATTCATCATTCTCCTTGTGTGTTCTCTGCATTTGGGTCAAATGCCTTGCTTCAAACATGACATGGAGAAGATTAAATTATTATTTTTATGGCGACGCCAAACTTATTATTATATCTTAAAATCAATAATCAATAGTTTTCCTGCACAAATCAAGTAACAATGAAAAAAAGTGATTTTTTTTTTTAATTTGGAGAAAAAAATTAATATCTCTAAAAGAAAAGTGACATACATGTTCTTTATTTTATTAATTTATTCCATTTTTACAAGTGACCATTTTATTTACACAAACCTCCACAAACTTGCACTAACCATTCAGTGTATTTTTCTTGTGGGTGGGGTGTCAGCTTGACACAGCTGAAGCTCCTCAAATTTAATGACGTGGCTGTGAACACTTTATCTGAAATACAGAATGGTGAACTCCCCGCAGTGCTCGCTGAAATCACCAGAGATAGTGTGCTCATTCCCAATTAGAGACTGACACAGGAGTGGATTTTCACTCCTGTCCCGTCCCACTCCCACAGAAAAAAATAGTGTCCCGTCCCGATCCCGCGCCAGTACTGGATTTTTTTTCTTTCTATTTTATTTTATTTTTTGGCATCGATCCTAGCTTTTTTTTGTTATTATTGGTTTGCTCCCGCTCCTGTCTGCTCCCGTTAATGTTTAATCCTGTACCGTCCCAATCAAGAGATCGTTACTAATACTGACTCCCATCCCACGGGAATCCCGTGACCCGTGGGATTCCCGAAAAAATGTCAGTCTCTAGTCCCAATGCACCGTAATGTAATTTGTGAGATATTCGGATCTCATTAGTGCGTTTTAGAATTTAGTTTTGAAGCTGGCATGACTAGGGGGAATTCCAGAGATGTTTTTTTAGAACTAGTTCACTTTTGTCTGTGATCAGTCAGTAGTTGTCTGAACTAGCCAAGTTAAATAACCTTTTTGGATTTTGCTTTTAGCCAGATGCCATGTTTAAGCTGCTGGTTCAAAAGCTGAGATGTATTTTGCTTTATTTGGCAATGAGGTTCACTCATCTTCAGAAACTTCAAGTAGCAACTAATCTAGTTACTTTGCTGAGTGATAAGAACGGTGATGAAAATAGTGACAGACTGACAAATCTTATATTAACACCCTGCAAATGTGTGTACACAAGCAGTTATGATATTATAAACAAAGTACAGGTTTGATCCATGTTCAAGGGGCAGCCGTAAGAAATGTGTTAACCACAAAAGCTTGCAATTGAAAGGAAATGTAGATGTCATGACTGCTGCTTCTCCTGAAAGCAAACAAAAGTTTTCTCCTGTGAAGCATGTGATGCTTCACAAAGACTATGGATGTCAGAGTGTATAATAAAACTATTCTGTCATCAAACTTTGTCATCAGCTCAGAAGACTTTTGACAAGGGGAACTAACAGTGATTGTGGAGAAATGTCATATTTGCAGATCTTTATTTATCTAAAAGCTTCAAACATGAAATCAGCACATAGCAGCTACTGGTTGGATTTTACAGTTCTCTTTTTCAAAATGTGGGCTGTGTTATTTTGCAGCCCTGGGAGAACAGTTAATTATTGTTGGGTTGTGGGAAGCGGCATAGTTTTAAGGGGGTTGCTCTTACCTCCAAATACATGACCTTTATTTTTTTGTGGTGAGCTGGCACAGTGCATGGATGAGTGTTTCTCAAAGTATGTGTCACAACCATCCCTGGAGTCATGGACAGTTTTTAACTTGATGCCAAGATATTGTTGAAAAATGTGAGAAAATTGTTCTAAGAAATCAGACTATGATATACAGTCAAAATTGGAAAAATAAAATCAAGATGAAAAGTCACTGTGTAGAACAAGAGAATGATTTTACATGAAATAGTAATCACATTTATTGGGCTTTTAGCAAATTTAGGCAATTAAAACCAATTAATAACTTAGGATGTCTGAGTTATAAGTGAAAGCCTTAAAGTTAAAAAACAAGCTTGTTTTACAGATACCTCACTGTCCCTTTAATGTACAGTTCAAATGAATGCGTTAACAGCATTTTGCAAAGAAAAAGAATGACCTAATACCACCTTTCTCTGGTATTTAAGGACAGATTTTAAGAACAGATGCTGGAGATCGGCCTGTTTTCCTGTGTAGTCCTGTTTCTCTGACCATGACTGGCTGGATGTGCTCTCTTCATCCTCTGACATGGGAGCTGGCTCAGAGCTCGTCTTGTGTTTCCTGGACGGGGCCGCCTTTAAAGTTGCTTTTTGTATCTCTGCTTCTGTCTCCTTGAACCCCAGTCGGCCTCAGCAGAAGGACACTTACACTGAGCCTGGTTCTGCTGGAGGTTTCTTTCTGTTAAAAGGGAGTTTTTCCTCTCCACTGTCGCTACAAGCATGCTTAGTGTGAGGGATTGTATTCGAGTCAATGAGTCGATGCAATCAACTGTTTTTCCTTAGATAGAAAACTTTGAATCAATTTGACTGGATTATCTGGTTGAACTGTAAAAAGAGATGACATGTGTTGTGAATTGGTGCTATATAAATAAACTGAATTGAACAGGTTTTTTGCATTAGAGTGGTTGCTTTTATTACTGAGTCATTTTGTTGAACATCACCACAGGCTTAATTATTAATACTCATTAATATTAGGTTGAAACAAACCCAACTGAAGAGTTTTCTTAATTTAAACAGTCTTTTATGATTTTTGGAGGTGACGGACTGAATTGATAATTAGATTTTGTCAAGTGGATTGTTGTTGAAGGATTATTTAATAATGAAACGTAACAAACTTGGTAAATCGGAAACTAGTGTTGTAGTAACCGCTTTAGATTTTGCCTTCTACGTAAATAGATATGTAAGTGCTCTTGAAGTTGAAACTTTTTTATATGTTTACTTTGGTTGTATGTTGTCGTCTTTTTGCTGTTATTCTGTTTTCTCTCCCTCTTGTCTCATACAGGTGTGGAAGCAGACTTCCAGAAGTTACTGTATATCATCTGTGTTGTTTTTTTATTTTGTCTCTTTTTTTTTGCTCTTTCCTGTCTCTATGGCTTTCTCACTCCCCTTACTTCTTGAACCCTCTTTCTCTCCTCCCTTTCCATTTCTGTTGTATATGACTTTACTCCCTAAAGAATTTTCATTAAAGTTTCGTACATCAAGCGGAACCTTTTGGCAACAGTCGTAATGGTCTGCTTGGGGAAGAAAGGCTTAGGCTATCAACTAAGCTCTAGGACATCTATTCCCTGAGTCATCTTGGAAAAACAGGAAAAAAGACAAGAGAAAAAAAGGGAAATAGTGTTATAGTCAAGTCTGCACTAACTGAGACCAAGACATTACAGAGACCACGGAGAACGGGGACCGAGACCAGACCTGTCATGTTGGGTATGGGGATCAAACCCAAATGCAGAACACAACACGGAGACAGGGGTAAAAAGTTCAACAGTTTATTTTCAATCACACAGAATAAATCACAGATACTGATTCTGGTCCGGGATGACTTCACTAGGGTTTCTCTGTAGAGAAGGGATAGTTAGGTTAGCCAGAGGTCTGGGGAATCTTGACACAGTCAGATACTGATCTGTACCTGGAGAGATTCAGATTGACGCAGTGAGAGAGGGAACCAGTTGGGTCCAGAGTTTGAGGGTTCAGCAGAGAGCTAGCAGCGGCAGAGCTTGACTTCAGACTTGAGCTCAGACTTTGAATGGTCAGCCATGGTTCTCTCCTGAGAACTGGAACAGACTCAGCTTGAGGTTTTTCAGGTTTGGCTGTCTGGGCAGGCAGGCAGGTCTAGGAAGCAGAGAAGACAAAAACAGGTTAGGATCAGATTACCCTTCTGAGTATCAGATCAGCAGGCTTGGCTCAGGTTCTGCTAACCATAACTGGCAACACTCTGGCACTGAAGACAGGTCTGGCCGCTGCTTAAAGGAATAGTACACCCAAAACATGATTAGCCTTCATTTTCTACTCACCCCCATGCTGAACAACACTCTGGAGTACTTTTTTGATATCTCAAATGCATCTGGAGATCTGGGAGGCTACTTGCTGTCTGCTGACATTCAAATAATGGAGGTCTATGGTGCCCGAGACAGAAGGCTAATCATGTTTTGGGTGTACTATTCCTTTAAGTAGTTGGTCTCCTGATGAGAGGATGAGCCTCAGGTGTGCAGGTGGCTCAGCTCAGGAGACCCAGGACGCCCTCTGCTGGAGAAAGGTGGCAGAACTCCAGAACCCAACAAGACCAAGACCATATCTGCATCAAAGAAATGTTTATTAAGAAAGATCTTACTTGTAAATTATATCTTGGATCTCAATTAAACAACCTGTATATACACTATATTGCCAAAAGTATTTGCTCACCCATCCAAATTATTGGAATCAGGTGTTCCAATCACTTCCATGGCCACAGGTGTATAAATTCAAGCACCTAGGCATGCAGACTGTTTTTACAAACATTTGTGAAAGAATGGGTCGCTCTCAGGAGCTCAGTGAATTCCAGCGTGGAACTGTGATAGGATGCCACCTGTGCAACAAATCCAGTCGTGAAATTTCCTCGCTCCTAAATATTCCACAGTCAACTGTCAGCTGTATTATAAGAAAATGGAAGTGTTTGGGAACGACAGCAACTCAGCCACGAAGTGGTAGGCCACGTAAACTGACGGAGCGGGGTCAGCGGATGCTGACGCGCATAGTGCGAAGAGGTCGCCAACTTTCTGCAGAGTCAATCACTACAGACCTCCAAACTTCATGTGGCCTTCAGATTAGCTCAAGAACAGTGCGCAGAGAGCTTCATGGAATGGGTTTCCATGGTCGAGCAGCTGCATCCAAGCCATACATCACCAAGTGCAATGCAAAGCGTCGGATGCGGTGGTGTAAAGCACGCCGCCACTGGACTCTAGAGCAGTGGAGACGCGTTCTCTGGAGTGACGAATCGCGCTTCTCCATCTGGCAATCTGATGGACGGGTCTGGGTTTGGCGGTTGCCAGGAGAACGGTACTTGTCTGACTGCATTGTGCCAAGTGTAAAGTTTGGTGGAGGGGGGATTATGGTGTGAGGTTGTTTTTCAGGAGCTGGGCTTGGCCCCTTAGTTCCAGTGAAAGGAACTCTGAATGCTTCAGCATACCAAGACATTTTGGACAATTCCATGCTCCCAACTTTGTGGGAACAGTTTGGAGCTGGCCCCTTCCTCTTCCAACATGACTGTGCACCAGTGCACAAAGCAAGGTCCATAAAGACATGGATGACAGAGTCTGGTGTGGATGAACTTGACTGGCCTGCACAGAGTCCTGACCTCAACCCGATAGAACACCTTTGGGATGAATTAGAGCGGAGACTGAGAGCCAGGCCTTCTCGTCCAACATCAGTGTGCGACCTCACAAATGCGCTTCTGGAAGAATGGTCAAAAATTCCCATAAACACACTCCTAAACCTTGTGGACAGCCTTCCCAGAAGAGTTGAAGCTGTTCTAGCTGCAAAGGGTGGACCGACGTCATATTGAACCCTATGGATTAGGAACGGGATGTCACTTAAGCTCATATGTGAGTCAAGGCAGGTGAGCAAATACTTTTGGCAATATAGTGTATATATATATATATATATATATATATATATATATTTATCTTTATTTTATTTTGCTTTCCATAACATGAAAGACAATCTTTACTCTGTCTTAAATCAACAAACTTTAAATTCTATTAAACTTGTTATCTCGCACTCAGGATGTGAATCAGTCAGTACCTCACTAGCAACAGAAGGTGGCAGCTGCATCTGAAGAGGGTCCTTTTTTTTTTTTAACTCCTATTAGTAAGGTATATAGAACGTTTATCAGAAACAATCTTGACCAGTGTTGTTCAAAAACCCTGACAGTGCCCTGTCCAAGATCGAGATAAGGCCAGATAAAAATGCATCAGATACCAAGAAAATAGCAAGAACTTAAAATAAAATAAATGTGGTCTTGAACCCAAGGCCATTATCAAGCTCTACAACACTACAGGAAACACAAGGAGACAGGATGGGAAAGTAGGACCAGACATAGGCAAACAGGAACAATTATTTGGGTGAAACAAATAACAAAACACAGTAGGTGTGACATACATTAGCAGTCCGAATATCAAGTTTTCAATCTGTAAAAAAAAAACAAATTTAAACCCAAAGTGTTCAATTTTAAGAAGTTAGATATTTTAAATTTTACTGTTTTGCGGAAATAAGTCTTTGTAACTTTCTTCAATAAATTTGTCTGTTTGAGTGGTGTGGAGTTAGAGTATTTTTTTCCTTTAACATTGTGAAGCTCTACTTCTTAAGATCCAATAGTGCAAAATGCAAATTCTTGCAATTTTTTTGACTGGTCTTAAGATTTTGATCAGGAGTTTACATGTAAACAGGAAGTATCTGCTGGTAACCATTAGAAATGACACATTCTTTTTTTACTGATACCCTGAGGTCGTGCTGAATCTGAGCCTTCTGAAAACAAACCAGTGACCAAAATGTCAGGGCTCTTTTGTACTTTTACACTATGTGCACATTGTGTCAATCTATAAGAACCTCAGTGCTGAATTTTGGTACTGCTTACTATGCCTTATTTTGACAAGAGCATTTATGTGTAGTTCTATTTTTTTATATGACTCCTGTATCCAAATGTGGATCCTCCAAGAGTTCAGGGAAACTATTGGTGTAGATGAAATTGTTTTATAATACTGGGTGGGTCTGCGGAAATCGTATCTGCATCTGAAAAATAAATTAAGTAACTATAAACTCCGGTCATAGTTATTAATAAATTCATAATCAAACTGGTAAAATTGCACAACACTAGCTCACATATTGGCCATCTCTGCCAGGAGGACAGAATAGTTGCTGACTGCATTGCACTGTTTCTAACATAACAGCAAATCAAATCTCACTGTTATTTTTAATTACCTCATATGTCCAGCAGAAAACCAGCGACCTCTGTGTCAGTTTTGAAACCCTGCTCCCTCATGATTCTCATCACCTAGAAAGCTACAACGACTATCCTTTTATCCAGGTTCTTACCTCTTTTGTTCTCTTATTTTCTTGTGCCTCTCACTGTGTACAGAGTATGGATGGTGCTCTTTTTTAATAGAAAATGGCCAGTAAAACAATATACAGTAATCTTTGCCTGTTTTGAATCCTCATCCACCGAACAACAAGGCGTCTTCCACTGGGTTCACCCCAACTTGTGTATTTATAAACCACTCATTCTAAGCGATGTGAATACTGATGTGATGGTTTTTATACTTTAGCAGAATATTTATTTATGTTATTTTTGCTTAATGTTACACACTGTGCCATTCAGTTAGTTATTTTTCTGTTATCTTTATTGCTGTCAGTTTATAGATATTTTTTGTACTTTTATTTGGTAGAGATTTCTATCTGTGATACAATAGTGTGAATCATTTTGGTCAATAAGATTGGTTTTCAGTGTGCTTGATGAATAAACTTTTATTTGAATTGAATAATTGGTTTAATAATTGTGACATTTATTGTGAGCTTTCTAATGGTTTCTAACTGCTAGTTCCAGTTACACAGCATTTAGTTAATCATAGCTTCACAAGAGGTTTGAAAATCTAAATATTTCTAGTTTAGTTCTGAATAAGTAATTATCAATGATGATTTATAGTTAGTATTTATTAAGTATCAATACCCCAATAATCACAAACATCTACTATACATTTAATTTGTTAGGCATTATTCTGGTTAACAATTAAAGATAATTACCTACGGTTCCTAAATTGCAATTTCCAATAAATATTCAGAATTAAATATTTGTAACTGTGCAATAGTGGCCTCCAGTAGTAAACTGAAAATTTAATATCAGTTTTTAAGAATTATTTGAATTTGTTAAAATTAAAGAAAATATAACAATATAACAAGAATATCTCATCTGAAACAAAGTAAACATGTTTTTCATTACAATCACAGTTCTGGAACAAAAGCCTATAAAAGTTTCAAAATTGAGTAGAAGAAAGGAGAGCCTAAGCGAGGACATATTACTCACTGGAAGAAATTGAAATCTCATCAAGTAATTTGTTCTTAAAATAATTGCATTTTTTCTTGAATTGAGGAGGTAAGTGTGAAACTTTGCCAATGGAATGAGACAATTTACATTTAAAATAAGGAAAAAAAACAATTGCATTGTCTTATTTCAAGTGCATATTATCTAATTATTTTATTTTAAGAGTAGAAATACTCATTCCATTGGCAAATCATCTTATTTATCTACTCAAATTAAGGGTAAATACACTTAATTTAGGAAATGTTGACTTATTTCCATATCGTTTTTGCAGTGCTCTTAGTGATCTACAGTAGGGAGATTGTAAAAAGAGCTGGAGATGGTTTAATGTGTTTTTTTTTTTTACTGCACTCGTAAGCAGATAATTATTAAAGAAGACAGTACCAAATATACTGTGCTTTTACGTAACTTTTTTGTGTGTGTTTTAATCTACAAATGACTTGAGCCAGATATTTTGTGATAAGATGTTAACTCTTTGTGTGCGCCAGCCCCCTTATTGAAAATAAACAACTCTAATAAATTCAAGAGCAATTCAAAGCAAACGGGTGAGGGCTCTGATCAATTATATGGAGATCTAGCTATGTGATTCTGAAACACTTTATATAATCATACTTCTTATAATTATTGGTGGATACTTCAGTGTGATTATACAAGTGGGAAAAATTGGGAAGATTTATTTTGTGTGGATTTTAGAAGTGCACTTGTAATGTAAAGAGCATTGCACACCGGGGCTCCTTGAGTCATGTGGTTTAATTGTTTAAGAAACAAAGCCCACATACTCTATAGGAAAACCTCACAGCTCTTACCTTCCACTGCAGAGGAGGGCTCTTCGTATTTCATGCCCCTGCAACCAGAAGCTGACCTTTATACCTCTCGCCCTCCTTCAGTTCAACAGCTATGCAATAAAAAAGGACTAGGGACAGGGCGTGGGTGTAATAAAGGAGCAAAAAGGGTAACAAAAAACCTGGAAGTCTCATATGTGGGGGATTAACTCGGTCTTTTGAAAGCTAAAGAAGTCCCATGATTTTATTGATGAAATACATTAAAGGCATTTATTCCATACTCTTTGTAACTGAGAGTATTTTCAATTGTTTTCACTGTAAATATATAAATTGCTCTCATTTGTGCCTGTATACAAATCTTCTAATATTTGTTACTGAAGTTATTTGTTTTATTTCAGCTTCAAGAGACACACAGGCAAACATAGGGAATCTTCCACCTAAATACCTTAATAACCTTTACTGAACCTTTAAGATCTGCCTCCCGTTCTACTTTTAGAAATTCTTTAAACCACTAATAAACCTGCAGGTTGGGAGCGAAGTGCTCGGTTAGGAACAAAAGGTACAGTCAGATCTCTGATATAAGACAGAGCTTGGCCATCTAAAGCTTTATATGACAAAGAGTTTTAATTTATATTCTAGGTTTAACAGGAACCAGTAAAGAGAAGCTAGGATAGGAAAATGCTGCCGGCTGCAGCATTTTGGATCAGCTGAGGGCTTTTAACTACAGTTTGTGGACTTCCTGATAGGAAAGAATTACAACATTCCAGCCTTGAAGTAACAAATGCATGGACTAGTTTCTCAGCATCACCCCTGGTCAAGATGTTTCTCATTTTTACGATATGCTGGAGATGAATAAAGGAAATTCTAAAAACCTTTTGGAATGGGATTTAAATGACAGGTCCTGATCAAAAATAACATCAAATTTTTTTACTTTATTATCCCATCAATTTAGTGCCATCCAAAAAAGTTACTGACTAATCAGCTTCTTTTTCAAGACTCTGGTCAAAAGAAATGCCTGTAGTCTTCCTAATGGGTTATTTTCTTCTGGAATTCTAGACAGATATAGGTGAGTATCATCAGCATTACAATGGAAATTTTGCAGATTGAGGGCCGGATCTATCAAAGGTTTGCGTGTATAAAAACGTGAGCTATTTCACTGTGGACGCTAAAAAATGTACAAACTGATCTATCAACAGCGTGCTAAAAGGATTTGGTCTTTAAAACGTGCTAAATAGCGCCTCTTATCCATTTAGTACTTTTTCTGCAATGAATATGCAATATGGGGCATTTTCACGCAAAAGTGCGTCTTGTGGGAGGAGAACATGTAAATATATTAATTTAGCACTCGCAAAGTGATTTATCAAACCTGAAAGCAATTTTGCTAACGGTATCTGACTCTATATTTAACACGTTTCAAAAGAAGGTGCAAATGGTCTGTATGCGTAATTGCGCACACATGGCAGCGGTTATTGTCGGAGGAGACATCGAAATGAAGCAGGGAGATGCAGAGAACGCATTTTTTCACTTCGTGTGAATATTTTTGCAATGAACGAGGAAACGATCATCAAAACATATCGTTTATCCAGCATTGCCATTTTGGAGCTGTTGGGGGAACTCCGAATGGATTTGGAGCCAGCCACAAGGAGGATCCACGCAATACTAGATATCACAAAACTCCTTGAAACATTGCACTTTTTTTGCATCTGGGTCATTCCAGCGTACGGTTGCAGCGAGAGCTGGGATCTCCCAATCTCGTTTTTTCAGAAGTGCTGTCCGACGGGGTCGGGGTTCTCCCCCTGCGCCTGTGGAGCAACGTGCCAAATGCTGCGGGGATCTCATCCACAGTCACAGGCCAATACAAAACACCTGTTTTTTTTTTTTGTTTTTTTTTTTTTACTGCAGCACATACCACCTTAGGGAATAAAGGTTGCCAATTTTATATATATATATATATATATATATATATATATATATATATATATATATATATATATATATATATATATATATATATATATATATATATAAATATATATATATATATATATATATATATATATATATATATATATATATATATATATATATATATATTTTGCGAGCGCAAATTACTGCACACAAAATTGGATCTTGATAAATCCGGCCCTGAGAGTATATATAGTAAAGAGAATTGGTCCGAGCACTGATCCGTGTGGTACTCCACAGGTAACCCTGGAGAATGAAGAAGATTTAACATTGACATAAACAAACTGAAGTCTGTCAAATAAATAAGATTTAAACAAGTCTAGTGCAGTTCCCTTAATTCTTAAAAAAATATTAAATTCTTTCTTAAAGAAATTTGATCAACTGGATCAAATGCAGCACTGAGATCTAACAGCATAAGTACAGATACAAGTCGATTATTAGAGGACATTAGAATACCATTATACTTTTTACCTGAGCTGTTTCAGAGCTATGATGAGCTCTAAAACTAGATTGAAACTCTTCAAAAGGTTCATAATGGAGTAAGTGGACACACACTTGCTTGGCAACTATTTTCTCAAGAATTTTAGATAAGAATGGAAGACTAGATATAAGTGCATATTTGATCAATTCATTGGATCAAGAGATGATCTATTTTGCTCCTCAGTGTTAGTAGCAACAAGTTGCATGTCTTCTATCAGTCGATGTGAAGAGTCTAAACTCATCTGCTGGAGTAAAACCATTAATTAACAAAAGCTCAACAGACTGATAAAGAAGGCTAGCTCTGTTCTAGAAACTTTTCTAGAACCTTTGAAGATGAAAATCATGGACAACAATGTCACTCTTTAAAGGCATCTGCAGATCCGTTACAAGAAAGTCTGCCACCAAAGATCCCTTTCTGCTTTCAACATCTACAATAATTAGTTAAATGAAGGTTGATAAGTTACTTTAACATGTAATTTCGGTTTTTGATTAATAAAGCCTTGATGGACTGGCAACCTGTCCAGGGTGTACCGCGCCTCTCTCTCACCCATGGACAGCTGGAGATAGGCACCAGCACCCCTCATGACCCCAGCTGGAATAAACATGATGGAAAATGGATGGACGGATGGATTAATAAAGCATTTTTGAATTTTAATTGATCTGACCACATCAGCATACGTTTTGTACTGGAATTCATTTCTTAACTATGTAATAGGATAGGATTACTCACCTTCCTATGGCCTTTTGATTCTGATTGCCAGGCAACAACATTAAGGCATAAACTTAGCAACTGTGTCTAGTGTTAGACATCAGATTCTTTATTGGGATAAAAATTTTGAATGACATCATCATGTTTTGTATTAAAAATGTTTTATAAAAATTGTATTTACTTAATAATTACTAAATACATGTTCTTCATCTATTCAACGTAATACATTAAAATAGCCCCGAAAGATTGACTGTCATATGGATTCATAATCCCAGCACTGTCGCTGCCAGAGGGTTTTTTAACTTGAACAGCATATGTTATTTTGGACATATGCTGAAATGAACTAATGCGTTTGTTTTGCTTGGGGAGGGACTCAAATTAACCCACAAAGCTGGTCAGACAGATTTCTACAAACACTGTCACATATTGCTTTGATTAACATTTGATTTTAGATTATCATAACTTCCAAACTTTTCTTAGTTTTACTTGTCATACAGATTAAAATATACCTTATAACTGATTTGGACAAAATACTTTAGTCTGTTAATAAATACTTAGAAAATCCTTTGTAAAGCAAACGGTATCGCAGATATTTTTTTTATAAGCCCTTTAATTAAGCAGAACATATGTTTCTAAGGCAACAATATCAGTTAATCTTTGACAGCAAGTTGAAAATATCCCAAGATTTATAGTCAGAATTTTTTTCATTCAGTCATCCATTTTGAACTACAGTATAGAATTAAACCTATTTTTGGATGGATAACATTTCATAATCTGTAATGTTTTTAAATATACATACCATATAGAAAAAAATTATTTTGGGGGGATGTCATTAAACTCTATTGATCTATTGATTATAAAAATAAAATTAGACAAATAAACACTGAACTAATACTTTAATAACACAGGCGGTTCTAGACAGGGGCCAACGGGGGCCAGGGCCCCTGTAGATCATGTCATGGCCCTTGTTATGGCCCCTGTACTGAAGACATAATACTCAAAGAAATTCTAATGATGATCTGCACAGAAACAGACATGGTTACTGATAGATCCTTTGGATCTATTTTATTTTTTTCTTTACAAATTCTGTTTTATTAACTGTTTAAAAACATAGCATAAGTGGGATTGAGATAGGATCCCAGTTTTCATCTGCTTAATGTTTTTTTCCAAAACAAATGTAAAAAAAATACTCTGCTTTTTACAGCTAATTTTAACAGTTTTTCTTAAATTCTAAATCAGATTTTATAAAAAACTGTAATTTCAACTTAAATTAAGTAAAAAAAAAAAAAAAATTGTAACTTCTGAATGTATATTGAGCTATTAAGACATTTAGAATTTTAATGAAACTTAACTGAATAGAAATTTCACTTCATGCAGCTATCTTAATTTATTTGAATCCCTTGGCCTATTTTTCATTTCATGCTTTTCCATGCCCCCATGAAAACACGCTGGCCCCCTCCTGGCCCCCCTGAAACATTTGGTCTAGAACCGCCACTGTTTAATAACTAGCTTGCACGCAACTAGTTGCAGTATGTTACTTTAAAAAGAAATATTTTTTTTAATATGCACAGATAAACTATGTCTGCCTCCTATAGTTGTTTTGTTTTATTTCCTAAAGTTTGCAAAATAAAATAAACCTTTTTTATTTTTTCCAATTATTTGAAATTTTTCAGCTTTACAGTTTTGAAAGAAGACAATTGAGGCCAATGAACTTATGCTCGGTCTGTTTGTTTATTATAATGAGATCTGCTTCAGCGTCTCATGCTCACTCTTCCTTAATTGCCTTAATACAAGGTAATATAAAGACAAGTATTTTCCCGTTTCCCATCATTATTAGACTAGTCAGGTCACACACTTCCCATCTCCCTGCAGAATGGCTCAATATGGCACTTCTCACCTCTACATGACTGACAGGTGTCAGAAACTGCTTGCTTATAATTAGAGTCAGTAGGAAGCAGCAGGTTCTAATCACACCTCCAAGAAAAGTCTTCCACGAGATGCTGACACCCATTCTGCTTGAAATAACTAAAGCATCTTTTGATCTTTGTACACAAGGCAGAGTAAATCCAAAGCCTCAGAGAGGGAAGGTGAGAAAAAAAAAATCCCAACTAAAGGTTTGAATGGTACAGAGGAGCTGCTGAAAGCAATCATTCTTTAGCTGCTAGCAAAACCATATTTGGCTTCTATTTTTATTTGAAATGCAAATACGATATGAAATTTTATTAAAACATCCCCACCAAAGCAATGAAAAAAGCTTAAGTAATTTTAAATTTGAAGTTTTTTTTAAGTGTTTTACTGCCTTTGTCAAGTGCTGGTAACGAGAATTTAAAGCAGTGTAACAAAGGTTTACTTTTTTGGTGTAGCTATCATAAAAATAAAAGAAAAAAACAATCCAAATAGGCCAGGAAAAAACAAAACAAACATTTATTGATATTTTAAGACAAACAAATGTGTTTATTCATGATACTTGCTAGCCATAGGGGTAGCAGCAGCAGGAACACTTTATCTTGTTGTTTTCATCTCTGGAGTATAAAAGAGGTAGTGTGGAAGCCTATACATTTATAACTGGTGTTGTACTGTAGGTAACAGCACCTCCCCCAGAGGCGGCTGTGTACCAATGTGCTGCCTGTCTGGCCCACAGATCACGACACAAACAAAGCTTGGCCTGTCCTTGTACCTGTCCTTAATCCAAGAGAAGACTTTGGCATCCTATTCCATCAACAGCTCTCTTTTACGAAGATGCAGTGACAAATGTTTTCTTCTCCATGTAGCCAGCTCAGATGAGGTAATAAAAGCCTGCACAACAAACTACATAGCATATTAAACTTGTCCACATTATTGCTTAAAGAATGAAACGGAACAGCAGTTCCATCTATCTTCTTTATTGTGCTTTGAAATCTGAAAGCTGCTGGGTAATTTTTTACATATGCAAATACAAATATTAGATCTAGTGTAATGCTCAGATGAAAGGGAGCTCAATGGATTGAGAGAGGGAAAAATAAACCTTTGAAGGAGAAGATTTTTGTATCAACATTGATGAGGGATTGTTTTTCTCTATTTATATATTAAATATAATTACTTCAACAAAGAGTTGCTTGGTTGCTATATTTAACTGTCATTTCTAGGCTTTCCAGAAGTACTTTATGACTGAAAGCCTCTATGTAGAAAAACATCATGAAAACTTTCAGTTGAATGTTTTAAATACAAATACTTCTGCTAACATCTATCTATCTATCTATCTATCTATCTATCTATCTATCTATCTATCTATCTATCTATCTATCTATCTATCTATCTATCTATCTATCTATCTATCTATCTATCTATCTATCTATCTATCTATCTATCTACAGTACAGTACAAACCAAAGGTTTGGACATACCTCATTCAAAGAGTTTTCTTTTGTCATGAAACGCGGACAGGTGGACCCAGTATTCAAGGAGAGACAGTCAGTAAGAAAGTTCAAACATTTATTAAATAAAAACAAAAGCAGAGCTGTGGCTCGCGGACACTGCAAGCGGGGGGGCGGGGCACCGCCCAATCTCAGACACTCTAGGGAGGAAACACAGGTAAGTGACCACGATAAACTGATTATCTGTGTTGGTCACTTACCTGGTTTAACAGTCCAGACCACGAGTGTCCCCAGTGCTACAGTCCCAGAGGTCATGCTGGAAGCCGATCCTGGTGAGGGATCCAGAACAGACAGAAACAGGCAGAATCCAGAACAGGCAGGAACAGAAACAGGTGGCAGGATCCAGACTTCCAGGCATCCACAGGCTTCCAGGAGGGTTCAGAGTCTGACTGGGACCAGAAGCATGACGAGGTGGTCACGCACAGGAGCAGACAGGATCAGGTGCAGACAGGCTCTCAGTGGAAGAGGGTAGCTGAGACAGGACGTAGGAACCGGAACTTGAAGCAAGACTTTAAACTGGTCGCCTGGAGCCAGGCTTACTTTGATAAAAACTGAACCTCCCCCCAAAATGAGCCAAAAACCCAGAGGACTCCACGGGGGAGGAACAGTGGACGATCAGGAGACGAGACAAACACTAAAACCCTCTTTCCACTGGCAGCTAGGATCCAGGACATGAACCACATAAAACTGAACAGAAAGACTGACAGAAAGACAAGCAATGATCTGGCACTGAATGCTCAGGCTGAACTGAATGAAAACCAGAGGAAACAGGTGAGAGGAATAAATTATGATTGAGGCAGGGAAGGAAGAGGGCAGGTGAGAGGAATTACTAATTAAGGGAGAGCAAACAGGCCAGATCATGACATCTTTATTTTCATGACTATGAAAATTGAAGATTCACACTGACGAAATCAAAACTATGAATTAACACATGGCATTTTCTTGATGTGTTAACATCAAGACAAAGCCATGTGTTAATTCACAAGGTCCACGAGACTGTGAAAGACTGGCCACCGTAGCTAAGACCAGAACCACCTAAGACCAGGCTGACCAGCTAGGAGCAGCTACTAGTTAAGACCAGCTACCTGCTGTCCAAAATCTAACTAAAACCATCAAACTTGCTAAAACCAGCTTGACCAGCCTAAAGCCGAGCATACACTGTGCAATATTCGTTATAATATAATAATATAATCGTTGCACGCAGCTATAATTAAACTGTTCAATGAAACTACAGGGCTTGAAAGATCACAGCTCACGATGTATGTTCTCACACTGTGCAACCCTGCACTCTGATGCGATCTACCTGCTCACACTGCACGTCCAAAAACCACACATTGGACTCAGCGCCGAGAGATGGTGCTGGTCGACCTCGTCAATCTGGAAGAAGAAGTCCCTTGTTTGCATGTCCACGAACACCTCACGATGGCCGACTGAATTTCAAATATATTTGATGTTCTCCAGACCTTACAAGGTGGGGAGGTGGTTGTGAGAGGTTAATCGCCTCTTATTACCCGCTGTATACTTAACGACGCAGGACGCACAATCTGGCTGAAAGTCAGCCCATTCGAAAAATTCTTGCACAATGGAGGAACGGCCCGAAAAGGGCAGAAAATCATAGAGTGTATACCTGGCTTAAGCTGGAAATAGCTTTTCTTTTTATTGGGTACCTCTGGCTTCAAGTTACTATTGCAAACTCAGGTTGGATGTTGCAGACAGTCTGTTTTGTAGTAATCTGGTTATGGAAGTACATGTAGCATGCATATCTACTTAACTTTTAACAGAAGAGTCACATTCTAAGGCTCCCAGCTATTCAGGAGTTGTCCCCAATGCAACCTGGGCCAGGTCCACAGGACAGAGAATCAGAGGTGGGTCTCAACATTCATAGCAAGTACAGCAGAGGGTATAATACAGTACTTTGTGTCCTTCGAAAGTTATCATTTTGGGAGTGTCTTAGAGCTCACATAATAAAATCTAGGCATCTGACATCAAAATCCTTATTTCCTCAGCTCTTTCCCCTCTATATCTCCTCTTAGCACTAAATTATTGCTTTCTGTTTTTTTTCTGGTTTGTTTTGCTGGCTGGCTGGCTGGCTGGAGGGATGGATGGACGGCAGACAGTCAGATGAAGGGACTGATTTTCAAGTGATAACTTTTTTAAGGATCTTTACAGTCAATTGGATTAAAACATGCCGGTTATATGGTTATCAATCCAAGGAAACCAAGTGGATTGCATGGAGTAAAAGACAGATCAGACACACAAAACAAAGACAGAAGCACTGATCCAGGAATAGTATCAGTTTTATTGAAGTTAATTGTAGACCAGGTGCATAGGTAGCAAGACACAGTTGAGCAAATGAGCTCTGAGCGAGTTTGAGGACGAGAGAATTCAAGAAATCACAAGCAATTAATTGCATACAGATACTGGCTATCTCTAGCAGAAAAATATAATTGTATACACATCAATAATTTACCTAATAAAATCACAAGTATATCTTGAAATTTTTAGTTTAAGCAACTGGACATGAATGTGATCAGGAGAAAAAGTACCCCTATATGAATAAGTTGATAGATTTAAATATACAAAAATGGTTAGATCTTAAATTAACAAAATATATATAAGGTCAATTGCAACTGAGGCAAACAAATACTGTCGCTGGACCTTAATCTTTTTATCTCCTCAATTTATATGGAGTCATATTCAATGACATTGATTATGCATGCTTTATAATGTTAGCAGATGTATGCATTCTCCCACTTTATCCTGATTCAACCTTTTTTTGTCAGCTTGCTAGTTTAAGCAAGTAATATTGCTAATATGATGTTTTCTAGGAAAACAGTTGGCAGTGCTCGTACTATAGCTGTTGTGGCTGAATTGCAGTTTTCTGGTGTGGCCTCTAAACCTGTAAACTCTATACAGGTAATATTGGACAACAAATTTCCTTCACTGCTCATGGCATTCTAATTGCCACATAGATTACTGCTTCACTACATTAATTTTGTCTTGCTTCTGCAAACATACAGATCGATACTATTTCCAAGAAGTTGTCCTCTACCATGCCCTTGATTCTCTGCAACATAATAACTCACAGAAAACTTGTATATTTTCCGCCAATACCAGAAGGAATAGAAAATAATACCAACTCCTTGAAAAGAAAGGTGATATTAAAATCTGATTAGCAGGGCTCATCAAAAATGCATCCTCTGTTTACAGTACTGTATATAGGTGTCCATCCATCCTCTTTTCACTTTTTCTTGCTTATTGCAAGGGTAGTGCCACCTCATTGCTACCGTCAGCAATGAGGTGGGAGGCAGGACCTTCGAAAGCTATCATATAATAAATTCAGTCAATTACAATATCTAAACATCCATTATTCCCTAACTTAATTTAAGTGAAAAACTATAGGTTATTACTGACAAAGGAATGTTTTCAAACCTTAATACTGTTGACTATAATCATAAAAAAATTACAATATTACAAAACCAGAACAAAAATAGTATACCAGACTAAATGATTAACGTTTTTCACACAGAATGTGGGCTTAATAAAACGCTTGTTTAAATAATGATCTATTCAAAATGTAGTTTTGATTTGTGAAACAAACATCAGAATGCATAATCAAAATGATTGAATGTGGCTTAATATAATTTGAGGAAATAACGCTAAGGTCTAACAACAGTATTTTTTTCCTCAGTTGCCACTCACCTAAATATATTTTGTTTATTCATATTTTTGGATAATTTGATTAATAAACCTAATCTAGTACATGTTTATTTTTTTCTATGATCATATTTCATGTATAAAAAATACAAAACAACTGAATTAAATAATCAGCTCATTGGTAGGACCCTGGCAAACTTACTTATTAAAATTCAACCATTTCATGGGAATTTCAATAACTGCTTTCTCTAGTCTCAACAAAAACATACAGTAGCTAAAATAAAGCTCACTTAATCTTTCTCAATTTTTTTATCATCAGTCATTCTCTCTGATTCTGAGACCTGAGTCATTTTCAAACAACACTAAACCTTGAGAAGTTAAAATATTCAAAAAAGGCATGTTTGAATCACAAATACAAAAATCAAATACAGGAGGTAATAAATAAAAGGTGACGCTACTCCTACATGCCGTCGTCCTGAGCAGTGTTGGAGTAAGGACTTAGACAGATTTATTTGTCATTTTGTTTACACAAGTGTAAAACAAAAAGAAATTTCGTTTAGAACAGCTCTTCGTACAATTTCTTTTTTTTTAAGTGCAGCCTTGAAAAATAGTAAAAAATATATAAAAACTAATATAAACATTTGACTGTAAATATACAGTTCTAACATTTTAGGTTTTTTTATATATATATAATGATAAAATATAATAAATATAATAAAATACAATACAATAACCTATTTTACAAAACATTCAGCAGTCTAGTGACAGTGGGGAAGAAGCTGTTGCAGAACCTGCTGGTCTTGCATCCAATGCTTCGAAGTCTCTTCCCAGAGGGCAGCAGGGAGAACAGTCCATGGTGAGGGTGTGAGGCATTATTTATGATGTCACGGGCTCGGGACATGCAGCGCTTGGAAGAAATGTCTTTAATGGAGGGAAGAGGAGCCCCGATGATCTTTTCTGCTGCGCTGCAGCCTCCACACCACACAGTGAGACAGCTGGTCAGAACGCTCTCCATGGTGCTTCTGTGGAAGGTGGTGAGAAGTGGTGGGGGCAGGTTGGCTCTCCTCATTCTCAGCAAGAAGTACATGCGCTTCTGTGCCCTTTTGACCAGTGAGGTGGTGTTTACATTCCAGGTGAGGGTGTATGTGATGTGCAACCCCGGGAATTTGGTGCTGCTGACCACCTCTACAGCTGAGCTGTTAATGAACAGTGGAGCGTGGTTAGGTCGCTTCTTCCTGAAGTCCAAGATGATCTCCTTCGTCTTCTCCACGTTCAGGGTCAGGCAGTTATCTCTACACATTTCCACAAGCTGCTCCACCTCCCTCTGTAATCAAGGTCGTTGTCGTCTCTGATGAAGCCCACCACCGTGGTGTTGTCTGCAGACTTCACGATGTGATTGGTGATGAACTTGGGGACGCAGTCATGTGTCATCAGGTTGAACAGCAGGGGGCTCAGGAGACAGCCCTGAGGAGAGCCTGTGAATAGATTGATGACATCAGAGGTGTTCTGTCCAACCCGGACTGACTGAGGCCTATTGGTGAGGATGTCTAGCAGCCAGTTGCAGAGAGGTGCATTGAATCCCAGCTGTTCCAGTTTGCCCATCAGATCCTGTGGGATCATGGTATTGAAAGCTGAACTGAAGTCCAGGAACAGCATCCGCACGTGGGTGTTCTTCTCCAGGTGTGCCAGGCTCAGGTGAAGAACAGCAGAGACGGCGTCCTCTGTCAAGCAGTTCTGTCGGTAGGCGAACTGGAACGGGTCGAATGATGGCGGCAGACTGGAGACGATGTGTTCTTTAACCATGCACTGCAAAAAATCTGAATCTAGATAAGTCATTCTTTCTTAAAATAAGTGCATTTGTTCTTGAATTGAGGAGGTAAAAGAGACATTTTGCCAATGGAACAAGTCAATTTACACTTAAAATAAGAAAACACAATTGCATTGTCTTATTTCAAGTGCATATTATCTAATTATCTTATTTTAAGAGTAAAAATACTCATTCTATTGGCAAACTATCTCATTTACCTGCTCAAATTAAGGGTGAATACACTCAATTTAAGAAATTTTTACTTATTTCTAGATCGTTTTTGCAGTGCAGCCTTTCGAAGCACTTAATCCTGATTGGAGTCAGTGCGACAGGCCGGTATCAGGCACTGAGGCCTTCCTTGGGTTGACTCTCCTGATTCAACCCAAGGAAATTTCTCCACTGTGAGATCAATAAAGTTAATCAATCAATCAATTATAGGCAAAATATACATATTCTAAGTGCGCATGTAGTAAATATGTATATGCTGTATAGCACCTCTTCTGGATAGATGCAAACTACATTTCATTGCTTTGTCTTTTTGACCGTGTAATGACAATAAAGTTGATTTCTCATATGTTCTATTTTAACAAAGGACAGACTTACTTTACATTTGCATATTTTCATCAATAATTTCATTGTCAATCAGTGGGGGATTTTGCATTTTTTTTATTAAAGTTTTGTTAGATGTAAGTGAATTTGTTTTCTTTTGAATTTTGACCTAGCCTATGAGTCAATAGTAACTCTAATCATCTCTTTACATCCACCCTCTGAATATAACTTGAGCAGCTGGGGCTTTATGGAGAAGATATTTTTTTCATTGCCTCAGCAAGAATTGTGGAGAGAGGAAGAATCTAGATTGGGAGCCAGAGGAGGATCGGCCATCTGGTGAAGTACGAGTATTCCTGGTTCATTGGGAGGAGGAAGTTCATTAAATCCTCTGAGCCCATATATCGCCATGAGCCAGTTACGCTTTATTTAGCAAGTATTGTTGTGTGACTTTACATGAATTGCTTTAACTTTAGTGTGTTGTGCTTAAAGTACATTGGGCACTGTCAGAGGAGTCAGAGTTAAACATGAAAAATTAAATGTGTGGGGGGATATTCATATGTGATGGAAGACATTTTCTGTTTCATTAACTTTATTTGGCATTTAATAATACCTATTTGTCTATATTATCCTTGTAGAACTTAATGTAAACTGCCTACTTTTTTTAAACCTACCAATGCTGCTGTTTCAAAAGGTTAAAAAATGTTGTTGTTTTTGTTCTGCATTGCTCCAGATAAATATGATGGTTAAAAACTGAAAAAGGTTAAAAAAAATTCATTTAAAGGAAAATAATTTTGATGGTTGCCTGGATATACTCAGAATGCAGCAACATCATTAGCCTTCATCAGATCTAATCATTTCAAGTTCTAATCAAAGAGATTTCATTCCATAACAATTATTAAATTTTTCTTACTCCTTTTCTTGATCCCCAGGATATTTAACTAATGCTATTTGTGATTAAAATAATATAACATATGACATTTTAAAAATATATATGATTGGTTAATTTATTGGGTCTTTTTTACTACAATGAAAAAGGTATGTTAATTGTATTGTAGATGAAATTTGCTTCTAATAGGGGTATAACTTCACCTGAAGATAATGACAATATTTGGAGGAGTTTTATGATGAGTTTAATAAGGATTCTTAATTGTCTGGAGCAAAGGTAGGATGAAGCAATGTTTGTAACACATTTTATTTTCCACTATGTGCATATTTATCCTCTTTTGCTTTATCTAGGGCTGAATTATAGTGTCAGGGACTCCCAGGCTTTCCTTTTCCCAGACACTTCCTGAAGCTACTCTAGGGGAAGCCAAAGACATGCCAGGGCCAGTCAAGAGACATAATAGTCCATAATCCAGTGGGTTCTGGTTGTCACCAGAAGCTCTCCCAACTGGCTAACCTCCTCACTCCAGCTTTAAGGATGTCCCTGGCCACCCTGCATTGGAAGTTTATTTCAGGTAGGCTTTTCTTATTCAGGGTTTCTTGTTCTTTCAGTCGTCACCCAGACTTCATGACCAAAGGTGAAGGTATGAATGTAGACAAACCAGTAAACAGCGAGATTTGCTTTTTTGGAACATCTTCCTCTTCAGCACAGTAGACAGGCACACTGATCCATACGTGGGTCTCCCACTCCATTCTCCTGTCACTAGTTACTGTAACAGGACCCCAAAAATTGTGAACCACTGCTCTGATACTAAGTGGAGCTGGCAAGGTTCAACTTGACGAGATCCAGCCATCTTTATGAAGCCAAGAACCACAAACTCACAGTTGAAGGAGCTGATCCTCATCCTGGCCGCTTTTTGCTTCACAGACCTCATCAGCACATGCTGTAGGTCTTGGCAGGATGGCCAGCATCTTTTTTTGTGGCTATCATCCACAGAAAGCAGAGTCAGAAACCACTTCTCTCCAAACCAGATGCCTGGAGACCTTTGCTGCGTGTAGAGATCATGTCCATAAAAATTATGAACAGTACACAGTGGAGCAATGGGTAGTGCTGTTGTCTTGCAGCAAGAAGGTTCTGGGTTTGATTTCTGGCACAGGGACTTTCTGCATGGAGTTTGCACGTTCTTCCTGTGCATGCGTGGGTACTCTCCGGTGACTCCGGCTCCCTCTCATCTTACAAAAACATGACTGAAATGACTTCTCTAAATTGTCCTGAGGTGTGAGTGTGTGTGTGCATGGTTCTGTCTGTGTTGCCCTGCGACAGACTGGCAACTTGCCCAGGGTGTAACCTGCCTCTCATCCAAAGACTGCCGGAGATAGGCACCGGCCTCACCGCAACCATGACAAGGACTAAGTGGGAGAAAATGGATGGATAGAGGAATTGTATTAAATTTTAATTGAATTTTCTTTATGATCTAGTCAATTGGTTTATTCCTTATACCCAGAGATGGGAAGTAACGAAGTACAAATACTTTGTTACTGTACTCAAGTAGATTTTTCTGATATTTTTACTTTACTTTACTACTTAT
Source organism: Cyprinodon tularosa (assembly GCF_016077235.1). Classification (NCBI taxonomy): domain Eukaryota; kingdom Metazoa; phylum Chordata; class Actinopteri; order Cyprinodontiformes; family Cyprinodontidae; genus Cyprinodon; species Cyprinodon tularosa. The sequence goes on along the minus strand of NW_024038734.1, from coordinate 2,172,340 downwards.
TTTTATGGCGACTTTTTACTTCTACTCCTTACATTTTTACACAAATATCTGTACTTTCTACTCCTTACATTTTAAAAAACTGGCTCGTTACTTTAGTTTTGAATCATTTCAGTGGAGTCACCGTTATTATTTTTCACGTCATCAATACCGAATTCAATCTAATTGGATGGGAATCTACGTTGCATTTGACGCACCACTACAAGATGAATCGACAGATTCGGCGGTATTCATTCGCGGCAAATCATTGCAGCTTGGTGGCGGTGGCGTTAGCATAGTAGTATGGACGACGAGATGATTGAAAATGAACACAACGGATATCTAGCGCTATTGGCAGACATCCATTTAAAATGTAGGCAGCGGCATGAAAAAAGTGGTTTCTACTTTTACTTTTATACTTTAAGTAAATTTACAAGCCTGTACTTTGTTACTTTTACTTGAGTAAAGAAGTTTAATCAGTACTTCCACTTTTACCAGAGTATTTTTTAACACAAGTATCTGTACTTTTACTCAAGTACGGAAAGTGAGTACTTCTGCCATCTCTGCTTATCCCCTACATTCCCCTAATGTCTTGTCTTATTTTCTATCTCATCCTTACCAGGGAACAGAGGCAGTGGTTAAACCACTGAATTATCATTCTTGTGGTTGTGCAAGTTAAGTAATAATATTAATAAAGTTACGTGTGACCCCCGGAAGTTCCTTCATCAATGTGCCACTCCATGCAAATCTCAGTATCTGAAATATAATAGGACAGAGACGGTGGAGGGAGTTGATGGGAAGGTGGATTCAGAAAGGGAAAGACTGACTGTAATCCTTTAAGAATATATATAGAGAGGTATAAAAATATTTGTGTTGAGACTCACTATATAGCACACTGCTATATAGAGAATCTACCCAATCAATCAGCAAAGCTTGAGTTGTTTTGTACAGAAAACTTGGGCAACAAAAATCTCTCACTAGATGGACATAGCTTGTGGAGACATATCTTTAAAAAATGGTATGAATGATTGAAACAAAAGGTACCTAAGATACCTAAATATTTATTTGTTCTGTATTTTCAGATATCTTACCATTTGTGGTCGATATACTTCTATATGTATTTAGAAACAGATCTTAAATTATTCACTTAAACACAGAGATGGGGACTCGAGTTTGTGACTCGTACTCGAGTCGCACTTAAGTCGCATATTTAATGACTTCAGACTCGACTTAGACTTGCATTTAAAGGACTTCAGACCTGACTGAGACTCGTGATTTCTGACTTGTGAACAATATTTTATTTCTAAGTGTTTTTTGTTTTACTAACTTGACTGATCGCCGCTCGCCTTACCCGCACACAATAGAGGTAAAAAAAACGGCAGAGTGGCTGTCAAACTGTCACGTAGCACTGACGTCACTGACGCAACGCTACGTGACATATATGCCCGCTCGCCCGTGCGCATGCATGCATGATCGACAAGCCAAGCTTTAAAAACTTCTTGGCAGTCGTAGAGGAGAAATATGTTGTGAATAATGCTGTGAATTGGCACTAAATAAATAAACTGAATTGAATTGAAAATACTGCCCGCCAAGTCGGTTCTGTCTGTTCCAGGGCATTAAGTTACAAAAAGTTATTGCCACAAAGTTTCTTTCATGAAAGAATTGTTATTGTCCTGGTATTTATTTTGGGTTTTTCTTTATCTGTTGTAGTTGCTAACTTCATATGTATTAATAAAAGGCAGGATTGTGATTGTTTTTTTTTTCTTTCACAGCCCTCATTTTCACTTAAAAATAAAAGAGCAGACATTTACTCTTAAAACTAGAAAAAGTTGTAACCAAAAATGTCAGGTAAATAATGCACGAAAATTGTTGTTTTTGAAAGAAAAAAAATAAAGATGCAAAATTTAAATGGAAAAAAAATGTGCGTGTGTGCTTTTTTTAATTGTATTTTTCATTTACCAGTTCAAGATTATGATCATTCCATAGATATAATAGTAACCTTTAAGCTATACCGTCTCAGTGACGGAGATGAAAACACAAGGAGAAACAAGCAAGCACACAAATTATTGCACTTATTTTAATTAATCAAGTGATTAGAATTTATTGTGCGATAAATTGATAAGTGCGACAGGCCTTCTCAAGACTTGAGACTTGACTTGGACGTAGGCTCTCAAGACTTGAGACTTGACTTGGAATTGCAAAAAATGACTTGTGAACATGTCTGCTTAAACATATCCCCTTAGTTTAGTCTACATGAACTTTAAAACCCCATGAGTGAAAACTTGAGCGAAAAAGTTTGAACCTAAAGCATGGACTGAGTAGAAGCTGAGAGTGAATGCATGTCACGCTTGTGATTACCGGGTAGTAGAAATCCACAAAGTATATCAAAACATTCCAGAAATAGTAACTTTTTAATCGGGGGGGTTACCAAAAGTATTTTGTCATCTACTGTATATTATGTTGCATTAATTAAGCATTAATTCATAAATATAGTCAAAAACTCTTTCAATGACCGTTTTTAAGGACTTATAAAGTGTTTGGTTTATACCGGCACTTACGAACTCAAACTTTGATTTAATTTTTATATTTGAGATATGCCATGTTAAATTACATTATATCTAAGATAAACATGTTACATTCAGACTCAAATTTATATAATAAATCTTGGAAAAAGGCTTATTTCAGTACAAATTTTGAGAACTATTACTTTTAATGCTAAAATTCAGTGTCAATTTTTTTATATAAAAAGGAGTTGCTCTTTTTTGTAATTCATCTAGATATAATGATCATCAATAATTATTATCACAAAAATATGGAAAATAAGAAGTTGTGTAAGGCTAAAACCAAGAACATGCTGCAGGGACAAAAGCAGATGATGGCTTCAAAAAATGCTCATGCGTGTTTTTAAGCCTATCAAGTGGAAAACTGAAGGTATATTTCTTACAGTAGATTTAACACAGGGTTGCACGGAAAGATCCTTTTGAAATTCCCAGGTCTATTGCATCTGTTTCAGAGAGGTAACTGTAAAGACGATTAGCTCCATCCTCCCAAAGGATCACCTCCATAGGGATAACATATGGTTATTGTTTCTTATGTTCCCAGTGTTCAGCTGACAGTAGGAAATTACTCATAGGCTCTTTAACGGGTCAGAGACATATGCCGTGCAATTTTATCTAACACTATCAAATAACAGTTTGACTCAGCTGTTACCGAATCACATTCTCTTTAGAGACTTTGATGAAAAGTTTTAATTGGCCTCATTACAGGCAAGTTGTGTGTCTCCCAAGCTTTTTCTTCAATCAAAGGGCTGAACTTGTAAAATGGCTTAACGTGCGCATATTGATTATGTTGGCCTCCTCTATAATTCCTTTGATAACACCAGAGCAGCTTTGTTATTAAACTGTTTAATTGATCCTATTTCCCTACATCCCATTTGCTTACAGTAAAAATAATGCTTTGCCAAGACTTTAAGTGTTTGGTGATCTCAATTTACATAATTTGCAAGAGTATCTAAAGGTTTTGTAAAGCTAATTCCCCCTTTAGTGACAGCTGTCAGTTTGGAAAATTGCAAAATGAATAGCTTGTGGCATACTGAGTTTATCATATAGATTGAAGATTACCTCTTTGACCACTGCTAATCATACTATATATTTTTATGTATCTCCTAATATTCTAAGCATTAACTAAATGGTTTGTATGAGAATTAAAAACAGTTGCTTTGAAATATCTATTTTTACTACATAAATCAAATTGGGCAATTATGTGTATTGTCAGGGTTTGGTTGAGGTTTGAGGAACCAAGTGCAGAGGCAGGTAGGCAAAGGTGAGTTTTTGTAGATTTAATCTTCCCCACCACCACCAGACACTCTGTGTATACAAAATTACAATAAAGTTGTCTAATTCCTAGTCTATAAACCTTGTCTGCATTATAACAGGTCTAGCCCATCTTGCGCTGGTGACTCAATCTCACTGTAGGGGATGCTCTATAGGACTGCCTGTTTTTTTTTTAGGAAAACAACAGCGCAAACACAAAGTTCATTATTTTACCAGTGTACTTTGTGCTTAAAGCAGAATTTTATCCCTTTCATAGTGTTAAAAATATCTCAAGTAGCCATAGTCTAAAAAGTGTAGAGGTGTTAGGTCTCCTGTCTGTGTGGTTTGTGTTTTTGTGTGTTTGTCTTCCTTCCTCCACCAGGCGGCGCCTGGTCCTGACTCACCTCCTCACACACCTGCAAAGGGTTACCTCATTAACGGAGTGCTCTTAAGCTGCTGACTGCCACTACCTCGACGCCAGAGTGTTTGCCAGTTTTGGGTACTTTAGCCAAGCAGAGTTTTGCTGAGTCAAACTGAGTTTTTGTCAACCTGAGTTTGAATTTTGCTACTTTTGTCTTTGCCTCTCGGCAGGAAGTCATCTTGCAAACTGGACGTTTCGGACCTTCTCTCCCTGGAAGGATCAACTGAGCTGGGGATTCAAACTGGAGGTTTGGATCCACTTTCCTCCAAGGGATCATTTGAGCTTCACACTGAGCAAGGGATTCATCTGCACCACAGTCTGTTCAAGTACCGCAGGAAATCTGAGTGGCAGTCAGTTTCTCCGTTCTCCTACAAACAACCGCATTCTGGGTAAACCCTGTCCGCCCTCCACCGAATGAGACAAACACTGAAACACCCCACACCGACTGGAGTCAAAGAGTCTACCGCTTTTCTGGAAACGTGAGTCTGCAAACCATTTTTTATTCTTCAAGTTTGAGAATCAATTTTTCCACTGAACCTGAACTAACCGCAGTGTCTTCCCCTCACCTTTCAGTTCCGGTTGAGCAGTGTTCAGAGCAACACTGGAATCTCCACAAGCTTCTCAATAAACCTGTTAAACTTTTTTCCTGGTCTCTCTGTATTGGCTTCTCTGCATGTGGGTCCGAGCTCTTGATAAAATCATGACAAGAGGAAGCTCAGGGTCCAGTCCTTGTAGATAATGTAGTCCTGTTGATACCTTTATCCCATAACATTTAATTTGGATTTGAGTAGTTTAGCCAGTGTTGCCAACTCCTAAGTAAGCAAAGTAGCTATTGGCTGTGCTATAAGTTGCTAGAAGTTGCTTTGCATAATTTTCTTTTTCTAGTCCACTAAGGAGCTTAAAAAGCATGGTAAAACATGAACCATAATTTTTTTTTCATTACATTGACATTAACAATCTAAATGGAACAAAAAAAAGACTACAGAGAATCAATGACGAATGTGAGCAAATAATGGTAGTTATTATTATTATTTTTTTAAACTTATAAGATTACCTCCACACACACAGGCTGTGCTTGACTGCTCACAGAAAGAGTGGGTTATCGTCATGGTGGTCAAGGCTCTCTATGGCAGCTTCAGCAACTGAGGGAGCTGACTCCACTTTAGTCAATCCTCTCATTTGCATTTTTGATGCTATCAGGGTAAACCTGCTATGGCTCTGACTGCAGCGCTGAGAGGGACTCCTGCAGAAGTGGGAGAACGGGGTTTTGGACGGAGAAGGCGCCCCAAGGCAGAAACCAGAAAAGTCACTAGCTTTGTCGCTAGTCGCTTTTTTGAAAAAGAGTCGCTGGAGGGAAAAGTTGCTAAATATAGCGACAAAGTCGCTGAGTTGGCAACACTGAGTTTAGCCACTACACTTCCTAATCAAAGTAACTCAGGGGATTAAATATAATATTTTTCCTAACATGGCAGACAGACAGGCAACTTTTGTGAATCTGTCAGACACAGAAAATTCTAAAGCAGGGTTCTCAAATTCAAATCCTCAAGTGGCTGAACTATCTTAGTAACAGCGGAAAAAGCTTATGGAGCTCAGCTAATGAGCTCACGTTAGAGTCAGGTGTATTGAAACAGATATACATTTAAAAGGTGCAGCACACTGGCCCTCAAGGGAGCAATGAGGATTGAGACCAATGTTCTAGAGGAACAAAATATTCTTTCTTACCTGGGCTTACCATTAGATCCCCTAGAAAGAAATGAACAGTGTCCCTGTGTAGAGTGCTTGGATGGATGGATAGATGGATGGACGGACTGATGGATCGGCAGATGCTTCTTTAGAATGAATTTATGACTGCAAATGACTGTTCCCTATCTAAACAGTATACCAAGGGAGAGAGTGAAAGAAAATGACATACACGAAAGGTCATGAATCAAATAAAAAAAAGCTGTGGCCATGTTGTGTGTCAAAACAGCTAGAGTAACCACATGTCCAAATGCAGCTGTTAAATGAAGCAGAAAAGTTGGATGACATCTCTAAGCTGTACAGGAATAAATTCTCTTTATAACCACAGCCAGTTACTTTTCTGAGAGACAAACATTTAATGTACACCGATATTAATTTTTAAATAAGTTACAAAAATGGATATAAGCCTGACCCTACTGCATTTGTCTAGTGAAAGAATGTCATATTATTCTAACAAAAACAGCTTTAAAGCTGGCATTTTTTTTTTTTTTTAGCCACAGAGCTCTAGTAAAATTAATGAATAAGATAGAATACATAAAGTGGGTATCTGTTTTTTTTCCTATTAGCATTTCAGTATATTATATTTCAGATTTAAATTAACAAGGGAAAAAAAGTGATTTTCTATCTGGGGGCGTATGTTAATTTCCAAGGAGCTCAACAGCTGCTTGTTTTACAAAGTGAAAACTGTTTTGTTTTCACTTTCTGGGGGGAAAAATGGCACATGGTAATTCACAGTATGGAGGTGATCAGATGAGACAAAAATAATATATTTTTTTATAATATTGGAGTATTTTATTTTTCTTCAAAGTCACAGCACTAACCAATTATTAAGAATTATAAGACCAGAAATGTTCATAAGTCTTCTTTTCCCCCAACTTCATATAAAGTCTTATGTCTTGGGACGTTAAGTCAAGTTGAGGTTATATGAGTGAACACAACGTAAAATACAAATTCCTTAATAGTTTTATTAGTCCAGAGTTTTGCTAAATTGTTTGGAGAGAAATCTGTGATATTTATATATTGACCATCTTAAACTTCTCATTAGTTTATCAAAATCTTGATAAGTGTAAAATACATTTAAAAAAAGGCTCACAACCTTTTTGAACATATTTTTATAGAGGTTTCTAGACTTTTATTTTTGTGTTTATAACATTATTTTTTTTAGCACTAGATATCTGCTCTTTTATTCGAAGCCAATAATAAGGGCTGCTAGATATAAATTTTTAGGTTGTGAAGTTTGTGAACCCAGAAGTTAATAGTAACAGAAGGTATGTTCCCTGTTGCCCTTATAACTCGGATAGTTTGTACATGAAGGTGCAATCAGACAGTCGAGTAATCAAAAAAAAACATGTATAAATAATAGATTGTTCAGAAGTCTGGAAATGCAAGTCTGAGTCAAATCTAAAGTATTTTAAATGAAAGTCAAAATTGAGTTTGAATTCCCTGGCTTGATGTGAATAACTCAAATCTGTAAAGACACCTAAGCCAAAGCTGAAGTCTGTCTGCATCACCATAATAAGTACTATCCGAATAATGCTGGCAGTAAGGAACTAGAACCAGCAAACAGTTTGCTTCCTTGTCCCAATATAGATGGATAATAGAAAGTATTTGCACAGCCTGAATGACTTTAACAAAATCTAATTACTTTGTGACATGTACTGTATGTGATAAATATGAAAGTCCTCACCTTGACATTTTTTAGGTTTTATAATGGAGAGCTCTGGCTGTTTGATCTACTTGTGAAACTTTTGTTTTTTGTATATCTATTCTAGAAGGCTCTAGTCCCGATTTGACCAAAGTCATTCATTTGTTTGTTTCCCCCGTAATGATGTCCATAAGGCTGAAGGCTTTCTGGATTAAGCCAGGAGCTTTTTTTCGTACCCTGGATAAAATTAATTTGTTGCGCCAGTGAAATGTGAAAGGAAAAAAGCTAGGAGCAGGATCTAGGAACTTTAATTGGAGGTATTAAGATTCAGCCCCTATATGTGTGACTTAAGTGCGATTTTAGGACATATCTTGAACTTGAGTCATCAGTCCTGCATAAGCGGATCTACCTCTAGATTAGTCTAGCCTCTGTCAGGTATTGTTCTATAAAAACCAGCCTAATTAGATGGTATTATTGAATGGTAGGTAAAGAAGTGTATTTTTGTACTAGCCTTTACAAACAACAACCATTATGCACAGATGCAAAAAAATAAAATAAATAAATAATAATAACCCATTTGTTTGAAAAGTGAATTTTTTAACACAATATTTCAGTTTTCCAGTTCAAATATGTGAGGTCAAAGCTCTCTTACAAACCTATTAATGTCCAACTAAACTGTCATCCCACAGGGAAAGAATAATAAGCAAACTCATCAATCAATTAATGACTAATGATAATAAAATAAATGGGGTAATTAGGAATGACTGCAAAACTAATTAACCCATTAATAAAAGTAAAATTGTATAAAAAAAACTTTACAGATATTCATGTGATCAATATAATTAGAAAAAGACCTGTGTTTTCTCTTGGAATCCATTCTCAGATTCTACAGGAGTAGGACCACGAGCTTTGAGTCTCAGTTTTTAGCCGTTATAGTCATTGTATCCACAGACAGCAATCGTAGAGCTCTCTTTAAGCTTCCTCTTCAAGGGTTCAGAGTTTTTACTGGACTAGAAGTTTAGGATGCTCATCCGGGAATAAGCATACCCCTGAACAATAAGAAGTTTTCTGGTTTCTCTGTGCACCATCTCATAGTGTGAGCGAAATCCCTGGCATAACTGTCATTAATTCAGATATAGTATCATCCTCCTCTCTTTTTCAGTAGTGGTGCCCAATAGTATAAGACTTTTGTAATTGTATTAAGTAGTCCAATGTCTGTATTATCATTTGTGCAGATCTAAATGTTCTCTAACAAACCTTTGTCTTTCTTTAGCAAATTCATCTAACTTTTTCTGCATATACATTTGTAATGTGGTAGACAAAGAGCATCTGGATATTTAAGTATACCTCATTGCTTTATAAAAGATGCTTTTCAAACTTTGATTATGTGGAAATTTCTTTCACCACATAATCCAGGATGCTGCAACTTATAGTCAATGTTATTGTTTTTAGTAATGTTTAGTAAATGTAACGACCAATATTTAACTAATGTTATAATAATTTAAATCTTTTATAATGTTTTTGTGTTGATATTGATCAGGTTGATCAAGTTAAACTATTTTTATCAACAATTTGGTCATCCGCTATCAAATAATTGAATCTTGTACATTTTGCCTATATGATACATTAATTTGCATTAACAAAAGAAAAAGAATCCTATTCTTGTTTACTTTATCAACATTTATAGGACAATACAATTTGTCTTCGCTAAAACCTGCAGTATTTATCAACCTCTTTAGTGTGTCTGCTTTTTAAACTCTTAATTATGAATTAGATAACTTGTCAAGAGTCTTGTCAAATCTAACCCTTAATGCCACAGACATGCATTCCATTTCCATGTACTTTAAACATGTCAACACCTCTGAAACATGGTTCGGCAATGAAACAGTAATAATTTAGCATTCAGCCTCTGGCTAGACCAACTTCTTATGACATCAGAGGTAATAAAAGATTTCTTTTGTAAATCATTAAAACATGATGACTCTTAAATAGGATCCATATTATAAATAAAGTGGAAAACTCCAAAACAGTGACTTATTTATTTTATTTTTTGTCACATGGTTTACTTGACATTATCTCTGCATGAGCTCATGATGACATTATTGATAATGTGCTGTAAAATACATTTCCTTATTGTTTTGTCAAATCTCCTGAACAGTCAAGCATTTTTACAAATTAAACATACAAGCCCTTTTCAGTTTTACAAAGTCCTGAACATTCACTTTTGTAACTTCCAAGTTAATAACAGACTTTATTTACTATTAATTAGAATTAATCTGTCAGGTCCAGTGATTATATTTGCAGTATTCCATACACTCTTCTCTTCTAGAACAGTAAATTACAGTTTTCTATGCAAGCTTTGTGTTTGATTAACACGTTTATCTTGGGAACATGCAATTATGAAGCCTCCATTAGCTCTCCATTGTTCCTCCTTATTGAAATGGATTTTTCTCCTAACCACTCTTGGTGGTGGCCTTAATTTAATCTGGACGGGGAGGTAGTATGAAAACATCAATGGTCTCTGAGGCAGCACCTTTTTCTAAGTAAAGCCAACTAACTCTCTTTTTAAAATAACCCCCCCTCTACATAATTGGGGACTAAGGTTCCAGCTCATGCTCATTCCATTTTTTTGCTCCAACCTTCCTTGCAAAAACAAATCCTCCATTCCTGCAGCCACATTACTGCATAGTCACTGCGCCAGAATCCCCATGGCAACAGACATGTGCAACAGTCTGCCCTCTCCTTTCCTTTTCCTCCACCCGCTGACTTTTTTTCCTCTCAGAGAAACTCACCAAGCTTCAGAGAACAAATGTACACCATCATCCACAATGATCTACAGAGGAAGGATGCGGCGGAAGGGAGAAAAAATTTCTTTCATAATAATGTGTCAACTCAAAAATCTCTCTTAGTTCAGCTGGTTGCTATTGGAAACTGCAGAAACAGAGGACATGGAGTAAAAAGCAGCAACAAATGGGAGGAGGAAGGAAGTAGGTGGTATATATACACCATGACAATGACTGGTTTGGAAAACAACACTGAAGGAGAGAAATATTTTTAATTAGTACTTGGACGATTTTACCTGCACACAAACATACATTCATTTCTTCTTTTTCCTTTTCTTTACTGGTTCTGTCATAAATACTCACCGTCTCATTGTTTCCACCATGCACTCTTCCCTCATTAAGTGTTTGCGTTCAGTCTGACCTTCACTGTAACAATATTGTGAATAGTGGTTAATCTAAGTCAAGAAGTCAGGCTGACCAAAAAACCTCTATTTCGTGCTGTCAAGGCACCTCATTGCACTGAAAAGAGGCAAATGATTGCTCATTCTTTACTTTAGCACAGACTACTTAAACTGATTGCCTTGAGAAAAACTATGGACAACATTGCATCCTAGAGCTGCCCTACATTGATGATTTTTTTATACTCTGAATAGAAAACTTGAAAACTAATGTTTTACATATCAGACGCATTTAAGCTACAGTACCTGGGTTCGCTAGAGGGTGATTGGTGCAAAAAGTAGTAAATGAATGTTTTGAAAGTTGTTAAAGGCTTTTATACATACAATGGGAATGGGAATACACTGTTCGGATTCTTTAAAGACTGATCCTACATGCAAAATGCAAACTGCCATGCGTGTTAGACTAAGCTCACACTAGAAGCAAATGCAATATAGACTTAGATTTAGACTCACCTTTATTTATCCCTTGGGATTACTACTTCAGGGAAATTCTGGTTCCAGTAGCTTATATAGAGTACAAATAGTTAAAGCAAGATGCCTTTAAAGATAAAGAATACAGCAGACAATATAACAAGAGTGTATATAGTAAAAAAAAGCATAAAAGAGAAAAAAGTTGTAATGTCCTGGAATATGTTTCCCTTGGATATAAAAAATCTACACAGTAGAGAGCTAAAGGGAAGACTACACAGTGGTTGACTTGGATTTTTGAACCTTTACTGCAGAGATGTTCTGACCTTATAGATTAGTATAAAATTACCGAGGTTACACAGTAGTTGGCATGTGTTATTGCACAGTGAAAGAAAAGAATATCGCACATGAGTAACAATAGATAATGTTTTGCATAAGATGTCCAAGGAGGGCGCCGCTGACCCTTGTTCCTCTTCCTATTACCTCCTCCTTACCCCAAGTGAGGAGTTGTACAGCTTGATTGCTTGGGGAACAAAGCAGTTCAGCAGTCTGTTGGTCCTGCATTTGGGGAGGAGCAATCTCCCACTAACCAGGCTCCTAAATGATGAAGACAGTGTGCAGAGGGTGGCTGGCATTGTTCATAATATGCAGCAGTTTGTAAAGTGTCCTTGTTTCGGCCACCTTCCCCAGAGAGTCCAGCTTCTTGGCAATCACGCAGCTGGCTCGCTTCACCAGTTTGTCCAGTCCGGAGGTGTCCTTCATGGATGTTCTGCTCCCCCAGCACACGGCGGTGCAAGAGGACTCTGGTAACCACAGACTGGTAGAACAAGTCCAACAGCTTATTGCAGATGCTGAACAACCTCAGTCTCCTCAGGAAGCACATCCTGCTCTGTGTCTTCCCGTGTAGGTGGTTGGTGTGAGTTGACCAGTCCAGCTTATTATACAGCCAAACACCAAGAGATGTATATGAATCCACAGCCTCCACCTCAGCTTCCTCCAGTAGTAACGGCTTTATCTTTAGTCCATTCCTCCCAGTTTATGACCAGCTCCTTCGTCTTGGAGATGTTGAGCTCCAGATGATTGGTTTCGGCACCAGGCTGCAAAGTCCTGTACTCCTCCTCTCTGTCATCCCTCTACCTGATATGCGACCCTTATCCAAAGGATGCTGATGAAGATTCTCAGTCATCCAGGTCATAGTCATTCCGTAAAAGTTAAAAAAATATGCACTGGACTTGGTTTCCAAGATTTGAAGACGTTTCTCCACCTCTCCAGGAAGCTTTCTCAATTCAAATGTCTGGATCCGCAGTGAGTTTGAGTCTTATATAGACAAAGCCTTATATCGCTTGGAAACATGCAAATGGTAACCGATGAATGGGTCGTTTGTTTCCATTGTTAGCCTGTAATATCCAAAGGAAATCATTTCCAGAATTTGTTTTTGGAGAATCTAATCTATCTGATATTAATTCATTGGCTGGATTAGATTTTGGATGAAGGATGCCATTCCTCCATCCTGATCCATTTGTTTCTATTTTTATTAATATCATACACGGCAATAGTTAGAGCAATCTAGTGACTTCAGCTTTTTTTATTCCAAAACCAATTAATACGCAAAAAGCAGCTAGTAACGATTTATGTCTGTTAAGCTTTTTCCTTTTTTTCAAGCATGATGTCTTACTCTCATGGTAAGTTATGTGACTGATTCATTCATGAGCTGTATCAGATTGGTATCTGGTGCAATATGCTCAGCCCATAAAGCAGTATAGCATGGGATCGGGGGGGAAATGGATTCCTGCATCTCCAGAGATGGAAAAAGTACTCACTTTCCATACTTGAGTAAAAGTACAGATACTTGTGTTAAAAAATACTCTGGTAAAAGTGGAAATACTGATTAAACTTCTTTATTCAAGTAAAAGTAACAAAGTACAGGCTTGAAAATTTTCTTAAAGTATAAAAGTAAAAGTAGAAACCACTTTTTTCATGCCGTTGCCTACATTTTAAATGGATGTCTGCCAATAGGACTAGATCTCCGTTGTGTTCATTTTCAATCATCTCGTCGTCCATACTACTATGCTAACGCGACCGCCGCCAAGCTGCAATGATTTGCCGCCAATGAATACCGCCGAATCTGTCGATTCATCTTGTAGTGGTGCGTCAAATGCAACGTAGATTCCCATCCAATTAGATTGAATTTGGTATTGATGACGTGAAAAATAATAACGGTAACTCCATTGAAATGATTCAAAACTAAAGTAACGAGCCAATTTTTTAAAATGTAAGGAGTAGAAAGTACAGATATTTGTGTAAAAATGTAAGGAGTAGAAGTAAAAAGTCGCCATAAAAATAAGTAGTAAAGTAAAGTAAAAATATCAGAAAAATCTACTTGAGTACAGTAACGAAGTATTTGTACTTTGTTACTTCCCATCTCTGTGCATCTCTAATTCTGAGATTTCAAGCATTGTGTAACAACCCTAAAGACAGTTCTATTTAAAAAAAAAAAAGAGAGAGAAATGGACACATTTTTCTGCTGTGTATGGCTCACCAGCGCTAGACTTCCTGTTGGTTAACTAAATCTGCTGAAATAAATTAAACCCAAATTATTCACAGATACAGCCAAGACAGAAAGATTCATATCAGCAAGACAGAAAGTGGTTAAAAACACTGTAAACAATAGTAAATATGTTTAACAATGAACTCTGTAAAGTCATTTTAAACAATTGATAGTATTTTACCTGAACCAACACTACACTAATCCATCATGCCGTGGTAACATTGTGTGTAATAAGGTTTGATTTTAAGTGTTATTTGCTAAGAATGTGGCACTATATCTATATAGAAACTCAACTGGTTTAAACAGAATTGTAAGAAAAGATAGTGTTACATATCTGCTCTGTTTTGGTAGATTGGCAGTGAGGCCAATGACACAATTACCTTCGGCTTTTATAAATTACAGATTAAACTGTATCACTCACACTGTGGTTATTAGATTTGTTTTATATTAAGTTGTTGATTGTTTGGCTTTTAGTGCTTTTATGTGACATAATTTTAATACACTGTAGACTTGATGCAGATGAACAATTTGGTTAAAGATAATCCTCTACTGAGGTCTAGTGAAAGCTTTGAGTTCCCTATCAGCTTCCAGACAGACAGCCTAAGGTAGTTGGCTCAGCTGCTAAAATGTGCAGGACAAAGACTGCAGGACACAGAAATTTGACCAAGAGGCACAAATTGGCTGCATGTCACAAGGTGAAGTCATGTGAAGAAGAACGGACATACGCAATATAGTGCCCAGCCCTGCAAGGGAGACTACAAATAGTGGAAAGCAACCGGCATAAAAGAGAGCAATGCACAGATAAGTTTCTCCCCATATCAGCAGGTGCTGATATTTCCACTATTGTCTGCAGGGTACAGCATTTCCTGGAAAATACACCAGAGATTAGCCAGGCTGGATCTTCAGGCAAAGCTTTTAGCCAGTGTCTGTCTCAACATGATGGTGATGCGAGGGAGGCTACTGCCATGACAAACATGAAGTCCATACTGTAGATAGTTGCTGTGCAACAAAATTGTCTGAGAGGGTTGCAGCATTGAAGTATAAAGCTCTCTCTTGTCATGTTGAAAGAATCTGGTGCATTCCAGTTTTCTTTTAAGAAAAAAATTCTTTTTACAAATGGAGCTACTGTTCTGAGGATTTATGGCATCTTATTGGGTTCTTTCATTGACTTTTAGACAATAAAATAACATTATTTTAAATAACGAGTAGAATTTTAGTAATGCATGTTAATGGATTGGTTTTCTTTGTTAGGAATATAATTTGAATCTGGAATGAACAACAAAAACAATTATTTAAGGAACCTATGAAGCCAACATATGCATACCAGTTTGGGTACTTTACATATTATTCATTTGCTTAAATTTATTTACAGTAAAGAAACTTATTTCCTTAACTACATAGCGTAAGGTGCCAATCTCCCTCATACTCGTCTCCTACTTCATCCGGTACCGGATTGCAGTGGCAAAAGTCTCAGTAGAGCGTCCCAGACTTTCCTCTCTGCAGACACATACTCCAACTCCTAGGCTAGATATTTCTTCTTGTTCTAGATGTGGAAAGAACAATAACTAGTATAAAAATATGGACGTAGCCTAGAATTATTTCTAGAGGTAAGGGTACAAGTGTGAAGTGGCAATAATAGAGCACTTAAACTATGAGAGTTGAACTGCATGATTATACGTGTTGAAGTTCAAAAGATGCATGAGGCATTTCTGTTTTTCCAGCCTAAACCGTCTCAATCCTGTACAATCACAGTGCAGTACTGTGGCACCCTGTAAGAGAAAAGTTTTCCCCAGATGCTGTGTCGTCAACAAGCAGCACAATCCCCAAGGTGGAATGAGAGAAGTAAAAGGTTATCGGTGCAAGAACATAACTCTCAGTTCTCT
The DNA here is from genome assembly GCF_016077235.1 of Cyprinodon tularosa. Classification (NCBI taxonomy): domain Eukaryota; kingdom Metazoa; phylum Chordata; class Actinopteri; order Cyprinodontiformes; family Cyprinodontidae; genus Cyprinodon; species Cyprinodon tularosa. Next base: position 2,156,666 of record NW_024038734.1, on the reverse strand, counting down.
TGAGCACAAAGTGGCCTTAACTGGCCTTAAACTGTACTTGAAAAAAGAAAGAAATAACAAAAAAATGGAAGAAAGAATAGAATAGGAAATCCCTTTATTGTCTTACAATGGGGAAATTTGGGTGTTACAGCAGCAAAAAGATTCAAAGGTCCAAAAATGTGGACTTTAAAAAAAAATACTGTACTGTAAAGTGTTTTAACAATATAAATACTTTGCACCTGGAGAATAAATAACCAATATTTGGCTGTGGAGATTTGTACAGTAATGAGTATTTTAGAACAACAGCAACATCAGAGATGTGCAAAATGACATCGGCATGTTATTTACCTGACTAAGATAGAAACTGTGAAGAAATCAGCATGAAAGTAACAACTTATTGAGGTTGTTGGGAACAGTGATGGTTAGAGTCTTACAAGACATTAAAGTCTTAAAAGACACAATTAAGAGAATATCAGACATTTATTTTTACACTTTCCTGCTTGTTAGTCTTGTTACCTTCTTCTCTAATTGTTTTTTTAAGTCCTGATAAAAAAGAACTGCTCTACGATTGTTATTAAACACACATTTCTATACTTTCAGGAGTAGTTAAAACTACTCTATCACCAAGTTGGAATAGGCCTAAATTGCTACTAGCCAACTTATTGCTTCTGGTATCATGCACACGAATGTATCTAAACACAAATGTATTTAAACAGTTTAAGTACTAACTGGTATGATCATCTAAATGTTAAAAATCTGAAAAGGTTCTTCCACAGTAATAATAATAACTGTACATCTTTTTTTCTGGAATTGTATATTTCCTTTTATTGAACAATCTCCTATTCTTAATCGAAGAATCTTAATTTGGTGTATTTGCTGCTAATACATCTTATTTCAATAAAGTATAACAATTTATTTATTTTCAACATCTCTACACCCCGGCAAAACAGCCAACATTGCTGTTCATACTTTAAGAATGTATATTTCAGCAAGTACACCCTATTTATCTTTGACAAACAAAAGTCATGATATACATATAAAGCCTTAAATGGCCAAGCTCTATCTTATATCAGAGATCTGATTGTTCCTTATGTCCCAAACAGATCACTTCGCTTTCAGTCTGCAGGTTTACTAGCGGTTCCAAGAACTTCTAAAGCAGATCTTTTAGTTATCAGGCTCCTCTCCTGTGGAACCAGCTACTAGTTTTAGTCCGTGAGGCAGACACCCTGTCTACTTTTAAGGCTAGGCTTAAAACTTTCCTTTTTGATAAAGCTTATAGTTAGAATGGCTCAGGTTACCCTGAGCCATCTCTATAGGTCTGCTGCTATAGACTTAGACTTCTTGAGGACATAGGGACCCCCATTTCATCATTCTGTTTAATTCTATCTCTATTCTCCCACTCTGCAGAATCTGTTAGTTCAATCTCTAACGTTCTGCTCTCTCTGTTTTTTCCTCATATTAGCTTCATCTGGTCTGTTCCTGTTTGGCTGTGACTCCATCCTGGAGAGAAATATCAGCTTTGCTGCTGCTATCAACACCTTTGTTTATAGATGTTCGACATCGGCCTGTTTTTCAGTGTAGTCCTGTTTCTCTGAATGTGACTGGCTGGATGTGCTCTCTTCATCCTCTGACATGGGAATTGGCTAGGAGCTCGTCTGCCTGGCTGTGTGTTTCCTGGATGGGGCCGCCTTTTACAGTTGCCTTACATATCCCTGCTCCTGTCTCCTTGAACCCCAGTCGGCCTTGCAGATGGCCATTCCCACTGAGACTGGTTTTGTTTAAGGTTTTCTTTTTTTTTTGTTAAAAGGGAGCTTTTCCTCTCCTCTGTCACTACAAGCATGCTTAGTGTGAGGATTTGCATTCGAGTCAATGTGTTGATGGAATCAAATCATTTCCTTAGATATAAAACTATGAATCAATTACACAGTTTTATCTGATGAACTGTAAAGTGCCATGAGCGGACATGTTGTGAATTGGGGGTATATAGTGAATTAAATCGAAATATTTGATGCCCTTGGGAAAAGACTTGCTCTATTGTAGCATTCCATCTCTTTATTTGAGCTTTTCAGATTGAGTGAAAGGTGCCAGGGTCATAAAGTTGAGTTATCCAATACAAAGTGAAAAAAATTATAAACTGTTCCTTCATCCATTAGTGTGCAAACACTTCTGACGTTAGAGGTGAACAGTCTGACGCCTGAGCGACTCTTAAATACCATCAGTCTAACACCAGCTGCCACCTATATCAGTGAAACTCATATATTGTATTTCCCCCCTCCTTCTCTGCATCTTGCTTTAACTTTTTTTCTGATACAAATGCACCCCTTCAGGGCACATGTGTCCTTTAAAAAAAGGGAGATCATATCCATACACGTCACTTACAGTTCATCCTTGTCCTCACATGTCATCTGTATTTGCCATGTCAATGCTGCTATTTGACAGCAATTTCTGGTTCATTGCAGAGGAATGTCAAACTATCTCACATCATAAAAGGTCACTCAGGAGCAGTTTTGGGTGTTTTATTATTACGGCCTCCTTTCACCAGTATCAATCCAGTTACAAACAGCTTTAATGGAGGTGCATTGGATGATAAAAAAAAAAAAAAAAAAACTCAAGTGAATTAGGCCAAAAGAGGTCTCAGAGCCGAAAGTCAATGTGTCATCGTTGGCCATATGGGATTGAGGTCGCTGGCTCTGAGGCAGAAAAGTCACAGCACCATTGAGGGCTTTTTATTGTTTTTTTTTCCTATACCATGTGGTTTATGCTTTTTTTCGTTTGTGCCTAAGGATGGTCAAAGCCCACAGATACTGAAATCACAGCACATGAGCAATATTTTAAAAGTTAACAAACACACATGCAAGGTGGCAAATGTATGCAATTCTTATTTCTCTTACCTTCCAAGTCAACTACAGTGTTTAATTTTCATTTATTTATATGGTTAGTACATTTCTGCAGTGCAAGTGCAATAACCTAAATCTACACTACTGTGTAGTCTTGACTTAGCTCTGTACTGAGCAGATATTTTCATATCTAAGAGAAACATATTCCAGGACATTACAACTTTTTTTTTTATGCTTTTTTTGTACAATATACACTCTTTTTATACAGTATTTTCTTTTGTATTTTTTTCATCTTTAATGGCATCCTTTTTTTTTAGCTCTTTCTACTCTATACAAGCTACTAGAACCAGAATTTCTCTGAGGGAGTGATCCGAGGGATGAATAAAGTTGAGTCTTGATGATTAATAGGTTGAAAACTCTAAATGCAATATATATATATATATATATATATATATATACATATATATATATATATATATATGTATATATATATATATATATATATATATATATATATATATATATATATACATATATATATACCATAATTCAACCTTAATCTAGCAGCTCTTTGGAGATTTGCTCTTAATGTTGCTTCAATTCAAATGCAACAAAAATGCTTTTTTTACCCCAGACACTCTTATATAGTTGTTTGAGTCAACTTGTGAATCACAATGACTAAGAGAGAGAGAGAGATAGGGAGAGAGAGTGAGAGTGAAGAATTAAGTAAAAAAAGAAAATGAGAAGCCAAGCTGAAATTCAATTCTCCAATGACGCCTAATCTTCTGTAGCAAGGGACTGCTTTGTGCCAACAGGGGTCCATCACAGCAGCATCTTTGAGCATGTCTGGGACTATCTCTTCCATATTACTTGTAAATTGAAGGCAACAGGAACCCCAGGCATCCTGTAAACCGTCTTTGGAGACTTCAACTGTCCCCCCACTCTCTCTTCATCTTGCTAATTGGTTATCTATCCTCATTTTATCCTTTTCTTTGGTATTCAGAGGGCAAACCTGTCTTAATTTGTCTGGATCCTCTCTGATGGTAAAAGCAAAATATCTCTTCATCTACGAGACAGTTTCTTGACAGGAATACAGAGCATTATGACCAGGAAAGTGCAGGCTGATGTTTAAAAAAGGCATAGCATCACTTTCTGCCTCATACCTTTATTATTAACTTCTTGAATCACCCCTGCTCTCAATTCTAAACTGAACTATCCTGTTTATTCATTAGAGCCAGTTTCAATTTGCTGCCTCGAACAGTGTCACAAATGTCCTCTAATGAGTATCACAAGTCTTTACAATTTAATTTACCAACAAATCAACTCGCCATTGGTATGCAGGAGATTTATTGCCTCCTCATTCTCATTCATCAGACTGCATAAGATGTGACAATGCTTCAAATAGCTGGATGTCATAAGTTGACTGATTCAGGCCTGTTCAAAGCTTTTTAATTTTCCCATTACTATTTTTATTTTAATAATAAGACAACCACTCATTGGCTAGCTTTGGGTTGTACAATTATATCTTTACACTTAAAACATTTTCAAACCTTTGCTAAATTTTCAGGGGTAATAGCTTAAAGCTTTTCTCTGTAAATATTTTCATCCAAATAAAGGAAAAAAAACTAACTTGACGAATATGGAAAACATGTAGCTGGATTATATGGAAAGAAATAACAGATTTTTTTTTAGTAGAAACACAACATTTTTAAAGTGTGTTTAAAAATTTCTACTTGGCCTAAACGATCTGATCACTGGTGTCAAAGTTTTAAAGGTAAACAGTGTAGAGCAAACATTTCAAGGTTATCTGAGATTTTACTTCACTTTATTTTAATACCCTTAAGAAAAGGCTTTGTTCTAGATTTAGAGCCTCAGAAACTACTAAGAAAAGTAATTTATGTAATCAAGCCAGTCATCAGGGCCAAGATCATGACAGGCAGTTTTTGTATTTCCAAATGGCTGGTATTTGTTTGAGATTGAAAGAGAAATAATGTGATTAAAAAAAATATTTTACTGATTTGCCTTCATTGATAAATAGCAGGTATGAAAGTCAAAATTAAGAATAACAGCAAATCCTGCAAAGAGGAACTGACAAGAGCTCTGTGAAATGAGAGCTGTTACTGAGATGGGAGAGATGCAGAGGTTAACCACACTCATAATGAGCCTAGGGTGTCGCTAGGCTAAATGTTGGGTTGTTCTTCAGAAATGTGTCATTTGAGATCAACATAAGATGTTCAGAAAAGCTCTGTCAGGTTTCGGTTGTGGTTTCAGGACCCAAATGCAGAGGCAGAGAGGCTGAGGAGATTTATTGCAGTTTAATTGATGAAAACAGTCAACAAAGGCAGGAATCCAAAAATCCAACTTAAAATGTAAAGCAAACCAGAACCATGGAGACATCAGGGGAAACCGAACACGAGGAGCCAGGGAGAGACGAGGTAGGAAGAAAACAGCATTAAGAAACCAACAACGACATGGAAACAACAAGGAGTGAAAGCAGAGGGAGAGAATATATAGCTGACTGAGACAAAGGCAGGGCTAACGAGCTGACAAGGAGCAGGTGTGAGAGGAGACAACGAGGGAGCCAAAGGGAAAGGAATACACACAAGAGGGCAACAGAGGACAACAACAGAAAACTGAGAACAAACATAAATCTAGAAACTACAACAAATCAGGAATTAAACCAATAAAACTAGAAAACATTGAGCAAAGTAAAGCAGAACCAAGATCATGACAAGCTCCTGGTCTAGATTGCTAACAAGCTTGTCGCTATTAGTTGAACTCTGACCAACAAATTATGAGACATAGTAGTCCTAAGATTAAAGAAGTCTATGCCTTTAAATAGATTGTGGAAACAATATGGGTAAATCAAGTTCTTTTTAGCATTGGCAAGAATTTAAAACTAATTTCAAATAAAGCTTAAATCCTTTGCATTCATACATTTTATACATTTGCTTGGTTATTCTGTGAAAATCTACAAGATTAGTGCTTTCAAATGAAATGGTACAAAATGTTCTTCCAGGAGAACATGGACACCAGAGCCCTCCTTAATGGGTTTAATACTTCTCACCTTTCTTACCTCTGTCCCGTTTTCAAATCTGCTGCTTGTTTTAATCTGGTTAGGACCAACAGTATCTTATTTTCTAAAAAAGTGAAAGAGTTGTTGGCCTAAACTGTGCTTTTATTTGGTGAATACTACATTACAAAATTTCCAATCATTCCCTGAAAAATGTAAAAGAGTGAAAATCCTACCATTAAAAATGTGCAACTGCCATTTAAATTATCAGTCTTAATACCGAAACATATGTACAGTGACACATTTTATCTTACTCAATTAACAAAAATAATTACTTTAAAGGTGATAAATGAGATACAGGTGTCTGTAATAATGGTCCTCTGATTGCAATTGCCTTTAAATTGAATGAAGAGCTTCCTGATAACAAATGTTGCATGTTTGATTTGTAACTCCACTTTTTTTAAATGTTTTACTAAAATTTAACTGGAGAGGAACCTAGAAATATACAAAGAATTGCTGTTAACAGATGTTTTAGTCGGATTTATAGCTGTTCTTTTTTTTTGGTTTTGTATTTCTCATCCTCTAGTGCTGAATTCAAGTTCTGTTTTGGCATTTGTTATCTTGATTATAGACTGGAGGATTATAATTGAATATTTATTGGTCTTTGTCTATGCACAACTCAACATTAATCATTTCTCTTTTAATCCAGGCCGCCTTTTATCTTCCCACATAAAGGAAAGTTAATCCTTAAATCCCTGATGAGAACACACAGTCATTTCTCCTGCTAAAGTGCCATTGGCTACTTCTGTCAGGTGATGAACTCAAACATTCATTGTTAAGCATGAAACATAAGAACAAGTCTGTGGTATTGTAATCAAAACATCCTGAAAAATCTGGTCTTCATTGAAACCTTGTTAATCCAACAGTTAAAATAATCCGGGGCCTTGTTTGTATATCTGGAAAATAAATTAATCCCACACCCAGAGAAGTAAACCTTTAGTTGAACTTTTGAAACTAGAGTAAATCTGCGGTCTTCCGTGATGTTGATCTCTGGAGATCAAGGGGTCCTACAGGGGTCACCCTGCCACACGCAGGATTTAGTAAACCTGCAGAGATATGGGAGTTTTCCAGTTGCATGAAAAACATATTCAAACATGTTAATCCTGGATGAAAATTTGAAACTGAGGAATAATTTTTAATAAAAAGAGTCTTATAATGATCAGAATGAATGAACTGATACCATAACTCTCCACAAAAATGCATATCTACACATTTATTAGTTTAACATACTAAGTAATACGGAAGCCCTGAAAGGCAAGGGAGAGAAAAAATCTGGATAAGAAAATTTGTTTTGTTTTTTGTTTTTTTTGTTTTTTTCCTGCCCTGAAATGCAAGTTTATAAAAAAAAAGAGAGAGAAATTTATCTGCTTTTTCTTGTAATACTTTATTTTGCCACCAAAGGCACTGATGTGAACAGAAAGACAGTCACTCATGGCTGTATTCTTCAGCGGTATACAGGTGCTGGTCATAAAATTAGAATATCATGAAAAAGTAGATTGATTTCAGTAATTCCATTTAAAAAGTGAAACTTGTATATTATATTCATACATTACATACAAACTCATATATTCCAGATGTTTATTTTGTTTAATTTTGATGATTACAAATGACAATAAATGAAAATCTCAAATTCATCATATCAGAAAATTAGAATATTACTGAAGACCAATAAAAACAAAGGATTTATAGAAATGTTGGCCAACTGAAAAGTATGAACATGAAAAGTATGAGCATGTACAGCACTCAGTATTTAGTTGGGCCTCCTTTGGCCTGTATTACTGCAGCAATGCGCCGTGGCATGGAGTCGATCAGTCTGTGGCACTGCTCAGGTGTTATGATAGCCCAGGTTGCTCTAATAGTGGCTTTTAGCTCTTTTGAATTGTTGGGTCTGGTGTATTGCATCTTCTTCTTCACAATACCCCATAGATTTTCTATGGGGTTAAGGTCAGGAGAGTTTGCTGGCCAATTAAGAACAGGGATACCATGGTCCTTCAACCAGGTACTGGTAGCTTTGGCACTGTGTGCAGGTGCCAAGTCCTGTTGGAAAATGAAATCTGCATCTCCAAAAAGTTGGTCAGCTGCAGGAAGCATGAAGTGCTCTAAAACTTCCTGGTATGTGGCTGCGTTGACCCTGGACCTCAGAAAACACAATGGACCAACACCAGCAGATGACATGGCACCCCAAACCATCACTGACTGTGGAAACTTTACACTGGACTTCAAGCAACGTGGATGAAGTGCCTCTCTTCTTTTCCTCCAGACTCTGGGACCTTGATTTCCAAAGGAAATGCAAAATTTACTTTCATCAGAGAACATGACTTTGGACCACTCACCAGCAGTCCAGTCCTGTTTCTCTTTAGCCCAGGCAAGACGCTTCTGACGCTGTCTGTGGTTCAAGAGTGGCTTGACACAAGGAATGCGACAGCAGAAACCCATGTCTTTCATACGTCTGTGTGTGGTGGTTCTTGAAGCACTCACTCCAGCTGCAGTCCACTCTTTGTGAATCTCCCCCACATTTTTGAAGGGGTTTTGTTTCACAATCCTCTCCAGGGTGCGGTTATCTCTCTTGCTTGTACACTTTTTTCGACCACATCTTTTCCTTCCCTTCGCCTCTCTATTAATGTGCTTGGACACTGAGCTCTGTGAACAGCCAGCCTCTTTAGCGATGACCTTTTGTGTCTTGCCCTCCTTGTGCAAGGTGTCGATGGTCGTCTTTTGGACAACTGTCAAGTCAGCAGTCTTCCCCATGATTGTGTAGCCTATAGAACTAGACTGAAAGACCATTTAAAGGCTTTTGCAGGTGGTTTGAGTTAATTAGCTGATTAGAGTGTGGCACCAGGGGCCATCAATTTTGAACCTTTTCACAATATTCTAATTTTCTGATATGATGAATTTGAGATTTTCATTTGTTGTCATTTGTAATCATCAAAATTAAACAAAATAAACATCTGAAATATATGAGTTTGTATGTAATGTATGAATATAATATACAAGTTTCACTTTTTAAATGGAATTACTGAAATCAATCTACTTTTTCATGATATTCTAATTTTATGACCAGCACCTGTATAGTCAAAGAGGCCTGGTTTTCAAGAATCAATGTCCCACATATATCATATATTTTTGCAAACTAAAATAAGATATAAATAAGGTACAAAAGCTGTGCATTTATTGGCCATGGCATGTGGTTAACATATCAACCTTGTATATTTATGAGCAATAGAGAATTATTTGCAGGGATGATCCAGCTTATTTGTAGGACATCATGACAGGTCTTTCTTCAGATAAAAACTTATTTCCTAGATAACCTTAGACTTGCTGTTAGTCAATCCTTATCATATGTTAACTTAAGTTAGACATTGGTGTAAGAAATAATTTGTTAACAATTTAAATATGAATCCTTCAATTATTATATCTATTTATGTTTTAATTATAACAGCTAAATGGAAAATAGATGGGGAATTCAAAGAGTTTTTGACGTCAAACCACATCAAACAACAGAGTTGGGGGAAAAACTCTTAGTTTAGACTTCTGAGTCTTTTGTTTTTCTCTTCACCAAGCAAACTCCAAATTTAGTATTAAAAGTCAGATGTCCTGTCCTATATAATTCAAAAAATGTTTTAGGGCCAAACAGATGATTTTAGAGCAAAATATAACTTCCTGTTCGCACCTGCAATGTAGCTGGAAGCGCCACCCGTCTGATGGACAGAAAAGGTATTACAAAAACAAACCCTTAGTAAAATGAGTTGGTAAAAATATTTTTTTTTCCTCTCTTGCAGAGCTTGAAAAAAAAAAAAAGACTCAGAAATTTCAACACGGATTTTTTGTTTGTTTGTTTTCTGATGTTGGGTTTGTGGGAAAAAGAAAAAAAAAGACATAGAAATCTAACCATGTTTTTTTTTTTCTTTTGCCGTTACTTGCCTTTCAAGACAGAAAAAAAAAAAAAAAAAACGTTTATTTTTTCCTCTCTTGCCTCTCAGGGCTTCCATAAAGTAAGGCTGCCTGATAATTGACGTTTTGACCCGATTAATATTAAAGCATTCACATAGACAATTTGTTTTTCTACAGGTACAACTATGGATTTGATCTTAAAATCTTATCTACGAGCAATACATACATTCAAATGAAAACACAATTAAAGGTGCAGTAGGAGATCTTTTCTGTTGCATTTTTTTTAACCATGTGCCTTAAAGATCTCCCCACAGCCACCTAGCAAGCAGTGAAATAGAAGGTCTGGAAGTTAAACTAAAATAAATGGTCCCTGCTACAGTGAGAAATCAATGAATAACCACAACCAATAGCAAAATCTTGTACACGATTGGTTCCTGACAGGTCAATCAGGGTCGACTGCATTTCACCCCCCAAAAAAATGTTTTATATACAATATGAGATTTGTTGTTTCCCTTATCTTGTCATTTGATTTACAGTAAAGGAGACGACACACTCAAGATGCTGTCAGTGTAAAGTAGAATACAGGGAGCAAAGACAAGTTCCGGGTCATTCTGCTGACTGAATATGAATTTTATTTTATTTTTTTATCCATAAAATCGAAGCACCACTTATCTGTTTACATTCTTAATTGTCAAAAAGAAAATGCCCTGATTGTACTTTAAAATCACTGTGGGAAGCTCATAAGCCTGCTGGGGTACAGCTAATCGCCCATTGCTGGTCAAATTCCAATGATCAACCAACATGCAACTATGAAGCATTACTTTGAATCCAATCAACATAGCAAAACATGTCTAACAAAACTGTAACACCTAGGAAAACAGGCGGAGAAAACCTAGCTCAGAGTCCAACTGGAACAGCTTCTGCTCCTGAAGTCCTCTCCAAAAATAAAATATGAGGTCAAAGCTCATCCTCGGTTTGTCCCTTCCATTAACTGATGTCTTCTTTTATAAGGGATGTGTTTTACTTTTTTTTTTTGTTTTTTGTGGTGATGAGTCCTACTGTAATTTTTACAGAAAAAGGATTTGGTTCACTGGAATACCTGTCTGCCATTTTGGACCTATATCAAACTAGTAAAAGTGGCCTTAAGTGGGGAGGGAGGGGCTAAACTCAGATTGGCAACTGTTAACATATACATACATGCAGTGTTGTGCCTCAACGCGTTCATTGAACGAAAGTTCATGAACTCGTTCATATTTTGGGCGAATGTGAACTGAACGTACTGCATTACTGCCTGATGAACGTTATTGTGAACTCGTTCATTCTGGTGGAAGCCAGAGCAGCATGGAGGCGACCGTGGAGGCGAAAAAGCAGCAGTATGATCACTTAAAACAGGTTTATGACCAGGTGGTCGATGAGGATGATGGCAACAATCTTACATTTCTCTGCAAACTTTGCCCGCCGGCTTTCAGTAAAAAAATCCGCACTTCAGTAACCGTAAATTCCTACCTCAGCCTGGTCCCTCAGTTTGTGTTAGTAAAATGTTCTTTTACTATCCATGTAACTTGTTTGTTAAACCTGCCTGGTATAATTTTCCAGGATTCCAGTATTCCTTTTTAGTATGTACTGAAATGGAATTTCAAATTGAAAAAATTATTAAAATTAAAAAAACATTTGCACCTTAAAGACTACTTTCCTGTTTTTCTTTTAATAATTCCTCATAAAAAAGACCATTCAAGCAGCACATTTTTCCTGATGTTTTTGAGAATATACTGTAGGGGTGAAAGCTGCAGCTGCTACTAGTGTGAAGTGAATGGACAGCAACAAAGCATTAAAGCAACAATGGGGAAATCTGTCCCCTCAATGCTAATGTAAACCCTGGTTGGATAAGGATTCAAAACTGGATATGAAGATGAAATCTGACGCACAGTTTCAGTGTTACGACTGATAAAATAATTGCTGTCTGTGGTTCTACAGTAGGCTATGGTGTAATTGAGCAATATATGAAAAAAAAAAAAAGAACTGAACTAGTTAATTTTTTGGAACTGTGAACTTAGTTCAAAATTTTGAATTATGAACTATGAACTGAACTAGTTCATCTTAAAATGTGTGAACTGAACTTTGAACTAGTTCACATAGAAAGAGAACTTTCCCAACACTGCATACATGCATGCACATGCACATACTGGCCTTGCAATGTAAACAAGAGACCTCTGACAATGGAGCTGGCTCGGAGCTCGTCTGCCTGGCTGTGTGTTTCCTGGACGGGGGCCGCCTGTGGAGCTGGTTGACAGTTGCCTTTGTATCTTTGCTTCTTTTTGTATATCTGCTTCTGTCTCCTTGAACCTCAGTTGGCCTCAGCAGATGGCCACTCACACTGAGCCTGTTTTCTTCCTGTTTTTCTCTCCACTGTCGCTACAAGCATGCTCAGCGTGAGGGATTGCCTTGACTCAATGAGTCAATGCAATCAACTGGTTTTCCTTAAATAGAAAACCTTGAATCAATTTGAGCGTATGATCTGGTGAGTTGTAAAGTGCCTTAAAATGACGTGTTGTGAATTGGCGCTATATAGATAAACCGAATTGAATTGAATTAGAACAACACAGAGATGTGTGTATGCCATCTAGTTCATCTGGAAAGATATGTTTTGTTCTTCATACAATCCAAAATGGAAACAATGTTGCTTATTGCTCCTTTAATAAGTTGCCAATTAAATGTTGGCCATGAGCTGTTTAGAAATACATAATCATTTTAATTAATTCAGTTTACGAACACTACTTAAATGCTTTGTATATGCGTAGGTATTGGTGATAAAGATTGCAACAGACAGACTCCTCTCCCTGCAGTACTGATGTGTAGTTGCTGCTTTTTTGCTCCTGCCTAAAGACTCCCAAGGTATTTTGGACTAACAGAGTGCTACAAGCAGCTCTGTTCCATCTTAAACTATTCTTCATATCAGTGAGTAAGTTCAGCATGAGGTTATTTTCAGTGAACAACTATATTCAGTGTAAAGCAAGCTACCTTGTCGCTGTTGAAAGAAAGAGCCAAAATGCTCTTACATGGGACAAGAAGAGTTTGACCAAATAATTGTCCCTTAATGACAAAACATTTTCAATGCAATTCTCAAAACCAGAGATAAGCAATACCTAAGAGAACTTGTTTAAATTCACAGTAAATCAGAGCCTCTAGCTCCTGCTCCTTTTTTGAATAATCTTAGAACCACTTTTTTCACACAATGACAGGATTCAGTCTTCTTTTTTCCCGGGGGGGGGGTGTTGTATTGTAGATAATATCTAATAGTTGTTATGGCGATCCTGTGAAATTGAAATGCCCCTTATATCTGCACTTCTTTAACATCATGCATTGTTGTTTTTTCTTTATATTCCCACTACTCATAATGGGGTTTGCGGCAAGATAAACTGGCTAAAACCAAATAAGTGCAATATTTTACTTCATAGAAAAATCAGTTGTGTACTAAATGCCATAGGAGTTCCTAGAAACTCGGGTAAGCGTAAGAAAACAAACAAAATAATTACCTTCTAGGGACGTTTTCTGGTGCTTCGGAAATGATTGTTTGCATTTCTTACTATTTAATATTTCCCTTGCAATAAATGCCATTGAATGAAAAGTTTATTATTTTATTTTATTATTGTTTGATTATTATGTGTTATTCCAGTTGCATTCAGTATAGAGTTTAATGTGAAGGCATGATACCGTCTGCCTGAAAATATGTTAATACCAAGACAGGTTTGTGGATACATGCTGCCTGAGTTGGGCCTTGGAACAAAGAATAGTGCTGTAGTTTTTTTTTCCAGCCTGTCCCTGATCTGACACATTGTCTAAAAGCAGCTGTTCTCCTGATTAATGATTTCCTTTTCCCTCCAATGTTTGGTATTTCCCAGCCATATAAATTTCTCTTCTACTTCAAATAAATCAAAAGGTATGGCAGTTTATCAAAACTGAATGACCCAAAAAACAACATGTTAACAGAGAGGATCTTCAACTTTTCAAGATATTTATTATTGCGCTCAGTCTGGTAAGAAATGCAGTAAATTAGGTAGTTTCCCAGTTTCAAATTAAAACTGCACAGCTTTGTTATTTCTTGAAGACATAAATTATGACGAACGTTTAACATCATCAATCAGGACTGCCACAGAAATTTATGGCGCCGTTGGAGCACTTTCTAAGGAAAGTGAAAGAGGCTGGCGAATGTAAACCATTCTGACGGCCAAGGACCCCCCCCAACAAATCCACATACACACATATCCCTACACTACAACAGACATCCACATGGACACAAACAAATACAAAGGCAAAATTTGTTTTACCCAAAGCTCTTATCTTGATACTTTTAGTTCAGAAGGTTTTATTAGTCGTAGCCTACGACTTCGTATTTTTCCAAAGACAGCTTCATTTAATTTAGAGAGATAGCAGTATAATACGTAGATACTATATAATTTCTTGTTATATGTTAGATAAAACATTATATCCATAAGGACAACAAGTAAAAAAAGTTAAACTTGAATATGATGCTCATTTCAAAAAAAATGTTACGTTCTTTTACTTTAAATGATCATAGGCTGGTCTTGAGGAAAACCCAAATTCAGTTTCAAAGTAAATTAGTGTGTTACGTAAAATTATTAAAAATTATGCAAAATTTATCATATGTCATCACTGAATCATGAGGGTGTTGGTTAAGTAAAGCATAATAATGGAGAGCTGAGAGAAAGGAAAAAGTCTGGTAAAACAAAAAGTGCACAAACAATATGACTGCAGCAATTCAATAGCTTGGAAGATTTTTAAAGGCATTACACACAACTGTCCTGAGTTGTTAACCCTTTCAAGCCCGATCCATGAATAAAACAAAACAGAAAATTAAATTTTTTTGGTTTAAAGTCCTTATTTGGCCTTTTAACAAAATATGTAAAAAGAAAAAACAGAAATACATTTTAGTTATTAATAATTTATTACTATGTGATAAGTCAAGATTATTTTTTGTGTAGTCTTCTGCCCCTCTGTTATCAGGTATATCTGATTGTGTACAATAGGATTTTGAGCAAAGTATTTACCATTAGATTATGCAAAAGGTGTCAGACGCAAAACATTTCAGAAACCGTATGTATCAAATATGATACATTTGGCATTACAGGGTTAAGTAGGCCAGGGCTAAGGACAAAAAGAACTGGGCTATCCAGATTCCAGTTTACATTGCATTTGGAAATCAAGCTCTCCCTGTTTGGAATAAAAGTCAATAACTTCAGAATCCAAGCTAACAGATATCCTTTGAAAAGTTTCTGTAGTCAGTAATGAAACTGTGCCAGCAGCTTCTGTTACTATCCAATTAATTGGCCATTAGCAGTTTTCTGTTTCATAAAATGACTCCAACCTACTAGTAGGGTCAGTAGGTTTTTATCACCAAGAGAATCCTAACCCCTGTTCATTTATTTTTTGTCCACGGAATTGTGTTTGCTGAACATAATTTGATTAATTCTTATATGATAAGTCAAGTAATGTTTAAATCTTGGACTTTACTGGAGAATGACATTCTCTTTTTGACAACAAACTAGTAAAGACGGAATCTATTAGTTATGGACCTTTGACCCTGTACTCGCACCCACAGTGCAGCATGCTTTAGCAGAGTTGGAACTTGCTCCAATTTTCTGGATCCTAATTATTTCTAAAACAACGGCCATGCAAAATAAATAGTTGTAGCGATGAATGTGTTTATTCATCAGACATTTGACTGGCAGATACAAATTTTATATTTAAATGATTTTAATTGACTACTAAAGGAAAAGGTGTAGATGTCTGCTTGTCAAGTTTTAGGACCAATTATACCTACAGGAACTTCAATACTATTGCAGACGAAATACTCTTTCTTGACCTTGCCTCTTGGCGCCATGGTGAACAGTTCTTTTTTTTTTTTTAGGCTTGTAAAATGCATCTAAGCCAGCACAATTTCCTTCTGCCAGTTCAGAAAATGGTTTGTGTGCACACATATCTCTGGGAGAATGAAACAGCCTCACAGGCTCCAGCCCTTTTCCCACCTCATCCACTTTTCTCCGGTGAAGGTTACAGATGTAACACAATCTTGAGAGTTCTGTGCAATAGCATAAAGATTCCTTGTGTAGGAGGAAGAAAAAAAAAAAAACGTGGGTTGCTACGCATCTGTGGGTGGTGTACTCAGTTGTTATTGTGAAGTTACGGACATTCAGAACTTGTTGAAAACAATTGAATCAAAAGAAAAAAGACAAAATCAAAATGCTGGATGACTAAAAAAAACTGAATTTGATTACAAAACAAGAATTGCCTATTGTTTGGACGGTGGGTTTTCCTCACACCACATTATTGCATCACACTACAAGAAGTATCATCTGCACAAAGAGCAGCTTGGAGGCTGACTTGTTTGAGCAGCTTGCAAAACCAAATGGTATAAGAATGGGACAACAGTGGCCTACTGTCTGAAAATGGTTATAGAAGACAAACACAATGCAGATTCAATATTCAGTTAACACGAGTAGGAGTGAGGAAATGAGCTGTCTCATGCTGCTGTGTTTCCCGTGTGAATCCTGGCTGGTGTTATCCAAACAGCATTAATACAAGAAAAAGAAAAAAACATCTATTTGAGAGCAGAAATGATGGAACACTGTAGATGCAGATGCTGGCCTACCATTGAAATTATGTTATGGCATAATCACATTTTTCTTCATTATAGATCTAAAACTTCCAATGAACTCCATAATTAAAGTGGCTGTTATATGAGCACACCTGGATGCTGTCTGGCCCTTAAAGAAGCCCTATAACATTATTAAATATGCGTCAGTCAAGCTTCTGTAGTGGTATAGGTATATGTAGTATGGTAGAGGTCTTTGGGCACATTTACTCTGTTAGAATATCTGTTCACAAATATAAAACCCTTAAGGAAAGTTTCTCTGAATGCTCACAGCAAGGTGGCGCTTTTTTGCATTTCATATCAGTTTTTATTTTTCTGAGACAAAACACTGGTATGACCAGAACACCAGTATTCAGTGCTGTTGGGATGCGAGAGTTGGTTCCTTCATTAGGGCGCTGTCACACCTTGACGATTTTTCCAGCGTATGTCCAACATCCCATAATCATCTATAACGCTGGCATATGCTGAACTTTATATGTATTTTTTCAGTTTTGGATGTATACATCGCATATTCATACTGAGTACAGAACTTATGTCCAGTCACAGCCTAACTTATGCATAACACATGGCAGCGTAATGCCCATGAAATTATCCACAAGCATCAGCATGTTTCAAACATGCTGATGCTTGTGCATCATTTCATTTCATGCTTGTGCTGTTCCTTTAATTCCTACAAAATATTCAAGTCTTTCTAAAAGACTATTATGATCAACTGTGTCAAATGCAGCACTGAGATCCAAAAGGACAAGTACATTATCTTAGGCCATGAGAATATCATTAGTGACTTTCACCAGAGCTGTTTCAGTGCTATGATGAGCTCTAAAGCCAGACTGAAACTCTTCAAAGAGTTCATTATGGTGTAAGTGATCGCACACTTGTTTGGCAACTACTTTCTCAAGAATTTTAGATTTAAAAGAAGAAAGATTGGATATAGGTCTATAATTGACCAAATCATCTGGGTCAAGAGACCGTTCCTTAAGTAAAGGTTTAATTACAGCAAACTTAAAAGCCTTTGGTACATATACCTGTAACAGGGAGAGATTAATCACATCTAAAATGGTGGAGGAGATCAAAGGGAATACTTCCTTAAATAACCTGGTTGGAACTGGATCTAACATACAAGTTGAAGGCTTAGATAATGACAATATGCTGATGAAGGTTCTCAGTCATCCAGGTCATAGTCATTCCGTAAAAATTCAAAACATATCCACTGGACTTGGTTTTCAAGATTTGAAGACGTTTCGCCACCTCTCCAGGAAGCTTTCTCAATTCAAATGTCTGGATCCGCAGTGAGTTTGAGTCTTATATAGACAACGCCTTGTATCGCTTGGAAACATGCAATGGTAACCGATGAATGGGTCGTTAGTTCCATCGTTAGCCTGTAATATCTGAACCTGTCTATGATTCTAGGGGTCGGTCGTTAAAGGCTGGAGTGTCTGAAAAGCTCAAGAGGATTTTCTCCAAACACAAGATCCCAGTACATTTCAAGCCAAACCAAACCCTTAAACAGAGGCTAGTGCACCCTAAAGATAAAACCTCCAGACCGAATATGAGCGGAGTGGTATTTGCTGTTCAGTGCAGCGAGGAATGCTCTGATCTTTATATTGGCGAAACAAAACAACCTCTCCACAGACGCATGGCCCAACACAGAAGAGCGGCCGCCTCTGGACAAGACTCCGCAGTACACCTACACCTTATGGACAAAGGACATTCTTTTGAGGACCAGAATGTCCATATTCTGGATAAAGAAAATAGGTGGTTTGAGAGGGGCGTGAAGGAAGCCATCTATGTTAAGAGAGAAAACCCAACTTTAAACAGAGGTGGTGGACTCAGATTCCAGCTTCCAAAAACATACAATTCAATCATAGACATGATCCCTTCCAGATATCACCAAACCCCCCACCCCATCACAGAGGAACGAGGGACCTACCCGCCCCAGCCGGTGAACAATACCTCCTTAACGACCAACCCTTAACAATCATAGACAGGTTTCAGGTATTACAGGTGACAATCCCCCCCCTTAATGGCAATCCCCCCTTTAACGACCGACCCCTAGAATCATAGACAGGTTCAGATATTACAGGCTAACGATGGAACTAACGACCCATTCATCGGTTACCATTGCATGTTTCCAAGCGATACAAGGCGTTGTCTATATAAGACTCAAACTCACTGCGGATCCAGACATTTGAATTGAGAAAGCTTCCTGGAGAGGTGGCGAAACGTCTTCAAATCTTGAAAACCAAGTCCAGTGGATATGTTTTGAATTTTTACGGAATAATGACAATAGTTTAGCTAACTCTGAAAGTTCAACTGAATCAAAGCAGGCTAAAATCGGTTCATATTCTATGGCTACCTCAGTTGCTGCCTCACCTTTCAGAGATAAACCAATCATAGATAGAGGAGTGCTAATGATCTTATTTTAAATAAAATCAATCTTATTTATAAAGAATCCCATAAAATCATTACTGCTAAGAGCATGTGGGATGGACGGTTCAACAGAGCTACGGCTCTGGGTGAGTTTGACAACTGTGTTAAAAAGAAATCTAGGATTATTCTTATTCTCCTCTATTAATGAGGAGAAATATGCTGCTCTTGCTTTACAAAGGGTTCTCTTATACAGTAGTAAACGATTTTTCCAGACTAGGTATGATTCCCGTAGGCAGGTTGAGCGCCATTTTCTCTCCATATTTCGTGCATTTTACTTCAGTGTTCGCAGCTCTGAATTAAATCAGGGAGCCAGCTTTCTAGTTTTAAAGTTTTTCTTTTTCAAAGGGTCTACATCTACTAAGGCAGTACAAATAGAACTTGGTTTACTGACAATAGATGGGGAAGCCAGAAATCTTACTTAAATAAGAGTAGTGATATTTTATCATATTTTTACTCAAGTAAAAAAAAAAAGCACAATAGTGTAAAACTACTTCTAAAGTTACACAAGTAAATAGGGTTAACTGAATAGATCTGACAAGTAACTACCAACCTCTGGTTCTGACTAGGTATGTTATTTTGACCAGAAATAATCCTTTTTAAGTGATTTACAAATGGAACAACAGAGAGTAGAGTACTTTTAACAAATGTCAAAATATCCTGACTACATATAAATGTATGCATTAACTTCAGCAACATCCTTCTCCATCTTCCTCTCCTTTGCAGCTATACCACTGTTGCTCTGTCTTTTAAACACATTCTCCATTTATTTTTTTTATTTCTGTATTTTAATGTTTAGTTCCAGTGCTGTGAAATAGGCATTTCCTGTTGCTTGTTGCCATGGTGACTCGTTGAATCGGGGCTCCATTGTTAATGGCTTTTCCTACTTGTTACGCACGTGATCAACTCTACTCAGAGTTTATTAAACTAACAGACAGCAGCTTTTATGAAACTGAAAACTGAGTTTCTGACCTTAGGTAAGATCAATTTGAGTGTGAGTTTGTTAAACCTGCTTTGTGAAACGGACCCCTGGTCACTATGCGAGAGCCCCTTGAGCTCTCTTGGGAGAGTAAAGTCTGGGAATATCTGCTGAAACTGCTGCCCCTGCAACATCTCACATAAGAATTGTTGAATACAAGTATTTCAAAAATGCAATGTCTTGGAACTTATTCAGAACCACTGAAAGTTCTGAAAGCTCCCAGTTTTCATGAGTAGAAACCAGAAACTTTACAGTTTATGTATTGGGTTCATTACTATGCAGTTAATTTTGGTCCAAATGCCGCAAAACAAATGTGAGAGCAACTAACTGCTTTTAGACATTACTTAGAATGTAAATTAATAAAAATTGCAGATCTAAATTTTTTTTTACAATATCTGTTTCATAGATGCTAAAAATATGCTAAAAATATATATTATATATATTATAATTATATGTGTTTAGCTAAGAGAGACATTCACCTGAGACAGAAATCTAACAAGTATGGTTCTTAAATGTTATCACTCAAGAGGGCTGAATACAAATACAAATACAGTATATATCACCCTTTTCACATTTTTATCTGAAATATATATTTTGAACTAGGTACTTAAACAGCATGAATTTGTTTGCAACATGCTGAATGATGTTAGCTGAAAAACATGTCAGGTCTGATGACCACTAATAAACAATACATGACCAGAGTCTGTAAGGTTAATACAAAGATATACCTTATGTATGAATAAGAATCTTAATTTCTACTTTTAACAGTCTGTAAAACATATTTCTGGTATATTCATGTTAATCCATTAAAAAAGAAAAAAAAGTGTAAATGATGCATTTAGCTTTAAAAAATAATGACACTGACTGCAGGTTATCCATGCTGCTTTTTTTGATATCCCATGGAACAGGCTCTTGTTATTTTGGCATCTGACAGCTGCCCAGATCACAAAACACACACCATCCCTGCAGAGTAGAGTCGGTTCAACAGCATGCAGATACCCTCCAGTCATGACCCTATTTAGATTGTTGTAGGTGCAGTGCTGCATGGTGGAAGCTGCTCGACAGGATTGGCATGACTGCCTTCAGCCATTCAGAGAGATAAAAAAAAATAGTGATCTGGAAAGACTCCAAGCCCAAAAAGAAATGAAGGCAATAAGCAACACAATAAAGGAAGGAACAAGCTGTGCAGGCTCTACTCAGAAAGCATCAAAGAGCAGGATGGAAACAGGAGAGATAAGGCAACACATACAGGTTTCATTGGTTACCAATGCTTGAATTTGGATATTTATCTGTCACTGTGAGCTCTAAGAAGAATAGGCTACAACCTTGCTGCTGTAGATGCAGAATCCTGGAGCTCATAAAGATTATAGACATAGAGTACATTCTAAAACATGCAGGAAGTAATTCACATTCTGGCATAGATATTTTGAAAGAACAGGAAAAAAGCGGAGTACACTTGTTTGTATAGTGGTACATATAAGTTAGCAAAAAAAAAAAATAGAGCCTACAATATGTTATCTGCATCATATGTGTAATAACAGATGGCTGAAGTAAAATGTGATGCAGATAGTGGAGAGAGATATTCCACAATTACATGCACAGTGTTGTTGTTCCTTTTCTTATATTCTGGCACTGCTCATAAAAGCTTTTGCATTATCTGTCTTTAACACATAAGTGGAGGCATGTCTCTGCAAAAAAAAAATAACTAACATCAAACCAGAATCATTGCCTCACTTCAGAGGACCTAGTAGTGGGTTGTCTTAAATAAATTAGGTGATGACAGATATTCGTCTGAGCAACGTAGACAAGTAGAATTAGGCAAAAGGTCCTTGATGGTACTTGGTTAATGGAAAAGACCCAGTGTCTTTTCTTCAGACAAATATATCAAAACCTATTTATCACTGTATCAAAACTTTCTAAAAATATATTACTGAACTTTTATATAAAGAAAGGGCTCAAAAATGTATGGAAGAGCTCTACCAGTTAGCTCTACCATGATGAATAAAAATGGCAGCGAAAACATCTATTAAGTTCATTAAGTTCTTTGACGTCGGTTAGATCTGATATTCCAATCCATCTGCTGCTAAAAAATGGTAGCCTCGTGAGACCATCCTGATCTCGCGAGCTTTCAAGATTTCACTCGCTAATCAGTCTGGAGAGTCTCCATTAAAGACATTTGGAGCCGTTCACCAAACAAATGTCCAATTAGCGTTGCCTTTGAGGCGGGTTGAGGTGTGACGCAACGAGAAGCGCGACAGTTCAGGCTAAAGCACATGGCGGCTTCATCCGATGAAACTAGCGTTAGCGTGGCTATCAAGCAAGTTTTATCGGAATTACAGAGTATTTCTTCACTGAAAGAAGAGCAAAACACTGCTGTGGAGGCTTTTCTCAGAGGAAAAGATGTTTTTGCTCTTCTCCCGACTAGTTTCGGCAAGAGTTTGATCTATCAATAGGGGGTTTTCAGGTGACGTCACGCTCACCTGACTACTCAGCGTGTCCGCCATATTGGGTGGCAGCCTTAGGCAGTATTGACAGTGAAAAATGGTGAAAACGTGTGTAATTGTTGGTTGCACGGCCCGTGGAGGTGGAGATCAACGCTCTTTCTATCGCATACCAGCTGTAATCGTGAATCAATGTGAAAAAACAAAACAGCTATCTGAGCAACGCTGTCACCTATGGCTGACACGGATATCCAGGTCCGATTTGGACGGTGTTAAGCTGGAATACGCCAGAGTCTGCAGTGCTCACTTTGTCACAGGTAATTAACTGTCAAGCATTTAAAACATGTAAGAATATATTAATAATAGGGCTTGGGCGTCATGACGTATTACTTTCCGTGGCCGCAATGTTGACTGCCTCCGCCGCCGCTACTCAGACTACTGCCTATGACTACCGCGTACTGGACTCCCTCTCTCAGCCGTGTTTTAATTTGATTAATTTCACCTTAACTTGATTTCAACCAGCGGGAAAAGGCTCAAATATGTGAGAAACCCGGAGGGTTTAGGGAGGTTTGGCAGTTAACGTTACTAACCAAACCTTTGAAACACATAGCAGCTAGTTAAA
This sequence comes from Cyprinodon tularosa, assembly GCF_016077235.1. Classification (NCBI taxonomy): domain Eukaryota; kingdom Metazoa; phylum Chordata; class Actinopteri; order Cyprinodontiformes; family Cyprinodontidae; genus Cyprinodon; species Cyprinodon tularosa. The sequence continues at coordinate 2,133,747 of NW_024038734.1, read as the reverse complement.
AGTACATTACATGCCTGACGCCCGGCTCACACCAACTCCGGTCTTACCGTTGCGGTGCGGTGGGTTCGGCGCCGCACTGATTCCAAGTCATTAAAAAGACATTAACCTCTCTCACCGGCTGCTGAGCTGTCCGGCTGCGGTTACCGAGACACTCCGGCGCTGCAGAAAATTCAGCAAGAAAGCTATCCTTGTGGCGTGCCGGAGCCCTCCGCAACAAGCTCTCGCAAATATACTTATTTGGGTCGTGTTATTGTGTGAAGTTACGTGAACTCAAGTGAACTTCTGTTCTTGCGAGTTAAATCTCCGGACCTGTTGCCGGAGCCGCAGAGCCGCACCGCACCGTAGTCAAAAGGACAGTGTGAGAGGGGGTGTGCGGGAGTTGCGGTCTCCGTCGGCTCGGTAACCGCACCGGAGCCAGTGTGAGCAAGGGGTGAGTGGTTGTTAGCACTAACGGTTAGCACTGTTTGCTGGCTTTATGAGCTGCAGCTCCTGAACCCATCCATTTGTAAACTGCACATGAGACTCCAAGGACTTGTAGCTTTGGAGCTGTTCGCGCACCGCCGGCCATTAGCCACCTAGCATAGCGAGCCCTGCGTCGGATTCTTTACATTTTTACCATCTTATTAAAACTCACCCGTCCACGTATGATGGCGATTTCCTTCATGTACATCACTTCGACATCTCGTACCCAACCAGATGTGAACTGGTTGTGAGCCTCTAGGTGAACTATGTCCCCGTGCTCTACATTTGGCCAATCATCTGGATTAGTGCTAAACAAGGCACCGTGGAGGGCATAGGGGTCCATATGGTCGATCACGGAACATTTCCTCAGATATGTTCCATGATCTGGTGGCTCTAGCGTGCTGGCGTACTTATCCATTCGCAACATGATATATATGACATACGATAATATGCCACCCAAGATGGCGGACAGGAAGCTGGCCAGTGACGTCACTGAAAACCCCCTATTGGCTCCTCTTCGTCGTCGCTCTGTTACGTCATATGCTTCGTTTATCTGATTGGTTTATTTGGCCCGTCTATCACCAACATAGGCCAATCAGCTAACCAGTATTTTTGCCCCTTCCCAAAATTACTTCAACGGAAGGTTTCCAGATGGATTTGCTCCGCATATCCATCTGGCAGAGTCAGGTTTAAAAAGTGTGCCTCATGGTAGTAAATGTTAAACATACATTCAGACACACAGCAGATCAAGGAAGAAGGGCAGAATAAAGTTTCATGCTTTTAGCTGATTATGGTCCAGTGGACCCAAACATTCAGGTTGTAATATAAATGTGTTGGTAGTGTTATGGTGAGGAGTCTTTAAAATGTTTGAATATTTATGTTATTTACTGAAAGGAAGCAAATGTGATGAGTCTGAGTGAAATAAAATTTCATCTTCAAGTTTTCTTTCTTAAAAAAAAAGAAATGGTCCCACAGATTAAAATACCATGCAAGGGTTAAAACAAAGAAATTAGATAACTATTAGCTCCTTTGCATCAACCAACATTTACAATATACATAAACATATATTTATCCATAAAATGCGAAGTATTTCCATGTTAGTTAACTTTAAAAAACAGGCTACAATACATTATTTCAGATACGTTTGTTTATGATAATACAAATGGCCTTTAATGAGGCTGCTGTGTTTGTGCAGATCCGTCTAAGCTGAAGGCTTGTCTTCATTCATTTTAAATGAAGTGCCTGGAGATATGGTCCATCAATATTCATATTCTTATTATTACAAGAAGCTTTAGAATATATTGCTTTTCAGGTGAGGGCAAAGAATATGAAATATAAACATGTAAAAACTGAGTAATGACATTTAAATTTCACATTTAGGGTAATTTTCTAAAGCACAGAGTTAACCATTTAAAGGCATGGCTCATACATACAGTATCCACCATGACACTTACATCATACAGAAACCAATGTAAGGACATGAATCATTTGTTTTTTTTATAAAATATATTTGATAAAGTGTTTGACTTTTTCCATATTTGAGGTCTAACACTGTTTTGAGAGAAAATTCACTCACAATAAAGAGGAAGCATATACAGCCAACTCTTCAAATAAAAATGTATCATGATCTTTCCATAGCAACACCCACAAGTTCAAATGCCACTAAGATGCGCAAGCAAATATTTTCAACCAAGATTTCAACACTTCGCTTCTGAGGCATCTCTACTTTGCTGATGTTTGTGGATGGCTGATCCCCAAAGTAACTGAGGTAGATATTGATTTGCTGAGGATAAGAAGGATAAAGCGTGTATCTGAGAGACTGTGGGGAGCGAATGAGTACTCCTGGAGAACCTGTAAAAATGTTAGCACAACTCCACATACATGGATTTGTCCAAAAGCTGAAAAAAATGTTTTTTTATACAAAACATTTTTTTGGCTCTTGAGCTGTATGTTAGAAAAAACAGATATTTCACAATACTGTAGGTACAGGCACAGCAAAAGTATTATTAACCCAAATGGTTTATTTTGAGATCAAAATAGATTATCTAATAGTGTAAGAGAAGGAAAATAGGTAAGACATTTCTAAAAACAAGAAATATTAGAGTTGCTGATTTCTATTCAATGCGCTTTACTGTGATACACCTCCATGATATCCACTGCAAACAACTGTCTTCAGAAGTCAACAAAATATTTATTTAACCTCTGAAATTTTATTTCAGTTTAAAGTCTAATGTTTCGGTGGGTCAGATTAAGAGCTTTGTATTAGTAGAAATTCTGAAAACCAGGTATTGTTTTTATTCTGCTTTACAATAAAGAAATACTTTGTTTTTTATCCAACCAAGTAAAATATCTATAAAATAATGGTGTCTGTGGTAATGACAAATATGAAAAAACAAAAGGAATATTAAGCATTGAAAGGAACTAATTGGAACATTTCAATAGAACCAAGAGATTTTTGTAAAATTTTCTAAGACCATGAGATACAAGCCATACAATAACAGGTCCATTTGATAATTTCATTTAGCAGTCAACTGGACATTACATTTTTATAACTGTAAACACACAGAACTAAACTTTAGTACTCATGACAGGGTTTCCTCTGAAAAACCGGCTAAAAATGGTAGTAGGTGTTTCTATGGCAGCCAACCAGTAGCCCATCATGTTTGTTTTTTAAAGAAATGTTATAAAGTAGTAGAAATGAGAAAACATGAGCATTTATTGATTTAATATATTACGACAATACTTGAATCATAACTGTCTGTCTTAAAAAAGCATTTATGATCAATGCCAAAGGGCATGTGTGGGTAAGGAAAATGGACGAATTTTCCTGCCCCCTTGAAACTCACCCACCACCCTCCTCATGCCTGCATAAAAGGAGAATAGAAGACTTTATCCGCCTGGTATCAATAGCCTATTAACATTGGTCTGTATTTTGTTACCATAGCGACGATAATGGAGTCCGGTCTGCTGGAATAACATCTGTAACTGTTTGGCAAAAGGGTTGGGGAAGTGTGTCAATCCAGTGGTCAAAGGTTTAAACATTTCTAAAAAGTGTCTTTTCTCTCCTGAGACAGTGATGCTAAAAATTAAAAGGATACCATTATCTTGAGGACAAAGAAAATAAAAAAAATACAGCAAATTATTGATAAATTCAGTTGAAATTATTCAAGGATTTCCCCTCAATTTGTTTATCTATAATGCCTTTTTTTTACTTAAAGAGAGTAACTGCCATGGAGGTTTAGGAGGGAGCTCTGGGTCTTTAGTTTAAATGACGTCAGGTTAATGAAAGACCAACATCTCTTGCTAACCTGGTGAAACAGATGCATTTTGTTTGGTTCTAATTCCCATCTTGGTGTTTAACATCTCAACAGATAAAGAAAACCACAGATGAATTGCCTTTGTTTTCCAAATTATTACAACAAAAACTCAATCATGCTGTAATGGGATGCCTTCTCCCCTGACAAAATGAGCTGAATAAACAAACTTACTATTCATCAGGTGCCTCCAGGAGAGCAAATTAGGTAGAAAGGAACAAAAGCAAAGTTTAATGTCATCTACATTTAATAAAATAAACTAGGACATATTTATTTCACCTTCTTTCACATTGTTGACTGGTTCCTTTTAATCATCATTCAGAGTTTGTACTTGAGGTGGAAGCAGATAAGGACAAAGTTAATCAGCAGTGACCAAAATAAAACCAGCACAATAAATCATAAGTATCTCTTCTGTCCTCATTGTTCCGCATTTTATTGTTTAGAGACATTCTTTTTTATTACATTTGTCTATTTTTTTTCCCACCACAAACAAAACAAATTCATAAAAAAATATGATTTTACATGAGTCACCAAGAACTGTTGAAAGCTCTGACTTTTTCATTCAGACAGAAAGAATATTCTTATATACTAAGAATGCGTCAAACTATATTAAGGTGTGTAAAAAAAAAAAACAACTTGTTCATGGAACATATGTTCATATTATATATTATACTATTGTTAGGATAATTATCATTGAAGATGTGTGAATTTATCACACCCTGGTATGGGCTGCCTGTTGCATGTCAATACTGACGTTTTAATCTAATTAGCACAGTTCCTCTGTCTGGAAATACATTTATAATCTTCATTCTGGATGTGGCAAAGATTTGGAAATGGAATGAGAGCGGTGTCCTTCAGCTAAGAGCGAAGAGTAATATTCTGATAAGGCTGGAGCCATGGATGTCCAATCATCTGCTAACGTGTTTGATGTAAAATAAGATGATGTGGCCGACTGGAGACGTATAAAATGCCTTTTTAAGTATTAATCGGGGCCACTTCCTGAGAGGTGATCCCGGGGATGAGCAGCTGCCTTCTGTATATACTTAGCAATTTCTCTGATCTGAGTCAGATTACAATTTCTATCAGAATCTGTTGTCATGTCTCCTGGTTTTTTAATATATATATAAGTTATAAAGTGTTATTTAAAGAGTTTGTCCCGAGTTATCTCCTTTCAGGAAAAAAAACCGGAAAGATATAGCATCAAGGTGCATACACAGAGCCTATGTTTTACTATATTTAAGTCATAAGCAGCTTGCGAATGTGTATTCATTTTAGTTTAGAACTACAGTACCACTATTTTTAGTAAAGCATAAACAAAACCAATATGGAGCTCTTGAACGTGTTTTTTTCTCTTTAGACATTCCTTCTGTTTTTTTTATTTTTTTATCAAACATGCTAAATGTTTTCATGCTAACATAAGAAAAAGACAACCTGTGTTGAGACAAGACTCTTTGAATCATGACATTATTTATTACAGACAAAAAACAATGTGTGAAAAGTAATTAGCCTTCCTCAACTCAATCTCTTTGGCACACTCTCTACAGCAACACCCAGACCTGATTATTGTCAGACCTCGGGAATTAAGAGATCGCTTAAACAATATATGTCTGAGAATATGAATTTGGATTAATGGTCTCCAGCATTGACACATCTAATGTTAATCTAAAATAACAATCAGGAAATAGTATGGAAATGGTTGCACAGCCATTTCTTATGCTTCAGGACTAAAGAAAACCACCGAGAATCATACTCTTTGTTGTCTGTTTATCTGAGATCGGCTCACATAGGCACCAACTTCGGCAAAGACTCCTACAATTTCGTTTCCACAGTTACTTCCTACTGCTTCTCTGGGGGAAGCCTAGGGCTTTTTTGGCAAGTCGAGAGTCATGTTCCATCCAGTCTGACCTGGACCACCTTCCAGTGTGAAATGCCTTGAACCTTGAACACCTATCAAGGGAGGTGTCCACTGGGCATTCAAAACAGATGCCCAAGCCACCTCAGCTGATGCCCATGCTACCTCACCGTGACTCCTCTTGATATGGAGGGGAAGCAGATTTATTTCTAGCCTTTCCCAAATGGCAATAAAGAATCATAATTAAAAAAAGATTGCAGAAAAAAAAAATTGAAAAATTAATGTCAGTGGTGATTTCTCCAAAAGGAACTCAACCAGGTAATCATAAAAAACCCAGAATAACTAAATCACTGCCGGTCTCACTTAACTCAGTTACAGTGCTGTCAATTAAAAAGTTAGCAAGTACCTGCTTTTCCATTACAAATGTGCTCAAAACTATGTTGACATTTTGCTAATTTTGAAAATGCTACGTTTTGCAATTGCATTATTTACATTAAGTAACAATACAATTGAAATAGCTCCTTAATAGGTTTGTTCAAGCAGTAACTCTAAAACTAACATGGCAGAGTAAACAAATGAGCTCCTGCTCTAGTGGACACTATCATCCTCCAACTACTTCCAGTTTTCTTAGTCTAGATCATGTGACTCATGTGATGTGAAAGAAGTGTTTCAGTTGTGCAAAACTGAAATGTTTTTGCAAAGTATAGGAATTTCAATTTGACCAGAAACCAGAAAATGGAATACTGAGGAAATAATGTTTAAAAAAAGTTATAAATATGGAATGCTCTCAAGAGGGCTTTATGTGAATTTACAAAAAAACTTTTTTATTTATTCATAGAAGAACTGTTAATTGTCCTCACTTACCACCAGCACAGAGCCTGCTTTGTCACTGCCCACTGCCCAGCATCTGTGCTTTCTGCGGGGTTAGATTTATAGGGAAGCCCTGCCGAATGTGATCAGATTAGAGCTATGTCTGGATAAACCAAAGTATACTCTTTTTTTTTTTTTTTTTTTAAAGCTTTTGGAGCTTTTCAAAAAGAAAATGATGCTCTCCCCAAGGCGATTCAAAAGTTTTTCATAAGGAACAATTTTGCAGCAGTTCATGATGTTCATGATGTCTTTTATTGTGACCTCACAGGAAATTACATTTGGGTGTCATGGTTAAAGACACATCAAAAGCGAAGGGTCTGGCAGGCAGGTGATTAACCAAATACCAGAGATGGCAGAAGTACTCACTTTCCGTACTTGAGTAAAAGTACAGATACTTGTGTTAAAAAATACTCTGGTAAAAGTGGAAGTACTGATTAAACTTCTTTACTCAAGTAAAAGTAACAAAGTACAGGCTTGTAAATTTACTTAAAGTATAAAAGTAAAAGTAGAAACCACTTTTTTCATGCCGCTGCCTACATTTTAAATGGATGTCTGCCAATAGGACTAGATCTCCGTTGTGTTCATTTTCAATCATCTCGTCGTCCATGCTACTATGCTAACGCCACCGCCACCAAGCTGCAATGATTTCCCGCGAATGAATACCGCCGAATCTGTCGATTCATCTTGTAGTGGTGCGTCAAATGCAACGTAGATTCCCATCCAATTAGATTGAATTCGGTATTGATGACGTGAAAAATAATAACGGTAACTCCATTGAAATGATTCAAAACTAAAGTAACGAGCCAGTTTTTTAAAATGTAAGGAGTAGAAAGTACAGATATTTGTGTAAAAATGTAAGGAGTAGAAGTAAAAAGTCGCCATAAAAATAAGTAGTAAAGTAAAGTAAAAATATCAGAAAAATCTACTTGAGTACAGTAACAAAGTATTTGTACTTCGTTACTTCCCATCTCTGCCAAATACTAAACAATCGTTCCAGCCACTAAATAAGGTAAACACACCCACTGTTATATTCAATGCCAGCACAGGAATGAAATGTGATGTTTTGCAATAACTTTATATCAGAATGACTGAAGGACTAACTTCTGCTGGGATGATTACGTCATCGGCCGTAATTAAGAATAATTAATAATAATCTTAAAAACCAAATGAGCAAAAACGATAGTTTTACCTGCAAAAATGAAGTAGGCCTGAAATAGTAGGCTAGATAATTTTTATTCAATTCAGAGCTTATTGGGGAGACAGCTGACCTCTGGATGACCTAAAAAATAATCTTTAATATCTCTGAAACAACAGTAGCACACGGCTCACAGAAATCCCAGCCTTAACCGCATGCAGTCTAAACGCACCAAAAAGTAGAGTATGATAGTGTTAATAGTAGTCCGCATAACTTATTTTCTTATTATCTAATACAAAAACAAGCTGTGATTTTTAATAAATCTGATTTTAAACAAAAGTGTCATAAAACACAATCGGAAACTTTAAAATAATAGATGCACGCTTAGCTATCTAATACAAAAATGACCATCTGGAACCAATACAAAATGACTGAAATTCAATTAAATTTAATTCAGTTTATTTATATTGCGCCAATTCACAACACATGTCATCTCAAGGCAAAAACCAACTCCAACAGTTCACAGTTAGATTGGTTTAAAATAGGAGAAATTTTTGTCAGGAACTCAGAACAGAAGAACCCAGTTTTCAGGCAAGACAGACAGTGGGGTTATTCAAAAGGTGTTTATTAAAACTACCAGTCTGCAGTATCAGCGACTAGAACATCTGACGCAGGAAACTCTGGTTTACAAATTCAGTTCATCTCCAGAGAACAAGGCAGGATCCAGCCAGTGGGCTGCTAACAAGATGCGGAGGGCACCGCCCAGAGTGTCCCAGATGCTGCGGCCCTGGAGAACGGGGAACAAACAGGAACCGGCAGGCTCAGTGGTTGAGAGGCAGAACAGGTCAGGATCAGGAAATCAGAAACACTAAGGTAATGCTAAAAGCGTTCTCACCACTGGCACGAGAGAACAAGAATATTCTGGCCCTGATAACTGGATGCAAGCCTCTTAAATAGAGGCAGGAGCAGGTTGATCAGGAGGTAATGAGCCACCGGGCAGAATTGGACAGGTGAATAGAATGACTAATTGAGCCAGTCATCGGTGCCAAGATCATGACAATTTGTGTTATAACTGAATCTATTCTAAATATCTAGTAGTCCTTTTTTCTACATACAAAAATGTTGACTGCTTGCTAGAGCAGGTAAGGTTAACTGCTAATAGAAGCTGAAGCCCTTGTTCAAATAAGCAAAAACAACAACTTGAAGGGGATTTGTAGAGGGGATCTACAATCCCCTTCACATAAGTGTTTTGACACTCACCTGAAACAGTCTGTTTTGTACAGAGTCACCCTGTTTGTGGCTTGCTAACATGAGCACAGAAAGCAGCACACCTTTAATGAACTGCTTTCCCCACTTATCAACAGGGGGCCAATGCCGACACAGATTTTCTAAGTGTTTTAGAGCAGCTCAAGCAGAGCAGCTGATTGGCTGGACAGTTCAAACATCTGCTCTTCTCAGATTTGGTAGCACATAATGAGTATTATACACTGTAATCCATGTCATCTTCTTAGGTAAACGAATAAATGAAACCTTCAGTTTGATAAGATTGCACAGAGTGAAATGTTCATTAAATGTTCATGATAATGTTTTGGTTTGTTGGGGATATATATTACATAAGAAATAGGGATAAGTACAAAGGTTAAAATCTTTTTTCCAAAAAGGAGCAAAGTGAATAAAAAAGATTATGAAATACAAATAGTTTAGGTGTCATTGAAATTATGTATTTTTATATTTATACAATTGCACTGGATTAGTGTATTAATCAATTTCATTTCTAAAAGTGTTTTGTTTTAACAGTATCAGAATGTATTCTCTCAAAAACTAATAAGAGAAAGTCAAATTTAACACTTTAGCTCTTTACTATAAAATGGATAATCGAATCTTACAACAAAGCTTTGTTATGGATATTTATGCACAGTACCCCTTAAGATAAATGAAAAATGTATATGACAGGTTCTGTTGAAAGATAAAAGACAAAAATCTATGAAGTTTCCCATCCATTGTGCACATATTACCCACAAATGTAATTGAGGTTTAAGATCAAAATATATTTTTATTATAGGTTTTGATTAAAAGCTTGAGGTCCTGTTTCCACCTTTAGAACTGACACTCAGCAGCAACATAACCTTTGTGTGCAGGAATCTTTAATGCATTTTTTGTCATATCAGAAAAAGCAGGAAACTGTTTTGATCAAGAAACAACATATGAGGTCACTTTAGGTAAAAATGGAAGAAATATGGGTTAATGGGGAGTCTTGGTTAAATATGAAGCTGCAATTTGCGCTTTCAAAAGCAGTTGGATTCTCTTAGAGGTTTTGAACTTCACATCTGAACCCCTGCAGCACAGCTATTTAGCATAATCCAAAACCATTTCTCAGAGCTTTCCTTACCTATAACAGAGCAAAGGCCATGCTGGTATTCTAAAAGTCATTTCTATGCACTATTCACATGGATGGAGAGCAACAGCATTTATATTTGCTTTCTCAAATAAAACACTATGTCTGAGATTCAGATCAATTTCACAGAAACTATGAGATTGCTTCATGAATTTAAATGTTTATCCGGGTGTTTTTCAGTGGGCAGAAAGATATGTTTCTTTTCATCTTGCCAGAGCTCTATACTGTATAATTTATTGTAGCTCTTTATAAACCCACTATAGAGCAGCTGCCCAATAACCCCCCCCTAGCTTTTGTGTTGACAATTTTTTTCTACTAATCCCTTTGCACTAAGACATTATGGGCCGGATCTATCAATGGTTGCGTGTATAAAAACGTGAGCTATTTCACTGCGCACGCTAAAAAATGTACAAACTGATCTCTCAACAGCGTGCTAAAAGGATTTGGTCTTTAAAACGTGCTAAATAGCGCCTCTTATCCATTTAGTACTTTTTCTGCAATGAATATGCAATATGGGGCGTTTACATGCAAAAGTGCGTCTTGTGGGAGAAGAACATGTAAATATATTAATTTAGCACTCGCAAAGTGATTTATCAAACCTGAAAGCAATTTTGCTAACGGTATCTGACTCTATATTTAACACGTTTCAAAAGAAGGTGCAAATGGTCTGTATGCGTAACTGCGCACACATGGCAGCGGTTATTGTCGCAGAAGGAGACATCGAAATGAAGCAAGGAGACGCAGAGAACGCATTTTTTCACTCTGTGTGAATATTTTTGGAATGAACGAGGAAACGATCATCAAAACATATCGTTTATCCAGCATTGCCATTTTGGAGCTGTTGGGGGAACTCCAAATGGATTTGGAGCCAGCCACAAGGAGGACCCACGCAATACCAGATATCACAAAACTCCTTGCAACATTGCACTTTTTTGCATCTGGGATCTCCCAATCTCGTTTTTCAGAAGTGCTGTCCGACGTTCTAAATGCCATGTCGCCCTGACGCCCTAACGGAGAACCCCGACCTCCTCCTTGCGCCTGTGGAGCAACATGCCAATGCTGCGGGGATGCGTACGCGCAGTCATATTATCCACAGTCACTTCTTGTGAGCCATTTGGTATGTGCATTTTTCTACAGGCCAATACAAAACACCTATTTTTTTTGTATAATGTTTAACATGTTGAAAGTTTTAGTCCTCTTCTTGCACCGAGGGTTCACTGCTCATGTAATTTCTCTCTTCTCAGAATTTCTCTTCCTGATCTTAGATGACTGTTAACAAAAACCCATTGAATGTCTATGTGGTGTTAACTAATGTTGATTACATGGATGTATATGGTGCTGCCACCAGGGGGCAGACCATGGTCTTATGTTGATTGAAAGCTGCACTGGAACAGCAGAGTTAGAGTTAAGCTGTGTGAGCATTTGAACTAGAAGCTGTATAATAAAAAGGCTCCTTTTGGACTCAAACCAGGCATCCATGTGTGTATGAACCCAACGCGACATGGTGTCAGAAGTGGTCCTGGTTTGTAGACACCGGTGAAACGTCAGTTTTGCATTCGGCTAACGACAATGGACGGGGGAGACGCACTGGAAGCAGCCCGACCCGTAGCAGCGGCAGCAGCTCCTGTAATGGCGGCTCCACCCGCGGCAACTTTCACCATCAAACCACCGGAACCTTTCGACTTCGCAAAACCCCAGGAGTGGGAAAAGTGGATCAGACGTTTCGAGCGCTTCAGAATCGCAAGTAATTTGAATAATTCGACTGATGATAATCAAGTGAACACATTGGTTTACTGCATGGAGGATGAGGCTGACGACGTGCTAAGAGGACTAGACCTGTCTGATGTGCAGCGCCAGCAGTAGGATGCAGTCAAAAAAGCATTTGATAGACATTTTGTCCCCAGAAAGAATGTGATCTATGAACGTGCAAAATTTAACAAGCGTGTACAGCAGCTAGCAGAGCCAGTGGACTCATTCATCACGGCTTTGTACGCACTCGCGGAGAACTGTGAATACGGTGCACTTCACGATGAACTTTTGAGAGATAGACTCGTTGTGGGTCTCAGAGACTCGTCACTGTCAGAGAGGATGCAGCTCGACAAAGATCTCACACTAACCAAAGCTATCACAATGGCGAGGCAGTCCGAAGAAATAAAGCGGCAACAGACTGACCTGCGATGTGAAAGTAATGTGAGCAGGACGGCAATGGATGCGATACACACCAGACAGTTCAAGCAAAAAAAGTTCAAAAATAAAGAACAAAAACAGCTGAAATTCCAAAAACCTCACCATGCTAAACAAGACAATAAAACATGTTATAAATGTGGAAAAGCACAAGCACATCCTGCAGCCCAGTGCCCAGCTAAAAATGCGGAATGTCACAACTGCGGCAGACGCGGTCACTACAGTAAAGTGTGTAGGTCCAAAAGTGCTGTAAATGAAGTGGCTGAGAGTGCAGATGGACTTTTCTTAGGTGAGCTTGATCAAGGAGAAGATCCGTGGCTCGCAGACATTGACGTGAGAGGCACTAAAGTGAGGTTCAAGTTGGATTCAGGGGCTGATGTCACTGCTATTTCAGAGCAGATATACCAGAACTTAAAACAGACGAATGAACATTTGGATAAAGCTGAGAAACCACTGTTTGGTCCAGGTGGTAATGTGCTCAATGTGTTAGGCTCGACAACAGAGACTATTTCATACGCTGACAGGAGTGCTACAGAGACGATCTACGTGGTCAGAAACCTGCGTGTGGCATTGTTGAGCAGAACAGCATCTGTGAGACTTAAGCTAATAGCAAGAGTGGACAGTATTGACCAAGAGACGGTAAAACGGACTTACCCGAAACTGTGTGAAGGGCTTGGACTTGTTCAAAAACCCTACACTATCAAGTTGAAACCTGATGGTAAGCCTTTTTCACTCAAAGTGCTGAGGCGTGTCCCACTACCTCTCATGGGTAAAGTTAAAGAAGAGCTGGAGAGGATGGAAAAGCTAGGAGTGATCAGTCGTGTGGAAGAGCCCACAGACTGGTGTTGTGGCATGGTAGTAGCACCTAAAAAGGACAAGCAAAAGGTGCGTATCTGTGTCGACATGACACCACTGAACGAGTCAGTGTGTCGTGAGAGATACATCCTGCCCTCAGTAGACCAGACCCTAGGCATGCTCACAGGAGCACAGTATTTTTTCAAAACTAGATGCAAATATGGGATTTTGGCAAATACCTCTATCTAAAGAATCTGCTCTCCTCACCACTTTTATAACACCATTTGGTAGATATCATTTCAACCGCCTGCCATTTGGTATTTCCAGTGCGCCTGAACATTTTCAGAACATGATGGTGACGGAGGTGACAGCAGGCCTTGAGGGAGTCGTGTGTCACATGGACGATATCCTGGTTTGGGGAACCACCAAGGAGGAGCATGACACAAGGCTGCATGCAGTCCTAAAGAAAGCGGAGCAGGCAGGTGTCACTCTTAATATGTCAAAGTGTGAGTTCAGCAAAAGACAAGTCAAGTTTCTGGGTTTTGTCGTCTCATCGGAGGGAATGAGCCCCGACCCAGACAAAACCAAGGCTGTTCAGGACATGAAAGAGCCTAGTAATGTGAGTGAGCTCAGGAGCTTCCTCGGTATGGTTAACCAACTAGGGAAGTTCATCCCATCTCTTTCCGAAACAGACAAACCACTGAGAGATTTGCTTTCAGCTAAAAACATGTGGTACTGGGGGCACGAACAACAAAAAGCATTTTGTAGCCTGAAGCAAGAATTGTCGTCTACTCCAGTGCTACAACTCTATGATCCGAATAAACTTCAGAAGATCTCTGCAGATGCTTCATCGTACGGACTGGGAGCAGTTTTGTTACAGAAGGAAGGAGATGTGTGGCTACCTGTGGCATATGCGTCGCGCTCATTGACCCCAACAGAGCAACGGTACGCCCAGCTAGAAAAAGAAGCGCTGGCTCTTACTTGGGCCTGTGAAAGATTTAATGACTTCATTTTAGGATTGAACTTTGAACTTGAAACAGACCACAAACCACTTGTGACTTTGCTGGGAGGACAAGCTTTGGATGCGCTGCCACCGCGAATACAGAGATTTCGCATGCGATTAATGAAGTACTCGTACACCATACAGCACATCCCTGGCAAAAACCTCACCACAGCTGACACGCTCTCACACTTACCACTTACTAACAGCATTACCTGTCGAGAAACAGATCTGATGGAGGACACTAACATTTATGTTGACTCTGTGCTAGAGGGACTCCCTACAAGCAGCAAATATCTTGCAGATCTTAAAGAGCAACTGCAGTCCGACAGCATCTGTTCTCAGGTCATGAAGTACTGCACAGAAGGCTGGCCAGACAGGAACCGGCTACAAGGTGTGGTGAAGCATTACTGGCAAGAAAGAGCAGTTTTGTGTGTACACAATGATCTCTTACTGCGAGGTACGAGGTTAGTTATTCCTGCTAACATGAGAAATGCAGTCCTAGAGAAAATACATGAGGGTCATCAGGGAGTGGTTAAATGTAGAGAACGCGCTCGTCAAGCAGTGTGGTGGCCCGGATTAAGTAACCAGATCAGTGAGTTGGTGTTAAAATGTAGACAGTGCATACAGGAAAGAGCTAATCCGAGGGAGCCTTTGATGCCAACAGATCTACCAGACAGGCCATGGCAGAAGTTGGGGGCTGACCTGTTTACGCTGAAAGAGCAAAACTATTTGTTACTTGTGGATTATTTTTCGAGATATGTAGAAATAGCTCAGCTCAGTCAAACTCGATCCATCAATGTTATAGTGCATTTAAAGTCATTTTTTGCACGCCATGGAATACCAAAGACACTGATAACTGACAATGGTCCGCAATTTTCAGGCCAGGAAATGGAAGATTTTGCAAAGGAGTACTGTTTTGAACATGTAACCAGTAGTCCTAGGTACCCCCAGAGTAACGGTGAGGCTGAAAGGGCAGTTCAGACAGTCAAAAATCTACTGAAAAAAGCTAGTGATCCGTATAGAGCGTTGTTGGCCTACAGGAACACAGCACTCACGAACGGCTACAGCCCGGCTCAGCTTCTCATGGGGCGTAGACTCCGTACAACTCTACCTGTACTTCCAGAGACACTGCAGCCGTGTTTACCGGATTTGCAGCAGCTGCGTCACTTTGAGAGGGAGAGAAGGATGAGACAGGTTGAATGTTTTAACAAAAGACACAGAACAAAAGATTTGGACAAACTGTTACCAGGAAACTCAGTCTGGATAACAGATGCCAAAGCACAAGGCAAGGTGACAACAGTCCATACAACTCCGCGCTCCTATGTAATCAGGGGGCCACAAGGAACAATTAGGAGGAACCGCAGTCATCTTGTACCTATGCCGGACACTGCAATACAGACTGAGCAACAGCAGATCCAGTCAAGTGAAGATACTACAACAGAGACAGTTTCTGAGAGTATTACACCAGTAACACCAGGTATTGTCAGAACCAGGTATGGGAGAGAAGTAATTAAACCCAAAAGACTTAATCTGTGATGCGTAATGAGAAAAAGTCTGTTACCGTTCTAATGTGCAGAGTTATATGTTTGATATAAAATGTTTGGCACGGAAGTTTCATATGCATGCGTGTTGGCATAATAGAAAGAACATGTAATAATATTGGTTAGACAGAATAGAGAATGTTTCTCGGATAAGAGTTAGTTGACCCAAAGTGATTGGTAATAATTTAAAGTGTATTTTTGTTTACTGTGAAAGTTGAAACTGTAATGTGTCAACCTAACTTCAGTAAGGGGGATGTGGTGTTAACTAATGTTGTTACATGGATGTATATGGTGCTGCCACCAGGGGGCAGACCATGGTCTTATGTTGATTGAAAGCTGCACTGGAACAGCAGAGTTAGAGTTAAGCTGTGTGAGCATTTGAACTAGAAGCTGTATAATAAAAAGGCTCCGTTTGGATTCAAACCAGGCATCCGTGTGTGTATGAACATAACGCGACAGTCTATAAGTGCCATTGCCAATGTCATTCTACCTGTCTTTATTAAGATGGGTGTCAGGATAAAAAGAATTTGGCCCTGTTTTTGTGCCTTTGTCTTCACCAAGGCGAAATGAATCCAAGTTATACATGCAACAACCCATACCACTACCTTTAAATTTTAGCAAAACACTTATTTGTTATCTGAAAAACTGTTTTCTTCCCATAGCTTTTTAACATAACTTTGTAGAATTTTGATTCTCTGTTCATAATCAACTCATTGTTTTTCAAGCCATTTCAGTCTACAAGCTATTCCTATATACAATTCTACATACAATTTTTCTAAAAAAAAACTATCACAATTACATTTTATAAGCTGAAGACAACAGTTTTATGTGCTATGCATGCAGAAATTAGTAATTCTGACAGAAATATCTACACAATTGTTACTGGCATTTTGTTTTTTTAACAAATATAATGCATCAATGAATATATGTGAATCTGTCCCTGCTTTGATTATGAAAACTATGCTTTTAGTTTAGTTAGTTTCCACCTTGCATTATAACTACACCTTAGAGACCAGCCTAGTATGACATTTTAAGAAATATCCCTAATTTTGTGTTTAAGAACAAATGTCTCTATGTGGCTAAAAAGCCTGACAATACTTTTTTGGTGCAGAGCCTCAGAGACTGTCCTTAATATCCAATAGGATTTCACAATGGCTAATCCTGAGTAACCAAAGCAGTGGCTAAGGGCAACATAGGTTGAAGGTTGAGATTCCTTTGACATAAAAGAGATAAGGAGTGGTCCCCTTTTTGATTGCCTTCTTGCTGAGAGCCTGAGTTCCAGGGAAAGAATGACTGATGTTTCCAATTAGATATAAAATGGACATTTCTGTCCATCTGGAACTGGATAAGAGTGGTTGTGGAGCACAGAAACTTTAACTTTTTCACCCTTTGACCTAAATGGAAATCAAATTAATGTGAGACCTTTTAGCAGACTTTCTGAGAGTCTAATGAGTTCCAAATAACCGCCAGAGATTTAGCAGTTTCATAATAAGGTTACTGGATAAACATTCGTTATTTCTTACATTTAACTTTCTATTTTATTAACAGATTTAGCTGCAGAATATTTATGCTTGTTGTGAGTGTGTTTGTTACCTGTATCTATAATAAATAGATGTGTGTTTCAATTTGTTTAAATAGTAAAATATTAGATGATAAAAAAATATACACTTTGGCCTTAGTGGTAGCTCCTTGTGATTTTTGGCTCTTATACTTTTAGCAGACAGATTTGTCTATATAAATTTGGGCACTCTATGAATCCTACAATGATGGTAAAATTAAACTTAGATCTAAAATTCTCTTTATCACTAGGGTGTCATGGTTATAATAGGACAGCAACCTCAACACATAAAAAACTACACCACATTAGATGTCATAATCTGGCCTGTTTGCTCCTCCCTAATTAGTTTTTCCTCTCACCTGCCGTTTTCCCTCTCTGCCTCAATTATAATTTATTCCTCTCACCTGTTTCCTGTTGGTTATATTCTGTTCAGCCTTAGCATTCAGTGCCAGATCATTACTTGTCTTTCTGTTAGCCTGTCTGTTAGTTTTGTTCCTTGGTTCGTGTTCGGGATCTTGGCTGCCAGTGGAAAGAGGGTTTTAGTGTTTGTATCGTCTCCTGATCGTCCACTGTTCCTCCCCCACGGAGTCCTCTGGGTTTTTTGCTCAATATGTGGGGAGGTTCAGTTTTTATCCAGTAAGCCTGGCTCCAGGGAGGAGACCAGTTTAAAGTCCTGCTTCAAGTTCTGGTTCCACGTCCTTTCTCTGCCACCCTCTTCCACTGAGCCTGCCTGTCTGCACCTGATCCTGTCTGCTCCTGTGCGTGACCACCCGGTCATGCTTCTGGTCCCCTGTTTCGGTTCCTGCCTGATCTGGATCCTGCCTGTTCCTGTCTGTTCTGGATCCCTGACCAGGATTGGCTTCCAGCATCACCTCTGGGACTGCAGCACTTGGGGACATTCTAGGACTGGACTGTTAAACCAGAATGTCTGAGATTGGGCGGTGCCCTGCCCCCTCCCCATCCTGCAGTGTCCGCAAGCCACAGCTCCGCTTTTGTTTTGTTTGTTTATTTAATAAACGTTATGAACTTTCCTACTGACTGTCGCGCCTTGAATACTGGGTCCATCTGCCCACGGTTCACGACAGTAGTAGCCATTCAAAATGTCCCCACTTTCCTTGATGGGCCCTTGGCTGGTCCCCTACAATTCATTTTCAAACATCAATCTTTGTACTGAAATATTCTTTCTGTCATCATTTGTGGACATCAATATCGAAAGAGAAGCACTATCTTCTGGTCTGACCCTGTAATTCAGTGAAAGGGTAGATTAAAAACATATGCATGGCCAGGAGTAGGAGGGAGTCACTCCAGTGGCAAGAAGTTGGAGGGGATTTTTCTGGGAGTTGCAGGGAAGTGGGCTGCCATTCAACTGCCGTTTGACTGGGAAGGGCCATTTTGAATGGCTGCTACTGTAACTAACTACAAATCTCTTCATAACCATAACACTGTATTCATCGGCATTATGATGATATAAAGAGATATTCTAACTATATGTTGTACTCTCCTAAGTTTAACCATGAATATGTTAGAGTGAGACAGAAAGGTAGCTATCTATTGATACTCATTGTTAGGTGTATTCAATAATGATTATAAAGTTAATGTGTGTGTTCTTATAAACATTGTAAAAAGGAGATGCTTCACTCTTTCTTATGGGCCTTTCAGATAGGAAGCGATTTGCGCTGGCCGCGGGGTTCAGCGCATTTGCGCTGCGCTGCGCTGCGCTGCGCCGGCTGGGTTGCCGGGTCTAGTCATTTGTTTGTTGTTCCAGCTTTTGGTCAGCAGCAAATATGTATCTGACCCGTGCTAAGAAGCAAGCGCTAGCACTAGCCCTGCTAGTTCGAAGAAAAAGAGCAGCAAGAAAGAAGAGGCTGTGGGTGCACGAAACACTCAGGTCCAGAGAGCAGCTTGGGGAGTTCCCGCTTGTGAAAGAAATTGCAAACTTGTGTCATATAGTTCGGGGAATTCAGACACACACAGTATAAGCTTTTCCTCCATTTTGCTTCCTGGTCTTTCCAGCCGATGGTTTCTATTGGCCACGCGTGCATTCGTCACGGCGCGCCGCGGTCAAAGTTCAACATAGTTCAACTTTGACCTGGCCTGCGCGCGAGCTCGCGAAGCGCTGCGCTGTGCTTGCGCTTTGCTCGACGCAGCGATAAACCGCCCTGGCGCGGCGCAAGCCATTGAAAAGAATGGGTTTCACAGCGCAGCAGTGCGGTCGTCGCAGCCTGTCTGAAAGGCCCATTATGATTCAGTCAAGAGGACAGAATCCTGTCTTATGACCTGATCAATTGTCCTGTCAGAACAATACTGTTCTGTATGTTTTGTAACTATGTGTTATGTTCTGTTAATAAAAGCGCTCTGCAGAGGAGGTCCGGGAGAGAGAGAGTAGTGTGTTGGGTGCGTCTCTCTTCTCCTTCTGCAGAAGCTTTTTGAAAATCCCTCTGTGTGTATTAAGTCCTTCTCTTTTACAAACCTACATTTTTGAACCTAACACTCATACTCTGGTGAATTTCAATGGTGAAGTCCTCTGGAAATCTTCAATAATTTTTGTTGATTGCAGATGTGTCTAGTAGTTCCCACTGATTTTGCTTGTAAAGCGGGGAGAATGGCGCTAGGCTTATACCGTGATGTCACTGCCGGAAGATGGTAGGAGTGAGGTGTTACTGTATTTGGGCAGAAATGGTTCCCACACTCAGTGATCGCAGCGGAAACTATTGGTTTTATTTTTTTACTGATTAACGCTAAATTCATGAAATCACTGTGAACGTATTACTTTTAGGTAAAAATAATGAACCATTGATTATTCTTTGCTGACCAAATTTTTCTTTAAGATATCAGCAAGAAACTGAAAATTTTGGTACAGATAGTTCTTGGGCTTAGAAAATAAAAACAATTATACCATTAAATTAGGTATAAAGTGACTTACAGTAGGACGACAGAGCCAGTGCTTGCTTTAGTGTGTGTGATCAATGCAGCACAAAAACCCTCCTTAAAGAGACCTGTTCTGTCAAGAGAACTGAATTAAAATTACAGAATCTATAGTAGGAAGGATGTGAATGAATACCAAAAACAAGATATCCGAGTCATGCAGTTTAAAAGGCATTCCACTCAGATACTTGTGAAATATATTCACTCTAATCTTCAGGAAAGTAACAAATAAAAAAATAAATCTAATTTTTGTGATCATTACCAGTTAGAAATCATACTGGCAATGGGAAGGAAATATTTGCTGTGTATTTTTCCACAGTGTATATAAAAAAAGAAAAAAAAATGCAACCCTATATAAAAATTGCAAGCTGTTTTTTGAAAGACAATCACAGAATCAATTCGTAGAACACACTCCAAACTCCAAAATGGCATCTCATGTGATTACTATTCAAGAATGAAATCTACAAGGACTCAGACGGTTACGTCTGTATGAATACCATGAGGACGGCTATGAGTGAGCTGAAGCTAGAGCATGCATCAGTGAATTGTTGTTATGGTACCTCACAGCGGCGCTGATAGTGAGATTCCTCTGCTACTTACTTTTTAGCCCATGTGTCTCTGCAGACGAATCAGTGTCTGAAGCAAGAAAACAGCTTTTTAGAAAAAATAAAAAAAACCTGACTTGGAAAAACAAACAAAAATAAATCCTCTGCATTCTCTCTAAAGGCTAATTCAAGTTATTGTGCATGCAGCAGTACTCATCAATTACACACACTGTGAGCCCATGTTGTCTCAATCATTGGTTACTGAAACACAGTAATTGTTTTCCTCGGAAGTAACAGGAATGAGTAACACATAGCTCAATAGCACTTCCCCTCTAATGTGCTTCGCTCTACTGATTATCCCCCCTTGATGACACAATTACTCTTCTCCTGTGGTAAAACTGATAGACAATAAATTGACTTTATACACCAAAATTCAGCTTACCACTACACCTCAGCAAACAGTCTTTTTCATCCTTTGTTTCAAAATATCTTCTCGGGATTGACTCTGGGGCTTAAATGAGCCAAGAAGGTTTGGTTTGTTGCTCACAGCAAGCCATCTATAGCACCCATCTCCACATTTCAAGTCAAATCAATCAGCATAAAGCATTTAGGGCAGCAGGAAGAGGAGCCTAATGCACTTTTCATCTCAAACTCTGCACTCTGCATTTAAAGGCTCAGAAGTCTACAGGCACTGCTGCATGATTTGCTCAAAACGCTGTTTGGAGCAGCAGGCAGGGCTAAGAGGGCCCTTTGAGATGGCTAAAGGAGAAAAAGACCTGAAAGTATATCTTGTTCTGCTCAGCAATTGGTCAATCTTGCCAAGATGTGACAATGGCCGGTATTTCATGTCTTTAGAAATATGGTAGTGGTACTATATTTTTGAGGATAGCTGCAGTTGCAGCCTGTCAGAGACATTTAAGTTTGATTCTTGTAAAAATGAAAAGCCCTTTTGATTTTTTTCTTTCTTTTTAAAATAAGGGTTGCTCTATGTCTAGAAATGTTTAACATGTTAATGACAAAAGCTTTCCATATAAAATCTGAACAAGCATACTTTGCAACACAAAACTACTGATGATAAAGCAACTGTAATTACAAAAATATGCATATCAACTATGCTTTTTTTCCTGCTTTATCACACATTATCAAGCCTAAAAAAGTGTATAGTGGAATATGCTGGTTTTGATTCTCAGTCATCCAGGTCATAGTCATCCCCAAAAAGTAAAAAAAATAATCCACTGGACATTGTTTCCAAGTTTGAAGACGTTTCGCTTCCCATCCAGGAAGTTTTTTCCAATTAAAAATGGCAGAAATAGCATTGAGTTCCAAGCTTTATAGAGCGGACATAAAACAAAGCCTTGTTTTGGCTTAGAAAACATGCAAATTAAACCGGACAAACGTGTCTGCCCCGTTGGAATTGTGAGTCTTTCGGTTCTTTGTTAGCCTGCAATACCCGTTACCTGTGTATATCTCTGAAAGGGGGGTCATTAAGGGCAAATCGTTGGCCTGGCTGAACTGGCCAGATGTTCTGTTCCCCTGTATGGGGGTGATGGTTGTGATGATAGTGCGAGGGAATCAATTCTATCGCTGCATTGTAGGATTTTGAAAGCTGAATCCTGAGTCCACCATTTTTGATAAGAAGAAAGACGGTTTGAAAGGGGTGTGAAGAAAGCAATCTATGTTAAAGGAATAGTACACCCAAAACATGATTAGCCTTCATTTTCTACTCACCCCCATACTGAACAACACTCTGGAGTACTTTTTTGATATCTCAAATGCATCTGGAGATCTGGGAGGCTTCTTGCTGTCTGCTGACATTCAAATAATGGAGGTCTATGGTGACTGAGACAGAAAGGTCCATAAAAGTCCACAAAACGCTACGGAAGCCGGCAGATCAAACCAGATGAAAGTGCGCATTCAGCGTCTGCTCTTCCAATAATGCAAGCGTAGAAGAAGAAATGTGCTGTTTACCTGTGCAAAGAAAGAAACAACGAAAGAAAAATATCTGAGGACTTCAGTGTTGAGGAAGAGCATGAGTTCTTTGCCGAGCTGAATGCGCTGGTTTGGTCTGCCGGCATCCGTAGCGTCGTGAGCGCGCGTGTGCGCGCTTTCAGGAAATCCTATACATTACTGTTTATGCTCTAAAAACATTCTAAATGACTTCGTTTCGAGTAAATTCTGGATGCTACCCACTCAGGACACTTGGAATACATTGGACGAGCAGTATGGAGGAATATTGACACGTTTTTTGTGGACTTTTATGGACCTTTCTGTCTCGGTCACCATAGACCTCCATTATTTGAATGTCAGCAGACAGCAAGAAGCCTCCCAGATCTCCAGATGCATTTGAGATATCAAAAAAGTACTCCAGAGTGTTGTTCAGCATGGGGGTGAGTAGAAAATGAAGGCTAATCATGTTTTGGGTGTACTATTCCTTTAAGAAAGAAAACCAACCTTAATAGGGCTGTCAGGATGCAGGCAGCTCTGTGCAGTTTTCTGCCAGTTCTGCCTTCTCTGCTCTCTCCACCTCTGACCTGAGTTGGTTGGTGGGCTTGGTACACACCTCCAGTTCGTTTGGCTGCACTTTAAGAACACCACCCAGACAGCTGGAGGACACCAGAGTGTTAACCTTGTTTGGTACGCTTAGAGGCCTCTGTCTAGTGACAGCTTACCTTTTCCCAGAGTTAATCCTCAGAGACTTAGACAGATTTATTTAGTCATTTTGTATACACCAGTGTAAACAAAAAGAAATACTTGTCTTCTGTGTCTCCCAGGTCGCCTCAAGTTCTGAATTCCTCACCTACGTTCTCTCGTGATCGGACATCCTAAGTCAAGTCCTTCGGTTCTTACTGCTCTGGACCCACTTCAAACGATCCCTCTGGTTCCTCCAGCTGTCATCGGACCACCTCCATGTCGCTGCTGCTTGGACTCCCTCTTCTCGAATACCACCTGCCCGCCCACTGGCAGCTCTCTCACCTGTTGCCACTTTGGAGGTCTGTTCCTCCGCTCCACTCATCCCGGTTAAGTCGCTTGTGGTTAGCGGTAAGCTTTAGGTCCTCACTTAACATTTCCCCGCTCTCTGTGCAAATCTAACTCTCAGCCTCTTTCCCACAAATCACTAGTTGCTGAGAATTATCTACTCAGTCAACATCTGTCAAACCGATTATTTAATAAACATCTTTAACCTGCTCTGGTTCTCTCAAGTGTAATCTTTATGTGGGCAAAACACCTCAAAACCATGACATAGGTCAACTATTTTTGATCACTTGCAAACCCCTTACAAATGGAGTCCTCTCCGTCCCTCAGTGAGGTTTAGAATCACCACATTTATATCCATCCATTCAGCAAAGATCCTGCTGCATGAGTGTGCATCTTATTTGGGTATTTGACAAATGAGCCCTTGAATGATATATAACCTACTGGTAAAAAAGGTAAAAAGCTGATTGAAAAGATAAAAAGTTAATAAGCCAAGTAACCAATTATATTTAGATTTATCCGCTAAGAAAATGCAAGTGTCAGTATCAGCATTAATGCCTCTAAGGTTATGTTGTCCCATTTTTTTTTTTTTTTTGACATCAAAATATCCATATTTTTTTAATGTTACAAGGGCAGTAAGTTCTTTTCCTGGATTCCAATAACACTATTGGCTTTAAATTTAGATTTTCGAAGTATTTCACTGAGTTCCCTATAAAGGGTTAAACAGAGGGTGTGGATTCAGGTTTCAGCTTTAAAAAAACATCTTCATACTTAGAACCAAAGTCCAGTGGATTGTTGTTTTTTTCCTTTTTTTGAAAATCTATAATGGAATTATAGCAAATAACATAGCAGATACCTGTGAATTGTTAACAAAGGACTTAATAACCACATAAAATGAATAATCTTACCTTTAATTAATTTCAGTAAGAAAGCTAATTATTAAAAGAAAGCTGTGATATTTCCTATTTGTAGTTTATGACAATGATGCAGGGGTTCAGCATTATCCTGTGGGCATGCTGCAAATCAGGTTAAAGTAGACTGAGACACCAATAAAGCCTAAACACTGTCCAGTACTGTAATACAGCCTGTTAGAGGCTTTTGGAGATAGACTGGGTTGAAGGTTCACCTTACAACAAAGCAATAACTTTAAAGATATAGCAGAAGCATCCATTCATCCATTTTCCATCACGCTTATCCCAAGCAGGGTTGCGAGGGGTGCTGGTGCTTATCTCCAGCTATCTACGGGCTAGGGGCGGGGTGCAACCTGGACAGGTCGCCAGTCTATTGCAGGGCTATAGCAGAAGCAACAATAAACAAATTTCAGTCAAAGCATGTTTTTTTTTTCGCTTGCAGCTATGACTGCTGCACCTAAAGGGGGCTCTATCCAGTATTGACTAGGAGGGGCCAGACACATATATGGACTACACTAGATAACTTATATGAAGCATAAATAATACATTATTTTATGTTTTTCTTTAATCCTCCAACTGTGTGCTTTATTTCATTAGACTGTTGCATAATATTTAAACAAATTTCCCTTTTCCAAAAAAATACACAGCATCTATATAGCAGATTTTTTGGGGGTAAAAATCATAATCAACCTGATTAGCTGATAGCTGGCCTTAATTGTTCATGTCATTCACCTGCTTTATTCTGCCTGGTCTCTAATCATCTCTGATGTCATCCACCTGTAGGTTCTGCTTTATATTCAGTCCAGCCCAGCTATCAAGGCCAGATAATTGTTTTGTGTTTAGTTCTGTAAGTTTTAGTTAGTTCTAAGGTTTGTGTCCTGAATCCTGGCGGCCAGTGGATTGAGAGGGTTTTCGTGTTTGCCTATTTTCAAGGAGGAGACAAGTTTAAAGTCCTGGTACAACGTCTTTTCTCTGCCCCTCAACCACTGGGCCTGCCTGTCTGCATCTGTGTGTGTCTGACTGGGCACGCTTCTAGATCCGTTCTGACTCTGAATCCGCCTAAGTGCTCTGAGGGTTCCTGGAACCCTGTTTCCCTCTGTTCCTGTTATGATCAGAACTTCTGATCATCTTAGGACTCTTGGATTCCTGGACTGTTCCTGTCCGTTCTGTTTTCCCCTGACCTGGATTGGTTTCCAGCTTGATCTCCTGGGCTGCAGCATCTGGGACACTCTTGGCGCCAGCCCATCGGCTGGTTCTCACCTCTTTCAAGGAGGATGGACTCAACTGTCAAACCATTGTGATTGCATGGTGCCCCACACCCTCCTGCAGTTGCCGCAAGCCGCAGGTCCAGCCCGTTTCTGTTCTGTTTTGTTTTAATTGACCTTTTGAACTTTCCCACTGACTGTCTCACCTTGAGTACTGAGTCCATCTGTCCCATTTATGGCAATATGTCCTTATAAAACAAAATAATATATATATATATATATATATATATATATATATATATATATATATATATATATATATATATAAACTAGGCACATGAAAGAGTGCAAGTCCAACAAATTTAAAGTTGTTTTTTTAAGACTTTATTGATATATTTAATTTCTTTTCACAAATGTTTTTCTTTACACCTTCCCTATGTGTTAGTATTTTATATCACACTATTGTGAAGATAAAATAAAACCATTGCTATGAGTTGGCACAATACCTTTAATGAAAGGTGTTATAACACCTCTACATTTAATATTCAAGACATACGTTTGCTCACATCATATTTTGCAGTGATTGAAATAAAGCTGTTGAAACACAAAAAATCAAGAACAAATAGACCAAATGACGTCCAGCAAAATTACATTTGTCTGGGTTTTTTTTCTTTGAACTGGTAGGTGCACTTTCTGAACTGATGTAAAAGCTTGGGAACTGAGTTGGGCTATTATGTTACAATTTTGCCATTTTTCACAAAGTATCCCCTGTCATGTTTTTGGTGTCTGAACACTTAAGTGTTGCAGAGACCTTTAGAGTGGTGCACTAACATCCTGAATATTCTTGTACTGAGAAAATTATGCAGTTCTTGTTGACCGAAACATGCAATCAAACTGTTGACATCTTTTAAAGTCAGACAGAACATAATCTTTCTAGTTTAATACACTTTATTCAGGTCAGTAAATGAGGTTCATGCTAATGTTATGGTATTTTTTTCTACAGTAGGTGGTTTCAAAACAAATTCAAACTGTCCTGCAAATTTAAAATTTTGTTACACTAGATAAAAATCGAAATCTAGATAAGTTGTTTTTTCTTAAAATAAGTATTTGTTCTTGGATTTAGTAGGTAAAAGAGAGATTTTGCCAATGGAACAAGACAATTTACACTTACAATAAGAAAACACAATTTCAGGTGCATTTTATCTAATTATCTTATTTTAAGAGCAAAAATACTCATTCCATTGACAAACTGTCTCATTTACCTTCTCAAATTAAGGGTAAATACACTTAATTTAAGACATTTCTACTTATTTTTAGATCCTTTTTCCAGCGTAGCAAATTTCAAAATAAGACTGACAAACACAAAGTTGAAAATAACACCCAATAACTGGAAAGACAAGCTTTATACAATTAAAGAAAAAAGAGGAAAAACTGGTCTTAAATAAATGTTCATAAAAAACACAAACATATAAAAAAAGCAACAAAAAGAAGGAACCAGAGAGTCTATAAAGAGACATGGGGGCACCTTTGAGTGAACATCTGTTTTCTGTGGCAAGACGGTTATTTTTTTTCTCCTCAGTTTACTAAGGACAATTTTTTTTCAATCAATTTGGGCCTGACTTCTTTTGCAACAACTAAATAGTGCAAGTGTAGTTGAAACGCAGTAGGCATAACAAGACACATTTCCCATGAATCTATTTATTATTTTTTTTTTATATTCATCTTCAACTTTTACTTTTCTTAATACTTTGAAAACCTTCCTGTAAAGTGTACCACACATAAGATTAAATATTATTACCTTTATTATTTAAATTGTTACTTTCACTATTATCTCATCTTTCCTTTATGGACGCTATCAGACTGCCAGCATTACATGCAATCCCCTCATTTCATTGTGGTGGAATTGAACCATTTTGCACATCTTAACATTTGACCAACAATCTTTAAAAATTTCATTGCAAAAAAAAAAAAATGTGTACATGGATGCATTTCGATCTGGAGCTTTTCGATCATCAGGTGCTAGCTTGCAGCTTTTCTTAAGTTGCTAATATGTTTTCTACTTGCAGCATTTTCCTTTTGCCTGTATTTTGTGTTTCAGTGTTTGTGTGCTGGTTTCACTTTAAATTTTGCTAGTGTTATTTTTTTACTTATTTTAGTTTGCTGGACCTTTTGTATTTACTGTGAAATTATGCATATACACTGTTTTTACCTATCAGCCACTGTAATATGCATATGAATTTGTTTTGCTAGTTTGTATTGGGTATGGTTTGGAATTTTGTGACAGATTAAATCAGTCCTCTTCAGTTTTAAAAATACTTGCAATATGGGACATTTAAGTTCAATAAATACTTAATTTATTTAAATGTCATTATTATTTAATATCTACAGCATAGAGACACAATGCAGATGGATACATAGGAGTGTGCTTGATAATTACTATTACAAAAAAGCTTATGAAAACCTGATAATCAACCAGACATTATCTTGTCCTGAAAATATGTATTTAGAGTTTATAATGATAGTGTGGACTGCAAGCAGGCAGACTGGTAGTAAGCTTAAGCTGTCATGTAATGACCAAACCAGCTGGTGACAAGCAGAGCAAGCTTGAGGAGGCAGATGAAGGTAGAACCAGATGGAGAAAGGCTGATGCAGTCTGATAGCAGACTGATGATGACTGAACAGACTGAAGACTGGCTT
Source organism: Cyprinodon tularosa (assembly GCF_016077235.1). Taxonomy (NCBI): domain Eukaryota; kingdom Metazoa; phylum Chordata; class Actinopteri; order Cyprinodontiformes; family Cyprinodontidae; genus Cyprinodon; species Cyprinodon tularosa. The sequence continues at coordinate 2,105,382 of NW_024038734.1, read as the reverse complement.
TGAGCAGACTGGAGTCATAGAGAAAGAAGACTTTTTTACTTTTTAACAACACTGTATTTACAAAAGTAAAAAAAAAAATAAACAGCTATTTATATAAAAAATTTTATTTAGCTCAAATTAATTAAATTAGATTTTATATTGTAGTTCTCCCATGATTTGACAATCTTGTTAAAACCCCAAAAATGCATAAAAACCTCCATGACCTGTGTGGTTCTGTGGAAGTGAAACGTCCTGACTTTAAAGTGGACATTAAAAGGTTAACCAGGTATTGCTGAAATAAGCATTATCTAAAAGATACTTTTAGTATCTTCATCAAGATATTTAAAACCATTTATTTTCCATAAAAGGCCTTGAGGGAGAACTAGGAGCCTTTTACTCCAACCACGGCTAAAGCTGATGAGAATTCAGTGAGGGCAGGGCAAGTATCGAAACACAGATAGGCAGGTGGTGCACGCAGACACTGGAGCCAAGAACAGGTGAAAGCAGACTAGGCACGGGGATGCATGATGGCAGGCCATCTACAAATTCAATTGATCAAACCTTTTGCAGGTGATGAGATGGCAATTTGGTGATAACTCTCAAACAGGCAGGTATTATTAGGCATAATCACAGGTGGGAGAAATAAAGGTAATTAGGAGTGAGGCAGGTGCATCTTCTCAGTTCAGTTAAGAAGGTGAAGCAGAGCAGAGAGGGATAAGCAGCCAGCCAGCCCAAAAAACAAGCAAACAGGCTGCATGACAGTTACAATGATCTGCCTAGCAGGATAATGTGTCCACTTGCTTAAACTTGATGAAAAGATGTAAAATTTCTTGTTTCTGTTGTATAATAGCCCCATTTACTCTACCCTCTGAAAACCGATCCATATCAAGCTCGGACCGAGCTTGGATTAGTAAACCGTGCAGAGCTCTGTTCCTTACAACTGTTTACACACCACGCTGGCACGGTTCGCATCCTTAGTGAGGATCTACGGTACTAGCACGGTACTACTTAGTGAGGATCTACCGGCGACAGTGGCGTCAGATGTAGGAGTTTGCCGTGAAATCGAAGGATTGATGGTTCAAGCCCTGCTCCAACTTTCAGTGTCGTTGTGTCCTTGGGCAAGACACTTCACCTGCATTGTCTACTGATGGTGGTCAGAGGGCCCGGTGGCGCCAGTGTACGGCAGCCCCGCTTCTGTCAGTGAGCCCCAGGGCAGCTGTGGCTACAATGTAGCTTGTGTGAGTGTGTGCATCAATGGGTGAATGACTGAATGTAGTGTAAAGCGCTTTGGTCAAGTCTCCTGACTTGAAAAAAGGCGCTATATAAGCACATGCCATTTACCATTACTACTCTCTAAAGGGAACAAGCAAGTCAACATGGCGGCGCCCGTAACATTCAGGAAGTTTGGTTATAATTGTCATATTTCATTGTTTGTGGAGAGTCAGATGAAGAAGGCAGCCTTTGGTGAATATACTAGCATTTGGGAAGCGGATATGACAAACGATAGTCTAATCAGGGCTTACAGACGCAGGATACAAGTAGAGACATTGAGGTTTATCGTACTGCTAAGCAGAATCATCACCAGAAATCATGTGGCAAGCTAGGGAAAATGTTATGAAATTTCATGATTATGGTGGCTGACTGTTAGCCTGACGTAGTCCTGCTCAATTCTAGTCAGAATATGAGTCTGATACTGCTCCATAGAGCTGTGATTATGGGACGTGTTTTGAACGAACCAGGAAAAAAAATGCCTCTGCACTCAATTGGATAGACCTACAACCAATAAGAGCAACGGAGTGCGTGACGTATGTTAAGCGACGCATAGTTGTTGTCAACAAAAATCAAAGCGTGCAGTTGCACGCCTAGAATAAGAAGATGAGCCGTGATCGCGTTTCTCTGTTCCTCTTTTAAAATTAATTTGCTGTCGATATCTTCTAGAACAGGCCTAATAGCAGAATCTACTCACCTCAACTCTCCGGCGGCAGCCATTGTTGTTGTCACCCAAGCGCGCTTTTGTCACATGGTTGATTACGTTACTGTTGATCATCTGTCCATCATCGTATAAAGGATCTCCAGAGGGTGGGCGATCATACTCGCGCTACTATGGAGCAATGCCAGACCGAACTTCCCGACCTCAAACCTTGTGGGCGGGACTAAGTTCGGAATGGCATCCAGGCTAGCTGACTGTAAGTAGATGACGTGGTCTGCTCGTGCGCTCTTTGTTATTTGAGAACTGAGCCAGAACTGAACCGCGCCGAGCCCTACTGATGAACTAGTACCAGTTTAGCATCGTTCAGTTGTGTCTGGCACAGTCCAGTTCATTTGTGCGTGCCATTTACACTCAACAGTTATCTCGGTTAGTGTGTGGGACGAGTGAATTTCTCTGCTGTGAGATCAATAAAGCTGATCTAATCTAATCTAATCTCGGGATAGTTTCAAAAGAGTAGTCTAAATAGGGCTAATGTCACCAGACACTGTGTTAAATGATTAGCTGATTGAACTGATACTTCAAAACTATGAGGATAAAAGAGTGGATATTTCTGCTTATTTTCAAAAGCCAGAGTCAACCACTCTGCTACTTCAATGTCTCTTTTATCTTTGTGGAATACTACTTTGTCCATCTTCAAAGGACTGGTTATGTCTAATGCTTCTATGACTCACCCCACATGATGCATTGTTCTCTTCTTTTTCTTCAGGAAGATTTCAGGTCTGTTATCTGTGCCCCCTCACATTTGTCTTTCTCCTGGACAATGATATTTCCCATTGCTTTTTCATAATTTAAAAAACTGCCTTTTCAGGTTTTCTACAGAATGCTGATGTTAGTTTGACCACAAAAAAACACATTGAGTAGATATGATGAAAACAATTTTTTTTTAAATGGCAGTGCCTGCATTTAAATGTGCAAGATGTATTGTATGCTAAACAACCCTATAAGTGAGAATATTCCAATCATTGTGTTTCTGTGAGGTTGCATAAATGATATTGGATTCATAATTTAATTAAACGTAATATAATGACTTACACATGCCCACATTACATGCAGTTATATTGTTATTGGAAATGTTGCTGCCCATCTAAAGACTAAATTATGTCTTGCAGAATATGGATAATTAGTTGGGGGAAGAGAAAAAAAAGAGAGAGCTAGGTAAGGAGGGGTATGCATACGGTATATTAGGTCCTACAGAACGATATGCTGGTGATATGTGAGGAATATTGCATTTTGTCTTTATTATTCCTAAAGTAGCAGGGCTGTATTTATTTTTTACTGATTAATTACTCAGATAGTAACCATTCAGACCATAACCCAATGCATGGAAACACAGTTTGCATGACATTTCTGCAGAGTTGCTTTTCTCTCAGTTTTATTTATGTTTTTATTTCCTAAAATGGTCTTTGAGCAAAATAAAAGTAAAAAAAAAATCAATTTTATAGGACTGTGACCTTAACAGTTATGCATAAGGAGTTACATCTGAAGTGTTGTTATCTTTGACCTTATTAGCAGATTATTTTTCTGTCTGAATTGTGGTGTTGGTTTGACCTCCACTTGTGAATCAGAAAAGGAAGACCTTAAAACAGATGCTTTTTCTTTTAATAATGAAAACTCTATGAAAATGTTAATCACATACAGTTCCAACAGTAAAAAAATGTCATTTTAAGTGGTTGATCCTAACACAAAGGCATAAATGCCACATAACAATAAAAGCTATCTGGTGTTTACTCTGTTAAACTTTTCATAAATTCGATTAAAATCTTTCATCAGCGGGTCAGATAGATTTAGTACATTACCAATTGGAACTTCTTTTCTTCTTTCACGAGACAAGTGGACATAGGTTTCTATAGCTATAGCTCACAATCATCACCAAATAAAAGAGTACAGCTATCTATTGATTCCAGTCTGATTGCTGTGATTTGCCTTTGGAGTGTTTCATTCAAATGAGGGCTGAGAGGCTGCACACTTCTGCAGCCGGCTGCCATCTCTCCCATATGCCACAGATTTATAATGATTTCATGCCCCAGTGAGTAGCTCATTGAAAAGAAATGTGTGTTCCCCGTGATTTGTTACAAGCTTCCATTTTACTGGATAAACAAATATGAATAGGCCACTCAAAGATCGTCATCGAATCTATCTCCTTTTGACTTAAATGTAGGAATACTTAGGGCGGTAGTACGAAGGAGCATTTCAATAATAACTGAGAAGAGGACAAATGTAATGTTTCATATGTCCACAGTTATTTAGCAAGTAACATGCATGGAGTCATATGAAACTGCACAGTTTATGATTGGATCTAAAATGTTGTATTGGTTCAATGAATATGAGTTAATGACTACATTGTCATAGCAATATTGTCAAGATTCAGGATTGTTTGAGTTTTCAGTTTCCTTTTTGTTTGTTAATGTTCACTTTTTTGTTATCTATTGAGAGCCAGCAGTCAGAAGTCCTAAGAGGTGCGAAGGGAAATCATCTGACTGTTACCGGGCTTTGTTTCGCTGTTTGTTTCACCAAATACCGTAAATCCTCTAATATAGGCCCGGGCCTTTATTTCACTCAAGTGCATCGCAGTCCAGGCCTTTATTGGAAAGAGGCCAGAATTAGAGACAGGCCTCTATTGCTATTTGAGCAAAACAGACTACCAGTGGAATGAATAAAAATGAGATTTTGTGTCTATTTGAACATATAAAACACTAGGTTCATTTATTGAAAAAGTACCATGTCTCGCTTGGTTTGAAGTAAAAAATAAAATAAAAAATCCTCCAATTCTGTTTAATCCTCCTCCTCAGTTTCCTCCTCCTCTTCATCTCTCCCTTTAATCTCCTCATCACTCGCGCCAGTCTCTATAACAAGTTCATTATTGTACAGTTCCTCTTCGTCCTCCTCATGTTCTGCTGCGTGTCTGTTCTCTTCCTCGCGCAGACGGGCAGCAGTCAGGGCCTGTCGTCCAGCAGCGCAGGGCTGTGGTACTTGTATGTTACTTACTACCACAAGTTTAATGTTGAGGTATGCCCAGAAAAAACGTTTATAGCCCCGGCCTGTATTAGAGACCGGCCATTATTTACCTCCTCTGACAGCGAGACTGGCCAATGTTAGAGTCCCGGCCGCTAATGGAATACAGGCCAATATTAGAGAATTTACGGTACCTCTGTCTTACAATATTACAGATATCTATTAAAAAAATTCCTTTATCCAGAGTTAGATCTGGATCATCACCAAAATGTAATGGGTTGTTCCTTGGCATGAGGGACACCTCTGGTAAAAGTGTAATTAAAATTTGTCCATAGCTTTTCAAGTTATCCTGTAGATTAGATTAGATTCAACTTTATCGTCATTCCACAGGTCCAGGTACAAGGCAACTAAATGCAGTTTAGGTCTAACAGGAAGTGCAATAGCAGCAAGTGCAGGTTAAGTAATGGTTCCATAAATACAGGACATGGATTTCTACTGAATAAATATAGAGATTAATACCATTATAAACAGAATTTTACTCATAGATTTTTCCTATGAATATAATATATAGATAACTAATGTTATGAACTAAATTTACAGCTGGATATGTACCGAATATAATATACAGGTGGGTATTATTATAAAAAGGGTTTTTACAGCTATGTACAATAGCATAATGTACGCATAATATGTCTGTACACAGACAGACAGACAGACAGAAACTCACCTAAAGAAACAACCTCCTTGGTAGAGAAAGTAAATACAAACCATTGAATGAGGTGTGTCTGAAACTCTGAGATTTGGAGTTAAAAAAAGAATTACCCCGGATGCCTAATTCAGTCTAAAGCAGAGAATGAAGTTTTTGTGCAAACGATTGCAACTGCTACATGACCACAGCTGGTCTTTATTGTGTAAAATATAATATATTTTTGTACTCAAAACAGAGAACAGATGTTATTTATATAAAAGTGAATTTAAAGTGTAAAACAATGTTCTCAGCAGAAAAGGTACTACATTGATTTAGAAAACCTCAAAGCTTTATTTTAATTTGTTAAATAATGTGGAGTTCATTTAGGGACTTTTATAATGTCTGGTTGCTTGATTAAATTCTTACTACGTTTGCATTTCTGCAGAAAGAAGGGAAACAATATATCTCCATCTGGGTCCCATACAACCAACTATGAAACATTATAACCAGTGGGAGGACATTAATTTAACCTTAAGGTGGGTTTTTCTTTTTTTTAGTTTGACAAGAAGCATGTCTTTACATCTCACCTTGTGTTCAGTAAGACTCCTCAAGATTTTCTTAAAATTGGCTCTATAGGAGATGATATAAAACATATCTGCTGAACTGGAACATTCACAAAGTCTTATAATACAAGGGCAAATCCAGTTCATTATTTCAAAGTGGACGCAAAGAACCCTTACAGGAGCTCTGAATGGCACTGGAGGCAGCAGGCCAAAAGGTTTCATACTTATTCAGTGGCTGTGTGAGTTGGCTCGCTTGTTGCTAGCGGCTCTCTCTGTGGGGCAAAGGACTCCTCAGAGAGTAATTCACTGCTTCCTCTTGATTTGCATGTTGTTTAAATGCTTAGTCACATGGCTTTTGTGAGTTTCCTACATCAAAACTCATCTTTTTCAAAGTTTCGGATGCATCGGGTATTCAAATTACATGAACATAAATTATTTCTCTCTTCTTCAATGAGTCATCTGATTGAATTTGGAATTGGGATTTCGGTACTATAGTGAAAATTATTCAACTAGAGCGAATCAATCTACTGCAAACTGTTGGGAGCTGGAGAAAATCCCATCTTTCTCCAGCAGAGTCCGCCGTGGATCCTCTGAGGGAGCCTCCTGCACAGCTGCAGCTCATCAAGATCATCAGAGGATCCACTATATAAGCTGTCTTCAGACCTTGCCTCAACACCGCAGTGTTGTTCCAGTTGGTCAGCGCTAAAGCCTTGATCTCAGTGATTTTCTATGACTCTAATTCCTGGTTGGATTCTAACCTTTGTCTCTGTGCCTCTAGGAAACCCGTGCTTCCTCTGTGAAAGCTCTGGAAGAGCTAACCTGCCGAGCCGACCCTCAGAGCCAAACCCTGAAGACTCTCAGAGAACCTCCAAGCAGCTCTGGGCTAGAGCTGGGAAACCAAGACCAAGGTCTGTTCAAGCTAGACGTGAGACGCTGAAGCAGCTAACGGACTCTGCTACTAAATCCATCTCCAGAACCAACAGTGACTCTCCCAAAGAGAACCTCAAGAACCCTCAAGGTACTTTCTGTGCACCATTGGAAACCAAACCCCGTCAACAGTCCTTAACAGTGCTGTCTCTCACACAGACTCCGGTGAAACCAGAATCCAGGCCCGAACCAGCCTTCTGCATAAACTGTGTGATTGTGCAAATAAACTTGTTAAACTTTTCATCCTGTGTCCGTCAGTGGTGTTCTGCATCTTTGGGTCTCCATTAGAGAACCGATCATGACAGAACACTGCGGCCAAACTCAAGGCCCAGCAGATCACCTCACCCGTCATTTGGACGAGCAGGAAGCTCTTCTCCAAGGACAAACCCAGACGCTCCGTGAGTTATACCATTTTGTAGGATCTCATAACCAAATGCTACAGAGTTGCGCTAATTTCCTGAATGGCGCTAATGCTACACCCGCACAGCAACCATTTCCGGGTCCAGTTCCTCCCCCGAGGTCACAACCTGTGACGTCATCAGAGTTCCGTCCTAGTCTCCCAGAAAAATTCTCTGGTAACATGAAAGATTGCAAGGGATTCCTATTCCAGTGCCGGCTGATCTTTCAGAACTCCCCTGGTTGTTTTTCCTCAGATCACAAGAAGATAACGTTCATTCTCTCTCAGTTAACAGGAAGAGCCTTGGAATGGGCTCAGGCAAGATTTGCCATCGACGACAGTTTAAATTGCCGTTTTTCTGACTTCATTGCTGAATTTTCCCAGGTCTTTAACCAGGAGACAGACCAAACAATTGATTCCAGAGCCCTTTTCAACCTTAAACAAGGTAATTCTTCGGTGGCAGAATTTTCAATTAACTTCCGTGTTAAAGCAGCAGCTTCCGGATGGAACCAGAGCGCTTTGAAAGGAGCCTTTTTTATGGCTTTAAATGAACAGATCAAAGATGAACTTGCTACTCTCGATGAACCAGCCTCCCTCGAAGATTTAATACGCCTCTCCATCAGATTAGATAACAGAATTCGAGCCAGAAACAGTTCAAAGAAGCAGAGTAATTCTTCTTCTACCTCTCATAACGTTCTCCCCCTCTACAGAGCAGATGCCCACTCAGAGGACTAAGCCCCAGACTCTACCATTGCCTGTTCAGGCCTCTCATTCAGGTGAAATGGATTATGAGCCTATGCAGGTGGGACACACTAGGCTCTCTCCTGAGGAGAGACAGAGGCGTTTCTTAGGAAAACTTTGTATCTACTGTGGTGAGAGTGGTCACTTTATCGCCTCCTGCCCGGCAAAATCAAAAGCCGGGGCCCGCCAGAGGATATGAGGAGTCTGGCGGGCCATATAAATTCAATTAAATCTCCTCGACTGTTGCTTCCAGCCACCCTTTTCTGTGATAACCAAAGTCTCTCTTTCTCCGCTTTCATCGACTCCGGTTGTGAGCGTAATCTTATCGACTCAAACCTCGTCCAGCAACTCCAGATCAAAACCGTTCCCCTCTCTCAGCCTCTCAGTGTGTCCGCCATTGACGGAAAGAGACTCCATCGTGTTACCCACCAAACCCAGCCCCTCGAGCTACTTTTGTCAGGTAACCACCGAGAAACTATAACTTTCTTTGTGTTTCCCTCTGCATGTTCCCCCCTGGTCCTCGGATTTGAGTGGTTGGAGAAGCATAACCCTCACATTAATTGGACCAAACGTCTCCTGGAATCATGGTCTACTTCGTGCCACGAAACCTGCCTTCGTTCTGCTGCCCCTATGGTGGGGCCTCCTAGAGGTGGGGGGGAGATGGACTCTCCTGACCTTTCTTCAGTTCCCTCTGAGTACCATGACTTAGCCCCCGTCTTCAGTAAGGTCAGTGCGACGTCCCTACCTCCACATAGACCATACGATTGTGCCACAGAACTTTTACCTGGTGCCCCTCTTCCAAGCAGCAGATTGTATAACATTTCCAAACCAGAAAGAGAAACTATGGAGAAATACATCAATGAATCTTTAGCTGCTGGAATAATCCGTCCTTCTTCCTCTCCCCTGGGCGCCGGTTTGTTCTTTGTGGGAAAGAAGGATGGTTCCCTGAGACCTTGCATTGATTATCGAGGTTTGAATCAAATCACAATTAAAAACAAATACCCTCTGCCTCTTCTCGCTTCAGCTTTTGAACCAGTGCAGGGCGCAACTGTGTTTACCAAGCTGGATTTAAGAAACGCCTATCACCTCCTTAGAATACGAGAGGGTGATGAATGGAAAACTGCCTTTAAGACACCCTTGGGCCAATTCGAATACCTGGTGATGCCTTTTGGTCTGACTAACGCTCCAGCCTGTTTCCAAGCCCTTGTTAATGATGTTCTCAGAGATTTCCTCAACGTGTTTGTATTTGTATACATTGATGACATTCTCATTTATTCCAAGGACCTCCATGAACACAAGAGACATGTCCGTCTTGTCTTACAGAGACTACTGGAGAATAAGCTGTTCGTGAAAGCAGAGAAGTGCGAATTTCATCGGCCTTCAGTCACCTTTTTGGGGTTTGTGCTCGAGGGCGGCCAGGTAAAACCTTCTGAGGACAAGATCAAGGCAGTCCTAGACTGGCCAGTTCCAGAGAATCGAAAACAACTACAGAGGTTTTTAGGGTTCGCTAACTTCTATCATCGGTTCATAAGGAACTATAGCCAAACCGCCCTTCCATTAACCTCACTAACTTCCTCTAAAAGAAGTTTTCAGTGGACCCCCGAGGCTCAAGCTGCATTCGAGAAACTAAAATCCTTGTTTTCCAGAGCACCTGTACTTATCCAACCTGATCCGGCAAAACAATTCATCCTTGAGGTGGACGCTTCAGATTCCGGTGTTGGAGCTTCTGTTCCACTGTTCTCTCCCAGAAACTTGATTCTGATCAAAGAATACACCCTTGTGCCTTTTTCTCCCGTAGGCTCTCTTCAGCTGAACAGAATTATGACGTGGGTGACCGTGAGCTCCTGGCTATCAAACTGGCGTTGGAAGAATGGAGGCATTGGCTGGAGGGAGCTGAGCATCCGGTTCTTGTGTGGACTGACCACAAAAACCTGGCGTACATCCAGTCAACCAAACAGGCTAACCCTCGCCAATCCAGGTGGTCAATCTTCTTCTCACGATTCAATCTTATAATTACCTACAGACCCGGATCCAAGAACGTGAAGCCCGATTCTCTCTCTCGTCTCTACTCCGTCGATCATCCAGAGACACCTGAACCTGTTCTCCCAGCTTCATGCACCGTAGGAGTGGTCAATTGGGAAATAACGGACCTTATCAACTCAGCCCTAGCCACAGAACCAGATCCAGGTACCGGTCCGTCTAATCGCACATATGTCCCTTCTTCTGTCAGGTCCCGACTTATCCAGTGGATGCATGCCGCCAAATTCTCCGCTCATCCAGGAGTGAGTAGGACAGTCGCTCTCATTTCCAGGTGCTTCTGGTGGCCCACACTCCACAGAGACGTTAAGGAGTATGTGTTGGCCTGCCCCACATGTGCTCGTAACAAAGCCTCACATCAACCACCTTCTGGTCTTCTTCAACCACTTCCTGTTCCCTCGCGTCCATGGTCCAACATAGCCATTGATTTCGTCACCGGTCTCCCTGTCTCCCGAGGTATGTCCACCATACTAACCATTGTCGACCGTTTCTCAAAATCCTGCCATCTAGTTCCCCTGAGAAAACTTCCCACGGCCTTTCAGACAGCCCAGCTTCTTATTAAACATGTTTTCCGGCTTCATGGCATCCCCCAGGAGATCCTCTCGGACAGAGGTCCCCAATTCATATCACAGGTATGGAAGGCCTTTTGTTCTGCTCTCGGCTGCAAACCTTCTCTCACTTCAGGTTACCATCCTCAATCAAATGGCTAGACCGAGCGTATGAACCAGCAACTAGAATCCACCCTCCGCTGCCTTACTTCCAATAACCCGGTGGATTGGAGTCAATACCTTCCGTGGATAGAATATGCCCACAACTCTCTCCGTTCCGCATCCACTGGACAGTCCCCTTTCCAGGTCAGTCTCGGATATCAACCACCTCTTTTCCCCGCAGATGAGAGAGAGATATGGGTGCTGTCCGTGAACCAACACATCCGCCGCTGTCGGAGGATTTGGAGGGAGACCATCGCCACACTCAACCAGTCATCCGAGTCAGTCAAGCGTTTCGCCGACGCCAAGAGACGTCCCGCCCCTGAGTATTCTGTGGGCCAGGAGGTCTGGCTCTCCACTCAAGGGGATGTCTCGAAAACTTTCCCCGAGATTCATAGGACCTTTCAAGATCTCTCGGGTAATCAACCATCAGCTGTCTGTCTCCAACTTTCCCAGTCCCTCCGAATCCACCCTACCTTCCACGTCTCCCAGATCAAGCATGTTTCCTCGAGTCCTCTGTGCCCACCGTCCGACTCCCCACCATCCGCCCTGGAGGTTGATGGCCATCCGGCCTTCACAGTGCGCCGCATAGTAGACTCCCGTCGACGAGGTCGCAGATGGCAGTACCTCGTCGACTGGGAGGGCTACGGACCGGAGGATCGTCAGTGGGTCCCAGGCTCGTACATCCTCGACCCTGCTCTCATCGAGGAGTACGAGCGTTCCTGCCCATCCACCTCTTCCGGACCGCCAAGGGGCGGTCGTTGAGGGGGGGGTACTGTTGGGAGCTGGAGAAAATCCCATCTTTCTCCAGCAGAGTCCGCCGTGGATCCTCTGAGGGAGCCTCCTGCACAGCTGCAGCTCATCAAGATCATCAGAGGATCCACTATATAAGCTGTCTTCAGACCTTGCCTCAACGCCGCAGTGTTGTTCCAGTTGGTCAGCCCTAAAGCCTTGATCTCAGTGATTTTCTATGACTCTAATTCCTGGTTGGATTCTAACCTTTGTCTCTGTGCCTCTAGGAAACCCGTGCTTCCTCTGTGAAAGCTCTGGAAGAGCTAACCTGCCGAGCCGACCCTCAGAGCCAAACCCTGAAGACTCTCAGAGAACCTCCAAGCAGCTCTGGGCTAGAGCTGGGAAACCAAGACCAAGGTCTGTTCAAGCTAGACGTGAGACGCTGAAGCAGCTAACGGACTCTGCTACTAAATCCATCTCCAGAACCAACAGTGACTCTCCCAAAGAGAACCTCAAGAACCCTCAAGGTACTTTCTGTGCACCATTGGAAACCAAACCCCGTCAACAGTACTTAACAGTGCTGTCTCTCACGCAGACTCCGGTGAAACCAGAATCCAGGCCCGAACCAGCCTTCTGCATAAACTGTGTGATTGTGCAAATAAACTTGTTAAACTTTTCATCCTGTGTCCGTCAGTGGTGTTCTGCATCTTTGGGTCTCCATTAGAGAACCGATCATGACACAAAACTCTTTACATTTCAACATAAGAAAATAATCAAACAAATATCAGCAGTATTCCTTACTGATGAAAAAAGATTATAAAATGTCTGTCAGAGAATATAGCTTTCTACTTTTGGAAAATAGCATTTATATATGACAGGTGAAGATTAAATTTGATTCATTTGATTTCCCTGCAGGCTAAAATTAAGAGTACTTCTAAGAAGAAATTTGCTTCTTTGTTTAATATTCTTTGCAATCTAGTGAATTTCATTTGAAATGTAATGCCACATGGTTTTGTGGTGCTTACCATTTCTCTGTAAAAAGACAATTTTAGAACCATAATAATCCTCATAGCTTTATTTAACAGCCAAATAAAAATTGAGTATTCGTGTTTAATAAGGCAGACCGTGCCAGAGCACTGACTGATTTTGTATGGTTGACTGCTTAGCTGATTGAATTTTGACCAAAGAATATGAATCAATATGGACTTCTGCTGTCTGATCTCTTTCTTTTATATTAGTATAACTATGACTTATAAGGAAATGTATAGCCTTAGGCACTAATCATATTGTGTTGTATCTACTATAACCTAATTATTTAACATCTTTCATGGCTACCACATCAGTTTCACAAAGCAAATAGTAAAAATTATGCGTATAATATTGTTGATATTAGTGGGTTGTGTTAACACGTGCATTTTTCCAGGGCACAATTAGGTTCAATTAAAAAACACATTATAGAGTTTAAAAAGACTTTTGAAAGGGAAATTGAATGTTGTGGTATATTATGTGAGTCTCTACAACAAGGTGCCGTAGATCCCGATGGCTGTAGACTGGAAGGAGATCCTGTAGCAGTCAGTCTTACAGTTGATCTGCAGAAGCCTATGACCTCTGATGCTGTCTTTGTTCAACAGTCTGATGAAGAGTTTGCTCTCATTACATTCTTTGTTTTATGAAGAATTCTTCACTTTAAAATAATTTACATAGTTTATAGCAGACTACTTAGAATGGAACCTATTGAGATTTTTAGGTCATTTGCTCTATTGCTGCTACCAAATACAAACCATGGCAGAAGAGATTGCATTCTTTATAACATACATAGAAAATTTGCAGCATCTTTCTGCTAAGATTGAATGACCTAAGTTTTGTCAAGTACAGTCTATTCAACCCCTTTGGCAGGCAATAAGACAAAATAACTACCATTTGATCTGTTTCCCAAAATAGAATATATCTTTTTTTTTTACCCTTAACATTTGACAAACTACACATGCAGGTATTGCAATACATTAGACTGGCAACTTTTTATATAGGGTTATATTTTATGTATTGATGTTGGTATCCAATTGAAATTCTTACTGAAGGTCTTAACATTATAACCATTTGCTGCTTGAGGGCAGCTTAATTTTAATGATATAATCATTCAGTAACTCCGGCCAGCCAATCACGTTGCAGTATTATGGTTTAAGACAGGATATATAGCTGTGACAAAAGGAAGAGCTGCAAAGGCAAAATTCGGTTGTACAAAAAAATTTTTTTTTTGAAGTTTTTACAGTTACCTTTTGTAACCCTGCTTCTTTTCTATGGTCTGCTACTGTCTCCTTGAACCCCAGTCGGCCTCAGCAGATGGCCGCTCACACTGAGCCTGCTGGAGGTTTCTCCCTGTTCAAAGGGAGTTTTTTCTCTCCACTGTTGCTACAAGCATGCTTGGTGTGAGGGATTGAATTCCAGTCAATGAGTCGATGCAATAAACTGGCTTACCTTAGATAGAACATTTCCAACTAATCTGACTGTATGATCTGGTTGAATTGTAAAGTACCTTGAGATGTTGTGAATTGGTGCTATATAAATAAACTATGGATGTAGATCTGTCTCAATTTTCACAAATACACATATGTGATTCATACACGAACAGGACAAGATCCACACATGCACAGCACGATTCTCAGAAACATAAAAATATCCACATACACCCAATACAAGATCCACACACGCACAGCACGATTAAAGCTGAAGTCTGTAAGTTTTTAAAAATCACTTTTTTGTCATATTGGCTAAAACTGTCCCTATGCCCAGACAGCAGTACATGTGATATGTAACCTGCTTCAATTGGTCCCGCCTACTGCCTGTATTGCAATCTGGAAAGAATATTTCAGGACGAGACAAAACAACCAATCACAGCCAGAGGAGCGTCTGATGGAGTGTCAATCACAGTTCACACACGCTGAATCCCGCCCCCTCCCTCTCACCGCTTAACCTGCCGCTGCCGCCTGGCTGCTGCAGTCAGGAGGAGGCGCGTGGAAGTCATGGCGGAGCGACAGCCACCAGCGAAAGAGAAACTGCCCTTACTGCCCCTGCCGACAACTGCTTACATGGCAAAGACTTTAAAAAAGAAGATGTCAATGGAAGAGCTGCCGCGTACGCTGCTTGGACGCTTCTGGTCACATGCGGTAGCCGCGCAGATGCTGTGAGAGGGGTGGAGCTTGCAGGTGGGGCATGAGTGAAGCACAGAGGGTGGGGGAGTGGCGTGAAACCTGTTTTTCTTCAAATTTTCAGTCGAAGTCTGCTCTCTTCTCATTGTGACAGACTGCAGCTTTAACAGAAGCACAAAAAAATCCACATACGCACAATACAAGGTCTACACATGCAAGCACAAAAGACCCACATATTCACCAAAATATTTCTGGTCCTTTATCAATTATAAATTAAATTACAAAGGGCCAGTCGTCTTTAAACTTCACTGCATTTGTGAGTGGAATTTTTAGATCTCCTGACGTGCCTCAATGCACAAATGCATTTTTTAAACAGGGCATGGTTTGCCACCAATCACAAAGCTGCCTTGTATAAGCCAATCACAAAAAGTAATCCATGTGGAATGACTTACCCCCAGATTCCACATCCCCCCCCCCCCGCTCCACCCCGCTTAGGTACATTGTGCGGCGCACTTGCACACTCATATTAATCAATGACAACTGTTTCACATCCACAGCTACTTTTTGCACCTCAACGTCTACATAGGTCTTCTCCGTCCTTCACCGTCAAAATATGGAGCCAAGCTCTGGAAGATCCGGTTTGTCAAATTAAAATATGGTAATGACAGATCGGTAACTACAAAGCACAATTCTTATATAGTCCCCAAAAGTAAGACCTTTTAATTTAATTATTGGATTCAAATTATTGGTACTTCAACATACCAGGAAGGAGATTTCTCATCTTGATCAAATCCACAACAGCTTCCAAGAGCGCTTCTCACAACTTCAAAACAAGCTTCTTATTGCAGGTATCCATGAAGAGATGCTGAGTTTGGAAGTAGAGAAAAAAAGACATTTTGTATGATTATTCCTATTACAAAGTCCCATAACAAAAAGAAAATGTTTGTGTGTGGTTAATGCTGATGGTGAAATTTAATTATGTAATATTATACTAAGCATTCATTACCGCACGTTTTTCTCCTATCAATTGAATTAAAACAATGCGCATGCTCTCCTCAAGCTCCGAGGAAGTGGGAGCGGAGCAGAATGGGAGGTATAGCAGAGGATGTAGGCTTTGTTTTGCGCAGGCGGTCTGTAATGGCGCGGTGTGGGGTGGAGCAGAGGACGTGCGATCTGGGGATAGTCATCCCACATGGAGTACTTTCCTGTGAATGGCTCATACAAGGGAGCTTTCTGATTGGTGGCAAACCATCCCCTGTTTAAAAAATGCATTTGTGCATCGAGGCACATCAAGGGAGTCTCAAAAATCTACACACAAATGCAGTGAAGTTTAAAGACTACTGGTACTTTGTGATTTAATTTATAATTGTTTATGGACCAGCATCTTGTTTTGTGAATGTGTGGATCTTGTGTGCTTGCGTGAACCGCTCTGTGCGTGTGTGGATCTTGTACTATGTGTGTGTGGATTTTTTTGTGCTTGTGTGAATTGGGCTATGCATGTGGGGATCTTGCATGTATGAACATGTGTGTATTTGTGAAAATTGAGATGGATCTTGCTCCATGATAAACTGAATTAAATTGAAACACAGCATATAAAAAAATACAAACATTTTAATAATAAAAAAAATAACAAACCAACAAAAAGAAAATGCTGGGTTTATTTATTGTATGACATTTGTTAGCATGACACAATTTTTTTCAAGCCTGTCTATATTTATATTTTAACATTTTAGGCCTCTTTTTAAACTTCCAGTTCCTCTGAGCTACTTTCTACCCAGAGACACTTTCCTACATTTGTCTCTGACATTGTGATGCATTATTCTGCTCATGTTTCCCATACATTGCCCTCCTAATGTTTAATGAGAATGCTGCATTGCGAGCAATGTTTAACTTTGGAATCAATTATCTTGAAAGGCCAGGGAAGCTCAGAGATGAAATATTTGCATATATAGGTTTCAGCTTTACTGAATAGCATATCAAACTATGAACGCACAAAACAAGCTAAGAGTAATTTTTACATTATTACAAGTCTAAGAAAGCCAAGATTATTAAAGTGAAGTCTGTTTAACACTGTAACAGAGGAAGACAAGTGACCTGTAAGATGTAATTGTCTGTCAAAGCACAGTTCTTACAGAATCGAATGTGAAAGGTTGTCATTTCATTGTAAAAGAAACTACTTACAATTGACTACCGATGACTTGAAGAAGACAGCATAATTTCCCACAATTAGCTTTTGTGGAGGCAGAATGGCAGGAAAGCAGAGAAACATGACAGCAACTCCGAGAGGAGAAAATCAAAGAAAAAGAAAAAGTGACTGAAGTTAGGAACACCACATTTTGTCTTAAGGGAATAAATCATTCAGATTACAAGAATGACATGAAAGTTAAGATAAGAGTGCAGAATTAAAACAAGTTCTGTTTAGTTTCTTTTGGCACTAAATGTTTGCTTTCTTCCTTTGAACTGAAATGCTGCACATTTTTTTTATATCTGTTTGTCTGTTGTGTAAGGACTTTATTTTTATTTATTTTTTTTTATGTTCATATTATCTTATTGACCAAATGATAAAAATGAAAAGAAAAAAAAAAAAGTTTTGAAAATATATGAAATTATATTTGGATCTAGATTTAAAATTTTGACCAAAAACTGTTCTTTACTTGATTATTTAGTTCTCATTCGAATAGGGGTGTAAATCACATCCATCATGGCGATTCGATTCAGTATCGATTTCCTGACCCAACGATTCGATTATTTTCGATACTTAAGAATACACCACGATTCGATTCAATTCGATTCGATTAATCGGTTAATTTTTTTTTATTATTATTATTATTTTTTATTTTTTTACACCTTACAGGCTAAACAAAGTTTCAAGTTTGAAATAAATCAATGAAAGCTGTAAAATCATTATGCATTTTCTTTAGAAACAACAGCAAATAACAGAAGTAGAAAAGTTGCATCAAAAAATACTGCAAAAATACTGCACAATATCAGTGTAATGAGTTCAATGCAATACCTCGGCTCCAGAGAAATTGTCCAACATATTTTTTTAGAATGTAATAAATATATTCAGGAAAGAGAGATGTTGTGTAGAGAGTTAGACAGGAATAAAAATAAACTAGATATAAGGGAATTGTTTCAAAGGTCATCTGGGGATGTAGTTTTTGGTAGTATTTTTAATTTTCTAAGAAGAACGGGTATTTTAGGGAGAATATAATAGTTTGTCTGGTCCATACTCCATTCTGGAAGGTGGCGGTAATGCAACTATAAGTTGTTTGCCAACCGCCATTAAAAAAAACAAGAAGAAGAAGGCTCCAGAGTGTTGACGTCACCGCCCCTTGAGAGACGCTCCGCTGCTCCTCTCCCAGATTGTAGCTGACCGCAAACAGTGCACCAGACAGGAGGCCAGCTTGTTTTGTTTTTATGACCGAAATTGCGGAAAACAACTCGTGAAGTTTGACCCGCTAGAAGAGCGAGGTGCGCGAGAACGCTGGGAGCCTTTTTCCAGCCGAATCTCCGCTCTTTTTGCCCCATTGTCCCTCCGTCGTCGGACTAAACTCGCCGCCACTTCCTCATCGCCTCGGCCGTATCTAGACCCACAGCGTGTAGCCCAGACCACGCTTCAATACTGAGCATAATTTAAAAATGTCTGTGTGAAGCTTGCTGCAACAAACTGCTGTAAGAGTATAACCAGGAAGCGCGGTAGGAGGGCAAAATAGGTTTAGCGGCACCGCAGCACGGGAGGGAGAATTACGCCCAGGAGCAAATGGATAAAAATAGACCGGAGGGAAAAAAAAACATTAATCGATTATCTTGCGGACGTGTCGATGCATCGGATCGTCGGCTTTTGGATCGATGCATCGATACAAAACGATTATTATTTACACCCCTACGTTCGAATATAAAAATATTTTACTTCTGGCTTTTTTTATGAATTTTATTTAAATATTTACTAAAATTACACATTATTTAATGCAATATACTGTTGATAATTTTGTTTTCAAAATGCACAAAGTTCACCCTTGGCGTCCTCCCTTATATAAAGTTTATTATCACAGTTTAACTTCTGTCTGCTTTTTGTTTAAATGATTTTGTATAACATAAATGGAAATGAAAGAAAAAGGCCCCCTAGCTACAGTAATATAACTTCTAAGTCTTTTATTTCCTCGCTGGATAAAAGCTGTCTCATGTATGCTATAGACTTAGCAGAAAACTATCATCCATTATTAACGGTGGACCACTCAAGATCTATGTGATGGTTAGATTTTAAATCTTAAGCGCTGGTTAACTTTTTAATGCAGAAAGTGGGTAAGTGGTTCGTTTTTAATAATTATACCTATATTGCATTTGATTCACATATTTGAGGATAATATTACAAGTGTGCAGACCTTAATTATATCCCAGAATTTAAAATAAATTCTTCTGTTCCACTGCATTTGGCAGTGCTTTCGTCTTTCCATTTACTGAATAACTTGGCAAAGAAGGTTACCAGATCCTGCTGGTACTTGGTGAAAAAAAACAATTTGCTCTCCAGTCTCCAGACTGTAAAAACAAGTACAAAATGAGAGACAGGATGGCACCAGAATGTGCAATGTGCCATTTTTCATGCCTGCTCTTTGGTTTGGTTTGCCACTTGTCTTTATGAAAGGGTATGATTAAAGGACAGTTGCTCTAACTATACGTATTTCCTTACTAATGTACTTTTTTTGTTGTTTTTTCCATCTTTTGTTTTCATTACACTGTCACAGGGCAACAAAATTAACTCTGCATTTAACCTTGGCACCAGGGGAGCAGGGTGGGGTTAAGGGTCTTGCTCAGTCTGTGGGAGTGGGGCTCAAACTCAGAGCATCAGGATTCCAAGCTCTATGCCTTAACCACTAGTCCGCCACTGCAATCGCAATTCAGCATAACACAATTTCAGATCACAGAGGCACTCATTTTTGGTGACTTCACACCCACCAAGCACCGACTGAGCTTTCTCACTTCGGCCCTTTAGTTTGGGGTAAACCACTTAAAGTGGGTTTTATCCCACACAGATAGAAAAAGAGAGTTGCAACAGGTACTGAGAAGTAAGCGTGTGAGTTGAAGTAAGCCCTTTTTACATCACAGTAACAGTAAAATCCACCTACAATAGAAGGAAAGCAAGAGTTTAGGCTTTAAAAAAATCAATAAAACACTTTAGTGACACATTGACAAACTTGTTTTAGTGCAAAGGAAAAACAAAAAAAAATCTCACGATATTGGCAAAAAAAAATTTTCAATTTAGATTTTTGGTGGAATTCTTCAGCCCTACCTTAAAGCACGTGTCAAAGATTTATCTAGGTGCTTTATAGGGGATCTTATCTTAGATTTCTTAAAAAATATATATATATGTTTACTAACTATTGCAGACAGGGACTACTTCCTCAAAACCATAAATCTATGTTATTGTGTCATCTTTTCCTGTGACATGGCCGCTTTGTTTTCCCCCACCTCTGCTGCCTGTAAAACCCAAGCCAGCCTGATTTAACACACCTGCCCTCAATCATCGCCTCCTGTGTATTTAAGCAGGCTGTTTCCTTCTCCCTATGCCAGTTCATCTTTGTTTCTTCCAGAAAGCATTCCAGTCCTGTTCCCCCAAACTTTCTAGCCTTTAGTGGATTCTTTTTTAACTTTTTGTGTTCTGACTCTGCATCTGCCCAGTGTTTTTGGTTACCTCTGCCTTCTTGACTGATTACCAATGTACCGACCTTGGACTGTTATTAAACTACAGAATTTTGGAAACGATGAGTTGTCATTTGAGTCCTGCCTGCCCAATTTCCTGTCACATTTCCTTGATTCATAAGGCTATACAAAACCATAGCGTAAAGCAGTTTTCAAGGTTTTTGGATAATTCCTGTTTTTTAATTGTCGTTGGAACTGTATACAAAATGAATTAAAAACAGTGTTTGTAGTCTTTTGTGGCATATTAAGTCACTATATCCTCGATCACTATAATGGCCATAAATCATAAATATAATAAAGACGTACATGTTCCTTTCTCTAAGGGTTACTTGCTGCTAAATGCCAAACAGCAGTTTTTCTTTCACCCAAACAGTGTTAATTTCGTCAACCAGGACGATAGCGAAAATATTTCAATAACGCCCCTTTTTCCTGTGACAATGACGGGCAAAAAACTGTTTCCAGAAAATAAAAATATGACGAGAATAAAAAATTATTTTCTTTAGAGACTAAGACCAGACAAAATTTACAAGCCATGGATAAATGGACATTAAAAATATAATTGTTTATAATTAATTTGAAATTTGTAATTTTTAATATGTGTTTCTTGGACAACATAGAAGATTAGGCGTTGTTGCCCTGTTTGTCTCTACACGGCGCCTGTCCCACAGTGCCTATTGCTGCTCAAACAGTAGTAGCAGGGGGCTTATACTGTAGAATCACTGGTAGTAGTTAACCGTAGCTTGCTCAATTTCGCAGTCATGGCGTCGGGCTTGGACACCAGTGTACGTTTTGTTGGAGGAGCTGGGCGAAAACAATGCCTGGATGTATGGAGCAATTTCGTTTACAACACAAAGGACAACAAAACAACCTGCATGATAATAATAGAACATGCCGCCGATGCGGTGGTGGCCAAGATGTTGAGACACCGGAAGAAGGACGCCACCAAAGAATCTGCGGCTAAAATGAGTAAACTGACAAAAAATTGACTAAGACTAAAATTGATTTTCGTCATTTAGACTAAGACTAAATTGGGAAGGCTATGACTAAATATGACTAAGACTAAAATTGATTTTCGTCATTTAGACTAAGACTAAATTAGGAAGGCAATGACTAAATATGACTAAGACTAAAATGGATTTTCGTTATTGTGACTAAGACTAAATTTAAAAAAAAAGCTGGCGAAATTAACACTGCACTCAAACTAACATATTTGCGGATAATGTTACTATTAAGGGCTAAAGCAGTACTACCAGCTTTTCCTTTGTTTTTTGTTTTTTTGTACAAATTTGCAAAAATAAAGAATTGTGCCTCAGTTCTTTAGAATTTTACTGTAAGATTCATATTATAATCAGGCAAAAGTCATGTTTGTTAACGAGAGGCGTCACCCGTGACCCATTTAAGTTCTGTGCCTATGTTTCTTTATTTAATTTATTCGCAATTTGACTGTGAAATACTTTCTATCTGCAAAATTACGTATTTTTTTATCTAAACTTTTATGGTCTGGACAACCTTAATATGATTAACTTGGCCCATGGCTTAGCATTGTTTTACTATATTTTGAAAACTGTGACTGCAGAACTAACAATTGTGGAATAGCTTTTGTTTCTTTGTATTCTTTAGACTTGCAACACATGGGAATACCTGAATGGGCTATATCAATCACTCCTCTCTGTAACAGTGTGTGTGCAGTCTCTTCTAAATGTCTGCCTATTCATCTTCTTTCTTGCATATCAAGTCTGTTTCTGGTTTATCTGAAATGCTCCAGCCTTAATTTGCCTATCCATCTGCTCTTCAGCTTTCAAGTGGAGGTTGGATATGTGCTGATGTCATCTAGAAAATGGATGCTGATGGCAGTAATCGTTTTAACCTTTAATTGCAGTTTCCAGTCCACTTAAAAGTTCATGAAGAACCCAGATATATCTGCCAAGTTCTTAAATCATTTTTTTTTCAAGCATGTGTCTTTTATGTATTTACAGCTTTCTAAATATGTCATTTAGCCGAATATTTATTTTCCAAGCTTTAAGCAGTACCATCTTGAAAGAGTTTCTATTTTTCTCAATTTGAGCTTTTCTGTCTGACTTACTGAATAGCTCAGTAACTCAACTTCAGGTAGGACATATTTAAGTAAATAACTTTGAATGAACCAAGTTAAACTGAATAAAAATAAAGATAAAACTGCTTTGTAACCACAAAAGATAAAGGTTAGAAGTAAAATAGTTTAAAACATTACCAATTAGATGATGCAATAATTTCACAGCTAAGTATGGATTTTAGGTTTTTTTAGAAAAATTTAATATTACTTTGTTGAAGACCGAATGTCAATGACAAAGTGGGAATGACTCTCCCCCTCCGACAGTGATTATTTAAGTAACCCTTCCTCTCTCTCTTTGCGCTGTGACTTTCTAGTATGAGAGGAGGTGAGCGCTATGTTCAGTTAGCTCTGACTACGATTCAGAGGTAACTGAATGTAGTGACTTTCTTCCTGCGGTCTAACTACATGGTCTGTCCAAATTCTTCCCAGGCCCAAGTTTCTGCCTCTATAACCACCAAGGCTGCAGCCTATTTGGCCTCATGGTATCTTCTTCCTGCCTCAGTAGTCCCACAAGCCAACCAGGCTATATAGGACTCCTGTTTCAGCTTTACTACGAGTGTTGAGGGGTTGCTGCAACAACAGACATTGCAGACCTTATGGCCCTAGTTACATGCGGGCCATTTTGGAAACAGAGAGCAAGACTCTAGAGCCCCATTTACACAACCTTTTGAAACCTTGAAGAGAGCACAATAAATGGTATGCAAAACTGAACCGGACTGCACTAAATCGGTACTAGTTCGACAGTAGGGTCTGACCTGGTTCAATTCCGGCTCGGTTCTTAGATTACAAAGAGCGCATGAACACACCGCAACATTTCCATACACTCAGCCTCATGAAGCCTCATATAATCCTGAAATTTCAGATATTCTTAAATATACTAGCTTTCCTACTGTACCACACTATTTGCAGTGATGATTCTGCTTAGCAGTGTGATGGACCTCAACGTCTGTCATTGTTTCCTGCATCTGTATGCCCTGATTAGACCATCGTTTGTCTTATCCACTTCCCAAAAGCCAACTGTTTCAAGAAAATTTACCAAAGGCTGCGTTTTTCGCCTGACCCTCTGCAAATTATGAAACATCACAATGATAATAAAACATTACTTTCTGAATGTTATGGGCACCGTCATGTTGGTTTGCTTACCTCTGGAGAGCAGTAATACCATAGAACGCCAATAGGAGGCAAGGAACTGCGCTAGCATTGTGTGTAAATGGTCATGAGGAACCAAGCTAGGCACAGTTAACTAATCCAAGCTCAGCATGGATCGGTTTTCAGACGGTAGTGTAAATGGAGCTTATCTTTGACCAAGGTATCCACCAGACATTCCTAGCAGACCCCCATGAGTTGCTTGTGCAGGAGCCAGAGGCTAGGCTTGGCTTAACCTGACTCCGCCAGATGGATTTGCTCCGCATATCCAGCTGGAAACTTTCCATTAAAGTAATTTTGGGAAGGGGCGAAAATATTGATTAGCTGATTGGCCTATGTTGGTGATAGACGGGCCAAATAAACCAATCAGATCAACGAAGCATATGACGTACTAACAGAGCGACGACGAAGAGGAGCCAATTGATAGATCAAACTCTTGCCGAAACCAGTCGGGAGAAGAGCAAAAACATCTTTTCCTCTGAGAAAAGCCTCCAGAGCAGTGTTTTGCTCTTCTTTCAGTGAAGAAATACTGTGTAATTCCGATAAAACTTGCTCGATAGCCACGCTAACGCTAGTTTCATCGGGTGAAGCCGCCATGTTCTTTAGACTGAACTGTCGCGCTTCTCGTTACGTCACACCTCAACCCGCCTCAAAGCCAACGCTGATTGGACGTTCGTTTGGTGAACGGCTCCAAATTTTCTTTAATGGAGAGTCTCCAGACTGATCTGTGAGTGAAACCTTGAAAGCTTGCGAGATCAGGATGGTCTCACGAGGCTAGGCTTGGCTCATAAAACAAGAAATCAGCTTAACACTTTTTACTGCATTTAGAGCTGGAGCAGTGTAACTCAGCAAAAATGAGCTTGACAGATATCATTAACATTGTCAAAAGAAATGACTGACTAGTGCAAAAAACTGAAGAGGCTTAATCAGCATGGTGTGTCACTGTTGTTACATTGTTCTGTGATTTCTCATTCATAGGTTTGGCATGATAAATGAAACAGTTTATGACATCTACAGTATAAGGTTCTTATAAACTCCTCTGGTCAGTACTTACAAAGTAGGTGTAAATGCTTTACCAAGGGCAAGTCTGGGATTGTCAAGAGAGGTTGGATCCGTAAGATATTTAATTTGTTGAAGGCTTTACCTTCTGGTAATCACCTTCATGAAAATGTTGTTTATTTCTTAAGCTGTTGCTTATAATAATAAAAAAAAAACTTGAAGTTCATATTCACAACAAGAAATTGCTCAAAAATAATACGGACACAGAACGTATAGTGTTTCAGAATAAAATAAATTGTTTGAAAAAACATATATAGTATATTATTGATTATTGTATACATATTGACGGGTATGTAATAAAATATGATGATGCCAAGGATAACACAAAGGGATTTTACGCCAATAGGAATAGTAGATTGAAATCACATTTAAAAAAGCATAGGTGTTACTTACCTTAGCAGGTCTGTGATAGAGATATGAAATGGTTTCTTTTCAATATTGCAATATTGATATTTAGATTTCAAGCCATATACAGTATAAATAAAAAAAACAGGGTGAACATTTGTCAAGTTTTTGAGTGTTGGTGCAGACTTGAGGAATCAAAGGGACTTAGAGGCCACATGGAGGTGGCTACTTTCCTTTTTAGGCAAGTTACAGTAAATGTATTTGCAGTTCTGACAATCGACTGGCAAAAAGTATTAAATCAACTGAGTGCATCATTTACTATCTAGACAAAAAGTATTTAAAAAATAGGACATTTGATTAGTTCTCATACTTGTATTTCTAAAGCATCTAGATTTTTAAGAAAGTTATTGTTTAATTTGTTACTTTGTTAGAGATGCTTACAATCACCTGTCAGTTTATTACTCCTTGTCATTTAAAATGTCTTACTGTTTTGTACATTTCTCAAGTTTCTTCCCTTGTAGTCATAATCTGTGCAGTCATATTTAAGTCAAACCTTCTGTTTCTCCATCTGCTCAGTATTTGTTTGGTCTCCTATATGCAAAATTCAGTTAGATTAACAACCATTGTTTGCTGCTTAATGTATGTGTCCAATAAAGGTTTTAACAAAAATGGAAGCAAATAGCCAAAGTAAACCTGTTTGGCTTAGAGTTCGCATGTGAAATAATGTGTCAGGCTGTTTGATTCCCCCAAAGTTTAGAAAAAACAATAATGCCACAGCTCTGATGTTTTTGATTCAGTTTTTTTTTTCTTACATTTTCAAGCTCTTACTGCTCAAAACCTACACAATACAAACTCAACTCAAAATTTCTGATAACAAAAGGAGACAGATGATGAAATGATTAGCAACAAATGAAAGGACAAATTTTTTGTAGGGGGGATGGCACCTTCACCCACATGTGTTTTTGGAGACGACACCTTCACTCTGACAAAGGAAAAAAAAGTTGTCTTAAAATGGATGACATTAAAGTGGAGTAAACAGTGCACTTATAAATGAGGGCAGACCAAAATATCAAATAAATGTCAGTATTTCTCAGCAGTTATGTTTAAATGCAGACCAAAGACACGTACATTTAACCAGCTGATTATCTCTCCCTCCTCATATTTCAGTTTGTGTGGTTCTTGACATTTTTACAGTGTCTATGTCACTGACTTTGTGATCAACATTTATTTTAAGTTCAAACCAACAAAACAACTAAAGCTGAAAGTATCTGTTTTATTTTGCTTCCCATCATTTACTATCTGATTTTAGGCAACTGCAGTTCCTGATTTTCTCCCTGTAATCAGGATCTAAAACACCTCAATGTCGTTCACCTGGAGTCTGTGATCCTCCTTTGTTTGTTGACCTATCTTCATGCAGATTCTCTTTGCCAGTTCATCCTTTTGTTCCTTTGAGTCGAGCATTCCAGCCTTTTTTTTAATCTGAAATTAGCTTTTCTAGTAATTTTTTGACCCTGCTTGTTTTTGGACCTTTCCCAGCCTCTGTTTTTTTTTTTTGTCTTTTTTTGTTTGTTTTTTTTACTCCTACTTCCATTGGATTTTTTCCCCCAGTATATAAAAAAACCTAGAACTTGATTCCAACTTAAATTTTTAATTTAGAAGTGTAAAAATTTTATTGGATTCAGACAAAAGTACATATTTAGAACTCTTAAAGTTATGTAGATCCAACACAAAAAAAATTATTAGAGCAATGCTAAAATTAAGTTAACTTTATGTGAACATTTTATTTTAACAAACAGAGAAAATAAGTAGTTTCTACAAAGAATAATCTTGTTGGATCTACGTAATAAAATTATGCAAAAAAATTCATTATAATTTTTAAGTATATAAAAGAACCTAGAACTGTCAGGTCTAGCATTCGGTCCTCTTTTCCTGAGCCGTACGACATTTTCTAATTCCTAATATTGCTAATTTCAATACACTTCGTGATACCTGCACCACAGCTATTAAGAGCAATGCTATTGCCTAGTAGATATTAGATGATGCTAAAGGTTGTTAGAACTATAGAAATCAGTTAATGGAGAAATACTAGATATGTTATATAGAAACTGTCTGCCAAAGATGTCCATCATAGGCCAGGGTTGATAATGGGAACTATTTCAGTAATCTGGGCACAACATGCACTCTTAGTCTTGTATGCTATTACACAATCTATCAGTTATCACCCAAGCTGTGGCACATTTTCCTCTGACATGTAAGGCAGTGCAAAACCTGTTGTAATGATGTGTCTAATGTTTATATATTTTTAAAAAAACATGAGTTGGTGCTCTTCACTCATCCTGCTATCTTGCAAGAGCCTCAGCACTAATCTTTGTAATCATTTCTCTACCTTATTTAAAGTGTTAAGGTACAGTTTACTTATGAGTCATGCCTTTAAAAAGTGTTTTTATTCCTTTGTCATTGCTTCTGGGGTTAAAAAGGCTGGGAAAAGATGTAGAGGTGTCTGACTGCAGACAGAGAGTGTAGCTCCGTTATTAGACTTCTGTCAAGGTTGGTGGATGTTGTTGAGTACCCAATTACAGAGTAGAAGGAGATGGGTTTTGCAGATTTAATTTATAAGCAAATGGCAAAAGAAGCATAAATCCAGAAATAGGAAACCAAAAACCAGGTGAGGAGTAAACTAATGAAGAGAAACTAGCACTGGGGAACTGCACAGGAGGAGTGTACAGTATGGGAGACAGAACAAAGACTGGGCTAATCAGCTGACAAGGAGCAGGTGTGGATAGAAGCAACTAGAAACTAGGTGAAAGAGGACTGGCCCAAGAGGGTGACAGAAACACAAAATTCACAACATTGCTTTTCTCTAAACGCAAAATCCCAGTACATTTCAAATCAAACAAGACCCTTAGACAGAGGCTAGTGCATCCTATATATAAACCCCCCAGCCCTAAGATGAGTGGGGTGGTGTATGCAGTTCAGTGCAATGAGGAATACTCTGATCTTTATATTGGAGAAACCAAACAACCTCTCCACAGACGCATGGGCCAACGCAGGTGAGCTACCTCCTCCAGACAAGACTCTGCTGTCCACCTGCACCTTAAGGACAAAAGACATTCGTTTGAGGAGCAGAAGGATCACATTTTGAACAATGAAACAGGTGGTTTGAAAGGGGTGTAAAGGAAGCCATTTATGTTAAGAGAGAAAAACCAACCTTAAACAGAGGGGGTGGACTCAGATTTAAGTTCTCAAAAACCTTCAACGCAGTGATAGAGTTGATTCCTTCCATCTATCATCTCAATCCTCATCGCCATGCAAGGGATCAAAACATCTCACCTGGTCAGCCAGGCCAACAATGACCCTAACGATTCCCTTTTCAGAGGCATGGGCCAGTATCGGGTTTTGCAGACCAACAACGACCTCAACATATCCCCATTACTAAGCTGTGGACTTGTTTTTTGGTTCAATTTGCATGTTTTCAAAGCCATAACAAGGCTTTGTTGGGCTACTCTAAAAGTCTGGAACTGAAAAATGCTACTCCAGAAATTTTGAACTGAGAAAGCTTTCTGGATGGGAAGCGAAACATCTTCAGACTTGGAAAACAACATCCAGTGGTTTGCTTTTTAACTTTTTAGCTTTTTTGAATTGCTAGAAAACAACTACAATGACACAAAATGGGAAAGAAACTAATGACCAAGAAAACACAAAATCACAGCTTAACTGAAAACCCAAAAAGAAACTCAAACAGAAGTCCAAAAAGGGCAGAGCAATGACAACTTTCTATTATTTGCTTATAAACATATTATTTTACTATTGAAATCTTCCCAACCACAATTGACACAAGTATGACTCCATAATATCTTTAGCCCATTGAAGGTGGGTAAAAAAAAGATTTTAACTTTGGGAGTTATTTAAAAACTTGTATACTTATTTTTAGAACAATATTTTAAGCTCATAACATGTTAAACAGAAAATATCCTTAAATAACAATCTTTGTATTTCTTGATGTACTTTGGACATGCTTTTCAAAAATTAAGGTTATGAAAAAAGATTTTATGAGTCCAATTGTTTTTACAAACAATCTATTCTACACAACCATAAAAAAGTTTTCATTATTTAATCGTATTAAAACTTCAAAATAATATCGAAAATGCGGCATAAACACTTAACATTATAGTCTTTAAAGTTTGTAAGTGTTGTCAGAAAACTGTAACTTTACCCACCCTTAAAGATTATAAGCACAATATAATTTCACATATGGCCTGTTTCTTGTATTAGTGCATTTGGCATTTTATAATTGAGTTGTTTAAAATTGAGGAATTGCCAGCATCATTTGAATTAATTTCCTTTGCGATGTACTGTGCAGCTCAAACAAAGTATATGTTGCATGTTTCTAGCTGCTGGAAACAAGTGTAACAAATGAATTGTCTTGATGTCTTCTTCTTCAGTCTTCCATTGGATGGAGGTCCAGAAAACACAAATTAAAACCCACAGTGAATGAAGGAGCTGCATCAACCTTCTCCCCAAAACTCTGTCTCTTAATTATAAATTCTCTAAATCATTTACTTTTACAATGATCATTCCTCAGCGATCATTCCTCATGTAAAAATGATAGCACTTTTTCCTAAATTTTACATAAAGTCTCCACGTCAGCAACAACAATTCCCAACGAGCATCCAAGGGTTAAACATAAATTTTTAACAACTAATTATAAATATCACAAATTTCTCCACAGAGCAACAATTTCTCAGCTTTACCAATTCCTTTTAAAAGACTTAATCATCAGGAACTATGAGAAGACACTGCTGCAATATTACAGAGACAAGCTACTCCAAACAGACAGTAGTAATAAATATGTAAAACACCAGCATAAAAAACAAAGAGAACAAATTTACCATACTGTCTATCACCATCAGCATTTGATGAGAAGTGGTCAAATCAGTCCTAGTATTGATATTAATACCAATGCTGGTGTTATTATTGAACCATATTTGTGTTCCAAATTGCTTTGAAACCTTTTTTTGTTAACATTCCATTGTTCGATTGTTCAGCTGTAACAATAAAGTGAAATTAACAAAATTAATTGAACAGTTTCATGATACATCAAGCTTAAATATAAAAAGTATATGTATCAATATTGGCAACAATGACCCTTAATTAATTTGATATTGGATGGATAATAAAATTCAAGGTTTCATCCAGCTCTACATCTGGCCTTCCTGTTTCTCAATGTAGGCTTATTTTTCAGTCCATCGATCAGGTTGGTGGAGCGTTCATACACTCATACCTGTATATTAGCATACTTTTCCATCCTATTTTTTGCTTGAAGATATTAACAATATATTTCAGTATAGAGTATCTATTTTACTTTGGTTATTTCTATTTTTACTAAATGATAATTTGGTCATCTAATTACTGATTATTGTACTTCAGCTTTTTGTCACTGTGGTATATGGTAAAAAAACGGGGAAAGGTGAGAGAAGAGCCAGGGAAAGAAAGTCAGGGCATAGACTACTTTACTCGCCCTGCTCATCAGTTTGCACTGATGCGCTGAGCGCAGTTTGTTTAAATATAATTCAGTCACAATTAAAAATTGTAGTATTCATCAATTATGATGTATTACTTCTATTCCTCTCTGTCCAAACATCAGGATCCTGTTATGTACTATAGATTGTTCATTAGATTAACTAGAATAAACAGCCTTATGGCTTTTGTCCTTTTTTAGAATAACAGTACAGGGAGGATGCTGTAGGTTTACTGTAGGTTATTATACAAATACATATTCCCCAAAAAGACAGTTTGGAAGCTATGCTGCAAGACTGTTTGTTTCCATTCATGTGCTTTAACGACTATCAGTTGAATACCTGGTGGTCAAAATGCCAGGGCCAGTTGTTTGCCCCAGTGACTTAGACTTTGACTTCTTTATTTGTCATTCTGTATGCACAGAGTGCATACAGAACGAAACTGTGTTGCATACAGCTTATGAACATTGCATTGGTATTTCCGGATTGTTACACACGAGTTATACAAAAAGTGCAGCAGTGGTCAAAGTGTAAACAGTGCAGTGGATAAAGACAGTGTGCAAATTGCAATGGTTCAGTGCAGATAGGTATTTGTGCAAAAATGTGTTATTTCCTTCGGTTGAGAATAGAAATGAGATGAACTTAAAGAGCTAAAAGTTAAACGTTCAGCAGCATTTGATGCCCAATAATGTGCAATAGGTGCAGAGTTCACTTTGTGATCAAAGTCTGATGGCAGTGGGGAAGAAGCTGTTGCAGAACCTGGTGGATCTGCAGCGGATGCTGTGGAACCTCTTTCCAGAGGGCAGCAGGGACAACAGTCCATGGTGGGCGTGTGAGGGGTCTTTGAAGATATTTCGGGCTCGGGACACACAGCGCTGTGATGAAATGTCCTTAATGGAGGGAAGAGAAGCCCCAATGATTCCTTCTGCTGTCCTCACCACCCTCCTCACGTTCTTCCAGTCGGACGCTCTGCAGGCTCCACACCACAAAGAGAGACAGCTGGTCAGAACGCTCTCTATGGTGCTTCTGTAGAAGTGCAGCCCTGTATCTAACATAAGAGAAAGTGGAACAGCTGAGGCAGAATACAAATGAGCTAATAAGGCTATATCAGAAGGAACCTGGAAAAACAGCAAAATGAAGAGAACCTAAACTCAAACCAACCAACCAACATTTTAACTTAGCCTTTTTGTCTTCTAATGAAATCATTATGAAAGGCATCCTCGTGCACAGGTCAGGTCATCAATACTTCTTAAATACCATGCTTCAAATAGGCAATCAACATTTTCTATCTCTATTTCAATACTTATAACAATCCTATGCATGATATCTCGGAAGACGCCTAGCCTTTAGCTCTTGTAAATATGTTGCTTCACATAATAAACCAAACAGAAGGTTGATTCAGGGCATTTACAAAGCATTCAACTGAAAATCAAATGACAAAATGCTACATCATAGCGGAACTAACTTTGATGTGATCTGATGAGACAAAGATTGCGATTAAGTAAAAGACTCAGTGAACCAGGACACTCAGAGTGGCTCTGGGCACTCGTCGTTATGGACATACATGTAGTACGATGGAGAAAATATGCTCCAAAAGTATAGCTTTTGCTGTGATACACACAGTGTTTGCTTATGATAAAATAAGTTAACATACATAAGCTTAAATCAACCATATTTGATTATTACCCTTTCACCGCAAAATATAGATTCAACTTATTTTCTATGTGATCAATATGCTATTCATAGATTTACATTGATCTAAGGTTGTATTTTCTGCTTCTGGCTAAGTAAATTAACTCCATAAATGAAGGAGGTATCCATGACCCACTGACTGATAGTACACAATAACTACATCCAGCAGATGGATAAACATGTTCTAGATTGTTCTGTGCTTCTGTTCTCTTATGTTTTATAACATATTTCTAAGCATATATTTAAGCACAGAGATTCTAAAATTTCTCCAAAAGATGATCACTCTACTACAATCCACTACAAATACCACTGGCGGCCAGTGTCTATCAGAGAGAAGTGATGTGAGGGTCCAAAGTAAAGACCTGTTCAACATATTTGATACATTTAGCACAGTCTTTTTTTTTTGGGGGGCGGGCTCCACGTTTTGTTATGCTGTGGACTCATCTTGTATTGTGTTGAACTGTATTTTGTTGTATATTTTGCTGATGGCAAAGCATTTCAATGGTACGGTGGCCCAGAAGTGAAAACCACATCAATAAATCTTTAAACACAAGTACAAATTAAAAACCCAATTACAAACTGAACAAATAATTTTCAAAAACAGTATATTCAGATTCTAATATTGTGTTTCTGAATAAGTTGTTGTGTTTTTGAAAATATTGTATATTTTAAATTGTTGCATTTCTTAATTTTTAGTTTTGTTTATTAAGATTGTTGATGTAGTTTTGCAGTTCAGCGCCCCCGTACACACCATATATATATATATATATATATATATATATATATATATATATATATATACGTATATATACGTTCAAGCATAATCATCAAAATGACAATGAATGATAACTCTTTGTGTGGAACTTATATATTGTACAGTAAGTTTCACAAGCTAAAAAATGGAACAATGTCATTTTAGCAATCCTTTAGACTTGCCCTTATGAGGATGTATCTGGAGGAAACCTGAGATACCCACACACCCCCATGTAGGGATATAAACATAAAACTAATTTAAAGTGGATTTATTATGCTTATTACTTTTGTAGAGTTGTTTTTTTCTTTTTAACTGTTGTGCAAGAACTTTAATGTCAATGTCATGGCATGTAGCTGGCCTCCGCCCACACGCCTCACAGCAAAAATTTTTCCCCAAAAAAGTTTAAAATATACACATTTGAATAAATCATAACAAAAGATCAGTTTTTCTCTTTAACATAATAGTTTTTACCCAAACCTTATTTCTATTTGGCGTGCTTACTTGCAAAATCCTAATATTTATATTAGTGTTTAAAAAATGGTTGTTAAAAACCCCAAAATTAACTTTCTCCCCAAGCTTTTCTCTTACATTTATTCACTGTCAATGCATGGATTGAAAAACCTTTATCCAACTGTTTTATCTACTTATTTGCTGTCTCTGTTTCATAATTTTTGTATTGTTTTAAATTATTGATAGATGACTCACTTGGCTTTAAATGTCATACTTATTTATTAATAGTGTGTTTAGCAGCACAGGTTTTACCTTAGCTGAGCATGTCTTTAGAACAAGTTGTGGACCAGGTCCAGATTTTCTTGCCATTGAGTCATATTACAGATAGAGTAATTATGATCCATTGTGTGAACTTTGAGAAATACTGCTCTTAATTGCAGTGTGTGTTAGTACTTCCAATGTTGGGAACTTTGCAGAGGCAGCATTTTTAATAGAAAAAATGGTTTCCATCCTATGCACATTTACAGAACACGATGGTTCTTTGATTGAACTTTCACCCAAGCTCTTAATCTTCTATGCTACTCAGCATTAATAATGAAAAAGCATCACTTCTCCTCATCCATGAGTCAGAAATTAACCCTCCTGTAAGTCACTAGGATTATACTACGCTCTATTTAAAAGGACCTATAGCAAGACGAGATAAAAAAGGGACAGAACCTCTGACAGAGAAATCCCCACTGTATCTAATATCAAGGTTTGTCATCCAATTCTGTACAATGTATGTTGATATTCTGCAAGCCGTTTTTGTCACTGATCGTCTAGAATGGCACCAAAGTTTTGAAGTTTTAAAACTTCAAGGATTTATTTTATAGACAGTACAATTCAATGGTGGAACTGTGAATATATGGATTAAAATAAAACTTATCCCTGCCAGGGTCGTGAGGGGAGCTAAATGCAGAGAGTTAAATTTGTTTTACAGGTGACAATAAAAAAGCTGGGGAAAAAAGTGACATAGTCCTTCCACAGTGTCCCGGTTTGCCCCCCTGGACCTCCTCCATTTGTGACAAAGCAGCCACAACAATCCATCTATCGATCTCCCGCTCCATTCTCCCACTTGTACTGAAACCCTTCCTTTGTACTCATTCCCCTTAAGACATATTGAGGAGAATAATTTTCAAACAGAGCATTTTGAGCACAAATTAGCTAGGAAGTGGTGAAAGGCAATGATAAAGCTGATTATTTTTTTGTTATTTTGAGCATATTACATTAGGTGTTCGATATCAGCCTGTTTTTTTTTAGTGCAGTCCTGTTTCTCTGACTGTTACTTGCTAGATCTGCTCTCTTCATCCTCTGGCATGAGAGCTGGCTCGGAGCTCCTCTGCCTGGCTGTGTGTTTCCTGGACAGGACCACTAATGAACCTGGTTTACAGTTGCCTTTTGTATCTCTGCTTCTTACTGTATGTCTGCTTCTGTCTCCTTGAACCCCAGTCCGTTTGGACATATGGTCATTCACAATGAGGCTGGATCTGCTGGAGGTTTCTTCCTGTTAAAAGTGAGTTTTTCCTCTCCACTGTCGCTACAAGCATGCTTAGTGTGAGGGATTTCCTTCGACTCAATGAGCTGAAGCAAAACTTTGAATCTATTTGACAGTATGATCTGTTTGAATTGTAAAGTTCCTTGAGATGACATGTATCATGATTTGGGGCTATATAAAACTAAATTGAATTGAACTGAACCTCATACAAATAATTCACGACACATATTACAAAATTTTCATATTGTGAATTTTGCATAATATGGGACCTTTAGTTCCTTAAAAATAAATGTTGATGTTATCTCATCCATCCAGCAAGCAAATTACAAGTCAACAAAGGACAAAAAACCATGCCTCTGCACACACAGAAATACAAACTTTAAATGGGTAATTATTTAAAAAAAATTATAGTTATATGTATTTTTAACAGTTAGGGGAAACCAGTGTATCCAGAGAGAACCACTACACGGTGTCATGATCTGGCCTGTTTGCTCCTCCTTAATTAGTAATTCCATTCACCTGTCATTTTCACTCCTTGCCTCAATTATAATTTATTCCTCTCACCTGTTTCCTCTTGGTTATATTCATTTCAGCCTGAGCATTTAGTGCCAGATCATTAACTGTTTTTCTGTTAGCCTGTCTGTTTAGTTTATTTTCTTGGTTCATGTCCTGGATCCTGGCAGCCAGTGGAAAGAGGGTTTTGTGTTTGTCTCGTCTCCTGATCGTCCACTTTTCCTCCCCTGCTGAGTCCTCTGGGTTTTTGGCTCTATATGTGGGGAGGTTCAGTTTTTATTCAAGTAAGCCTGGCTCCAAGGTGGAGACCAGTTTAAAGGTCCTTCATCAAATTCTGGTTCCACGTCCTGTCTCGGCTACCCTCTCCTACTGAGTCTGCTCATCTGCACCTGATCCTGTCTGCTCCTGTGCGTGACCACCTGGTCACGCTTTCGGACCCTGTCAGACTCTGAACCCTCCTGGGAGCCTGTGGATGCCTGGAAGTCTGGATCCTGCCACCTGTTTCTGTCCCTGTCTGTTCTGGATCACTGACCAGGATCGGCTTCCAGCATGTCCTCTGGGACTGCAGCACTTGGGACATTCTAGGACTGGACTGTTAAATCAGGTAAGTGACCAACTCAGATAATCATCTTCTGTCAGATGATCATGGTCACTTACCTGTGTTTCTCCTGCAGAGTTCTGTGATTGGGCAGTGCCCCGCTCCCCATCCTGCAGTGTCCGCGAGCCACAGCTCCACTTTATTTTTTGTTAATTTAATAAACCTTTTTGAACTTTCCTACTGACTGTCTCTCCTTGAATACTGGGTCCATCTGACCTTGTTTCCTGACACACGGACAAAGAGAAGATTCAAACTAAATACAGAAAGAACCAATGGTGGTAATCAATCAGAAACGTTGATGCTGCAAAGCAAGTGTTTTTAATGCATCATCAAGCAGGGGGGTTCCATTTGAACGACTATATATAACTATAAAATACAGCAAATCAATCTCTCCAGTGTTTGCAAAAATTTTCTGAATGTCACCTTTTCTAATAAATTTTTGTATTTAGTTTATCCTTATAAAAATCAAGATAAAGCTACATATGGATAATTAAGAGTTCCTGAATCTTCAGAGGCGGCCCTTTCTCTTCGGTGAGTGGGCTAGTCCAAACCAGAAGCTCTCAGCTCCTGGAAGCTTCTGTAACCCCATCTAAAGGCATCAAAGGTATTTACAACACACAAGACAAAAATCCCAACCTAGGGAGAGAGCAGTATCTGTTTAAATGCCCTTTTGACATTGAGACACAGACATTGAGACCCGACACATCTCTTTATGGGTCCCTTAAGAGGTAGCACTCTGACCCATGGAAGACAGAAAGCTACAGATCTGTAAGGTTAAAGCTAGCATTCAACATTAATTGTTGTGGCCTTTTTATTTATTCTCTTTTGTGCTGCCCCATTTTCCTCCAAAAGACTGTACTGAGTTCACATTCCTTGTAATTTCATATTTCTTTAAAGCTTTAATAATAGCCCCTGGGATGTCATTTCTGAAAGACATTCAACTTCTTCCACAGCAAAAACAAGGAGACAAGCTTAATATACAAAGGGTGATGAACCCCATGGGCATCAAAACTGTTATTTTATAATCTTTTTTAAATTAACATTGCTCTGTGCTTACTGCCTTCCCTCTACTGTTCCAAATGTGGCCCAGGTCCTAATTGACAGATTTAAACTAAATGAAATTGAAAACTCACACAGAGATAAAAATTACAGAGTTACTGTTCCTGCCACCCCACTGCAGTCCAAATGTGAGCCTAACCATTCTTTTTCCCACAATTCGTGTGTTCTCCTACATTGAGGCATCATGCTCTGTTAATGGGTTTTGTTTAAGCGAACGGGTATCATTATGCTCATGTCCTGTAGTTTTGTTTTTCCTTCATAAAACAAAAAGAAGTCATTGTCTGTGGATTGTGCCTGATGCTGAGTAAAGTCTATTTGGGATGTGTGTGTGTGGATAATAAGCCTTAATGGATCACGTTAAGTGAAGACCTTGAAATAAACCAAAGGCATTTCATGGATGGATTATATTATTTTCATTCTTCCAAACAGCATGACTTAAGTATAAAAGTAAAATGTTGTGGAAATAATTGATTTAGTTTTGGATGAGGGAGTTTAAGAACCAAATTAAAGAGCAACAGTTGATATTTTTCTGTATAGCTCCCAGTTAAGATTTTTTTCAATCTCAATTTATCCTTGCAGCCCATTCCCTTTTCTCGCTCACCTAGAGTCAGTGCCAGCTCCTTCACCGGCACTCTGCAGTAGATGTAACTCTTACATCACCCCTCTCTCATCATTTCAGAGGGTGCTGGAGAATATTGAGCACTCTCTTGCCCTCATACTGACATGAATATTGTGAAACTACAGTATATTCATTTTTTTTATGTTTGGTGTGAGAGCATTTCAAAGAAGGAGGTGCATTTTTGGTCACACATGAAGATGTTAGAAAAGCTTGATTTCACCTTGACTTATTTCTTTGTCGTCCTCTCTCCTTGACTGCTTGATGATGTGCAATTTTTACACGGCAACCGACCTTATTCATCAGGAGACGTTTCTGCATTTGAGACCGCTGCGTCTAATTCTCAATACCATCATTCCTTGTACGCATTGATTTTTCTTCAATGCAGTAAGAATGTTATTGATTCAGAAAGAAAGACAGAATAACTCATGGAGAGGAAGCTGTTTGCTACTCCTACATTGAGCGATGTGCCACAATAGTTATGTCATCCGATAAGAAACAGAATGCCATTTTCTCTTCATACTTCTGTTTTACAGTCAAATAAATCTGTTATTTTAACACAGCATGCATGAAACATTATTTTTAAATATAGTACTTTGCAAAAGTATTCAAGCCCCTTGTTTTTTTTCTTATTTTGTCATGTTGCAGTTTTTCATTTATTGATTATTTCATTGAGGGTTTGTTGTCGCTAAAAAAACTAAAATTACTGAATAGTTTTAAGGTAAAAGGAAAATGAATCTTTTTAAGAAAAGATTAGACTAAAAAACCATAAACAGTGTTTATTTGTAGTGACCCATTTTTATTCCGATACTCCTAAATATAATGCCTCACAAGTCACCTGACCAGTAAGGAGAGTCAACCCTTAACTGAGTTAGGCCCCGTCCACACGAAGTCAAACCCTGGCCTAAACGCACAAATTTTTCACCAAACCAGCCTCTCATCCATACGAAGCCGGCGTTTCGGGGGTCTGTAAACGATCTTTTTTTTATTAAGCCTTCAGAGTGGGAAGATTTTGAAACGCCGTTTTCGCGTTTCCATCTTTACGCTCTAACCGCATTTTTTTCTTACACGCATGCGTCATAGCGTCGCCTCTAAACACGCATGCACGACACAGTATCACAACAACAATGGCGCCGTACTGTGTTGAATGGGCTTACAACAGAATCTTCTTCTTCTGGAATATCTCCAGGAAGAACAGAGCAATATCGAGGACATAGTTCAGCACCTGAATTTGACTGAACCACGAAAATGGACCCGCAGGGTCATTTTCCGGTTTTCGGGTTTGGTTGTTGTATAAATATTACTGCGCATTACCAACATTTCGTTGCCTGTTTTCACCTATTTTTGCTTTGGCACCACAGCGCCACTTACATGCCTGGCATACATTTTGCAGCGTTTTCATGCATTCGTGTGGTCGATCACATTTATTTTACGTCTCCGTCTTTACGACAAACGTTCTGGAAAATATAGGCGTTTCGTGTTCGTTTTGACTTCGTGTGGACAGGGCCTTAATCTCAATGTATGCTTGAAAACAATAAAGAAGAAACAACATGAAGACCAAAAACACCACATCAGGAGGAGCTAAGGTGGCAAAATCTGTTGACGGGACATCAAGTTGTCATCTTCTCTGCAAGTCTTTTCTTATTGCATTGTGAAAAAGATAAAGCCATGGTTAAATTCAGTTTGCATACATGTGAAGCACTATTGACCTGATCTTCAAGGATTTAAAAAAATATGTGCAATAAGTAGGGGTGTTGTGTGTGATCTACAAAGATTGCTTGTGCAAATGCTAAGATATGCAAACCCGTTTGCATATCTTAGCATTTGCTTGCGTTTACGGCAGTCTTGCTTCTGTTAGTGTGCCCAAAGGCAGCTGTGGCTACGATGTATTAGACAAAACAGGAGTGAATACCACTGTTATGATTATAATATTTACCTATATTGTTCATAAATCTCAATAGGTGTT
Organism: Cyprinodon tularosa; assembly: GCF_016077235.1. NCBI lineage: Eukaryota > Metazoa > Chordata > Actinopteri > Cyprinodontiformes > Cyprinodontidae > Cyprinodon > Cyprinodon tularosa. The sequence goes on along the minus strand of NW_024038734.1, from coordinate 2,065,483 downwards.
CCACTATGAAGCATTGTTAACTTTTGACATGTGTTGGATAAATTCAACCCTGATAAGTGGTTAATGCAAACTATCTAAAGTGTTGTTCCAACTCTCTCAGCATTAACTGTTAAACCCTTTTTAAAATTGTTATTTTAACTATCTAGTTTTGACAAAAATTGACACTTTAAAGGTATTAAATTTACTTCCCTAGGATTTGAATTGACACTTCTCTGAGTGCACTGGAAAAAATCAAAATCTAGATAAGTCATTTTTTTCTTAAAATAAGTGCATTTGTTCTTGAATTGAGGAGATAAAAAAAAACATTTTGCCAATGAAGCAAAACAATTTAGATTTAAAATAAGAATTCACAACTGGATTATCTTATTTCAAGTGAATATCATCTAATTATCTTATTTTAAAAGTAAAGCTACTCATTCTATTGGCAAACTATCTTATTTACCTATTCAAATTAAGAGTAAATACACTTAATTTAAGAAATTTGTACTTATTTCTAGCTCGTTTTCCCAGTGTGCAAATACATGACACCCTTTTTCAATTTGTAATATTAAATATTTTGAAAGTTATCCATTTTAATTCCTCCTCTTCACAGTAATACACTTCTTTGTGTGTGTAGATGTGATACACATCTGAGGATGGTAGCACTACCATGACAATTACCATTTTATTTATGGTTATTCAAGTAAATTTCCCAGGTCTAGTATCATGAACAGCAGCTTACAGTAGATTTCATACTTAAAATCTTTACCTGCTTCTTTTCAAAACTGTCAACCAGTTTTATCTTTAAAAAGACAGAAGCTCAGTTGGGTTTATATTTGGTGAGTCACTCATATATTTAGGATTTTTTTTTCAATGCCTGGGTACATTATCCATTTGCATTGTGAAGCATCGTTCTGTTACTTTAACAGGGTTTGACTAATATAAAATGTAGCTGTATGCACTCCAGAACCCATCCTGCCTGTCATATGCTCAACAAAGAATGATGACCCAGTTCCTCCGACAGAAATATGTGCACGTGCTTTGACTCTGCCTCAGTCGTGTCTGACAGGTGATGTCGAAAGCTTTGGATCATGAGGCATTTCAAGTCATTTCTAAAATCTTCTCTTGCCATCATTCTGGTATTAAGTTATAAAAAAAAAATCTGCTTTGTGAACGATTTTGAAATGCTGCTGAAAATTCTGCTTTTAGGCAATATTGTACATGTGTAAAGTTCCTGTAATAAATCTTTTCGATTTAATTTCCCTTTGCAGATCCCCCTCCACACTTACACCTTTGATAAAATGTGCCACTAATTTAAATTAGTAATATCAGGCGTTTACTTATGAGGAAAATAAATTTGGTTCCAGTTTTTCCCTTTAGTTTCTTCTTCTTTTTTTAAAAAAATTCAGTCGTCAAAAAATATTTGCACCTCTTGTGATTTCTTTAAAATATTCACAACTGAGCATTTTTGTAAGTATCTAGGAAATTGTATTCAGTTATCAGTGACTTCCTTGGGCTAAAATCATCAGATAAAACATAAGCTAATAACTCCTTCAAACTGGAAATACGATAGTACGTGTGATTCAAAAATGAAGATTTGTATTTGATCTTCCTAAAATGGCTGAAAATAACTGATCTCCTAAACTTTCACAGTTTTTATTCATTCACTCAGAGACTCAGGATATAGAGGTCTTGCTTGGTGATGCAGGTACCATGAACTGTCCATGATGAGCAAGCATAAAGCGACAGTGGAGAGGAAAAACTCCCCTTTGGGAAGAAACCTCTGGCAGAACCGGGCTCAACATGGTGGTCTTCTGCCGGACCAGTTGCAATGAGACGAGGGATGGTGACGACTGGGATTAATACACTCTGATGAGGTTGGGGTAGAAGTCATGTCATGGAAGACGACTCAACTACGATGGCGGAGGAGGGGATGGAGGTGGGTGAATTGTCGTCTGAATAAAATCTGACATTGCGTTTGCTGGATAGCGGGCTGAGACGGGGATTTGAAGGTGCTTATGACGTGAAAGCAGGATGCTGATTGGGCTTCGTGGAGGAGTAGTTTGAAGCTGATTGGCTCGCGTCAGAGACGGATCAGCTTCTGATGGATGAGGTAAGCCAGAGTTTCTTCAATTGAACTTCCGCTAGAGCTTCATTTCAATCTGAAAAACTCGCACAGAGAGAAAAGATAATTAGAAGAATTTTATTGATAGAAGTATAGTCTTTGGTGCTCAGGCCTCGGCAGGAACATTCGTGCTGAATTATGCTTTAACATGCATAAGAAGATGAATGTGAATAGGGATGTTCCCCCCAAAAAGCCGAGGTCGAGGCCGGAGAGTCCGTATGCTCGTAAGGCATACACTAGGGACAGAATAAAAGAATGTGTAATGAAATGCTGAGAAGGTTTGCAAACAACTTACCGAGCCAGGTTGTTGTTGAGGATGGCGACCACGGTTGACGCCGAAAACTTACCGATGATGATGATGATGATGATGAATCTTGCGGATGATGCTGCTGCTGCTGATGATGATGATGATGATGATGAATCTTGCGGATGATGATGAATCTTGCGGATGATGATGATGATGATGATGATGAATCTTGCGGATGATGATGATGACGATGACGATGATCAGTGTTGGGAAAGTTCTCTTTCTACGTGAACTAGTTCAAAGTTCAGTTCACACATTTTAAAATGAACTAGTTCAGTTCATAGTTCACAATTCCAAAAAACTAACTAGTTCATAGTTCTTTTTTTTTCATATATTGCTCAATTACACCATAGCCTACTGTAGAACCACAGACGGCAATTATTTTATCAGTTGTAACTCTGAAACTGTGCGTCAGATTTCATCTTCATATCCAGTTTTGAATCCTTATCCAACCAGGGTTTACATTAGCATTGAGGGGACAGCATTTCCCCATTGTTGCTTTAATGCTTTGTTGCTGTCCATTCACTTCACACTAGTAGCAGCTGCAGCTTTCACCCCTACAGTATATTCTCAAAAACATCACGAAACATGTGCTGCTTGAATGGTCTTTTTTATGAGGAATTATTAAAAGAAAAATAGGAAAGTAGTCTTTAAGGTGCAAATGTTTTTTTTTATTTTAATAATTTTTTCCATTTGAAATTCCATTTCAATACATACTAAAAAGGAATCCTGGAAAATTATACCAGGCAGGTTTAACAAACAAGTTACATGGATAGTAAAACCCTCAAGAACAGGGGTCTTCTATGTTTTCCAGACCAAGGACCCCCAAACTGATGGCGAGATGGAGCGGGGACCCCCTAACTATATATATTGTATGAAATTGTGTCCTATAGTCACTCTATTACAGATGGAGTAATGTAAAGAAATTAATTTCTCCCTGGGATTATTAAAGTTTTTCTGATTCTGATTCCTGGTTGTTGTGAAGGAAACGGTGCCCAGCTTGAAAGAGCTCCTGTGTGTCGCTGAATGTGAGCATTGATGACTGAAAGACATCTTCTGCCTCCATTTATCTGTTTACTACAGTGTGTTGATTTCATGTTAATGAGTATTTAAAGACATTTCAATTAGTGGGGGGAAAAAAATGCAGGGGGGGAATATAAAAATATCAACTAACCATGCAGACCCTCATGCAGTACCTCCGTAGACCCCCTAGGGGTCGCGGATCCCCCGTTGAAGACCGCTCAAAAAGATTTTACTAACACAAACTGAGGGACCAGGCTGAGGTAGGAATTTAAGGTTACTGAAGTGCGGATTTTTTTACTGAAAGCCGGCGGGCAAACTTGTTGCCATCATCCTCACCGACCACCTGGTCATAAACCTGTTTTAAGTCGCCTCCATGCTGCTGTGGCTTCCACGCTGCATTTTGTTTTGATGACGCACGCGGCTGTAGGCTACGACGCTGGTAGCTGGTGTTGCCAGATTGGGTGTTTTTCCCGCTACATATTAAGGCCTGTTTACGGTGTGATTTAGCCGGGGTTTCGCCTGGAGGACTCTATAGAAATCTGGCAACCTATTGAACGGAGCTGAACTGAGAGAGCGTGCCGTTCACAGACACCAGAATGAACGAGTTCACAAAAACGTTCATCAGGCAATAATGCAGTACGTTCAGTTCACGTTCGCCCAAAATATGAACGAGTTCATGAACTTTCGTTCAATGAACGCGTTCAGGCACAACACTGATGATGATGACGCCATGATGATGACGATGATGATGATGACAATGATGAAAACCTACCTATGACGATGACGATGATGATGGTGACGATAACCATGATGATGATGATGATGATGATGATGATAATGAATCTTGCGGATGAGTCTGATAATGAATCTTGCGGATGAGTCTGATAATGATCTTGCGGATGATTCTTGCGGATGATAACATATATGAAAGAATGACATGACGAAATACAAGACACGTGACGAGACACAGACAGGGTGCATGTTGATGCATCAGGGAATGCATGGCAGAATGCGTAAAGGACGCATGACGAGACGCAGACCAGACGTGACGTGACACACAAGATAATGCATGTAAATGCCTGACATAAAAGGTGAGATTGCATGGATACGAGCCAGAATGAAGACAGCATGAATATAGAAAGGAGACAGCATGGAAGACTGCATGAAGCAGGGAATAATGTAGAACTGATAAAGAGTGGGAGTAGAAAAATGAGTTAGAGGATGGTCGTGATTAGGTCAGAAAATGATGAGAATGAGTTTGAACCACCACCAGTATTTGTAATAGAGTTACCTAGAGGCAGAGAGAGCGCTGAGCTGTGAGAATTGATGAGAGTTCTGGGCGGATGAATGAGGTGAGGGAAGCCTCAGAAACCCTGCGAGTAGCTGCTGTTGTAGCTGCTCAATCCGGAACGAATGCCCAGAATACCCACTAGAGGGAAAGCCACATGATTCTAAGAGTATCCTGAGGTGATGAGGAACCATGAGTGACGTAAGGTAACCCTCGGGTGAAATGAAAAAGTGCTTAGAATGCCTGAAACATGACACGTTGAGATGATGAAATTGTTAGTCTGCTTGCCAGGTGATGCTTCTGATGAAGGGCATGAGAGACTGGGAGGAGGAGCGACCTTATTAGTGGCTTCAACTACTGCAATGTTATCGCAGTGGGCGGACGCGTTTCCTTCCCAAAAAAGGCCCCACGACGGCAAGCTATGGCTAAGGGTAGACCTCACACAAGCAGATGATTGAGTGTGAATAAAAGAGGCCATGAACCCGCGAACCACCTGTCTTGAAAGAACCCCCAAAAACCTACGGATGGCAGCATCCGTAAAAATTTTGGAGCATGTCAGGAGATAGATAATGTCGTAGAAAAAAAAAAAAGATTTTCCGTTCCAATTTAGAAGGAGTCTGGACCAGAAGGAAGATCCGAACGGCAGCCTTCGTTCAGAGTGACCTGACTGAGGAGGAGGGAACGGAATTAGCCGGATCAAGCAACCGGGAAATGAAAGAGCGACCTTAAGGAATAAGCGCATAGCAAATTTAGATGACCTAGCAGGGAGAGCAATTGGCGTTTAGAAATGACTAATGCGGAATAAGAGACTGATAAATATCACGATTTTTTTTTTTTTTTTTTTACGTTAGATGATGAAGAAGACAGACAATAATCAGAAATAATAATAAGGGGTGGTAATATGATGGTGAATGTGAATAAGTGAGGAGGGGGAGGTCCGTCTGAGCAGACAGCGGCAGGGATAACGTGGCAGTGCGGGGATTTTCCAAGTTTGGAGCGTAAGGACAGCGTCGAAACGGATTGAGTGAGAGAGTCCAGTGGAGCGGAGGGAGGCTGAGAGCTGTTAAACGGCAGAAGGATTAGACGGGGAGCTGCTATGAATCGGGAAGCTGAGAAGGTCCAAGGCTTGCATCGAAACGATGAGAAGGAGCGGGTGTAGCGGTGGCTGCTGCTGGGACAGATCTGGGAGGCCCTCTGCGCTTGGCGAGGGGAGCGGAGGACTTGCATGTCTTTTGCGGCCAGGAATCGGAGCAGATTGAAGAGCGGAAGGCAAGGGAGATGGAGATGAATCACGAGGAGGTAGAAGGGAGGCTAGTTGAGACAGCTGAACAGAGTCTAGGTCGGAGCCTGGCAATATACCCTTGAAGTGTAACGCGGAAGAAGGAGATGTGAGAGCGGCTAAACAGGAGCTTCTCCGAGCAGGGAGAATTGAATTGTCGTCTGAATAAAATCTGACATTGCGTTTGCTGGATAGCGGGCGGAGACGGGGATTTGAAGGTGCTTATGACGTGAAAGCAGGATGCTGATTGGGCTTCGTGGAGGAGTAGTTTGAAGCTGATTGGCTCGCGTCAGAGACGGATCAGCTTCTGATGGATGAGGTAAGCCAGAGTTTCTTCAATTGAACTTCCGCTAGAGCTTCATTTGTAATGCCATCTACAACACGGTGTAACTTTAGCATGGATGGCAAAAATACCTTCATTTGTCTGTGTCTAAAATTAACCCTATCCTGAGACTTTTTAAAAATCTTTAACTTGACAGCACTTTATTATGGAGGGTGCTGTGTCTTCCTGTGGTGTTCCTTAACGTTTGTTATTACTAAATCCATCAATGTCAAAATTGGATTTAGCGGATCATCCAAACTCTAAAGATGACCTTTATCTACAACATCCTTTCTTTCTATTTTATACTGGGAGTTTACATCAAAAACCATTCCATGCAACTTCAGCGTTAACTTGACCTTTTGTTGATGTTAGAGCAGCTGTGATAATGCCCTTAGTTTTCTTTTTTATTTTGTAGAAAAAAAAATGTAAAAATTTTTTTTGACTATGGGAAAAAAATAAATAAATGATAAAATACAAAAGGACTCAAATGCATTTCCACTTGGAGACACTCACAAAGAGACGAGGCAAATAGAGTGTTTATTGACATGAATTAATATAAACATCTTTGGCACTCAGACACCAGCAGAAAACATAGCGCTGAGCATAGCTGATGATGATGATAGTACAGGCAGATTTATGAGAATGGAGGTGCATTCCCACCGTGGTTGTGGATGAAAAAAAAAGAAGGAAAAGAGTTGAATGGAGTAAAAGGTAGACCAGGGCAGAAACTTGACCCCGAAGATGTAGTTTATGAAGGAGAAACTCAGACAGCTGTTTGCTGTTAAGGAGGCTTAGAGAGCAAGAAAAGATTAACAGAGGTAGATTTGGATGATGTGACAGTTAGAATGTACTGATAAGAGTTGGAAGTCTTCAAGATTAAAAATAGGCTCTGTTTGTCACACACGCTGAAAGGAGTACTAATCATTAGGTGTATGCAAACTCCTTCAAGATACCAATCTGATATAATTTGAAAACATTGGCAAAATCAGTGGGTAGGCTGCAAGGGTGTGTTCTGCAACCAGAGAGTTGCTGGTTCAAACACCAATCCTGTATGTTTCAGTCATTGTATCGTTGGGCAAGACAGTTCACCCGCATTGCCCACTAATGATGGTCAGACACCTGCTGGCTGCCTGTGTTTCACTTTTGTCAGTGTGCTCCAGGGTTGCTGTGACTACAATGTTGCTTGCTATTTTCAGTGTGAGTGAATGTATAAATGACTGAATGAAGTGTTTTAATGCTCTTGAGCCTCCTGATTTCAACAGGGGAGGCCAATACAGACGTAAAACACACCAGTCACATCTGCTCGAACAATCACAACGCTGGTGAGAGTAAATCATACAGACAAAATTGCATAATAATAAAGCACACTGATTAAATGCTGGCTTCCTTACTGTACATGTTGCTCTCCATTGTTTACTTTCCTCATTTCTGTCACACTGGTGACATCATCAGTGCTAACCCAGCGTGATGATGTCACCAGTCACGCAGTGGCGAGGGGACAGAGGCCACGCAGTTACCAGCGAGGGGTTAGACTCAGCTTGTTTTGCCAATGTGAAGGAGCCAAATGGGTCGACTCATGTTTGAAAAACTCAGGTTGATGCACTATTTTCAGTGGAAAAGAGACAACATTGACGCTTGGGCGTTACCTGCTGACGTGAGGGGGGTACCCCTCTTGTTTTTTATTGACGTGCAGGGTGCATGACAGGTTGTGGCTGAAACTGTACAGTAGAAACATACCACTAACGCATGCCTTAACCTAACACCTTAACCTTATGTAAAGACGCAACAATAATAATGTTACATATATACTCCTTAAAGGGATAGTACACCCAAAACATGATTAGCCTTCATTTTCTACTCACCCCCATGCTGAACAACACTCTGGAGTACTTTTTTGATATCTCAAATGCATCTGGAGATCTGGGAGGCTTCTTGCTGTCTGCTGACATTCAAATAATGGAGGTCTATGGCGCCCGAGACAGAAAGGTCCATAAAAGTCCACAAAAAACGTGTCAATATTCCTCCATACTGCTCGTCCAATGTATTCCAAGTGTCCTGAGTGGGTAGCATCCATAATTTACTCGAAACGAAGTCATTTAGAATTTTTTTAGAGCATAAACAGTAGTGTATAGGATTTCCTGAAAGCGTGTTCACGAGTCTACGGAAACCACGGCAGACCAAACCAGTGCGCATTCAGCTCGGCAAAGAACTCATGCTCTTCCTCAACACTGAAGTCCTCAGACATTTTTCTTTCGTTGTTTCTTTCTTTGCACAGGTAAACAGCACATTTCTTCTTCTACGCTTGCATTATCGGCAGAGCAGACGCTGAAGGCTTTCATCTGGTTTGGTCTGCCGCGGTTTCCGTAGACTCGTGAACGCGCTTTCAGGAAATCCTATACACTACTGTTTATGCTCTAAAAACATTCTAAATGACTTAGTTTCGAGTAAATTATGGACGCTACCCACTCAGGACACTTGGAATGCATTGGACGAGCAGTATGGAGGAATATTGACACGTTTTTTGTGGACTTTTATGGACCTTTCTGCCTCGGGCACCATAGACCTCCATTATTTGAATGTCAGCAGACATTAAGAAGCCTCCCAGATCTCCAGATGCATTTGAGATATCAAAAAAGTACTCCAGAGTGTTGTTCAGCATGGGGGTGAGTAGAAAATGAAGGCTAATCATGTTTTGGGTGTACTATTCCTTTAAGCTACCAAACTAACTTTTTAGGCTAAATTGTAAAAAGGTTTTTGTCACAGATCTCATGAGTGTCACATGATACAATGTGTGCCACCTGTCATTTACCTGTCAGTATATGATGAGAACCCCCCGCCCGCCCGCCCCATGCATCAGTATGTGACACGCAGCAGGCTTGACTGAGCATCAGTATTTCACAAATCGAGAGTAAGAATGTGTTGGAAAGAAAAGTGTATTATTATAGCACATTTTAGTAGCACTGCAATATAAAGGCACCATATAAGTGAAGTAAGCCTTTTCTTATGTCCCTGTTATGCTGTTTGTTCTCTATTGTTCCTTGACTGTGTATTTAGTTCCTTATACAGGGTTTTATTCGGGGAGTAAAAAGGGTCTGCATAAAAATGGCTGCTAAACTTTCCAGATTATAGTTGAGGAAAAAAAGGCCTTGTACTTCAGAAGTAAGAGCTATTTTGTGTTAGTCTTAGAATCTTAGAATCCCACTAAAATACATTTTGTTTTTCTAATAAACCTGGGAAAAAAAACACAAAAAAAACTAAAAGATTATCATTACATTCCCAAGTATTTTAGTTTGAAATGCTATGCAAGTGCCCATAATGTTAGGGCTGATTGATATCTATATGCTCTTCCTATCAATTCAGTATATCATAAAACTATATGAAAATGGCCTGTTGGGAAAGTATAATAGACTATGGAAAAAAAAAAGTATTGTAACAAATGAGGAGAGCAGATTTTCCCACTGACTCATTTAATTAGATGCTATCCTTCTGAGCACAAAATTCTCCATACCCTAGGATATCTCCCTCTTTCTCACAGCCCCCACAGCCGCCAAGCTGAGGCATAATGCTGAAGCTTTATTCTAACACATTCTACATGTTTCCTGCAGTGACAATCGCACATGTATATCTTAAATAATAGAAAAGAAAAACCCAGCTCGGTTCTTTACCAGACCTTCTGATTACTCAAAGAAAAGATTTGCATATATGAAATAGTTTACATGAATGATTTTACATGGAATTGCTATTATAAATTGATGAGCTATAGCATGTTAGTAGTTTGCAGCTCAGAAACATTAGCCAGACTGCATGCTGCTGTGGGAATTGTGATGTAATTTAAAATTAAAAGATGAATCTGTAAGAAGCATAGAAACATGTGAGGCTTTCACAGTATGGCATGAAATTATTTGAATACAGAGCAGAAAATAGGACATATTTCTGTGCTCTAAATACAATATAAATGCTTTCCAACATTGAATAATAACATGTTGACATTGATTCACCTTGAGAATATAATCCTTTTTATGAGCAAATTACTGAGATTTTTCTCTTAGTAGAGAAACAATTACATTTGTTTTTTAATGATCATTGAAGGTTCGTTTTAACACTTCTCTAGTAGGTGTTGAGTTTGTGGAATCTGGCTGTTTCACAGTCCATTCACATCATTTGCATTCTCACAAAACCATTCACTGACTGTCTCTGCCCTATTGAACAGGTTATTATCACGCTGGAACGGATCATTATCATCAGGATGAAAATATTTTTTTCATTAGATTGTATTGATTTCAGAAAATATAGCAAACTCCAGACTTTATGGGTGAATTGTTTAGGTTTTCCCTTAAGCTGTCAAGCATTGTAGCTCTGTTTATTTTTTAGCTTTGTATCTGCATTTTCAGTGTTTCCTTCAAAATATTTTACTTTACTTGAACTTCTTTCTTAAATACAGCACAATAAAACAGTCTCTGTAATTACATAAAAAGTAAATCATATAAGGAAAAACCTTGCTTTACAGGTTTGATTGTATTGTGGTTTATTGTAAATTTCATGAAAGTACATAATTAATTTGTGTAACAGTTGGACCCTGAATACAGATGGACCCAGTATTCAGGGAAAGACAGTCAGTAGGAAAGTTCACAATGTTTATTAACAGAAAAACATAAACAGACGCAGAGCTGTGGATTGCAGTGGCTGCAGGGGGGGAGGGGCACCACCCAATTACTGACACTCTGGAGGGAGAAAAACAGGTAAGTGACCATGATAATCTGACACAAGATGATTATCATTGTGAGTCATTAACCTGGTTTGACAGTTAAGTCCATCCTCTCAATCAAAGGCAGGATCAGCCGATGCAATGCCAGCGAGATGCGGCGCTGAGCCGTCGAGCACATACCGATGCAGCCGCCCCAATGAGCAGCCAGGAATCAGCTCCCGGTCAGATTCCTGGTGATACAGATCAGAAAGGACAGTTTAGGAATCCAGGAGTCCGCAGTCTGCTCAGGGGGTCCGATCCACACAGGAACGGACAGATCCAGGGTTCCACAGAGCGTGAAGGCAGGTTCAGAGTTCCATGTGTCGAGCAACGAGCTCGGACAGAGACGCACAGTTCCAGACAGACAGAATCCAGAAAGAGTCCAAAGATGGTTCAGGCAAATAGATCAGTAGGGAAATGCTGAAACACTCACCACTGACTAGTGAATAAACTTGCCTGTAGACACTGGCGGGGAGGGGACATGAACATTGAGCTAACGAAACATAGCAGGAAACAAACAATAATCTGACCCCGATAGCTGGGCTGAACCTAATATATAGCAGAGGGAGCAGGTGAATAAGATGAATGATAATTAGAAAGCGATGCGGGAACCGCAGGTGAATGAATTGAATAATCAAGGTCAGCTATCAGGGCAGATCATGACAGAGCCCCCCACTCAAGGGTGGATACCAGACACCCAAACGGGCCAAAACACCTTGGAACACCTCCCCAAATTTACCAGATTTACTTTTTACGAAACACTGAAAAATCTAAACCAGGTTCATCCATTGTAATAGTTAAATGCCACCTTAAATGGTCAATAACATAACATGACATTCAAATAAAACAAATTCAAGATAACTCAATTATGCTACTGCAGAATTACAAAATACAAAGAATTTAAGGGATAAGAATAAAATTGTAATCCTCTGCTTAGTAATGCCTTTTACAATAAAGCTGCGGGTCAATCTGGATGTTCTGATCTAGGTAGGACCTTTCCTTCTAGATGTACACAGGTTAAAACACTGTATGAAATAAAAAAAAAAAAAAAAAGTTTTAAGGAAATAAATACATATATTTTGCCAAAATAAGTGGGTTTAAATTCACTTGATCTGGATTTAAAATGATCGGAATTAACATTTGTTCAGTACCCATGAGGTAAGCGTCTTATCCTTCTCAGAGGCTTCTTACAGATCTAAAAATGAATGCATCGTGTTCAATTATCTTTTACTGTATTGATGACAGTCAGATTTACCTATTGCAGTCGGCCCGGTTAATACATACTGAAAAGCTTAGTATGCTGTTGACATGAGAGCTCCAACAGTTGATCTTCTTAGGTTCAGCAAAGCACTGAACTCTCCCTGGGATCTATGAAATAAATCCTATAAATGAAATATTCACTCGGGAGACTGTTGGGTTTCGAGTTTATGAGGGAGTCAGTAATCCTATAATGTCTGGATTTGCTTTTCTTTACGAGAATCAGTATTGTGTTAGATCTTCCTAGCTTGTGAGCCTGTCAGACAGGGCAAAATAATTGACAAACCAGACCTGATAACTGTTTTAAAGAAATCAATGACAAACTAGTTTTCTTATGATTGTGTTTCTCCTTTATCCTTACCCTGCCAGATAATGTGCACCATGTAGTGCCTTAGAAAATTACATCAATTTTAGGCAAATGTTGTAAATGTAATCTTAGTTCCTTTCATATCTCTATGGAAATGTTCTATATAATCTCCTCCATGCATTGCAAAATCCACGCATCACTCTATTTTGCTTCTTTGTGCAATATTCAGTCACCACACCCTCAACAATCCCCAGCAGATTTTGGACAGAAACCAGCACATCCTCTGACACAGAACAAGGTCAAAGTGGATTTAAGAGCATCAGCATGCCTTCAAGACACAAGGTAGACAAAACTCCTCTCTGCAGCAGGGCTTCATGTCACTTGTTTACATTTCAAAGCACACAGTTTTCAGTGTGTTGACAGCGCACATACTAAAGCTGGCACGGTCAACATAGATGTTGACTGTAGATTTGTTTGAATAGAAAGTTATGATTGTGTAACCAGCTTTCATGGCATATTTGCCCACCAGCAGTATGTTGCTCACCCAGCAAGACCACTTTGATTCAAATCTGCACACACTGCAAACAATGAGATGCAGTCAGATACATTTTTATGGGGATAATAAAATGGTGTGATGTAAGTCCCTGTCTCCATGCAGCGCAGATTGATGCAGTTCAACGACTTGATGGAAAAGTGAAAAGAAAATACAACACTGTAGCTCTTCAGTTAGATTTAAGATGTTTTATTTCTACTACAGACACTTGAAAGTATGTAAAGTTTCTACAGTGTGTATCCTTCTGCTGTATTTTCATTGCTTTGTATTCTGGAAACCAAATCCTGCCCTAATGCTTTCCTTTTTCATCACCAGCAGCAATTATTAGATGTTAAACACAAATCTCCAAATCATTCCATCTTTTACAGCATTTAGGGAATTATTACACTGGGAATTTGTTTTTTATGTACTTTCAGTTGAGCTGTTTAATCAGCATAGCCATGTGGGCTTCATGGTAATGTGGCAACGAAGCAAGAATAATAATGGGGTTTTCTTATTTATCATTAATACAAAACAGATTGGTAAACATTTCCTAAAAAAATAAAACACTCTGTGAAGCTGTGTTGATCATAAAAGCATTTTTTTATTATAATTTTGATCTAACATGTTGCTATGACCGTCTAAAGTAACAATTTATGAATAGTACTCAAAGCTCAAAACAGATCATGTTTGAAGATTTACTTTGTTTCTGTGTGATTCTATGTATGCCTGTGGAAGCAGTTACTGTACTATCATCTGATGAAAAGTGAAAAAAAAAAAACCTTATGGCAAAAATCTAATTTTTTTAACCTTTACTAAGTTGGCTGCTGACAATAAACACTGAAGACGATCTGAGTTTTTTTGGCTCGTTTTGTGTGTGTGTGTTTTTTTTTTTTTATTTTGCATACTTGTGTTTTATTTGTATTTGCTAACTTACAAGAATGTTTGATGTTTGACGCCTCAGGCTCCCACCAACAGTTTGCACAAAAAAGTTACATAAAAGAATAAACGCTAAATAAATAATGAATCTGTTATTGAGAGAATTAATAATTTTCAACCTCAATAACCTATTAAAAACACGGCTCCTGAATATTCAAAACCTTTTATCATATCCTTTATCTAAAAGCGATTGTGGGGAGTTTTAACTTTGAAACCTTCCACGTCTATTAGTCGTTGCTTACTGTGATTGTGGACGGCACTCTGTTAACCCGGCGCTTAATGTGTCCTTGGGCTCTTGCTCTTGGCAGTTGATTTGAGGTGTGAGTTATGACTGCAGCTGAAGCTTTATTACATGGCCAGAGAAATAATGACAATGGCCGGCCAAAACTCTTAATCCTGCATATACTGTATAGGCTGCCAGTTTGGAGGCCCCTCACAGGAGCCGCTGCTGGGGGTCAGAAGATCTGTCTTGTCACAATTTTCTGTAAACAAATGATTAATTATGACTGACTGCAAGTTAGAGTTATAAGGTAATTAAAGCATCTAGTTGTTGTGAGAAATGTATGCATATTGTAGACATGCATAGCATGCATAATCACAGATTAGTGACCTGATAAGCCATTGTGTTTGCTCTATCGTCTACAGCGTAACATTTTCATCAGAGTGGTGGAGCATGATTGAGATAAAGGGGGAAACAGAGAAAATTAAACAGAATGAATGAGCAGACTATAAATGAATATGGCTTCATAAAGATTTCATCTGTATTTTATGTTTGACTTTGATGGCCCCTTTGGCCTCATCTGAATAGCTGATAATGATGGTGAAATTTATGGGGTCTACTGTGTAGTTTAGGGACGTCCTCTCTGGGTAGTAAATTACACGTTACACGGTGGTTACACAAATATGCCCTGTGAATCTCTCAGTGGTGAACTGTGAAAGACAGTGGCAGTGTTTTGTTAGCTCTGCCGCAACAAGAACCAGTTCTAAGTTATTTCATCAAGGTTATAACAAATTCATTGTTTATTATTCACTCTGTAAAATGTTTTGAACTTTGTGACTTTTAATTTCATTTGTACCGGGTTTTTTTACAATCAGGCCAGAATAAATTGAATATGCCATTGTGTAGATTTTCTGATTTTCTTTAGTATTTTGATTTCATATTACTACTGTGTCAAAAATATCAAAATACGAAATCAAAAATAGGATTTACCATGAGGACTGTTAGGTTTACTCAATGATGATTATAAAATTAATGTCTGTGTGTGCTTATAAAACATTTGAGCAAGTAGATGCTTCACTTTGTCTTGTGATTCAGTCAGGAGACCACCCTGCCTTGTGATTCTGGCGGAAGCACCCTGTTTTACGAACTGATCAATTGTTCTGTCAGAACAATACTGTTTTGTAACCATGTGTTATGTTCTGTTAATAAAGCGCTCTGCAGAGGAGGTCCTGGGGAGACAGAGTGTTTAAATCTTGGGTGCAGCACTGTCCTCCTGCAGGAAGCTGTTTGAAAATCTCCTTCCTGTGTAGACTCAAGTTCTTCTTTCACAAACCTACATTTCTGAACCCAACAAGGACAAATCAGGCAACCACCTGGGTCCCCCCAACTAGCAAGGGGCCCCCGCAAGTGAGAGGCCCTGCTGGTTGCCCACACCTCTAACAGTGCCCCTGGGATACTTATGCATGTTTGAAATTAAATAATTGTGACTTAGTTTAAAAATAACTACAACAAATCATGACATAATTTACCATTAACATCTTCTCCCCCCTTACCGTATACAAGAATAGGCAGATCCTTCCATAGAGGTAGTGTGTTCATGGATGCAGTGGGAGGAATCAGAAAAGACAAAGATCAAGAGCAATAAAAGTAGAACTAAAAAGTGAGAAAAAAACAAATATCAGAATTTGTGTGATACTAGTTTGTTTGAAAACCCACAGGTTTTCTGAACAGCCCCAGATCTCATAAATGAAGACTGATAGCCATCTGTTTGAAAAGATACATCAAGCCCTTAATGCTTCAGAAATAAATATTTTTATTTAAAACCAATTAAATTTGTTTTTATTATTTGTCATATTTTCGCCACCCAATTCATAATACCATGAAAACGACTGGCAAAAAAAAGAAGACAGAAAAAATGGTATTTGCTCAGAGACTGCAAAATAGTTTATAAGTCCAGCAATATATACCTTGAATGAGACAGTTATAGCCATTTATCTAGTAACCCAACATGACATGAGGTTGAGGTTTACTCTACGCACCTGTAACATATAAAGGTAATATCAGATAAGAAACACACAAAATAGAGCTGCAATCACAAGATCTGAGTTCAGCTCTGAGAGAAGGTTGAATGTATGCTTAATAAGACTCCACGCAGTATTAAATTGCAAGATTGTGTAATATGTGCAAAGATGAAAATATTTAAAAATTTACAATTGTACATAATAAGGTCAGACAGTCAGTTCTATTCTGGGTGGTTTGCAGTCTCCAGTTCATATAGCCCCACATGGCTATTTAATTGTCCCAAAAGTTTGGTTGTGAGAAGTAATCAATGATTATTGCAATGTCGTTATATGGATGAGTGTGGGTTGGGGGAAGCAAGCTGCAGCGTCTCCTACCGCACTGATGGAAGATGCAGTTGGCTTCTTTCCGGCTAAGGCATAACGCCTACTTATAGCTCGCCACCTAATCAATGGGAAAATAGGAACCTGGCCTGTATAAACATGACCATCATGAGGTTATCATGAGGATCAGGACCATCACCTGAGCTGGGGTTATCTAATTATAATGAAAAACAGTAGGGTCCCTCTCAGGGACTTTCTAGCTGCATGTGGATCAACCCATAAAAAAATATCTGGCTTAGTTAAGGGAAAATCAAACCATTTGTTCTTAAACACATGAAAAGGCCTTATAAATTATTAAATTGCTACAGTCAGTCCAGTTAAACCTGCACACAAAACAACTTGTGCTTAATAAACTGTATGTAAAACAGTAGAAAGAATCAGTGCACACTGATTCCTGATGTTAAGCTTTGGGCTGTTAAAGGTAAATAAATCAGCAATAGTGATTAATCATTACCATTTTATTTTTTTGGAGTAATATGTGTAATACATAAGATTATCTAAACCTCTCTCTCTCTCTCTCTCTCTCTCTCTCTCTCTCTCTCTCTCTCTATATATATATATCTATATATATATATATATATATATATATATATAGATATATATATATATAGATACACTATATTGCCAAAAGTATTTGCTCACCCATCCAAATTATTGGAATCAGGTGTTCCAATCACTTCCATGGCCACAGGTGTATAAATTCAAGCACCTAGGCATGCAGACTGTTTTTACAAACATTTGTGAAAGAATGGGTCGCTCTCAGGAGCTCAGTGAATTCCAGCGTGGAACTGTGATAGGATGCCACCTGTGCAACAAATCCAGTCGTGAAATTTCCTCGCTCCTAAATATTCCACAGTCAACTGTCAGCTGTATTATAAGAAAATGGAAGTGTTTGGGAACGACAGCAACTCAGCCACGAAGTGGTAGGCCACGTAAACTGACGGAGCGGGGTCAGCGGATGCTGACGCGCATAGTGCGAAGAGGTTGCCAACTTTCTGCAGAGTCAATCACTACAGACCTCCAAACTTCATGTGGCCTTCAGATTAGCTCAAGAACAGTGCGCAGAGAGCTTCATGGAATGGGTTTCCATGGTCGAGCAGCTGCATCCAAGCCATACATCACCAAGTGCAATGCAAAGCGTCGGATGCGGTGGTGTAAAGCACGCCGCCACTGGACTCTAGAGCAGTGGAGACGCGTTCTCTGGAGTGACGAATCGCGCTTCTCCATCTGGCAATCTGATGGACGGGTCTGGGTTTGGCGGTTGCCAGGAGAACGGTACTTGTCTGACTGCATTGTGCCAAGTGTAAAGTTTGGTGGAGGGGGGATTATGGTGTGGGGTTGTTTTTCAGGAGCTGGGCTTGGCCCCTTAGTTCCAGTGAAAGGAACTCTGAATGCTTCAGCATACCAAGACATTTTGGACAATTCCATGCTCCCAACTTTGTGGGAACAGTTTGGAGCTGGCCCCTTCCTCTTCCAACATGACTGTGCACCAGTGCACAAAGCAAGGTCCATAAAGACATGGATGACAGAGTCTGGTGTGGATGAACTTGACTGGCCTGCACAGAGTCCTGACCTCAACCCGATAGAACACCTTTGGGATGAATTAGAGCGGAGACTGAGAGCCAGGCCTTCTCGTCCAACATCAGTGTGCGACCTCACAAATGCGCTTCTGGAAGAATGGTCAAAAATTCCCATAAACACACTCCTAAACCTTGTGGACAGCCTTCCCAGAAGAGTTGAAGCTGTTCTAGCTGCAAAGGGTGGACCGACGTCATATTGAACCCTATGGATTAGGAACGGGATGTCACTTAAGCTCATATGTGAGTCAAGGCAGGTGAGCAAATACTTTTGGCAATATAGTGTATATAGATATAGATATATTGCTTGATAATGGAGTATATATTTTACTAGCCAAGGGGGGTGTTATAATTTTTAAATTTTAATTTTTAGAGAGCTTAGATGCTTAGGCTAAAAGTACTGATAGGGGTTAACTGTACCCAAACAAGTGTCCTGCTGCCCGCACACAAACACACAAGAACACAAAGAACATTCACAAGTCACTCAGTGCACATGCTTTTCTTTGTGTAATTTTATTTTATTGCACAAAACTTCTGTTCTAAGCTTATTCCTTGTGGTGTCTTACTATGTACTGATTACTTGAGTTGTAATATAACACCTTTGAATTTAAGGTCAGTGGGACCTTTAGATATAACATGTTCACATGACATGCTTAATATCTGTTTTATATACCTGTTTTATAAATTAACAAGAATAATGATAACTTACATCTTTAGGTTGATCTAATCTGGAAAAACTTAAAACCTTTTAGTTTATTAAAAGTTTCTTTTTTATCTAAGCATAAATTAGGTATTGAAAGAAATACCTCTTTTTTTATGCACACAAGGTGAGGTGTATGTTTTTGGAAGTAAATCTCCTTTACGACCTGCCAGAACTAAAGGCCTTATGTAGTGTTGCTCGGTTTTATGGAACAACAGTAAAATTAAACCGAGTATACGTGCCTATGTGGAAGATTCTTTGCTCTAGAGAAAAATATAAAGATATGTCTTAATGATTTAGAGATATTTGTTGAGTTACTATGTTAAACAAAATGCTTAGGAACAGATTTTAATTAGCAACACAAATTCCTTAACATCAGTAATACATAATTACAATATGCTGAATGTTAATATTTGAATTTATAGAAAAGGTCAAAGTCTTTCAATTTAACCTTTATCAAACAAAAGCAATACTCTCGTATAAATAACCTCATGAAGAATGGAAATGGTGTGATGTGATGAGAAGGAGGATATAAGCAGACGGAAAGTGTTTTTTGAGGTAGCTCCCTCATCATTAAATAAGGCAGTTAGAAAGCAGCAGTAAAACCGATTTATAGAGGAAAAAATAAGGTCTGGACTGTGCACAAAACTTTTGGATAGCGGTGCTCATAGAACTGTATGAAAAACACAAAGCAGAATTACACTGGAAAAATCTGAATCAAGATAAGTCATTTTTTCTAAAAAATAAGTGCATTTGTTCTTGGATTGAGGAGGTAAAAGATACATTTTGCCAATGGAACAAGATAATTTACACTTAAAATAAGAAAATGCAATTGCATTGTCTCATTTCAAGTGCATTTTTATCTAATTATCTTATTTTAAGTGTCAAAATACTCACTCCATTGGCAAATCATCTCATTTACCTACTCGAATTAAGAATAAATACACTTAATTTAAGGAAATTTTACTTATTTCAAGATTGTTTTTCCAGTGTAGTTTTGACTTTAGCATCATTGTACAGATTCATTTACTATTGTATTGATTATTACCTCCTCTAAGGAAGTTATGTTTTTAATCAAGTTTTTGTTTGTTTGTCTTTCTGTTTATAGAATAACCTGAAAAAATCTGAAAGGATTTTAATGACATTTTTACCAAAGATGCATCTCAGTTCAAAGAACAATCCTTTAAATTTTGGTGATAATCCACATCATAATCCCGATGCAGGATTTTTGCAGCAGTGACTATTAACAGCTTCAGCATCGGCCTAAAAAGGGTAATTTAACACTCATTGCTGCATATCTCCATGGAGTTTGATAAACTAAGAGTTGAATTTCATGCAAGTGAATCCGAAGCGTTTACAAATAATTTCTTTTTTTATTAAATTAGCTTGTTTTATTAACAGATTATCTCATTAAGGATTATTGGGGCTTCTGGTTCATCAATTTAGAAATAAGAAGTGAGTCTTTAATACATATTTTACAAGGGGGGAAAGTTTTAAAGCTTTATCTGGTTTGATAATGCTAAAAAAAAATAAAATTTGAAAATTTTTGTAGTTTCATACCAATACCAATAATAATAAGTTGGACCTGAACTGTAAAAGTTTGACAGAAAATCTAAGATTTTGCGGGATTTCAGTGTAATTCGGGAAAAAAAAGGACAAATGTCAGTTTTTGACACAAACGGTAACTGCAGACTGCATGACTCCAAAAACAAGGTTAACTCTAAACTCTGCATGCACTTTGTTGATTCTTTCCCTCTCACTATATTTTTTGTAGTTCTAAAATGGTGAAATTTGAGGATAATTGTTTAAATTTTACAGATTTTTGTCATTTCCAGTTTATGGCCTTTTAATCATTGAATAACATTCTCTTGTTTATCCACATTTTAGTTTAGTAACCTTTGCATTTCAACCACAGAGGCACCTTCCACATAGGTGAAAAATGGATAAATGTTTTTCACAGAGATGCTGTCAAATGAGCTCACTATTCAGCTCTCAGGAGCTTTCTCTAATGTGAGAGGTTGGATGCCCGGATATGACAGATACTACACCTGACAGACAGAGAGAATAAAAAGATCAGAATACATTTTGCAAATTTGCTTAAATGAATCTCCGTATGCATTATGAAACATTATTTTTTTTTATGTCTGAATATGAAATTATACTTTCTGTGAATTACAACCAAAATATTTTTCTGATATTTTTGTAAATCATTACCTTTTACGGTTTTGACATCCTAAAATGTCAGATAAATCAAAGTGAAATGGAAAAGTCCATGGTGTTGAAGGAGAAGACCAGAATTTCTGGATTTACTGATTAGGATCATGTCTGACAGGAGTTTTTTCCCAAGTGGGTTCAACTCAAATGAGATGAGGGTTTGGCCACTGTGGATGTGTTCCCAGTAAACTATCCAGTCCTTCATGTCCTGAGTTGGTTTTCAGCATCAGATTAAAATGCCTCTTGGTATTCACCCCTCTGAGATTTTCATCAGGTAGAGACTTGCAGGTGGACCCAGAACTTGCTAAAGAGATTATAGATCCATTCTAGCCTGAAAACACTTTAGGATCCCTGAAGAAAAGCAAAACATTTCATGTTCTCCCTGTCCTTCTAGAAGTGCACATAAAATCATGGATGGTTGTTCTCTAATTTTGATTTGATAGATAAATTGTTTTATATTTTTATACTAAATACCAAAATTGAAGCCAAAGTTGTATTTTAAAAATTATGCAAACATAACCCATAATACACTCAAATACCTTTGATTTAAGGTCTGCTATACAAGAACTAACAATATAAAGTAGGGCTGTAAGGCTATTAGAAAAAATATCTACAGGATTTGCAATTAATTACTTTAATTAATCACATTTTATTCTCATATTTGCTGAAGCTGTCACTGGAAACAGATTTCCTCATGGTCTGCAGTCCTTTAAGTTTTCCATGCAATGCTGCTCCAACACAGCCTATGAAATTCTGTATAGTAACTCATTGATTAGAACCATCTGTGTTGGGGCTGAGAACTAAGGTAACTTTGCAGGTATTTATGCATATTTTATTTATAGGTGAGGTATTAATTGTGTTGGAATACAGTTATAACAACTTATACAGGCTAAGCCATCACCATCCCTTGTATGAGAAGATGGAGGTAACTGGAGCTACACCAAGTAACTTAATAGAATATTATAAAAAAGTAAATAGACTGCTGTTTTGTGTGTGTAAAAAAAATAGATAAACTGTCAGCATTTGGTTATGGAGTGTTGACACAAAAGCAGAGGCAGGAAGGCAGAGGTGAATTTCTTTAGAATTAATTAAAAAGGGAAACTGAAAACAAAGGCAGGTTATCCAAAAATCCAATTATTGAAAACGAAGCCCAAACAAGCATGAAATCAGGAGTCAAAAAATCCAAAAGAATCAAACATAAAAACTAGTCAAAACAAACCAGAAACCGTGGAGACATCATGGGAATCATTATCACAACGAGGAAGACTCAGGAAGACGGAGTTTGAGGACGTTTGACAAAGTTAGGCAGCATTTGATGAGGACCCAACATAGGGGAACTGAAGAGAGAGGGCTTTTAAAGGAGACTTTGACAAAGAGGGGGCTAATGGGGAAACTGGGAGCAGGTGTGCACAGAGCAAGAGGAAAAGAGCTAGGGAAAAAGGAGAACACAAGAGGGCAGCAGAGAGCAACAAATAGAAACCTGGAAGACTGGAAATAACAACACAATGTTAAATTACTAGGACTATAAAACATGTAGAAAAGAAAACTAAACACTCAACAGAAAACATAACAGAACCCAGACTAGGACAGTAACTGGAAAAAAAAGAACACAGCAAAATAAAAATAAACCACTAACACTAGAAAACAAGGAGTAAAGCAAGACTGAATACTATAACAGAAACCTGACACAAACAGGTAACAGACACTGTATTTATTACATTTTAATCAGTTACCACAAAACAAGAGCTGGATGAACTTCTTGTCCATATTATATTGAATAATATGGGTCCAAACTGGATCCTCATTGCGATTTTCCTACATTAATCTGAATAAAAATCAAGGAAATCTCCCATTTTGCACGCCGCTGTGCACAAACCTATCTACTACCCTCTTTAGAAAGTACTTTTATTTCTCTCTGGTTAAGCCCATCTCACCAAAGTGACAGAAAAATGTATAATCCCTCACATACAGGTTTGTACTTTTCTCAGAAAATTTACACACCAAATATGTTCAAAATAATTCAGTGTCCTGATGCGATAATCACAAGAGAGATGATTTTGCATGTCCCGGAAGGATAAAAATACATGCATCACAGATTATATTGCTAAATTTATTTATGCTCTCGGCCAGTAGGCGGTTTCATGTGAAATTTAAACTCAGAGAAATTAACCCTTTGCTGAAGCAATTGGCTTAAGTGGCTCAATGCCTCATGAGGCATCACCACACCGTTACTACATGACAATCACAGAAGGAAACCTGTTAGTGTCTGATTATGTAATTCTGGACCAAGGTACAGAGAGGCCCTTTAGAGCTGCATGGTAACTTTAAGAATTTTCATAAGCAAAAAATTAAACTGAAAAAAGGCCGGAAAACAGAAATACAGCATGGAGGCAGAGTGATTATGACTAACAAACTGAAGGCTTAAAATGGGGAAAACAAGCAATAATCAAAAATGAGGAGACAGGTTAACAGTAGCTACTAATTAACTTATAGCTCTGGCTGAAAAATACTGATAAAACATGGGCAACAGTGGAAGTGAAGGTGAAAAGACTGAAAAGGTGAAAAACGGTGAATAACTGAGAGGTGAATAACTAAGAAAGGAATGACATGACTAAGTAGGAACACTTATGAATATACAAGGAAATAAAAACCACCTGACACATTGAGCATCGAGAACAAATATGTGAAAACCTTAGTAACACCTACAGATCATGACATTTAGAGGCTGCAAAGGACTTTAATTAGAAAGCAACTCTGCACATGCATCAAAGGATACAATAAAAGGCTGAGATCGAACTATAATATTGTGCACCTCATAAAAGTGCAGACTGAAATCTAGCTGAGAATCTGCAGTGACAATTGAAATAACTTGTTATTAAGACAAAGAGGTCTAACAAGGGGCACATACACAACAAAATAATCCTGAATCTTATAACATTTTTTTGTTGAAAGAAAAAGTTTTTACCACCACTTTATGTTTCTCTGCCACAAAGAATTGCGCAAAAAAACATAACTTTTTATGGTTCTAATGTCACAAAATGTGGAATAGAATGAGGCTTATGAATACATTGGCAATGCTCCCTGAACATCATTTGAGTAAACCTAAAATGCCACCATTGCACAAAAGTTGTTTCTGGAACAAATTGAAAAAAATCTTATCACTATCCATAATCAAATTCAAAAGAAGTGCCTCGGAGAGCAGTAACGGATTTCAGCATCATGGGAAGGCACACAGAGCTTCCAAGCTGCAACAAGACGATAACTGTGATAGGAAATTAAAACCAGCCTGTTGTAAATAAAAGTAAAATGCTCACACAGACGTTTAGCACTTCAAAATGGGAGGACTTATTGCTTTTAATCCAGTTCACAAGGGCCATCAAGTTTCTGAGTAAAATCAGATGGTGCTTGTTTGTGTTTGGGTCTTGCGTGCAAAGGGACCCACTTTGCTGGCAATGATGGACCGACCTGCATTGATGTAGACTAGACCCACCACAGCTGTGTAAATAGTTAGCCAGGCCAACCTGAGGCAATGCCATTGGGCACGACTGTTGCTGCATGCTCTGGCATCAGGGTGTTTAACCAGCAGCTCTGTTTTCTAACAGAAAACCTGCCACCATAATCCTGTCTTTTACTTTCCAGCTGCTACAGACGATACAATCTTGATCACTATTTTATGATGTGTGGCTGTCTGATAGGACGCAGGGACCAACAATCACTCGAGGGCAGCACCTCTTTGCATAAATTTGCATGTTGCTTACAGCCAGTGGATGACTATTTAATATAACTGTCCTTCGCAATGAAAAATGAAATTACTACCATGACAAAAATAGCATGTGGACCAGAAGCTGTCCGGTAATCTATTAACTGTTTAAATTAATGTCTTTGTTGTTATGAATTGTTATGTTTAATACATCTATGTGATTACTGCAGGACAATAGGCAACTGTAGCGTGGCTCCTTATGATTATTCTAGAGTGTAATTTAAATTAAGCCAGAGTATTTTTAGATGAGACTTTCATGAATAATTGCAGGTTTTTACAGCAGAGATCTCGGGTTTATCTCCCATAATTAGGCCAGCTGAGTGTTTTATAGGCACAGAGACACCCCAGCTATGTAATTGTTTTGGAGCAGTACAGGGGAAAGGAATTTACTCCCTCTTTACATCCTTAAAGATTTAATTGTAAGCTTATGACTTGACCAGTCGCCTTGGTACATTTGTTACCAGTCTGGGGCCATCCATTAATGGTCTGTGGATGTTTGCAGACATGGAATATAGAGGAACATCAACATTGCAAAGCAGATTGGTTGTGCAGCAAGAAAAAGCAAAGGCTTTCATAGCCGTTTGTTACATAAGGCAGAGAGTGACAGGAAAACAACACATACAGGCCTATTTTCCTCCCAAGTCTGTCAAAGATGTGTCATGTTCTATCCTCTGCACTGTTGTCATGGCAAAGAGAGGGAGACTCAAACATCTGAAGTGATGCTGTGTCTTGAATGGAATGCTATGTGAACAAAGTCATAGTGTTGTGTAAAAATCTATTGATATGCCTGTTGTTTGGTAGGACCAATTTATAATGTGAGGGTTCAAAATGCACCGAAAGAACTCTGTCAGAAAAATACGTTCAACAGATATTCAAAAATGGAGGAAAGAATCATCATATTAGACAAAAAGAAGGAAAGGGCAGAGATTTTTCGCTCAGAAGTGAACACCTTTCTTTATAAATTTAAAACAGATACAAACCCTTACATATCAATATTTGCAGTAAGTGATCAGTATAAGTCAAAATGAAGATGCTATGAACACCTTAGCCTAGCGCAGTTCCACCTCAAAGTCTTTGAAATGACCGTCAGGTGTCTAAAGGTATTTAAAGACACCCCTGCACTGGAAAAAAGATCTAGAAATAAGTAAAAATGTCTTAAATTAACTGCATTTATCCTTAATTTGAGTAAGTAAATTAGATAGTTTGCCAATGGAATGAGTATTTTTCCTCTTTAAATAAGATAATTAGATAATATGCACTTGAAATAAGACAATGCAATTATGTTTTCTTATCGGCAAAATGTCTCTTTTGCCTCCTCAATCCAAGAAAAATTCACTAATTTTAAGAAAAAATTACTTAGATTTTTTTCAGTGTGTATGGACATAAATAAGTAAAAGTAAAACAAATTCCTACATGTCTGAATGTATATGTATATAGGTTCTTGCTACTGTAATTTATGACAGGGTGAATATGTACCCTCAGCAGTACATGTAGATGTGCCTGATAGAATATTTATCACCCAGGAATCATTTGTATGACTTTGATAAAGTGCGAGGCATTTCGCTCCGTATTCATAATAACCTCAGCCGAAACGTGCAGCTGTGATGCATACTGGCAAGATAATTCAAAGGCACCAGAGGTCAGCTGTGTTTTGCGAGAGGAGACCGAATGTCTGAGGTAGGGGGTGGCTTTGATATGTAAAGTTAGAATCAAACAGGTCAAAAAGATATTCTCCATTAACTTGATCATTTTTTCTCAGCCTCTGATTAAATGTCCGTTTTATTTATTTATTTTTTGGTTGGGGGGGCGAACCTCAGCGAGGTATGTCTAAAGTTGTCTTATCTTTTTTTTTCCAATTAGTACAAACAAACTCCATTAACACTTCTTTTTTGTGTGGTAGTTGAGACGGTAATGGATTCCTGAAAGTTAAAAAGAGAAACCTTTGCAAGTTCTACAGCATAGCATCTGTTTTATGCTTTAGTTTTCAACCAACACTATATAGTCTGATTGTTGCCTTTAGTGTGTTACAATGTACTTGATATGTCAAACAAAACTTTATTATATGACATTAGTGAAACAATCCCAACATTTTGATAAAACAAACAAAACCATAATTATTATGATAGGTATAAAAGTGAAGCAATCAGCTGATCATAACATCTTTCTCTTTTTCAATCACTTCCCTTAATTTTACTTTTTAATGCTGTTTATACACTTTTTTCAATAAATCTTTAAGATGACATAAAGGAGTAGGCTATATATTCTCATTTGATCCATGATTAATTCGTTGTTATTTTGGGACTTTTTTTGGTACAAAAACTCAAATAAAAGGGCTTAGTTCGGTACCTCAGAAAATGTGGGTAACTATTTTGCGGCTTAGATAAATAATATGGTTACCCTTTACAATAACCATCTAAGCCATCATTAATAAATGGTCAAAAAGACCATTCATTAACAATACAGAGAGTTTAACATTTGATTCATCTATAAACTGAATCTAAACCATTTATAAAAGGTTAATAGATAATTTATTAAGGTATTAAGTTCACTAATGTTAGGGTTACGGCTAAACTAACATAGCAAGGCAATAACATCTCTTTACCTTTAATAAATGGTTTAGATGCATTTTAAAAATGATTATTGAGCATTCATAAACTGTCTGGTAATTATTAATACATTGTCTCTTTGCCATTTATAAATTATGGATATTGTAAAGTGCTACCAATATTGTTTTTGAAAGTTTTAATATTGATCGTCCTGCTCCTAAACCAAAACTCCATTCAATATTATTTCAGTTTATTTCTATAGCGCCAATTAGCAACATGTTATCTCAAGGCACTTTACAGAGAGTATTCACCCAGATCATACAGTTAGACTTATTCAAAGTTTTCTATCTAGGGTAAACCAGCTGATTGCATCACTCATTGACTCAAAAGCAATCCCTCACACCAAGCATTCATGTAGTGACAGTGGAAAGTAAAACTCAGTTTTGACATGAAGAAACCTCCAGCAGATACAGGCTCAGTGTGAGGGGCCATCTGCCGAGGTCGACTGGGGTCCAAGGAGACAGAAGCAGAGATACAATAGGCAACTGTCAATCAGCTCCACAGGCGGCCCTGTCCAGGAAACTCTCAGCCAGGTAGACGAGCTCCGAGCCGGCTCCCATGTCAGAGGATTAATAGAACACATCCAGTTAGTCACAGACAGAGAAACAGGACTACACTGAAAAACAGGCCAAACTCCAACATTTACAAAGGTGTTGATGGTAGCAGTACAGCTATTTGTCTCTGGAAAAGTGTCAAAGCCACATGGAAAAAGAGCGGATGAAATTACTATGATAAGAAAAAGCAGAGAGAGCATACTGTGTCTTGCAAAGTATTGACACCCCTTGAATTACACAACCTTTGCCACATTTCAGGCTCAAATGTAAAGATATAAAAATTTAATTTTGAAGAATTAACAACAACTAGGAAAGAATCATGAAGTTAAAATATTTTAACTAATAAAAAGCAGAAAAAATGTCTTTACTTAAACGTTTGTAGCAGACATTTTCAAAAGACATTTTTTGCTAATCCAAGTAAGTCTTGAGTCTTGAGTAGGCCTGTGGCTATAATCAGTTAATTGCACAATAAATTCTAATATCTTGTTTAATTAAAATAATTGCAATAATTTGCATGCTTGCTTATTTCATGCTGTGTTTCCATCTCTGTCATAGAACGGATTTACTCGTGTTTATTTGTGAACCATTCATTTCATATTTTGCTTTATGTTTTGGATCATTGTCTTGTTGAAAGATAAATCACCGTCTCTGTTTGTTTGCAGAGGTTTTCTTCCAGAATGACCCTGTATTTTGCTCTATCCATCTTCCCATCAATTTACTAATCTTTCCTGTTGAAGAAATGCCGACCCAAACCATGATGCTGCCACCAACATATTTCATAGTGTGAATTGTGTGTTCAGGGTTATGAAGTATGCTGTTTTTGTGACATACATAATGTTTTGAATTGTTGCCAAAAGGTTTGATTTTGGTACCATCCGACATTCTTCACAACAAAATTATAATTTTATATCTTCATGTTTTTTAAGCCTGAAATGTGACAAAAGGTTGAAAAGTTAAAGGGGGGTTAATATTTCCTCAAGGCACAGTAACGTTAGAGGTTGAACTAAAAAAAAAATGCAGAGTGGGAGAACAGAGATAGAATGAAGAAAAAGATTTAATTGTATTCCCTATGTCCTCCAGCAGTCTAAGCCTATAGCAGCATAACTATAGTGATAGCTCAGGATAACCTGAGCCACTCTAACTATAAGCTTTATCAAATATCTAAGTTTGAAGCCTTGCCTTAAAAGTAGACAGGGTATCTGCCGCACGTACTAAAACTGGTTGTTGGTTCCACAAGAGAGGAGCCTGGTTACTAGAAGATCTACCTCCCATTGTAATTTTAAAAATTCTAGGAACCAGCAGTAAATATGCATATTGAGAGCAAAGTGCTCTGTTAGGAACATAAGGAACAATCAGATCCCTGATATAAGACAGAGCTTGGTGATTTAAGGCTTTATATGTGAGAAGGGAGATTCTGAATTCTGTTTCTGATTTAACAGGAAGCCAGTGATGTCAGGAATCCAGTTTGTGTGGTCTGTTTTGTGTCTGTCTCTCCCTCCACCACCAGATGGCACCCTGTCATTGTTGGTCCTCCCTGCACACCTGCGGCTCTTTGGATCATTATCTGGAGGAGTACTTAAGCAGTGGACTGTCACTACCTCGAGGCCAGAGTGTTGCCAGTGCCAGTGCCAGTTTGGGGAACTCTAGCCATGCTTAGATTAGCAGAGTCTAACCTGAGTCTTTGTTTCGCTGAGCCTAACCTTGTTTTTGTCTTTGCCTTTGGCAGAAAGTCCTCCTGCGTACTGGATGTTTGGCCTTCTTCCCCTGGAAGGATTGTTTACTGAGTTCACACTAAGCAGGGGAGAAACCTCCACATGTGCTGTTCAAGTCCCTCATGGAAATCCAAGTGACAGTCCGCTCCATTGCTCCTCCGGGTTCTAAGTATGTCTACCAGTCCACTCTTCAACAAGTCCCCTCTTCTCAGGATCAACCCACACATTCTGGATTCAAAGTGAGAGAAGAACCCCCCCTCACTTGCATCAACCTTAAAGCATTCAAGATTCCCACGGTCCCTGAACTAACCGTTGTGATATCCTCTCCAGACTTTTTTAGTTCCTGTTCACCAGCTTTCTGAGTTCCAGATCTACCCTCTTCAACCCTACCTCAATAAACCTGTTAAACCTTTGCCTTGCTCTCTGAATGGTTCTCTGCGTCTTTGGGTCAGACCTTTAAACACATCATGACAAGTGAAGAGAAGCTAAGTTGTAAATTTCATCAGAACTCTGGCTGCAGGATGTTGGATCAGTTAAAGGCTTTCAATTTTATTTTGTAGACTTCCTGATAGCAAAGAATGACAGTAATCTAGACTTGAAGTCATAGATGAACTTACTAGTTTCACAGCATCATCCCTATACAGGATCTTTCTATTTTTTGCAATATTCCAGTGATGGAAGAAGGAAATACTACAAATCGCTATGATATGGGATTTAAATGACAGTTCCTGATTATAAATAACACCAAGATTGTTTACATTATTATCTGAGATCAATTTAATCTCATCCAAATGAATGAAACTTAGGGGTCGATGGGTTGCATTTCTTAAAATAACACTTGAACCCAAGCTGGGTAATAAGTTGCCTTATGGCATTGACTGATTCTATTCTTATTTGATGTTGGTTGCAAAGGTTAACCTTTCATATGCATTTTTTTAATCATATTTGGTCTTTGAGCCAGTCATTTTTTTACATGGAGAAACGCTGTTCTGGTTCAATGTCAGCTCTGTTCACTCACGTCTAACATGTATCCCTCAGAAGTAGGTAAGTATGGCAGATATTAACTAACCAATCAAAGTCACCAGGTTGTTTGAATACTTGTTTCTTAACAGTTACAAAAGCCTGATAGATCACCCTTAAAAGCTTACAGCTGCTTGCATTAAGGTCTGAACATGAATGGGGGCTTGTTTAGGTAAAGAGTGAATATATATATTTGCATGTAAGTTGGCCTCCCTTTGGTTGTTTGACTGGTGCATATTGAAGCATCATTATTCGCATTATTGGCTTCAGAGTCCAAACTTGTTCACCTTCATCCAGCACAATGTTAAACTGACTGTAATGTTATCACATCTGGGCCCTGGCCTTTTCTGCAGCTCTAAACCCTCTTTGTCTAAATCCCTTTGCCCATATCCCTTTGTTATAACAGGCACTAATGCGACAAACTGATTAAGCGCCATTAACTTGCAAATTAGTTATTTTGTTCCAACTTTATCCCCATCAGCTTTGTCCGTTTAAAACAACCTTTGTACATCCACAAAAAAGATTGTGCTGTCAGGGATGTTTCTAAATTATGCACTTTCCATTTTGAGTATGTCTGTTGAAATTGTACGAAAAAGCATTTGAGAAGATATTTTCATTTTGGCATCTCTCCATTCAAATGCAATTAATAACGCCACATGGTTTGCAAAAAAAGTGCACTGCATCATCGTAAAGACAATTACTGAAATCTGATGTTTTGGAATTGATTGACACGTGGATTTTCAGAGAGTAAAAAAGATAAAAATAGTCAGCAGGTAAAATTATAACCTCAAACCCAAACTAAAGTATAAATAAAACTGGACTTAGATGTCTGTTCCTAACTTTCTGCAAATCAAAACTGTATGAAGGCTTTAATACGGTGGCTGAGAAGTGCAAAACACATTTACAATTCAAAAACACATCAACAAATAAAAAACAAAATAACATTTGAAGAAACAAAATTATATTTTATGAAACAATTTATTTTTGAAAAAAAAGTTAAAATTTTTAAAAACACATTTACATTTTAGCAAACAAATTTACATTAACAAATAAACAAAATAACATTTGAAGAAACAAAATTATATTTTATGAAACAAATGTATTTTTGAAAAAAAAAGTTTAAATTTTTAAAAACACATTTACAATTCAAAAACACATTAACAAATAAAAAACAAAATAATATTTGAAGAAACAAAATTATATTTTATGAAACAATTTATTTTTGAAAAAAAAAGTTTAAATTTTTAAAAACACGTTTACATTTAAGGAAACAAATTCACATTTTAAATAAGTTAAGATTTTAGGTGAGAGAAAGTTTCATTTTAGAGAAAAAAAATACATTATAGGGAAACAAATTTACATCTAAAAAAAAATTGACCGTTCGGAAACACTTGTACAAGTGCGAAGACAAAACTGCAAGTGGCAAAACACATTTACATAGCCAAAAACAAATTAACAAAAGACGGCTACACGGAAAGGGAATGTCCCAGTGGCCGGATGTGACGCCACGATTACCCTGACTTGTAGTACAAACAGCTCAATCTGTAGTCCTCCTGCTTCACGTGAAAAATCAGCGGCGATTTTAGATGGAAAGAATTGCACTGAAGCTGTTTTTCTTAAGTTTACGCTAACCGAACAATGTTTTCAGCCAATTTACACCATTTTGTTCTTCGTGCGGACGGTCTCTGGAACTTTTATGGGACACGGACCAGGAGGCAGGACCAAGCAGCAGAGCCGGGCGTATTACTGGCCGGAGCCACTATTATTTTGTCATGTAGTTTTTTAATTACTTTTCTTTGGTATTTAATTATTTTTTGGGTATTTTTCCTGCGGTTTTTCGGCAAATGCCTTATTTATAGTACTTCTAACTAGATTGTTTTATATATATATATATATATATATATATATATATATATATATATATATATATATATATATATATATATATATAGGCTATATATTGTGATGTTATCGCTTAATAACCTGTATTAAAATGTATTCTTTATGGGTTTCTTTTTATTGTGATGTTAGTGCTTAATAAACTGCATTAAAACTTTTATAATGTCACATTTACTTGATGGAACGGAGTACTTTATCTGCGAATAAGTGGCCTCGGCCGGCAGCAGCCACCATCGGCCATCCGATGGCAGTCTCTGCCGGCAGCGGCCACCATCGGCCTCTCCGATGGCAGTCTCTGCCGGCAGCGGCCACCATCGGCCTCTCCGATGGCAGGCTCTGCCGCAACCACTGCCACGAATTGAGCTCGGCCCTGCTGCTTGGTCCTGCCACCTGGTCCGTGTCCCGTAAAAGTTCCAGAGACCGTCCGCACGAAGAACAAAATGGTGTAAATTGGCTGAAAACATTGTTCGGTTAGCGTAAACTTAAGAAAAACAGCTTCAGTGCAATTCTTTCCATCTAAAATCGCCGCTGACTTTTCACGTGAAGCAGGAGGACTACAGATTGAGCTGTTTGTACTACAAGTCAGGGTAATCGTGGCGTCACATCCGGCCACTGGGACATTCCCTTTCCGTGTAGCCGTCTTTTGTTAATTTGTTTTTGGCTATGTAAATGTGTTTTGCCACTTGCAGTTTTGTCTTTGCACTTGTACAAGTGTTTCCGAACGGTCAATTTTTTTTTAGATGTAAATTTGTTTCCTTATAATGTATTTTTTTTCTCTAAAATGAAACTTTCTCTCACCTAAAATCTAACTTATTTAAAATGTGAATTTGTTTCCTTAAATGTAAATGTGTTTTTAAAAATTTAAACTTTTTTTTTCAAAAATAAATTGTTTCATAAAATATAATTTTGTTTCTTCAAATGTTATTTTGTTTTTTATTTGTTAATGTGTTTTTGAATTGTAAATGTGTTTTTAAAAATTTAAACTTTTTTTTTCAAAAATACATTTGTTTCATAAAATATAATTTTGTTTCTTCAAATGTTATTTTGTTTATTTGTTAATGTAAATTTGTTTGCTAAAATGTAAATGTGTTTTTAAAAATTGTAACTTTTTTTTCAAAAATAAATTGTTTCGTAAAATATAATTTTGTTTCTTCAAATGTTATTTTGTTTTTTATTTGTTAATGTGTTTTTGAATTGTAAATGTATTTTGCACTTCTCAGCCACCGTACTTTAAGGTGTACAGTACAATAACTAAACCACAGGGAGTAAAAAAAAAAAACAAGTATTTTACCCAGTGAACTTTTCTCATATACAGCAAGGAGATGTGAAATCTCAACTCAACTCAACTCAACTCAACTTTATTTATAAAGCGCTTTCAGTCAGCCAAAGCTAAAATCAAAGCGCTGTACAGGTCATTTGAGCAGATTATAAAACACAATTATCACCACAACACAGGACAAACTCAAAGATTAAAAAAACAGTAAGAGCAAAAAAAAAAAAAAAAAATCGAGGTCTCACTCAAAGGCCTGAGAGAAAAAGTGGGTCTTTAAAAGGGTTTTAAAAAATCTAACATTGCTTTAGCTCCCATTCCTGCTCCCTTTCCTCTCTTGAAGGAGCTGTAGGCCATGCCACCTACGGAGGAGTGCACATGCACAGCAAGAGGTCTGTGGATATCAGAGATGAAGGAGTCAAGAACGGCTTCTGCAATGTTCTTTAACAATCTTGGTTTGGGCCTCAGAATGTGATAGCTCTTTGAAATTTGGTCAAGGTCAGGTTCAGACCCTGTAGGGTTTTTTGTTTTTAAAATTAAACACAATTTTCAGCACAAATGTACAACACAGAAATAAATAAATGAAAGCAAACAAATTGAATGAGAATTAAAAGTGAAACCACCAGATTTGATGGGAGCATGGTGATACGCTCCCATCTTAGGTTAAAGAAAAAAAAAAACCTTATGCTTGTTAATTACAGAGCAATCTTGCTGCACTTGGGATGCAGCATAAGAATAGATTACTTTGTTTGTTTTTTTCCACCAGCAGTGAGTCTAAATAAATCCAATAGAGGCAAAATGTCTGATTTAAAAAATATCAAATTCTAGAACTTAACAGCAATATTTATCTCTAGGTTTGATAACTTGCACATTCAGACTAAAAAATTTGGAAAAATATAATATATATATATATATATTTAAATATATGTTTATATATATATTCTTATATATTTTTTAAATATATATTTTTCATTATTTATATTTCATATGACAAACCTTTATCACTAAGGATTTTTTTATCTAACAACATGCAGCCTTAACTGTTCAGAGATTGTGTATTCAATAATGTATGATTTTATTATAATGATTTAATACATTAAATTGTTTAAATTGAACAATTAATTTGTTAATTAACTTTGTGCTGTAAATTGTATTTTTGTTGTTTTCTTATCTTATCTTATCTTAAAAAAAACAATGTCCTAAAATATCATAATTATAAGTTAAATTGTAAAAATCTGGCCTTGTTGATGTTCTAAGAGATTCCTATCTTGGTCTTGGTCTCACCAGCATTGATTCCATCACTGGTGAGCATAATTACATTGATGATCCCTAATAAAAAAGAAAAGAAGCTGATAAAGTGCAAGGCTGAATGCTTTACTAATTACTAAGCCTACGTTAATGTGAGATAAAGCTTCTTTTTTTCCCCTCTATTCTACAGTTAGCTTACAGTTCAAACCAAAGACTGACATATGATGTAATGTAGGTCTGACCAGCATTCAAGATAGCACCATTCTGACTTAACAGCAGGAAGTAGGTTTCTGATTGGAAATTTTGCTTTTGTGCTCCAGCAGAAACAGCGTCTTCTTCCTGTTGACCTGATGCAGGTGTTCCACTTGCAAGTCACCTCTTTCTTCTTCACCAGTTGGCAGCAGACAGCAGTAAAATAATTTACCTTTACTTTTAAAATTACTTTATAGAAAATGGTTTATTAATTAAAAGGTTTGTACGTCAGCTTTAAAATATTTTTTCATAAGCAAGTCATGGTCAAATAAAAATGCATTTTGCCATGGGACTAAAAGTAAAATCTGCTAGAGATGATTATTTATTATTATCAACACAAGTCTGTGATGGACTGGTGACCTGTCCAGGGTGAACCCTGCCTCTCACCCGTAGACTGTTGGAGATACGCACCACCACCCCTCATGACCCCAGAAACGATAAAGCCTGATGAAAAATGGATGGATGGACAACAAATTGGTTTGCTTACCATTTCAGACATATATCCATTCATTCATTCTCTCATTTCACCCCTATTTCCTCTCTGCTCACA
Organism: Cyprinodon tularosa; assembly: GCF_016077235.1. NCBI lineage: Eukaryota > Metazoa > Chordata > Actinopteri > Cyprinodontiformes > Cyprinodontidae > Cyprinodon > Cyprinodon tularosa. Next base: position 2,029,397 of record NW_024038734.1, on the reverse strand, counting down.
CAAATCTCTCTCTCTCTCTGTTCTTGTATTGTTCAATGTAAGGTTATTTAATTTTGTTATATTTTTGTGGAGTTATTGATATTAATAAAATAATAAGATGTTGTGACTAATCCTGGTGATTATTTAAGTATAGTCTTAAGAACATTTCTCATAACCTCTTTTGACCTCTCTGTTAAAAACCAAAGCCTGCTTCTAAGTACAGCCAGAACATGGTAGCTGTCACTAACGGTTATATCAATGGTTGCATGTATCACAACTAGGCTTGTAGTCTTAAGGAAAATGGCTTTGTTCGTCCTAATCTTCACCAATTTAGCTGAGGAAATGTCTTTGACTCTGTCTTACCCCGGGTGCCCTTCATTTTCCTTAGAAATTCTGTCTGCTTACCCTGAGTGGCTGCTTTCTAAGTGCAATCTCTGCAGCTGTCAGTGGTTTGTTTGTTTTGTCGGGGAGAAGACGTGGCATCAAGACAACTGCATCAGACAATACAGACCTATTTTTGCATCCTACCACAGACAACAACAAAAAATGGGAGTAGCGTGCATGGCATCAGCAAGAAGCCTTGACATAATTCAGACAACAGCATTCTACTTGCAGGAATAATGTTTGTACATATATGCACTACCATTTTGAAACAGATTCCCTATAAAGAGATTTACAACAAGTTGACATTCTAACACAAGGAAATGTCAATATACACTCACTGTCTTTATTAGGTGTATTTCACTACTACTGGGTTGGATCTCCTGTTCTCTGCCTTAATTCTTTGTATGGAGGTGAATGCATCCCAATTTTCGATTTAAAATCAAATAATAATTGCTGTATTTTATGATATTAATAAAGAAAAGTAAGAAACGATCTTTAAAACTTCTATTCGTTCTCCTAGAATGCTCAGTTTGTAAATTAATTAAAATGTAAAAATATATATATTTTTTATTAATTTTAGAAAGATATTACAGCCAAAAAGGACAAAAATTCAATTGAAAATGTTACTTTGGAAAATTAAAACGTATTGAGAGTCATATTTTTTTTAATCTTAAAGTCAGCTATTTTGACTCATTAACAGCGTTATAAATAGATCATTCATACTGCATGGTTTTTTTATTTTTTTATTTTCAAGACTCGTCGTTCTGTTAATTACAATGATAAGAAAGGGATGTTTAATATTAAGTTCTTAAAATATAAGAAAAAAATAAAACTCAGTTTTAAATTAACAATTTGTACATTTAAATGCATTAGCAGAAATACATTTTCATATCAAAGTCAAAGCTGTATTTCTGACATCCTTAATATTAGCAACATTCCATCTTCTTCTCAAAGGCTGCTAATTATGTAACTTAAAAAATAAAATAACTGTTTTACATTTTATTTTCAAAAGATGTCAGAGCAAAAAGTGATGAAACTTCATATAAACATGTCTGATAAAAAAAAATCAAAAAAATTTTCACATTAAAGTCGGAGCTGCTTTTTCTGACTCATAAACAAATTGCTAATAGATCACCCAAACAGCATCTTTAATTCTTATTTATGTTTGATTCATCTAAAGAGAAAACTAAAACAGGGAATTGCTTTTTTTTAATGCCCGCTCTTGCAAAAAGTGTTCTATAAATCAGTTTGACCTCCAAATTCCAAGCAGAACATATGTTAATACGATTTACTTTTCAAATATGGCATTTCGATATGAATTTTTCGAAATCTTTGCTGGAGCACCTTCTGGAAATTAGGGGTAAAAAATCATTTCAAATCTAATAATTAAGCATTCTTAGTGAAGAAAATGCTGTTTGGATGATGTAGTTCTTATTTTATTTATAGGTTAGAAAAAATGCAGCCTTATTTTAATCATGAAAATAAATTTTTCTATTAAAGGCTTTTAATCAAAATAAATTTTCTTCTATAGTATCTGACAAATTAAAATCAGTCCATCTTAAACAAAAATGTATACAAAGTTCAACATTGCTTAAAAGACCTTTCACCATAGCCAGCTGTCCCATGCCACTGCAAGATGGCGTCATATATTGAGTTGCTTGCATGTAGCTGACTGGTAGGTTAATAAGTAGCTGAAGAAATTAATGTATTTTAACAGTAACCTTTACCTGACATGGATACCAAGATTAATGATAAAAAAAATGTTGTGCCAACACATTACAGCAGAGCAACCTGAAGATTAAAGGCATTCTCTGCAACATTTTTCAGTTAATTAATGTGTTCCATAACGTTTTGGATGATTAAATGAGTCATTTCAGGTTGAACAAAGATTTTCTCGGCCGCCCTGGTGGTCTGTAGGGGAAATACCGTACTTGCAATTGCAGGAGTCCTCGGCCCGCACCCACAGGCTTAGAAGTCTCGTGCATCGCGAGAGTCGGTCTTGCTTTACGGCGAGAACTGCTACACACCCCCAGTGAAAGGCATGCTGATTGCTAGCGCAGTGGCGATATTTGTGCAGTTATCATGGCGGAACCAGCTAGAATTTTCAAACTCGAAAATTGGAACAAAATAGTCACTTATCACAGTAGACATGGTGATTCGTTGCGTTCGCCTGTCTGCTAAGCTCAAAACCACCACGCCTGGCTTGACGGAGAAACCAGGAGAACAGCTGAGCATATTTACGACAGTGCACTTTTACTTTCGCCCTCTGGGGGGAGCCTCGCTGGAAAATCAACACCGGTTGCATAGTAGCCTATACCTTTAAGTTAACAGATGTTTTCACAGGAAAATATAATATAAAATCAGCTCAAACACACTACTTTAAATGTATATTCAGGGCTGTAATTATCTGATATATATAGTCTCACAAATGGTTTAAAATCAGTTATCTCTGACAAAATGTAATAGTTTTTCTATAAAAGTTCTAGTTCTTGTTCAGCGTTTGTTATGGGAATACAGTACAGAGGATAATCTATGGAAACCTAACATTAGGTGTATAACCACTTTTGCAGCATTAGTCACGGCATGTGCATTGTTTCCGATTTAGTGTTAATGGATGGATTTTATGGCCACTGATTGCTTGCAGCCCACAGGACTTCTGCAGCTTCATTCAGACCTGGTTTAGAGACCTGGGTGAGTGCATGCATAAATGACTCATTTTCTGCCTCGAGCAGTATATCTAGTGCAGGAGCTGAGCAGTAGTATGACAAGGCAGGCACAAGGAGAGGCTGCACTTTGTCTGCACCCTAACGATCAGTGGTGTCAGGCTGTGAGTGTTCCAGAGGACCAGGGCTCTTTTAGAATATTTCTAACAGGGTTTTAAGCATGTATACTCTGCTAAAATGTGCCTGTTTGGTATGCATCACAACATTCCCTGGAAGCATCACAACCTTTGCTGGCTTAACGAACTTCTCGTATTAACTCTCAAAAAGTTATTACGTTCCAGAAAGGCTTCAGTTTGACATGGGGAATAGATGAATGGAGGTAAAAGCCTTTATTCTGGGAAACATTTCAAAAAGCACAGACACCTCTGGTTTTCTGGGGCTCTAACTAACCAGAGACGAGAATGGCTTTCAAAACGGATAAATATGAAAATGAGGCGGCTCATTTCGATAGCAGTGCAAAGACATTCCACGTCTGTTTAACTGGCAGGCAATTATTTCCAGTTCACGGAGCAATTTTATAGTCTGAAAAGGAGAGGTATTAAAACAACCAATAAAGAAATGGTCATAAGTATTATGTAAAACAGTTGTTTTTGTTGTAAAAGAAAAATCTAATGTTTCCAATGTCTTTCATTGTTTCAGAAGGAGAAGAAAAATGCTTTTTTTGTCTGATCTGCATATTTAAACTGATGGTAAAAAAAAATGAAAGGGACAAATCTTAAATAAATGGCTATCAATCCAACCATTAGATATTATTCAAGTATTATTAGGTATTAGGTATAGTGAATGATTTTTGTGGCTTTTTGATTAGACCCGCCCTCTCAACTTCAAAAAGAAATGCACATGCACAACCTTGTACTTGCTCCCGAGAGGGAACGCCTATTAAACGCATGTGAGAGCGTGCACGAGCCAATTTCTCCTCGTGCACACTCTGTTTAGAAGTCGATGTTTGCATCTCTCATACAAGCCTTCTTTCCAAAAGAAGATTTGCGAATTTTCCACTATGTCAGACTCACCGCCATTGAGTGAAAAACGGGACGAGCACGTAGAACGGCCTTACATAAACATATCACCAGAATTATTGACAATTGAGAGGTCCACTAATTGTAATGATCAACCTGGAAAAAGAACATCCTCTGCTATACCTTTAATTCTAAGCAAATGAAGCTATTTTGCTTTTCATGTTTAACAATAAATAGTTGATTTGTAATTAAAATTTATTATACACCAATAATTGCAATACTTTGAAAAAAACCTTCAATCTTGAACATTATCTAACATCTGCATCAGACAGCATATGGCTATCAATTTGAAATTAGTAAATATATACATGTTAAAGCTGTGAGTTATTAAACCAGCTGACTGCTCTACAGTAGCAGCCATTCAAAATGGCCCTTTCCAGAATATTTTAGTACAAATATTGATGTTTACAAAGAAATTATAGAGGAGTAGCCAAGGACCAACCAAAGGCCCAGCAGGGAAAGTGGGGAAATTTTGAATGGCTACTACTGTATGTGCTGCACAAGGTTCCCTTTTTTCTCTTAAGCACCTGCCCCAAAAACATTTGTGCACACCACTGCTGACTTATGGACATTTTCATTGAAAATACTAATTAATCAATACTGCAACTGGGGCTGAATACTCACTATTGGTATTTAAATTCATTTAAAAAATAAAACCTAATAAGTTGCTGCAATAATTTAAGGGTATTTAACTTAGAGGCCAAATTTCATAACATGTAAATATCTAAGAAACTCTAATGAGAATACTCATTTCCCTACAAGCAACTTTTAAATATGGGCTGACACTGATTCTTAACAGGCATCATTTCCATTTAGATAAATGGTAATTCAGTGGTTGGATCAAGGTACCAGCAGGTTTGCAGATCTGTGGTGCCATGAATAATGCAAAGTGTGTTCCTTGCTGCAGAGTTTACTGTATAACACACAGTATCTTAACCAACCCACTCAGGACCGCTCGATTGCAGATAACCTGCAAGCACTGCAGCAGAGTGCAGGCTTTCATCAAGCCCAAAGTTGAGAATACCAATATGAGTTTAAGTTTCCTGCTTGGCGAGGAGGAGTGTGTTAATAAAAAATGAGACAAAGGTCAAGCTGCTCTATGACTATGTTCACTAGAGTACTCAGTGTCGGCTGCTAAAACATTCCTGGGCTGAGACATCCAACAGCAAGGTCAATAAAGAGATTAGATGTGATATAGGCCATCAGCTGGCCGACAAGTTACATCTACAAGACTTGAAGGGCATTTTCAATTTCATCTCATTTTAAGGAGAGAAAACCAAGCATGACAGAAAAACTGACACTAAATGCACTTTTTCAAAACAAAGAGATCTATTAAAGTCACATTTAAATGAACAAGAAGACATAACAGCAATGTGTTGATGCTGTAGAGAGCTAAAAGATTGTTTGCCTGACAAAAATACATTTTTCAAGGGAATATGTCAAATGGATGTTTGGTAAATGGGGACACAAACATATATTTAAAAAGCACTTTTGCTACTAAGCTCGTCTATATGGGGAAAATGGTTTGCCTCTGTAGAATTTATTTACAACTAGGGACTGTTTATTTTTCTAAATCTGCACTACGACTACGGAACAAATGTAATATTGGATTCAAGGTATCAAACTACAGATAGACGCATCTCTAGGCGCCTGCGGTTGTTGTGTGTTGGGACTGAGTTTATTAGCTACGAAAATTATTTATTTATGTGAGTTACATCATGTATAAACTGAGGGACTAATAGACTTTAAGTATGATAATTGCAGTAACATCTGACTGGTGCATTACTCCTGTGGTGCAGAAGAGCCTTATGCAACACTTATACAATCACTTTAGATGCTTTTTTGATTATTAAATATCGGATAAGATCAAGGTAAGAACTGCAGAAAATTACACACATGAGACTTTTTAACATCAGCCTGGTAGAACTATATTTAACAATATGATATAGACACAAGCAACCATGAGCGATGTTTAGAAATATATGTGGCTTGCTACTAAAAGGCCCTTTAGTGTTACTTTAAGCAGTTGTCATCATAAATGTCAACAGGGGACTCTCAGAAATGAGATTTAAGATTTTAATTTGCCTAGAAAGACTAATGAAGACCCTTATGTTTATTACAGTCCTTCTGTGGCAGCACCAACTTCTTCATTATACAAGGGAAGAGACATACACGTTTTGGACCGTAAAATATGAATGCATTCCTCCAGTTCATCTCTTTAAGGCATCATGGCAGAGGGAAGGAGTAATTTACTGCTCCAGAAGACACCAGAGATGTTCAATAATTCTGAAGCCAGATGATAGTGAACGCTTGTAAAATTGTTCCAGGTCACTGCTGGCCTTTCCTGCCCTCTTTTTACCTTATTTAGTTATGTGGAACAATGCGGCCCTGGAAGATAACATCAACACTTTGAAATGGTTGGTAACCAAAACATATAAATGCTCTTTAGTAAACTTGCACTGGAGTGCTATAGGGAGACAAAAGATTTCCATGACATAAACAAAGAATGAGGTTTGATTTATGTCCAGTGGTCCATATTTTCCCCACACTGCAAAAAATGTAAACCTTAAGTAATTTTTTCTTAAAATAAGTGTATTTTTTCTTGGATTGAGGATGCAAGTGAGACACTTTGCCAATGGAACAAGACAATTTCGATTTAAATTAAGAAAAAACAATTGCAATGTCTTATTTCAAGTGCATTTTGTCTAATTATCCTATTTTAAGAGTAAAAATACTTATTCCATTGGCAAATCCTCTGACTTACCTACTCAAATTAAGGGTAAATACACTTAATTTAAGTAATCTTTACTTATTTCTAGATTGTTTTTGCAGTGCACATAAAAGTTATCGGACATTTTCTTTGGCAGCTTAAAATGCTTATCTAAGCCTAAACTTTGATATATATATATATATATATATATATATATTTTTTTTTTGTTTGTCTGTTTGTTTTACCAGAGCATCAGGTATTTAACCTGACTCCGCGGAAGGTTTCCAGATGGATATGCGGAGCAAATCCATCTGGAAACCTTCCGTTGAAGTAATTTTTGGAAGGGGCAAAAAAAACTGGTTAGCTGATTGGCCTATGTTGGTGATAGACGGGCCAAATAAACCAATCAGATCAACGAAGCATATGACGTAACAGAGCGACTACGAAAACACAACCACAAGCCAGGCTACTCTTGCCGAAACCAGTCGGGAGAAAAGCAAAAACATCTTTTCCTCTGAGAAAAGCCTCCAGAGCAGTGTTTTGCTCTTCTTTCAGTGAAGAAATACTCTGTAATTCCGATAAAACTTGCTCTATAGCCACGCTAACGCTAGTTTCATCGGCTGAAGCCGCCATGTTCTTTCGACTGAACTGTTGCGCTTCTCGTTGCGTCACACCTCAGCCCGCCTCAAAGCCAACGCTGATTGGATGTTCGTTTGGTGAACGGCTCCAAATTTTCTTTAACGGAGAGTCTCCAGACTGATCTGCTAGTAAAACCTTGAAAGCTTGCGAGATCAGGATGGTTTCACGAGGCTATCAGGTATAGGCCTCTTTGTAACCTTTAAAGGATTTAATATCATATGGTGGCAGAAAAGCTAGAAATCTTCTCAATATGATTATATTGTCACTGTGTTTTAATATGGGAAAGTTATTAAAAATTGCTCTTTTTTAAGACGGAGGTACTTTTAAAGATGGAGGATTTACATAACTGGTGTTGTGCTTTGCGAAATGTCTGAAATATAATGTAAAGTATACTGCAGAGGTCACGGATTACGGACTGCGATCCGTTTCCTGACCCACCTGCTGGCTTATCCGGACCCAACCTGATTCCAATGGCGTGCTCAAAGATGACCCTGCACATTTTGAGTATGTTTGGCTCAACCTGCTACTGTGAAGCAGGATTCTCCACCATGAACAGAATCAAAAATAAATATGGATCCAGGCTCAAAATGAGCACCTTGATATGTGCTTGAGAATGGCTTAGTCTCCATTCAAACCCAGGTTTAAAGCCTTGCAGGTCAGCCTAAAGCCATTTCTCTCATTAAGCCATTAAAAAGAAAAAAAAAAAACAAACTGGCCTGTTCAGGTGTTTTATAAAAGATGTGAATCAGGAAATTGTCTATATACTAAACTGAATGATTGTTGTTCTCTACTTAATAAACAATTTAGATTTTAAAATGGGAAAATGTTCTATTTTTTTTTATTTTTTTTTTATTTAAAATTCCATGTATAACATGGGTGCATAAAAATCTCATTTTATTTCAGTGTTAAAGTCTGTTTAAAGTAACGAATTATAATAAAAAGTGTCTCCGGACCTTTACTGGTTGATGATTTCCTTCATTCAGACCCCACTGATTTTTAATTGGTTACCCCTGGTACAGTGTATATAGTGTGGTTGCCCACCAGCAAAACAAAAACGGGAGAAGTGGGCATCCTTTCTTCCCTCTTTCAAGAAAAAGTTGATATTTTTCAAATAAATATGGATATTTTGAATATTGAACTTTTCAGGCCCTTTTTTCAAAATAGATTTTGTTTGTTAGCTTACAGTTTCAGACAGGGACAAAAATATGACAGCTTGAAGACTGAATGTATACTGTATAAATTGAAAACTCTCTTCATTGCCTGTAGATCGCTTTAAATAAACAACTAAACAAAAATAACTGTCCAAATATTCCTCCAACATTTCACCCATAAAATTTAGTTGAAACTGGCACACAATAAAACTCTGGTGACTCAGCAGTTCCAAGTAATAAAGTGGAGTCAGATAGAAACAGTAGCAAATATAAAAATATGGGAAGCACAGGTTATGTCTACATATAACCTGCAAGGACGGTTGGACGGAAGGACGGACAGACAGAGCATAGGCAACATCTTGATAGAAGTAATATGGATGACCTCATGGTGGTGTTGGCCAGATTTTGTTAGAGACAAGAGGAGAAATAAAGCAAACTTCAAAGAAAAAAAGAAAGCAAAAAAAATCTGGGTTGAACATGACTAGGATGTCTTGAAAAAGACAATGATTTGGCGCCATGTGGAGAAAAACTATATTTGTGGGGGTTGATAATGAGCTGCCACTGCCGCCAAGCCGCACTGACTAGGGACAGCTTCTCCAAGTAAACACAGGATACAAAAAAGGGGGAGAAAAACATACAATTCCTGGGATTAGGAAACATTTCTTCTTTTTTCATTCTTAAACCCCTTTAAGAATGCATAAAATCATTGTAGTAATATAGGTTGATAAAGTAAGACATTATGACCTGTAACAGTCAAATAACGCTTTTGTTTTCTTCATCAGCCCCTATTTTTGAGAGGGATGAATTAGGATCACAATGGCTAAGTTGTATATGCATCCAAATTATATGTGAATTTAAAGCAAAGTTTTAAAAATAAAAAAAAGGAAATGCATATTAGCAGTTTTAACCGTTTGGTTTAAAGCAAATTAACCAAACCCTGCAAAGCCTAATGTTGTCATGCATTGTCGTCCACACTGGTTGGAATAAACAGGAAGTAGAGGCCGGAATCTAGCTCTGACCTCAGATCAGTAAGTATTAATGAATGTAGATATATTAGCTATATTGGGCAAGTTGTTCTTTCATCATCATGTCTGCTATTAAAGGCAATGTTGCTTCAAGCCATGTATAATTGATAGCCCCACCCCACATGGAAAATAACTACAACCACCAAGCAGTAACATTGAACTGGTTTTTCCATTGCCGCATAATGTCTGGTTTCTTAATGTATTGCTGTGTTTGCTGTGTTGATTCCATACTGTGCTAAATATTCTCTCTGGGGTTAATTAGGGGCTGTTTAGTTATTTATATATTTATTTATTTAGCTTGGTCTTCACTTTCCCACTAAGTACTTTATTAACTGCGCAATAGGATGCCATCCATCCATCTTCTGTAGCTTATTCCGTCCGGGTCACAGTCAGGCCTGTGCCTCTCTCCGGCAGTCTATGGGAGCAAAGCGGGGGTCAAACGCTGGACAGGTCGCCAGTCTTCGCAGGGCAACATAGAGAAACACAAAAATGTACGAGGACATTTTAGAGGTGCCAGTTAACATGAAGGTCATGTTTTTGGACTGGTGGAGGAAGCTGGACTACTTCAAGAGAACCCACACATGCAAAGGGAAAACATAAAAACTACATGCAGAAAAACCCTGGGCTAGAAATTGAACCCAGAACATTCTTGCTACAAGGCAACAGTATGTTAATGCTCCAAACACAATTTGATTGTTTCTCAGTGACAATAAAAATCAATAATAGATCTTGAATTTGAGAAGACGCTGGCGGCAGAATCAGCTGATCAGTCATGTGGCAGTCAGTGAGGCAAACACTGTGTCTACTTTAAGGCTAGGCTTAAAACTTTTCTTTTTGATAAAGCTTATAGTTAGAGTGGCTCAGGTTATCCTGAGCTATCTCTATAGTTATGCTGCTATAGGCTTAGACTGCTGGAGGACATAGGGATCACCTTTCATAATTCTGCTTCATTTTATCTCTATTCCTCTATTGTATTTGTTCAGTTCCAAACATAATTTTATGTTATTTCTGATTTTTCACCATCCGTGCTGCCATCAACACCTTTGTTTATAGATATCGGAGATGTTTTGTTTGTGGATATTGGAACTGGCTCCATGCTCTTTTACCTGGCTGTGTCTTTCCTGGACAGGGCTTCCTGTGGAGATTGCACTGCATGAAAAGTGAGATTTTCGTCCCAGTAAACCCCCGTAAACTCCCGCAGATCTGCCTGATTTTCGTCAGTTTCCGACAATTTGCAACCCGTGCTTGTCCGCGTTTGTCGTGCCACAAATTGTCGAAAACGTACCGTGACGTATGTGGAGAGCGATCAGCTGTACTAATGGCCCTAATTAGCATATGAATGCAGCAAACCCGCGTGGCTGGCCAGGTCTGGCTTGAATAACCTTCTCAGTATTGGCTGAAACCACTATTCTCAAACAAATGAAATCGCTCGTGATTGGCAGCAAAACCACACGTGGCCACGCCAGGCTTTAATTTTCTTACTGAGTATTGGACGGAACCACTTCTTTTTAAACAAGTAAAGTCGCTCGTGATTGGTTGGCATATATATATATTTACATATATATATTTATTCATATATATATATATATTTATTCATTCATATATTTATTCATTCATATGGTGTGTATTTATGTTATCCTACACTACTACACAATTATTATGCTACCATCAAGGACATGAATGAATTTATACAGGAAATGAACATTTGCAGGAAGCTGTTTATGCAAAGAAAGAGCTTTATTGAAACACACACAACTATATACAACGCGTATCCAAACACATGCGTTTCTAAAAATTAAAACTCCGTGAACGGTCCGTTTGCTTCCTCGGGGTTGGAGGTAACTGGCAGCATTCCCTCCGAGGCAGGTCCGATGTGCAGACGCCTACTGTGCGCGGCCCTGTACTTCGGCATCGCTTCTAACCGGGACTGCAGCTTAACACAGAGTTCAGAGGGATCCGGCCTACGAAATGGCGGCGACCGTACAATCCATCCAGAGACACCGCCGAGGAAGGCGGACTTCCAGAGTTCCACTTCCTCATCTGCTAGCACACTCTGCCTCGCTTTCAGCAGCTGAAAAAAAAAAAAACAATGAATCAGCGCACTGCGTATGGACACAACACATCTATCAATGCACCTGAAAAATAGTCACCAAATAAAGTCTTACCCTCTTTCTTCTGGCCCGACTCCGAGCAGATAGCCTCCGCACGCAGCATGTTGGCTGGCAGCCTATATCTGAAGCTCCTGCGTACCGTCTGAAAATACGTCTTACAGGCAGCTGGAAAACAATTAAATGAGAGTGGTATGAATAAAAAATCAAACTCAAGTCACAGTAACAAGGAAGGAGAAAACATTAAAACAAGTCACTTACACACAATGTCGTCTTTATCAACATCGTGCAAATCTGGACTTGCTGATTATGGCTCCGAGCAAATAGGAGGTCACCGCCTCATTGTGAGGCGACAGTAGTCTGTGAAAACAAAATGTAAAAGCTATGATCGGTATCTATCCGTATCCACTGCCTTTTACCGCAGAATGAAAGCATATTCTTTAAATCTTACCCTTGGTCCGGTTCATAGCGCCTGCAATTAGTCTCCGAGTTGTGAAGACGGCGTACTGCTTCCTGTAATCACAAAAAATACACTTTAATAAAGCTTGTTCTTGCAAGGCTAGGCTAGATAGGCTAATAGCTAGGCTGCTATTAGCCGGTAGCTTAGGCTAGGCTGCTTTTAGCTTAGCAGGCAGTAATCGAACATATATTTACCGCTAGCATCTCTTCTTTGAGTTCGTCTTGTTCGATGCAGAGTCGCCATCGCGTCCAAGAGGAGTTTTACCCCGAAATCCAGACGCTCCAGACCGCCTGCACATAGCAAAGCAGCATCCTCCACTGTGGATCCAGACCCCGCTGCTCTAAGTTTCTTGGAGATCGTACAGAGCATGCGCGAGATGAACCAGAGTTTCCGCGGATCAAAAAAATTATTAAAAAATCATTCTTTTTTTCTTTTTTTTTTTTTAAATCAAGGCCTTAATTGGCACTAAAATTATTTAAATATGTTTATCGAAGTATTTATAATTCTTTAATAAAAAATGCTTATAAAAACAATTTCGTCAGATATATTATATCGCTCCAGGCGGAGAAAAAGCTAGAGGATATATATATACGTATATATGTGTGTGTGTGTGTTTACATACATACAGGATTCATGGAACTGTGCTTACAGCTCCTTCATATTTCATGTACACTAATAACTTGTGTACATGGTTCTTGTTGATGGTATTAAAATCATTTCTAATAGCATTTAAATAGCATTAAATTAGAGTCACTCATTCCTGTATGAACACTGTGAGCGCTTAATTTAATATGACATATTAAAAAAATCCCACCATCATCCAGCACATGTTCAGTTTCTGCCCAAATATATATTTATATTTTTGTAGATTTTTGTAACGGGGATAAGGATAATTCAAAACTGCTTTTTTTTAATGAACTTGTTCACTACTTCCAAACTCAGCATCTCTTTTCATTCCTGTAATAAGAAGTTTCTTTTGAATGGATTTCATTAAAGTTTAAGTCCCTCGGTATAAAATAAATATTTTGATGGAGATGAGAAATCTGCTTCCTCGTTGGTGAATAACCAATAGTTTGGATCCAATCATTTAAATAAACGGTGTTAGTTTTTTTTTTTTTATATATATATATATATAAGAATTGTGCTATAATTTCTAGTCACCGATCTGTTGCTGCTATATTTTAATTTGACGAACCGGAATTTGTCGATGTTCTTTTTCCTGTTTGGTGCAATTTCAATTGCGGATCTTGACCTGGCCGGACCTTATGACCACAGTGTACCAATCTTCTGATGGCTACTTCCAACAGGATAATGCGCCATGTTATAAAGTGAATCATCTCAGACTCATTTCTTGAAACTTTTCCACTTAAGTAATTGTGAATTGAGCATATTGACAGACAACATTTTATTTTTTATCTTAAATGCAAATTTTTAAAAAAATAATTACTGCTCTAAATGTATTGCTCTGTCGGCTAAAGATCTGTTTTGGTCTCTATACTTTAATTAAATAAATCAATTCAAGCTAAAATTTGAGAGGCTATACTAAGCCTGATCTCTTTGTATCAGAGATTTTCTTCCTCAGAAAGATGTCACTTGGGGTAAAACCCCCCCTGCAACCCTGGTTTGCATTTGTATAGCTCACAGCATGTTCATTTACATGTTAAAGCCTCCCCTAGAATTCCATGGGGGGGAGGCATGGGGGGAACACTGCCTAAGAAATTCCACGTCAATTTCTGACAATTTACGGGAGTTTTTGGCAAAGCCTGCAAATTGCCGTAAACTGCCGCTAACCTGAAGTTCCACGACAATCTACAGTGCCGTATATTGACGAAAATCCCACTTTTCATGCAGTGTTGTTAACCGTTTTTTATCTCTGCTTCTTTTTTAGGTTCTGCTTCTCTCTCCTTGAACCCGAGTTGGCCTCAACAGATGGCTGCTCACACTGAGTTCTACTGGAGGGTTATTCCTGTTAAAAAGTAATCTTTTCTCTCCACTGTTGCTACATGCATGATTGGTGTGAGGGATTGCTCTCAGATGAGTGAGTAAATGCAATCAGCTGGTTTTCCTTCTATAGAAAACTTTGAACCAATCTGAATGTATGATCTGGTTGAAGTGTCTCTGTAAAGTGTTTTGAGAATAAATATGATGTAAATTGGTGCTATATAAATAAAATGAACTTTAATGGATCGAAAAGTTTCCAGCTTTCTCTACATCAGAGCTGATAAAAATAAAGAGTATTTCCATCCCCCATCTTGCTCATAAACCTTTCAAATGAGCATTAGAATGAGCTGATGGATTCTTATCTATTGTCTCCAAAAGTGAACCTCTTATGAGGTTTTTCTAATTTGTAGTGGTGAGTACCTCTTTAAAGTTTCTCCATTAAACTAGTGAACTACTGACATGCTAATTATCTTATTAGTTATTTAATAAATTCTGATTATATTTTCAATTAATCTAGATATATATTAATGTTTCTTTAATTACATAGAATGCCGATGTGTGTGGGGGATGGGGTGGGGTGGGGTGGGGGGGGGGGGGGGGGGTGGGGGGGGGGCTATTGCTTTCTTTTACCCATTTCTCATCTAAACAGGAACCCCAGAATTGGTAGGCTGAGGATGATTTATACCAGCATTTATTTACAGCTATAGATTTAAACTAAGTAATGTTTCTGAGTTCCTTCCTTTATAAGCATAAAAAAAAAAAAGTGATGCAGTGATGCATAGTTGGTGTTTCAGAGGTTTTTAACGATGCCTAGTTTATCTCACTGTGAACATCCTGACATGACAAAGTGCGCTTGCTTAAATAAAATACCTCAATTATGAACTTGCAACTTTTGGTAATAATTCATTTCTGTTTTTTGTTTTTTTACCCTCAAACATAATGTGAATGTTACATTAAATGCAGATACATCTAAACATACACCTACACAAAGGCACAAATATGAAGGATGGTGAATATTCTAAGATATAGGAAGGATTTGGTGACTAGAATATATTTTTATATATTTTTAAAGTGTGCATCATTGAAGCTCTTTTTTTTCAACTGCATATTTAATTTAGTTTGTCCTTTTGTGTGCTCTATGTAAGCTTCTACAACCTCATGGTCTTATCAGTTTAAACCAACCACAACAGCTTAAATAACTCATAAATACAAAGCTAGTCATGCCAGACAACTCTGAGGTATTGTTTTTATCTAACACTTTGCTCAAATCAGACAGATGTCCTTTGTGCGAAGAGAACGTGGGAATTAATTGATCCAGGCCGAAGGAAAGTGTCCCAAATGTTGGCCTGATAATAGGGGACCCGTCATTATTAGGATTGATGGCACCAATTTATTATTAATGATTCGTAAAATGAGATCCAGTAGACCCCATTTTAAATACATTTTCCATTACTGGGGAGCTGACAAGCAACAGTGCTGATTTCACCACCAAAGCTGTTCGCTCTCTCTTGTTCTTGTTCTGAATAACAGCAGCTATACCTCAGCCAGTGCGAATGTCTCATTTTGTTGAAATATGGGGGGTCCCAAATTGAAAGCATTTGTTTTAAAGCTTGGAGGAAAATATCAGGGCTTGTCACTGGGTTGTAATATTAAGGTGTTTTATTCGGCTTTAAACCACTGGACATGATGTTACACTGCACATATTTGCTGTGAAATGTCCCTTTATTTCTGCCGGATGGATGGATGGATGGATGGATGGATGGATGGATGGATGGATGGATGGATGGATGGATGGATGGATGGATGGATGGATGGATGGATGGATGGATGGATGGATGGATGGATGGATGGATGGATGGATGGATGGATGGTTGGTTCAATAAAAACCCTGATTGTATCGAGTCCCAGACTTTGCAGGATTTAATCCTCCTGGATGAGCTAATGGCGACAATAGATATTTGCTTGCATTTTGTTGTTTACTATAAAGCAATTCCAAACACAAAGCATGCATGCAGCGACAGTGGAGAAGAAAAACTTATTTTTAACGAAGGGAAACCTCCAGCAGGGTTCCAGCTTCTGTTCTGCTGAGCAGAACAGAAGCAGGCAAACAAAGGAAACATAGAAACACAGATCTATAAATACTTTCTATGTCAGAGAGGGTAACACTAAATTAGCTCCACTGGCGGCTTTGTCTAGGAAAAAACATTAAAGCAGAGAAGCTCTGAGCCATTTTTTTTTCCAACAGGTATGACAGAGAGCACATAGAGTTAGTCTCAGTAATAGCTGAGTGTGTAGCTATGTTTAGGATAGAAACAGGACTAAGTACTGGAAAACAGGCCCAACTATATCATAATGGACATATAATAACAGACAGATGGATAAAAGTTTAGATAGTATGAGAGGGAATTGGATCTGAGATTAAAAATATTTTTTTCACCTCCCACCAGAATATTGTATGCTGCATAGACCCAATATTATTGAAATTAGTCTTTTAGTACATAGTTATCACAAAACCATGTTTTTCCTTCGTTTTAGTTAAATGAAATAGCTTCTTATTCTAATCAATAAAGGGACAGAAATAATGAACATGGGTTAGTGTCTGATCTGCAGATAAACAGCATCTGGATAAAATATGAGAGGTCTGGTTTGCGAGATAAAGAGTGATTGAATTATAATTTGGTGCAAAATTAGTATCAGACAAGCCAATCCAACCCCCTACTAACTTGCTGAGAAATAGCAGTTGATTTAAATACAGGCAGCCTCTGAAACAGCCTTTCGGGTAACAATGAATTATTGCAAAGACTCCTAAGCTAGACACCAACCACCTTACAGTAGATAAAGCCTCTGCTCCCAAAATACCATCAGCTATGCCTAGAGTATGCTTAATAATTGATGACTGGAGCTTCCACAATAATTAAAAGAGTTAGGCGGGCATGTGTGCAATTTGCATGCATGTTGCAAATGTGTGAGATGATAATCTTTACTTCTATATCCACAGCAGGAGATTGTACGCACTTGTTCTCCCATTGAATAGAAGGAAAATCCTGTTGAGCTGTGAAAACTGCACTGCAACATCCTGGTGGCTTGCCACTCATCCCCCTTCACCCTCATGCTGATGTACGGGGAGTTTTCGGAAGCCATTACTCCAAATGGCTCTCCTACTCCTGGCAATATTTGAATGCAGCAGAGAGGGTGCTTTTCCAGGCTTTAATTGGAGATGTATAACTTTTTGAATATAGCCATTCTCTGCAGCAGCAAGAAGCTCACAGCAATGGCTATCATGTTCTTTTGAAATGCAAATCATATTATGAGGGTTGTGAAAGTAACAAGCTGAGAGCATTGCACAAACACACATGTTTTTGTGTTGGTGCACAACGACAGAATGCAGGTGCACATTTAAACTCTTGAGTCACACCTAAAGATTCACAAAACACAAACCATATATTTTTTAAGGAGCTGCTTGCTGAAAGTTGTAACAGTTTAGTACTATAGATAAAAAATGTTCAATAAAAACAAGGAATTCTGTCTGGAAGGTTTCTATAAAATTTGGATTTAAAGCCACTAAAATAGTACTTAAATTCATTGGGTTTATGTTAATAAATTCTCTTGAAAAGAAAATCCTATTGTATTTTGAAGCCAGAAAATAAAAATATGAAGCATCAATTAAACTCAATCTGACCTTGCATCATTATAAAGCAGTAACTTTAAAACATACTTTTTTTGGACAGTAATATTGGAATGCATTAAATTAATTTGTGGCCACTTACTGGTGACACACATTAAAGGTGGAATAAGCCCTCTTTACTTTCCCCAATGATCCTCTATACGGGAGAAGAGGGAGTCATAAAAAAATGAAAATAGGTTAAGAAGGTATTTTTCTCCTTATGTACCAAAAAAAGGCTCTCAGTTCTAAAGACTTTTTACCCCAGGATTGTGATTGCAGTTGGAGACTTATGAAAACGAGGAAGAAAAAAAGAAAGGTTTTAAAAACAAAAACACAAAATTTACTTGGCAACACAGTTAAATCATTTTACTGAATTCAGAGAATCTGGTTAACTAACACACTGCTCTCCAAAAAGGTTTGCATGCATAAAAAAATGTGCAACATAAATAGTCTAAGCAAATTTGACCAACTAACCAGGTATAAATGAATTTCATGTCTAAAATCAGCAGAACAACAGGTCCAAAATTCTGGGAGAGTACTGGGAGAGGGATATGCCAATGTAAGAATACTTACCACAGCCATTTTGATTTATCAAACCGGTGCCCAGTGTGAGGCACAGTTTTATTTCCCCCTTTGCCATTTTTAAATGTTAGGTGCAAATAATTCTGCACCTGTCATGGCGAGACAATTGGCAGAATGAGCAGTATCGGGAATATAACTTTAAAAGTAACTAGTTATAGTTACTAGTTACTTCTCAAATAAATAACTGAGTTAAAATCTCAGTTACTCCTCAATCAAAGCGACTATATACTAGCTAAAGTAACTATGCAGTTACTTTTTATAATCTAAAATGTGGAAATATGTATTTACTTGTTATTGGAATTTTAAATACAAGTAGAGGTTTAATAAAAATTTGAATTGTTAACCTTAGGATTACACAGGAATATTGAATACTGATCTGTATTTGGGGGGTGTTGTTTGACAAGTGAGCGGCAATAGGATCATGTCAATGTGATGTTCATTCCATCCATCTTCTTCCGCTTATCCGGGGTCGGGTCGCGGGGCTAGCAGCTTCAGTAGGGAGGCCCAGACGTCCCTCTCCTCAGCCAGGTGGGCCAGCTCCTCCAGGTGAATCCAAAGGCGCTCCAGGGCCAGCCAAGAAACATTGTCTCTCCAGCGTGTCCTGGGTCTCCCCCTGGGCCTCCTCCTAGTGGGACGTGCCTGGAACACCTCACCAGGGAGAAATCTATGAGGCCTCCTTATCAGATGCCCGAACCACCTCAACTGGCTCCTCTCGATGTGGAGGAGCTTTACATTTATAGAACTTTATCTTTTTGCACATTGACAATGTTCAGCGAGCTTTAAAGTAGATATAATTTGAAAAAATAATGCCTTTCAAGCAATCTAATATTAATAAAAAAGGTTGATTGAATTTAACAGTGGTTCCACTATTCCAGAAAAAAAAAAAACCCTAGCAGGACTGTATGATCCTGGATATCTTTCCTGAAACATAAAACATGCACGTAGAACCAGTAAATCCAAGAGATAGTGAAGAACATATATTGATTAAAGCCAGCCAGCTGTCAGTCAGTGCAGTGAAGAGCTTCTTTACATAGTTTTTAACCATAAGTTTATTAAGTCTTTATTTCCGCACATATAAGCAAATTACTGAATTATATACCTCTTGACTTTAATGAGCGCTTTTTCTGTAGGAACTCTGTCACTGATTCTGTGGTTCTGTACCATCGTCTCTGGTCCTCTGTGGTCAAAACATGCTGAACACCCATCCATGGTACAGCTCCTCAGCCAGTAGGGATCACCTATACCTCTATCTCTGCTCCCTGCTCGTCCTGACCTGCCTACAGCAAATTATGAATGAAAGAGTAACGCTGTTACTAATGCAGTTACTGTATGGAACAGCGTTACCTCCAATACTGCTGTTCCTGAACTTGAAACTTTTTGCTGCTGTAACACCAGAATTTCCCCATTGGGGGGACAATTAAGGGATTTTCTTTCTATTCTATTCTATTTTATTCTATACTATTCTATTCTACTGACTACACTGGCCCAGAGGAGTCAACACTAATACAAAAGCTGCAACGTACATACAAAAGCTGAAACGCAAATACAAAAGCTGCAATGCAAATACAAAAGCTGAAGCACAAATACAAAAGCTGCAACATAAATACAAAAGCTGCAGTACAAATACAAAAGCTGCAACGCAAATACAAAAACTGCAACATACACAAAAGCTGCATTGCACATACAAAAGCTGCAACATAAACACAAAAGCTGCAAGGCAAATACAAAAGCTGCAATGCAAATACAAAAGCTGAAGCTCAAATACAAAAGCTGCAACATAAATACAAAAGCTGCAGTGCAAATACAAAAGCTGCAACGCAAATACAAAAACTGCAACATACACCAAAAGCTGCATTGCAAATACAAAAGCTGCAACATACACCAAAAGCTGCATTGCAAATACAAAAGCTGCAACATAAACACAAAAGCTGCAGTGCAAATACAAAAGCTGCAATGCAAATACAAAAACTGCAACATACACAAAAGCTGCATTGCAAATACAAAAGCCGCAAAACAAATACAAAATAAAATAACCCATGTCTGCTTTGGTTCAATACTTTCAATCCTTCAATAGTTCTTTTCTCAACTAGGAACTGCATTATTGGCTTGAATGGATCTTAATAGCCTAAATGACAAAGAAAAAAGTTGTCAATTAGCTTATATAGTTTGAATTCTAAAATAGAGGTTGTTTTTGGAAATGAAGTTATAA
This sequence comes from Cyprinodon tularosa, assembly GCF_016077235.1. Classification (NCBI taxonomy): domain Eukaryota; kingdom Metazoa; phylum Chordata; class Actinopteri; order Cyprinodontiformes; family Cyprinodontidae; genus Cyprinodon; species Cyprinodon tularosa. Next base: position 2,008,803 of record NW_024038734.1, on the reverse strand, counting down.
AACTTACATCACAGAAGTGGATTTAAAACCCCATAACAAAAGGTTAAGATTCTGTTTTTATGCAAGCAATTTATTCGTCCTATTGGCTAAAAATTGTAAACTAAAAAAAAATGATGTCAGCTTACAACTGATTGATAAAAACATTTATTAAAAAAACAACTACTACCTTAGCTCTGAATCACATATAGACCAGAGGCCCAATAAGTGCCTTCAAGGTTTGTAGGTACTGAAATGCATGCAGCAATTTGCTTTACTTACTTCTCCTTGTTCATTAATGCCCAATCACAAATAATTCTTTAGACTTAGACAACTCTATTGTTATTTTGTATACACAGTGTATTCCAAAACAAAACTCTGGAATATAGATGAATCTTATTGACTTTTCAGTTAATTCTTTGTCTTAATTGGGGTTTTTATGTGCATCAACAACACCAAAATGTGAGCCATTGCCTTGCCATTGTTAATGTATCCTAAATTCAGCTTCACACCATACCACTTCTATGTATGCAGTCCTCACTTGATGCATGTATCCGTCTGTGCATCACCTCATATTTGGAAATTTACTGAATCCAATTTACTCTCCAGTGTTTAACTTTTTGCTCATCTGGTTTTTAGAAATCAGTGCATTTTGGTCCATCATCCATCCCTAACAGGCTTGGTCCGTATATCTGAGAGAGGACAGAGAGGAGCTTCCATTCATGCTGCAGAAAAAACAGAGGTGGTAGGAACTACCACACTGAGTACAGTAGAAGGGCTAATATTTGAGACTTAAAAGAGAATGCAAGGATGAATGGTGAGTGAATGAGGGGTAAGATCAACACACCTGAATCAGGACTATATTGCCTTCTTATGCACTTGGACTGGAGTTTGACACGTATCATATCATCATGGCTTGGTAACTTTTGTCTTTTGTTGTTTTTTTGTGCTTTATAAATGACGATGATGATGATTTTGATGATGATGATGATGATGATGATGATGATGATGATGATGATGATGATGATGATGATGATGATGATGATGATGATGATGATGATGATGATAAACAAACCAAACTAAAAAGGTTAGAAGCTAACAGAATTACTGGTACACATACTTTCAGTAGTAAAATATAAAATCAAGGCCAGTCACACAAAACTCTAAAGTAAAAGATTCACGTTTTTTAGCAAGAATTATATTTGTTTGACCTTCACTGTTGCATTTGCTTTCAATATGAAATTAAATAAAGCAGTTTGCAAATGTTTGATACGTCATAGCTGACAGAACATGGAAAATACGATCAGATGAAGGAACCATAAACCTCAAGGTAGATTGAAGTTTTATGTAAATGCAATGACAGTGTAAAGCCTTATAAGACAGCAGGAACCACAATGAAGTTAAGAGTTATTCAAGATTGTAGGAATCTGCTGTTGGCCTTGACTCTGCAATAATTACTGTTACTAGCTCCACTCTGTAGGCAAAACTGCTTGTGACTGCTGATAATCTTTTCTCCTAACCAAGAAAAGCAAAACTGATTGATTGATTGAATGATTGACTTTATTGGTCTCATGGTGGAGAAATGTAATTGTTACATCAGCTCAGATAGTCAAAAAGAGAAGAAGAAGGTGCCAAAGGAAGACAACACAAAACGAAAAAAAACTTAATCCCATTTGCATTTTCTTGAATTTTAGCTGAGCAATATCCAATACTGTTTGCCTTTAAAATTTGCATGTTTTGAACAAAATATACTGCTATAATGTATTCTCAATTTATAATAATAATTGAACTTTATTGATCTGACAGTGTAGAAATTTACCTCTTCATTTAACCCATCCCCTTGGGAAGAAGTGGGCTGCCATTGTGGGGCGTCCGCAGAGCAGTGTGGGGTTACGGGGCTTACTCAGAGAGCCAGAGTGGCAGTCTGTGGGAGTTGGTTTCGAACTCACAGCTTCAGGATTCCAAGCTCTATGCCCTAACCCCTAGGTCTAATACTGGGCATGATAAGCTGACAACACTATAAGGGTTTATTAAATTAAATGGTTGTTTAATTTTCTAAAAGAATACACTCTGAAAACACCAATGTTTTTTTTTTTTGTTTTTTTTTTGTAAAGAAACTATGATCTAAGAAATATTTGGAGTTTGTTGAAGGGAAGTGAGGTCTATGAGGTTCCAGTATGAACCATTAACTCCTGCTCCACCACATTAAAATAAAGGCTCTGGTCATTTTTTACATCCAACTCCATATGAATATCTAATTAACAAGTGCTAATCTGACATCTAAGAACCCCAGCAGGTGGTTTGGCACCGGCTCATGTTGGCAGTTTACAATGCCCTTGCTTTGTTAGCAGGGTGCACCATCAGGGCCATTTGGGATGAGTTAATCTCACTGTTTACATGGTGATTGCTATGGGAGAAGAAATGAAATGCTTGAGGAAATTTACAGCCGCTGTAAACAAAGCTCTGTAACACAGAGTTTGCATAAAAGAGACAACAGTGTGCTGGGTATGCTGCCTGGTCAAGCAACGACGCATTTCATCAGCAACATGAAACTATAACTCACCACCAATGTGGTCCTCCATGCATCACTAACTAGGCCAAACTCATTGACATCCACATGGCGCCTCTACCACCTTTTACCACGTACATGAATCTTACTTTTGCAAGCTGATGCACATTTATAGCACCTAGGGTTGTCACGATACTAAACTTTTCAACTCGATACCGATACTAAGGAAAATATTCGATACTCGATACCATTTTCGATACCATAAGGATAAAATTTCAACAGAAATATTTTGATTAATAATTAAAATACAATAAATAAATAAATACAATAAACAATAAGAACAACATTTTGAGGTTGTTTGCTGTGCACAGTATTTAGCAAGGTTGATAAAAAACTTACAAAATGAAAATTAAGTTTTCCTTACTTGGCTATGCTTTGCACACATAACAATGACACTAGCCAAACCGGTTAAGAAACAAAAATAATTCTCAGCAGCTGCAACTGTTACAAAAAAAGTCTGAAACTGAAAAGTGCACAGAATTATTCAATCACAGTGTTCAGAAAGTGCATTTTCCTCTATTCTGCACTTTAGATGAATGACTGTTTAGGTGCGACTGGTACTCGATACTTTTGAAAATGAGTATTGTATCCGGATACAACATTTCAGTATTGATACTTTTTTGAGTATCGATACTTTTGACAACCCTAATAGCACCCTCAACCTTTGTTGTGGTTTACAGAAAAAAAATAAAAATAAATAAATGTGTAAAAAGTGCTGACATTTTTCCATTGGCATAGAAGCCTCTGGAAAACTTTATCATTTTGAATACGTTGATTGAGAGGGGGGAAGTTTCCACATTGTTTGATATTTAACTTATATGCAGCAGCTTTAAAAAGCAACGTTTCTCTTCAAGATATGTTCACTTTAAAAAAAATTGCAGCTAACAATTTCTCGATTCATTCATAAAACCTTGATATTTGGATTTTATTACTTAAGGATGCACAACTGTAGCACAACATAGAAAGTCAAACACACTACCACAAACACTTAACACAAATTTCCAGGTTGTTAGGACTCCAGTCTGTGTGGTCTGTGTTTCTGTGTGTTTGTCTTCTTTCCTCCACCAGACGGCGCCTGGTTCTAATTCTCCTCCTCACACACCTGCAAGGGGTTACCTCGTTAACGTAGTGTTCTTAAGCTGCTGACTGCCACTACCTCGACGCCAGAGTGTTTGCCAGTTTTGGGTACTCTAGCCAAACTGAGTTTTGCTGAGTCAAGCTGAGTTTTTTGTTAACCTGAGTCTTAACATTGTTTTTTTGTCTTTGCCTCTCAGCTGGAAGTGATCCTGCAAACTGGATTTTTCGGACCTTCTCTCCCTGGAAGGATCAACTGAGCTTCAAACTGAGCTGAGGAAACAAACAGGAGGTTTGGTTCCACTTTTTCCCAGAGGAAACGTTTGAGCTTCATTCATCTGCACAAACAGACTGTTGTGCTCACGTACCGCAGGAAATCTGAGTGGCAGTCAGTCTTTCTCCGTTTATCTACAAACAACCGCATTCTGGGTAACCATGTCCGCCCTCCTCCGTATGAGACAAACAACGGAACACATTCTTCACCTGCTGGAGTCTAAGAGTCAACCTAATCTCTGGAAACGTGAGTCTGCCAACCTTTTCTCCTCTACAAGTTCGAGAATCAATTCTCCCACTGAACCTGAACTAACCGCAGTGTCTTCCCCTCACCTTTCAGTTCCGGTTGAGCAGTGTTCAGAGCAACACTGGAACCTCCACAAACTTCTCAATAAACCAGTTAAACTTTTTCACTTTTCTCTTTCTGGACTGGTTTATCTGTATGTGGGCCCGAGCTCTTGATAAAATCATGACACAGGTGACTTTTATAAAACAATCTATATTCGTGTCTTTTGAGTTTTTGGAGGCAGGAGTGAATTCCCTGAAAAGACATTGACTGGCTGTATGTCATCATTCCAATGAAAAGTGAAGCTTTTTCATATATATTGGTCTTAATGACAAACTGGTTTTCTTTTAGTCTTTTGATTTACTTCTCATACGTTATTTTTATACTGAGGTTTGTTTTGTTTTTTGTTTACTTTTAAGAACTTTACATTTTGGAGTTTTTCCTTAGGTTTTAAGTTCTGCTTTAAGAGTTTTATGTTTTGGTTTTGCCTCAAGTCTGTAATAAGTTTTCGTATTCATGTCTTACTGTATTATTTCATTTTCTTCTTGATGTTCGTGATTTGTCTCTTATGCTCTAGTTTATTCTTTAGTTAATTTCGTCTCATATTATGGTTTAGTTTTTTTAATGTTTGGTGTAATTTGTTAGATCTTTCCAGCGGTTTTGCTTAAGCTACCTCATAATTTAGTTTCATTGCAATCAAACTAGTCTTATTCAGCTGGTGCCTTTCTTTTTGGCCATTAAATATGAATGATGTTAAGGTCGGATGAACCAAACCAAGGCGTTTTGAAATGGGAACAAATAGACGAGTGACCTGGGTCAGAGTGGAAAAAAATCTGATCAGTGTTTAGACTATCATGAAATGATCAGATATAGGTCGCACATGGGCAAAAAATTCAGATTTGGGTCACTTCATGCTGCTGTGTTAACGTAGACTAAACCACTCCTGCCATCAGTTTGCACACCAGTCTCTAAGTTTGTTTTTCTCTTTTAGATGGTAAAGTTATGAGATGAAGCGAAGCTTCAAGGCGTGTGTCGAGTACAGGAGGGGGGCATTTCTGTGAGGCACATATCGAGGCTTGCTTCATTTGGGGGAGATAGATGACGTCCAAAGCTTAGCTACCCTGCCATACCACATGACCGTGTTGGGAGGTGGTCCAGCTCACCTAGAAACTCAGCAGGCATTTAAACAGCCTCTGTGTTGTAGGAGAGTTAAATAGAGTTGGGATATACTCTAAGAATAGATTAGTTGGAAAAACAACCAATCTAGTTGGTTAAAAATGGTCACAGATGTAATGGGTTTTAACTAGTATTGCTTTCAGAAAGGTTGTCACCTTACAAGTAGTGTCAACTGTAAGATATGGACTTCCACTCCTTAGGTAGTTAGTTCAAGACCCACCTCAGATTTTTGAAAGTTGGGACTAATTTGTATAGGTTTGCCTTAGTAAAAATATAGACTGGGTAAAAACACTACCAAATTAGATTGGTTGGTTTAACCAGAAGATTGGTTGAACTCATAACTTCCAACCCAATTAAAACCATAAACTGTGAAAAAAACGATTAAGTTTGAATAAAATCACTAAAACCTTTCATTTGCTCATTATTGCCCAATTTGCACACTTTCACTGTCTGCTTGAGCTTATTTCACTAAAATGGCAGAAAAAACAGTGATTTTTCTCTTCTAAGACATTTTACACACAAAAAAAACTTTCAAAATATTTTATTATACAGACCAATCAATAACAATTTCAAAGGAACTTAAATGGGAAAAAAAGGAAAACATTTGCAAAAAATCTAAGATTATATTACTAACTGTAGTTCTGCACTCCACCAGTAGGCGGTGATATGTTCACATGAAGCTTCATGAACTGTGAGGATCGTTGAAGCAATTTGGCCAAACAGTTCAATGTCTCATGAAGCTTCATCTCACCATTACTACTAAACAGTTAGCATAAGGACAGAGATGGCAAAAGTACTCACTTTCCGTACTTGAGCAAAAGTACAGATACTTGTGTTAAAAAATACTCTGGTAAAAGTGGAAGTACTGATTAAACTTCTTTACTCAAGTAAAAGTAACAAAGTACAGGCTTGTAAATTTACTTAAAGTATAAAAGTAAAAGTAGAAACCACTTTTTTCATGCCGTTGCCTACATTTTAAATGGATGTCTGCCAATAGGACTAGATCTCCGTTGTGTTCATTTTCAATCATCTCGTCGTCCATGCTACTATGCTAACGCCACCGCCACCAAGCTGCAATGATTTGCCGCCAATGAATACCGCCAAATCTGTCGATTCATCTTGTAGTGGTGCGTCAAATGCAACGTAGATTCCCATCCAATTAGACTGAATTTGGTATTGATGACGTGAAAAGTAATAACGGTAACTCCATTGAAATGATTCAAAACTAAAGTAACGAGCCAATTTTTTTAAAATGTAAGGAGTAGAAAGTACAGATATTTGTGTAAAAATGTAAGGTAACGTAAAGTAAAAAGTCGCCATACAAATAAGTAGTAAAGTAAAGTAAAAATATCAGAAAAATCTACTTGAGTACAGTAACGAAGTATTTGTACTTCGTTACTTCCCATCTCTGCATAAGGATTAAACTTAGACTACTAATAAATTACCAAAATGAGCAAATCCCAAAAGCAAAAGAATGAAAAGATAATGCAGTATTTTAAAATGTTAACTCCATGGTCTTCCCCATAGTGGAACTCAAAATCAGTCAATGAGTATGACAACCAGAAAAGAAAGCACAAGCAATATTAAGCATTTGACAAAATTGAATATACAAAAGTCAACCAAATGTGCATGTTACAATTAGAATTAATGTTTTCTAATATTGTAAAAATAAAACAAACCAAAATATTTTTCCAACCGTGCGTTAAAACTTGAAGCAGTTGTGTGGGGGGTTACTGACCATATGACTATGACTATCACAAAGCTCAACACCATTCTTCTTCTTTAAAGAGAATAAGAGATTCCCTTCAATCTACATTTAGATTGTTTCTGTTATCTCTACAACTGCTTAGAGGAACAAGTAATAACTTCTATCCAATTGTCTCCTTAGGAGGCTGGAGATGCACAAGAAAGAGCTAGGTGCTGCTTAAAAGCTCTTGGAGCAAATAAATGAAATTAGAAAAGTAATGCTGAGAAGTCTTCTGTTAAATTTGATTTATTCCATTGATCAACCTTGTTCTGTTCAATTATAATTTGTGTTTATGCAATAATAACCAGGTGCCTCCTCTAGGAGTTAGAGAATAGAAATAGAATAGAAAATCCCTTTACTGTCCCACAATGGGGAAAGTGTGTTACATTGTTATAAATATTTTTTGTTTTTCTTGTGTTTTTTTTTTTTCTACATCAGTCAGGGTAAAACAAGACTGCAAAACAACTTAGTTTATATAAATATATAATACCACCGAAGACTTATTTTATCATCAATTCGCAAGCACCAAGCACTGAACATCTTTACAAGATTTATTAAATCTGAAGCTGATCAAACAAACTTCCAGGAGAAACTGAAATGGAGAAACAGAGGTTTTGTGACAAACAACTGACTGGTGAGATAAAAAAAAAAATACTGTATTTTTGATGATGGTTCAATCTCACAGCTTTAGTAGAGCTTGGAGTCCTTACAGGATTTTCCCAATATGGTCTCTTTGTATCCCTTTTCCGATGAAAAATGGCATCAAATAGGAAAGGATGTGGAAAGAAGGCAGGTGAGGGTCATAAAGACAGAGGCAGGTAGTGAGTTAATCAGGCACTGAGAGACCTGAAGCCAAAGGTTGAAATCCATGCCTGCGATCCATGTCCAGAAGGCAGGGATAAATGCAGAGCCCAACAGGGGTAAAGCAGAAAAACAAAATGAAAGGGCAGAAATGCGGTCATAATTGGAATATTAAATATTTTGTAAGGAATGGAGGCTTTACATGTACAAGTAAACTGCTATAATGATTTGGGAAGGTGTCTTAACCCTTTAAAGCCCGATCCAAGAAAAAAACAAAATAGAAAATTACTTTTTTTTTGGTTTGAATTCCTTATTTGCCCTTTTAACAAAATATGTAAAAAGAAAAAAACAGAAATACATTTTTGATATTAATAATTTATCACTATGCGATAAGTCAAGATTATTTTTTGTGTAGTCTTCTACTGGCTGTTATCAGGTATATCTGATTGTGTACAATAGGATTTTGAGCAAAGTTTTTACCATTAAATTATGCAAAAGTAGTCAGATGCAAAACATTTCAGAAACCGTATGTATCAAATATGATATATTTGGCATTATAGAGTTAAAAGTAGAGCAACACTGTAGGTAAAATAGGCAGGCAGAGGTGGGCTGAAGAGATTGATTACTGCCTGAAACATGAGCTGGTATGGAAACAATCTAAACACTACGCATACCGCTCCATTTAACATTGAGTCCCCTCCAGTCAAAACTGACCAGGCTTAGAAAGAGTTTTTTATTAAAATATCCCAGGTGTATCTGGCATGAACCATATATGACTAAGAAATACACAACATATATAGCTTACATGGGGGAGAATCTGCAATGCTGTTGGCCTCTTTTTTTTTTTCGTTTTTTTCCTTGTTACGGTAGCTTATATGACATTGAAATTTTATATGGACTTTATAAAAAATAAAATCAGTAGTTTCACTAGAACCTGCTGCACTCACTCTTTTGGCTGTATACAAATATGCACCATTTGTGGCCAAATATAGACAGAAAAGGATAAGTAACAAAATAACCTTTCCCCCATGGTCATTAAAGCCCCCAGACCTAAATATACAGAAAATGTGTGGAAAGAGTTGCAAAGAAGAGAGGATATAAAGAACCCAGTGTATTAGGTTATAGAAGTATTGTTCAATGAGAAATTATGAATGATTAAAATCGTTGTATTTTCCAACCTTGTGTAATTACAGGATTAGTAGAGCAATAGTTCCTGACCTCATGAAATGTCAAGAAAGCCACAGGTATTCCCTTTCGTGTCTCGAGCCAAGTCTCTTTTAAGCAAATAAACAGGGGAAGTCAAGAGACTAATTTTGAGTCTTCAGCAAGTCATCTGACTTAATATGACATTTAATTGCATAATTAGTTCATTTTACATAAAACACTTATTCATATATTGTATTTGTTTCCCAGAATACTAAGCAAGAGAAACTGAGCTTTAAAAATATCAGAAAACTAGAGTGGATCTTTCTTGTCTTCGCAAATATTAAAGGTATAGTGGATGATCTTTTATTTCTGGGTGGATCATCTAAATAAGTGGTCCCCCTAATTGTCAATCATTCTAGCGATATGTTTACGTGAGGCCGTCCTACATGCTCATCCCGTTAGCTATCTTTTTCTGTGCATGCACACTATCAGGCATGTATCTGTGGTGAGCTACGGTTTCAGACAGTCATTGAAGCTAACGACTGACCTTAAACGACCGACATTTCAGACACTTGGATATGGAGTATTGCAGTTTAACAAAAGAAGCCAAACGAACCCAATTCCAAATGGGTTGACCCCTTCGTCTGTTCCAACTTGCATGTTTTCGAAACAAAAACAAGGCTTTGTTGGGCTACTGTATAAAACCTCGAGCTCAACGCTATTCCTGACATTTTGAATTGAAAAAGCTTCCTGGATGGGAAGTGAAACGTCTTCAAACTTGGAAACAAAATCCAGTCAATTGTTTTTCATTTTCTTTTTTGAACTGAAGCTCACCTTTCTTACCAAGGTCCTTTGAAAATGCCTCAGACCTCATAGAGGCAGATATATCCCAGAATGCTTTGTGCGGAGAGCTCTCATAGCAAAACTTTATAGCATTTGCTGTCACAGCCGGCCCGCTGTCACCATATGCTCTCGCTACCCAACAGCGGTTGTGACAAAGAATGTGCAGGCACCACACCGTTAAGGATAAGTTACATGACCAGCAGAGCAAAAAGCAGTATTCATCGGTCCAAACGGTCAATTAACAGAGTTTGCTATAAATTCCACTATATAGTCCCCACTCCATACAGTGACTGAGGGATTTAGGGGTTAGAGGGGATGTTCAGACACAGTAAGCTTGTATGAGCTATGAGAACATCAACTTTTAAGCAGTGTGTGCACACAGAGAAATGGGCTTGTGCATGCTCTCACACACACATTTCTTTTAAAAAATCTGCGTAAAATCCTCCACAATACCTTTAAAGGTGTACTATGCAACCGGTGTTGATTTTCCAGCGAGGCTCCCCCCAGAGGGCGAAAGTAAAAGTGCACTGTCGTAAATATGCTCAGCTGTTCTCCTGATTTCTCCGTCAAGCCAGGCGCGGTTGTTTTGAGCTTAGCAGACAGGCGAACGCAAAGAATCACCATGTCTACTGCGGTAAGTGACTATTTTGTTTCAATTTTCGAGTTTGAAAATTTAGCATGTTTTCATACATTAATTGTTATGCATGTGTCTAAATAACAAAGATTGTAGTTAGCCAAGTTCTCGCCGTAAAGCAAGATCGACTCTCGTAATGCACCAACCTTCTGAGCCTGTAGGTGCGGGCCGAGGGCTCCTGCAATTGCAAGTACGGTATTTCCCCTACAGACCACCAGGGCGGCCGAGAAAACCTTTGTTCGACCTGAAATGACTAATTTAATCATCCAAAACGTTATGGAACACATTAATTAACTGAAAAATGTTGCATAGTATGCCTTTAACTTAAAAAATTCATAAATTTAGAGAATAGGAGAGTAAGCTCTTTACAATATTAGATTGTCTGTTCAGCTACAATAAACCTTTTTTTTACTATGTTTTATTAAATGTGTCAGATGATTACAATAACAAATCAAGTTTTTTATAAAACTGTATAAATAATGAACTTTCTGATTTGATTTTGTCCGACATGATTACGACGCTGCCAGCTTGGATGCAGTGATGTTGTGATTCAGGCTCAAAGCAAAGAGACTGAATGCACACATACATGTAATCAGCGAAAGTCATTTAATTTGAATAAAGGTAATTCTGGTAATATTACCATAACTTTTTTACTTTTGCAAAGTCTTCAGACTGGTCTTATCGTTTGATTCAGTGGCTGTTTCAGGATCCATGATTTGATTAGCAAGCAAATAAAATTACTTAATTTTATTAATAATTTTAACAAATATAGGTCACTATTTTACCTTTGACTTATTCCTCTCTGTGTAGGTTTAAATGTAAAAAAGGATAGTTATATTGTTTTAATTCCCTTTTTTATAATCTAAAGTGTATTTCTTTTTGATCATCCAGTAATTCGAGCTTTAATTTTAAAATCAGATATCTTATTTCTCTGGTTAGTTAAGATTAAATGCATAAAGTTCTGTCAGCTCACTATAAAGCTTTTTCTTAAGGTTGACCCAATTTGGCATGAGGGAGAGATGGAAATAATAAAATTTTTTTTTGGTCACTTATGTTAGCTTTTGCTTTTGTTTAAGAATGTTTCCATTATGACTGTACGGAAGACATCCCAGGCTTTGAGCATTTTGCACTGGCTCCATTACCCATTATTATACCAAAACATGTGGCTGCTGTGGCATCCAGCGCTATATTAATAAAACTGCTGGCAGCCCTTGCATTTCCGTCACTGTCCTCAGGCTTGCAATTAGGAATCCCAGAAACGTCCTTTTGACTGCAATTAATCTGTTTTTTAAAAGTGTCTTACAGTTTAGGTAAACAGTTACGGTGCATGGTAGAGTGTGTTTTATTTCACTAGTGCTAGCCACAGCTTTGTGCACACCTAACTGATCATGCTGAATGATAGCGCTTCAACCTTCCTCATCTTTCCTCTCACTATACAAGCAGAATAAGGGCGGGTGACCAATGTAAAGGACTGAGTCTGCATTGGGGCGGTAGGAAGAAGAAAATTTTTTTTTCAAATGTCAAGCCAACTGGTTTATGTACCATGCGTGTTTGCATTGTATTTGTCGTCAAATCTAAAGTAATATGAAGTCAAACGGTAGTAGTCCCAGGTAAATGCTGTAATGGGTAGTTAACAATTAAAATTAAGTTTCTTTAACTATTTAAACTTGTAAACTATTTATATTTAACTATTTATAGGATATATTTATTGTAAATTATTTATATTTAATTATTTATAGGATATATTTATTGTAAATTATTTATAGGATTGCAGATTGTTTGATTATATTTGTCTGTTTTGATTACCACTGTTTTGTATTGTGTTTTGTTTATTGTATTTGCATGTTGTAAAATTTCCTTTGTTATGTACCTCACGGGCTGCCGCAGCTTAATGAGGACAGGCCCTATAAAGGCCGCTGTATCAATGTATGCCGACAATAACCCTCAGAGCCGTGCTTGCATTGTGATTCTTAGCGTTCCCTGGTGAAAGCAGCGAGGTACGTTTTATTTTGTTTGTGTGTTGTAAGTTTATGTTTATATTCTAATATTTGTATTTGTTTAGTTTTCACGGTGACATTGATGACTGAGATGATCCGCATCAAAGAAAATAAACATTGAAAATCACCTGTCGAGACCGCTGAAATTTCATTCACTGCTGGGGAGCTGCTACAGTGAAAACTCGTAGCTTCTGTGCGTCTGGACATCCATTGACGGCGAGAATTCTGGATCTGACATCGGCCGAAGTTTGACGCAGCATCAGAGTCAACGCCTCCATGAGGAGTTGTCTTCGCGGTGGATCCAAGTTTGCTTCAGAAACTGAATCCAACAGATGATCGCTGGCTTGGTGAGAAATTGACTTATCAAACACGGAAACAACTTGAAGATGACGTCACCTGACTTTTATTGGCGTTTGTGAAATTACGCCGAATTATTTAAAAGGTAACTGGACTAATTAAGAGGAAGAAAAAAAAAATAATAATAATAATAAAAAATAAAAATAAATGAAAAAAAAAAAAAAAAAACATTTATGGGTTTAATTTCACTGTAAGGTTTAAGTCATTGTAAAGGGTTAAGATGTCACTGCCAAGTGTAAAAGGACTTTCTACTGAAGATGTGTGCTCTGATGTAAAGCCAAAAGGACAAGAGTTGGTTTCAGGTCCACGGACAAGAAAGTTAACTGGAAAGGGAGAGCAGTACAGAGAAGCAGAATCTGCAAAATGGATAAAGGCATTTCTTAAATCTTATGGATCCTGGAAGCAAATTGCCAGGGAAGCCAGGAGGAAATTAAAAGGTTTCTGCTCTCAGGAGAATCTGAATGAAATAAATCAGCAAGTCCAAAACAGTCTTGATAAAGTGAAACAAAATTATGAGTGTCTTCAACGTAATTCTTTAAATACTCCAGATATTGTGCAGAAACTAGATGCCTGTACTATATTAACAAATGAGATTTATGATCTTGTGTGTAAGCGTTTGGAAGGGAGTATTGTTGAAGAAAATTTTAATCAAGAAGTTGAAAAGGAAAGGGTGCGAGAAATCTTAAATAGAGATGAATATCAGTCTGTTTTTGGAGAAGCCTCTACTGAAAATTCTTCATGTGCATATGGTTCATCAACTACCAGTTCCAAAGTTTCTCAAGAGCGGGTAATTGCAGAAGCTGATCTTGCAGCCAAAAGGGTTCAAGTTAAATCCATGTTGGAGATTGAAGCTCAACATGCTAAAGTCAGTAAACTTGAATGTGAGTGGAAATGTCATGAGTCCCAGATTATGGCAGAAATGAAGCAGAAGGAGGCTGAAGTGCTGCAGCAACTTGATGAGGAAAAGAGCAAGTTAAAGGTAATGGAGACTGATATGGAAGTTAAAATGGCTGCAGCTCGGGTTGATGTTTACAGCAGACTTGAGGATGGTGTTGAAAGGGAAAATCTTGATTTTGAGCCTGAAGTTAAGTCAATGCAACCTTTAAAACACCCAAGAAAGTCGACTGCAAGGGCTGCAACTATTTTACCATCTCAAGTTTGCTCTGAGATTTCTGCAGTAAACTTGGCTGAAGCCTTAACGAGCTCGTTAAGTTTAAGTCGCCTCCCTGTTCCTATACCTGCCATATTCTCAGGTGACCCTTTGAAATTTGTGGACTTTAAGATATCATTTACAACTTTAATTGATTCAAAGGCCATCTCTGCTGGAGAAAAAATGTTGTATCTGAAAAGTTATCTCTCTGGAGAAGCCCGAAAGGCTGTAGAAGGTTTCTTTTACAGAAGTTCTGAAGATGCATATGAAGGTGCATGGGCAGTTCTTCAGGAGAGATATGGAAACTCGTTTGTAATTCAGAAAGCATTTAGGGATAAACTTAAGTCATGGCCTAAGATTGCACCAAATGATCCATCGTCTCTCAGAGATTTTGCAGACTTTTTGAAAAGTTGTGAAGAGGCGATGCCTCAAGTTAAAGGACTGTCTATCTTAAATGATTGTGAAGAGAATCATAAGATGTTGAAGAAATTACCAGATTGGGTTGTACGTAAATGGAGCAGAGTTGTTGTTGAAGTACTAGATGCATGTGGGGAATATCCATCTTTTGAATGTTTTTCTAGATTCATAAAAAAGGAAGCACGCATAGCATGTAATCCTATTGCTTCTCCATTTTTGTTAAAGTCTAGAACTTCTTCAAATGATCTTTCCAGAAAAGCAAAAGCTCTTAGTACCAGTACGGAGTTCAAGAAACAAGAAACTGTTCATGTTCTGAAATCTAAACTGCCTTGTTTGGTTTGTACAGACACGTCGCACAGTATTGCTAAATGCCCTAAATTTGCAGTTAAATCAATGGAAGACAAAATGTCATTTATACATCAGAACCATCTTTGTTTTGGATGCTTGAGAAAGGGCCATTTATCGAAAGATTGTAAAACACGCCATGTTTGTGGAGAGTGTAGACGGCATCATCCTACTTGTTTGCACCTGGAGAGAGTAAGATCTCAGGATGCTGCTCAGCAGTGTTCCATCTCTTCAGAAGAAACACCTCAGGTTTCTCGCAGTGTCTTGTCTCATGCACTCACCCGAAACATTTCTGCAACATCAAGTATTGTTCCAGTTTTTTTGTCCTCTGTGAAGGATCCTGGGAAGGAAATACTTACTTATGCACTCCTTGATACTCAGAGTGACTCCTCCTTTGTCCTAGAAGATCTTGTGAAAAACTTGACTGTTGAAACAAAACCAGTACAGTTAAAACTTAGTACTATGGTTTCTGTTGATGCACCTGTTTCAAGTGAAATTGTGTCTGACTTGCAGATTCGGAGCTTTTTCTCTGATAATTGTATAAGATTGGGGCAAGCATACACACGGGACTTCATTCCTGTTGATACATCTTGTATACCAAGTAGAAGTACAGCATTACAGTGGCCTCACCTTAAACATCTGGCTGGAAAAATGCCTGCTTTACAAGATTGTGAAGTAGGTTTACTAATTGGGTTTGACTGTCCTTCTGCCTTGGCTCCTTTGGAAGTTGTTGTTGGTGGGGAAAATGAACCCTTTGCTCAGAAAACTGCTCTGGGTTGGAGTATCATTGGGGCAGCTAATCCACATTTAGATCGGCAAGGTAACCAAAGATTTGTACACAGAGTGATGGTAAAAGAAATGCCAGCTCCATTAACCTCTGATGTTTTAAAGGCTCTGGAGATGGATTTTAATGAAAAGGGCCCAGAAGGAAAATGTGTTTCTCAAGATGACATTCGGTTTCTACAGCTTCTGAGTGAAAATATTACACAGAAAGATGATGGCCATTTGGAGATGCCCCTCCCGTTTAAAACACCTTGCCCTCCTATGTTGCCAAATAATAAGAACTGGCTAAAATTCGTTTAAACACTGAAGAGAAGGTTAAGGAAATTATCAGTTCTAAAATCATTACAAAACATTTTTGGAGTCCTCATTAGCTGGGGTGATGCTGAACTAGCTCCTGAGAAAAATGCAAGATTGTGTGTGGTACTTACCTCATCATGGGGTGTACCATTCAAAGAACCCAGATAAGCTAAGAGTGTGTTTGATGCTCAGCTAAATTTTGTGGTACCTTTTTTAAATGATCCCTTGTTGCTGGTCCAGTTTGAAAAACTTTTTTTTCTGCCCCAAAAAAAATGGCTTTTTTAAAGGGGGTTTCCAATTTTTTGTTGCTCAAAGCTCGTTGTTTCCTGGTTTTATGGGGAGCAAGGAGTTTGGGGGGGCCCAGCCCAAAGATAAAATTTGGGGGCCCTTTTTGGGCTGCCTTTGGTTGAAAATTTTGGGAAATATTCAACCCGCACAAATTTGTTTAAAAAAATTTGGGGGAAAAAAATTTTTTAGTTGATGTTTAAAAAAAGGCCTTAAAGAGGTGAAAATTAAAATAACCCAAAATTGAAAAAGGGGGTTTGGAACCCCCAAAAATTTTTCCGATCTAAGCCGGGGTTGGCCTAAGAGCCTTGGGGTTTCGTGTCCAACCCTGACTTGGGTTCCCCAAAAAAATTTTTATCAGGGCATTCAAAAAGATTTGGGTTTTTTAAATTATTAAAATAAATGATGGGGCATTTTGAGAAAATTTTTAAAAATTTGGGGAAATTTTTTCCCCCTTTTGAAGGAAAAAAAGGATTTTTTTAAGATTGTGGGAAAATATTGGGGGGGGGTGTTTTCCGGTTTTTAAATTGGTTTAAAAAAATAATTTACCTTTCGGGTTGGGGGGGTTAAATACGATGTTTTCATCCCAAGGTTTGGAAACAAGTAAAAAAAAATCTTTCCCAAGCAGAGCCCCCCTTTTGGGCACTCCCCTTTTCAGGTTTAGCAAAGGTTTAAAATTTGTTTTTTCAGGCTAAAAAAGTGCTTTTGAAAATTTACAATTTTTCTTATTTAGGCGGGTTTTATTGGATTGTTAAAAAAGATAATAAAAAGAGAAATTTTTCCCAATTTAAAGGGGTTTTTGCAAATTTAAAAATGGCCCCCGGCGGGTTTATTATTTTTAAAATTTTCCAAAAAAGAGGAAAAAATCCAAATAAGGTTTTTTGGGGGTGTCCCCTTATTTTTTAAATTTTTTTAATTTTTTCAAATTGGGTTAATTTTTTTGGAAAAGGGGGGTTTTGGGTTTAAAAGAATTTTGGGGGACCCGAGGTTAAAAATGTTTTGCTTTTTGCTAAACCGAGGTCGTTTTTGGGTTTTTTTGTTTTTTTGGTTTTAAATGATTGTAATACCCAAAAAATTTTTTTTTAAAAAAATTTTTTTTTTGGGGGAGTTTTTTGGGGGTTTTTTGTTAAATTTTTTTTTTTCCCCCTTTTTTTTTTTTTGGTTTTTTGTTTTGTTTTTTTTTTTTTTTTTTTTTTTTTTGGGGGGGTTTTTTTTTTTTTTTGTTTGGGGGGTTTTTTTTTGGGGGGTTTTTGGGGGGGGGGTTTTTTTTTTTGGGGGGGGGGTTTTTTTTTTTTTTTGGGGGGGGGGGGGGGGGGGGTTTTTTTTTTTTTTTTTTTTTTTTTTTTTTTTTTTTTTGGGTTTTTTTTTTTGGGGGTTTTTTTTGGGGTTTTTTTTTTTTTTTTTTTTTTTTTTTTTTTTGGGGGTTTTTTGGTTTGGGGGGGTTAAAAATTTGGTTTTTTTGTTTTTTTTTTTTTTTTTTTTTTTTGGAAAAAAAAAAACCCCCGGGTTTGGGGTTTTTTTTTTTGGGGGGGGGGGGGGTTTTTTTTTTTTTTTTTTTTTGGGGGGTTTTTTTTTTTTTTTTTTTTTTTTTTTTTTTTTTTTTTTTTTTGGGGTTTTTTTGGGGGGGGGGGGGGGGGTTTTTTTTTTTTTTAAAAATTTTTTTTTTTTTTTTTTTTTTTTTTTTTTTTGGGGGTTTTTTTAAATTTTTTTTTTTTTTTTTTTTTTTTTTGGTTTTTTTTTTTTTTTTTTTTTTGTTTTTTTTTTTGGGGTTTTTTTTTTTTTTTTGTTTTTTTTTTTTTAAAATTTTTTTTTTTTTTTTTTTTTTTTTTTTTTTTTGTTTGTTTAAAAGGGGGGTCCCCTTTTCAAAAACCATTTTTGGGGTTTTTTTTAAACCTTTTTTTGGGTGGAGGGGTTTTTTTTTTTTTGGGTTTTTTTGGGGGGAAAAAAAAATTTTTTAAATTTTGGGTTTTAAAATAATTTTTTTTCAAAAAAAGGTTTCCCTTTTTGGGGAAAAAATTTTCCTGGGGGGGTCGGGGGGGGGGGGGAAAAAAGGCTCAAAAAAGGGTTGATTTTTTTTTTTGGGGGTTTATGTTTAGGGGGTTTGGGGAGGGTTTTAAAAGGGGGCCCATTTGGGGGGGGAAGGGTTTTGGGGGGGAATTTTAATGGGAAAACCGTTTTGGAAAATTTTTTTAAAATGGAGGGGGAAAAAAAAAAAGGGGTTTAAAATTTTTCGAAGGGGGGGGGGGGGGGGGGGAAAAACCCCAAAGGCCCTTTTGGGAAAAAGGGGGGGGGAAAATTTTGGGGGGTTTTTTTGGCCCCCGGGGGGGGGGGTGTTGGGGCAAAAAATTTTAAAATTTTTGGGGGGGTTTGGGGGGCCCCTCCTTTGATTATATTTGTCTGTTTTGATTACCACTGTTTTGTATTGTGTTTTGTTTATTGTATTTGCATGTTGTAAAATTTCCTTTGTTATGTACCTCACGGGCTGCCGCAGCTTAATGAGGACAGGCCCTATAAAGGCCGCTGTATCAATGTATGCCGACAATAACCCTCAGAGCCGTGCTTGCATTGTGATTCTTAGCGTTCCCTGGTGAAAGCAGCGAGGTACGTTTTATTTTGTTTGTGTGTTGTAAGTTTATGTTTATATTCTAATATTTGTATTTGTTTAGTTTTCACGGTGACATTGATGACTGAGATGATCCGCATCAAAGAAAATAAACATTGAAAATCACCTGTCGAGACCGCTGAAATTTCATTCACTGCTGGGGAGCTGCTACAAATGCAAATGTAAAAGTTCAAACATGCGACTTGATGCTCACATGATTCCAAGTTGCATGACTTGAATCCCCACTTCTCCTTGAACCTCAGTCGGCCTCAGCAGATGGCCGCTCACACTGAGCCTTGTTCTGCTGGAGGTTTCTTCCAATTAAAAGGGAGTTTTTCCTCTCCACTGTCGCTACAAGCATGCTTAGTGTGAGGGATTGCTGAAGAGTCAATGAGTCGATGCAATCAACTGGGTTTCCTTAGATAGAAAACTTTGAATCAATTTGACTGGATGATCTGGTGAACTGGAAAGTGAATTGAATATAAATAAACTGAATTGAGCTTCTGGAAAGTGAATTTATTTTTATGCACACTTCTCACAAGTCGATATCACTGGGGATTATGAAATACTGCTTTCACGGCCTCTCACACAACTTTAGTAGCAACTAAAGTGAAAGTTTATTTAAAATTGGTGAGCTTCACACTGAAACCCCCTCCTGAATGCTCATGTCTGTCAGGTATACACTTAAAAAGCTTTTGAAATGATTTTAAAGGGATCCTACAGTCTTACAGGAGTCTTCTATTCTCTACATTTTACAGCATATATACTTATGAGCTTGAATATCTAATCAGAAACATGCATTTCCTTCTGCTGTCATCTAAAAGGTAAAATAACTGAGAACAATTTTAACTCTGCACAATGCCACCCCCCATTATTCATTCTCTGTGATTCATCATGTAATGATCAGTCGGAAAAATGAAATGCATGATTTCAAAACACACTCAGAACTGTACAGTGTAATTAGAGCATATTATGCACTTAACTACAATTTGAATAATGTAATGCAAATTCCTTTCCGATGGGACTTTTGAAGGGGATATGCTTTACTTTTCAGTTATAACCAGTGGAGATGGAAGTAGAAAAAGAAAAATGAAAGGGGGGGAAAAAAGAGTTTAAAATCCCATCAGGAGCATCTGGATCTCTTGTTTTGACTCAGCTGTAAGCCTGGTAGCATTTTGTACACATCACAAGTTGTGTCAAAGTAATCACAGAGGAAAAGCTCCAACTGTTCCCAAACAAGTATCATGTAAGGTATGCTGACCTCCACTGCCTTAAAGACAATTTATCATTTAAAAACAGAAAAGCCTCTCTGTACCCACTGGTTATTGTATGTGCTTTTTATTGATAAAAGAGTCTTCTAATAGTTGTCTGAGGGTTTTCAGAGAATGCCTGTTCCACTGTCAGTACTCCCACGGTCAGGGCAGAAGCCAGACAGTCACCGTACTTCATAATTCAAACCTCATAAGTCCTAAATTGAATCTCTTAGATGCATTTCTCTTAATGTAATCCAGATTTATTGAATAATATCTCTGCTTCAGATTTATTATTTGCAGTAACAACATAAATCCATCTAGCATTTTTATTTCATATAGTATCTGAAAGCGCAGAAGACTCTAAATGGACTGGCCATTAAAATTCAACAGCAAACTTACATGGACCACATGACATACTGTAGTACTTAGTACTCAACAAGTGACAAGTGAGAATAAATTATGTTCCAGGGCTCGTGTAGAATGGTTTCCAGTAAGAAGGCTGTTTTAACTTCAGAGGGATTGAATATTGGCTCCACGCAACAGTGACTAGGAGGCAATGTTTTTTTTTCTTCTTATGAGCCATGGAAAAATTGATTGCTATATAAACATATTTTAATGAGTCTGATGATCAGTGGAATTCAAAGCTAATTTGACTGTGCTTCTCTTCAAAATGTCGCTTTGGGAGACATACAGCAAACAGGCCGACACCAATGAATACATATTTGTCTCTGTGGGAGCATTTACGCACACAGATTTTTTCAGTATTTAGTGCTATAACCATCTGTTAATACATCAGAGAATCTGGTTTTCTCTGAAGTGCTCAACTGAAGACAACCTAACAAAGAAAATATGTAATAAAGAAGTATCTTGGACATGAATCATTTAGATATATTTTCCATAGTCCAGGTTTAGGCCAAAGTATAATTAAACTGCCTCTCCGTTTTCCTCACTACATCTATTAACTTGCACATTTTAAGGGAAATGGTGCCTGCTTGGAATTTATGACGACTATTAGACAGTGGCATTAGGCCAAAACCAAGACACTAGGAAGGAGAAATATTTTTGATGCGGCTTTACTTCGGTAAAAGATTAAATTCAGTGTGAGCCAAAAATATTTTATTCTTTTGGACCACAGGGAGCTTTTTTCATTCAGGCAGCTAATGATAAGCCTTCAGTCTGGGCACTTTTCTTTCTTATAACACAAACTGAAATGCTTCTTTTTTTTTATATCTTAGTGCCAAAGTGATCAATATTTTGACTGATCAATGTGTTTAATTGTAATTACAACATAAACTTGGAAAGTATTGCTCCTTATTAACTTAGAGCGGTATCTCCATTGAGTTTTTCGAGCTGTAAGCATTCTTTAAAATCATTTTGTTCTTAGTATTTCTGTCTCAATATCCTTAGCCCCTGTTCACACTAACATTAATTTAGCAAAATGGGCTTTGCTTAATGAACCACTAGTCTAAAAGGAAAATGGATTTTTGGTGAAGGAGGCAGTTTTTCATACCTCTTATGTTTGAAATGTATCAGTAGCGAGTTGTTTTACAAGGATTAAGAGCATATTACAAGGCAGCATACTTGGCTGAAACAATAATAGAGTAATTCTTACTGATTTTTCTTTCTCTGCATCTGCCTCTTTATGATCATTTCAGCATTAAATTTTAATGATATTATAAAAACTTGTATTACTAAAAGCATATAATGGGAGATTTTTAAAACTACCCTCATCAAATAAAAAAAAACAGACAGATAAACTAGAATGCTATTGTTAAAGGGGTTTGTTTTGTAATGAGAGAAAGAAGTGAAATGCTCAACAAAAAGTGTTTCTTTCTCTTCTCATAACTGAATGCTTAAAATAAGCAAACATATCAGATGGAGATGAAATCACTAAATCCAATGTCAAATTTCTTAATAAATCTACTTATAAAAAATTAGCTTTTTTAACATAAGAAAGAGCTATGTTTAAAAGTAATTGCATCCTATGCTAAACCATTATGGAACCAGATCTGAAGGGTGAGTTACTCTCGCTCGCCAAACCTTAATTTGTTAAAAATAAGATGCTTTGAAAGAAAAACTAACTTCAATAAAAAGGATCTGAGAGCATCAAGAAGCAGGAAATATCTAAAAAAGTTTAAAAAAAAAAACAATCCATAGGACTTTGTTTCCAAGTTTGAAGACGTTTCGCTTCCCATCCAGGAAGTTTTTTCAATTCAAAATGTCAGAAACTTTGCCTTGTTTTGGCTTAGAAAACATGAAAACTGAACCTGTCGAGTGGGTCCGCCCCTTTGGAATTGGGGTAGTTCTGTTTGTTTGTTACCCTGTAATACCAGAAACCTGTGTATGTGATGTTCTTTGTATTGACAATGACCTGGATGACTGAGAATCTTCACCAGAATGTTAACTTATTTGTTTCTGATACAAATAAACTTTAAAAAAAAAAAAAGATTAGAAACAAAGTAATGTCTGTGGGTCTGTCTGTAAAGGACAGTTCTCTGCATCAACCGTGTGTAAATGAAGACAACCTGAAACACTGATGAACTTTCGTATCCGGCCTACTGCTAGTATTTCAAAAGCTCATTGATGACTCATGCAGCAGCTTTCTGCTAACCCAGAAGAACATCTAAGGCAGTGCAGACCTTGATTGCCTCAGTCCAAGGTCATATTCATGAATTAATATCGAGAAATGAAGTGGATCAGAATGACACTCATGAGATCTGAGGGACAAAAATAAATAAACAAAAAACAACACTACGCCAAAATGTTACTGCACAAAAGCTTTTATCACATCTTATTACATCTGATCTTTATAACTTTTGAAAAAAATAACCTGTAGACCAATGAGACAAAACTAAAAAATATGTGACTTATATTACCTTACACGTAATGATGTAAGGCCAACATAGCAATTCAGAAAGAAAGAAAGTCACAATGTCAGTCAGGCTTAGAGAAGATATTGATGGTTTAGGAGTTGATTCTGGACTACTTAAATAATAGTAATCACCAAATCTTGAAGAATGCTAAACCATCAGGTCATAATCATAAGTTTCAGATTAAGTACCTTTTTACATGATTGGCTTTATTCAACTGGACAATCATCTAATGTACTGTGCCATTGTGTGCTCCAGTGAATGGTTCAAAGAATTTGGATTGGTCTAGTCAAAGTCTGAACTTGAATACATTCAAAATGTCATGGTTGGAAACTGCAGTGTGGCTAAATGCAAATAAGAAATGTGTAAAGGTTATTGCCAGTTGCAGCAATAACCTGATTGCTGGGAGCGATTACTTATTCACACAGAGCTAAGTGCACTTTAATGGAGATTTTAACCTAAATATATTAGATCAATCCATCCATTTTCCATCACGTTTTATCCCAGCTTGGGTGGCGACGGATCCTGGTGCCCATCTCCTGCTGTCTATGGGCAGGAGATGGGGTACACCCTGGATAGGTCGCCAATCCATCGCAGGGCAACAGAGAGACAAACAGGACAAACAACCATCCACACACACTCACGCCTAAGGATAATTTAGAGAAGCCAATTAACCTAACAGTCATGTTTTTGGACTGTGGAAGGAAGCAGGAGTACCCAGAGAGAACCTATGCATTCTCAGGGAGAACAAGCAAACTCTATGCAGAAAGATCCCTGGCCGGAAATCCAACCCGGGACCTTCTTGCTGCAAGGCAGCAGTGCTACCCACTTCACCACTGAGCAGCCCATATTAAATGTGCAATTTTACTTTTTGAATTACTCCAGCTGTCTTTGACTCCTATTAAAATTGAACTGTTACTACAAAATGAATAAATCTATGAGGGTAAGAACGCCTACTTATCACAAAGCACTCAATGTGGGAGGCTTTGGCAGAGTAAACACTACAAACCATTTCTCACTGATCTTTTTTTAGACTTTTTAGAAATGATCAAGATCATCAAGTGCCATGAAATTGTGGATTCAGGACAAGAGGCAGTTCATGAAAGCTTAAGAAAACAAGCTCTAAACTCTTAGAATCAATCTTAAAGCTCACTAGAAATCAAGTGAAAGGCTATAAGGTTGGTTCAAAGGTTGGAACCTTCTTGAGGTGGATTTAAAAATCTGGCATGATTTGTTTTCTGTATCCTCTGCGTCCTTTAAATGCTTCACCCACTTAAAGCAGAATAACATGCAGTACATTCATTCATTTTTAAAGAAATAAAGAACAGATGACCTCTAAGTCTGGCTGCTTGTAACCTGATAGATAAATGTAAAAGTTTGCATCAGCAGTCCTTAGACACATGAAACTAAAACGACAGGACTGATCAACATAACGCCTCACTGTCTACTTCTTTTTTTTTTTACATATAAGGACAACAGATTAATAATGTTGCTGGTATCACTGCCGAATGGTTTCTTAGGCATTTCTTGGGGACTGAGGCAAGCTCTGGATTTAATTTATGCCACTATAAGCCAATGTGAAAAAACATTACCTGATTCCATGTGTTGCATCTGTATTAATTTAAGAGCTGATAAAGAAACACTGAAAGGTTTGGGTTTTTTCCTCTGTCACCCTCAGATTTAGAGAGGAATGCTAGCAATCACTGTTTTGAAAGAGGCTAAAATGATTTTTAAAAAGGCAATTAGTATGTCTGTCGGCTAAGGACAGTAGATAGATATCAAATAACAAAAATTTGCTTGACAGATCCACAAAAAAAATCTTTTTTTTTTATTACCCTTTATGACTAAAACATGGTTTGATGAACAGACAGACTCCTCAGTTGCTCAGTGCCGATGCATCTGTAAGCCTGTAGCTTATTTTTCTGTAATTACTGCAGTTGGAAGTTCCCTCGCTGTTCAGGGGATTTTCAAAAAAAAGTAAAAAAAAGAAAAACTGCACTATGTTTCCAAATTTGAAGACATTTCACTTCCCATCCAGGAAACTTTTTCAATTCAAAATGTCAGAAATAGAGTTGAGTTCGAAGCTATATGCAGCAGCCCAAAAAGCCCTTGTTTTTGTTTAGAAAACATCTAAATTGAAAATTGAACAAATTAGCTACGACGTGGATGACTGAGAATCTTCACCAGCATTCAGGGGATGTTAAATGGATCTGACCAAGCAAACAATCGAAGCGTCATATTAAATATGGATTTGTGGATAGTCAGAAGTCACCAGTCCAGCTCAAATCAGACACCAAAGGCAACTCCATTTAAGGTGAAAAGTAAAAAAAAAAATTTTCAAGTATGAGGTTGAGCAGAGGAGTGCTGTAGTTCTGTCTTTTGTCCACAGATGGCAGTGTCTTTACAACCTCTTACCCCTTGCTCACACTGGCTCCGGTGCGGTTACCGAGCCGACGGAGACCGCAACTCCCGCACACCCCCTCTCACACCGCCCTTTTGACTACGGTGCGGTGCGGCTCTGCGGCTCCGGCAACAGGTCCGGAGATTTAACTCGCGAGAACAGAAGTTCACTTGAGTTCATGTAACTTCACGCGATAACACGGCCCAAATAAGGATATTTGGGAGAGCTTGTTGCGGAGGGCTCCGGCACACCGCAAGGATAGCTTTCTTGCTGAATTTTCTGCAGCGCCGGAGTGTCTCGGTAACCGCAGCCGGACAGCTCAGCAGCCGGTGAGAGAGGTTTACGTCTTTTTAATGACTTGGAATCACTGCGGCGCCACACCCACCGCACCGCAACGGTAAGACCGGAGTCGGTGTGAGCCGGGGGTTATGGTTTAATGTTGGCAACTGCAGTGGAATATGCTGATGAAGATTCTCAGTCATCCAGGTCATAGTCATTCCGTAAAGGTTTTAAAAAATCCACTGGAGTTGGTTTCCAAGATTTAAAGACGTTTCACCAGCTCTCCAGGAAGCTTTCTCAATTCAAAAGTCTGGATCCGCAGTGAGTTTGAGTCTTTATATAGACCTTGTATTGCTTGGGAACATGCAAATGGAAACCAATGGATGGGTCGTTTGGTTCCATTGTTAGCCTGTAATATCTGAAACCTGTCTATGATTCTGAAGGTCGGTCGTTAAAGGGGAGGATTGTCTCCTGGAATGTAGTGGAATGTTCTTATTGGTTTAAACAGATCAAGGCCAATAGTACAGCCTTATGCCATCACAGGCTTGATATAAAGCACTTGATATAAAAGCATCTCACTGAGACATACAGCTCACGGTCAGTCCTGTCCACCAATTCTGATGAAGCACTGGGGCATCACTTGAGGGAGTGGTGGCCTAGTGGTTAGAGCATAGAGCTTGGAATCCTAAGGTTGTGAGTATGAAAGCCACTCCCAGAGACTTCCACTCTGGTACCAGTGTCTTTCTGCTGCAGTATGTCAAATTAATCAGCTGCCATTCTCCCTTGTTTAAAGTCGTAGGGAAATGGCCGTTCCAACCGTTGCATTGCCAAATTCTCCCAAATGATGCCTGACTTTACACGAGTGAATGTGATTTGATTCCAGTTTGTCGAAAGCATCTTGCTAGCCAGCTAATGCTAGTAGGTTCCCAATGGGAAATTCCTTGGGACCAAGTAGCACTTAGCAACGACACTGTCAAGGAACACTTTGGATAGTGGAAACATGCAAGAGGAAGAGAGTTTTGTGTCAGAAGTCGTGGATGAGTCTCCTCTGTCATACATTTTTTATTTAGAGGAGGAAAGCGGGGACGAAGATGTTGTGGAAGCGGACGCCAGGGCGGCAGAAGCTTGGTTTGGTGTAGAAGGCTTCCAGCCGTACATGTTTGAGCCCTTGCCTCGCAACGCTGCCAGTTCTGTTAGCTCTACGCCTGCTGAAGACACAGACGTCCATCCCCGTGAACACTGGGACGGAACTCAATGGGAAAGGAAATAATGATTCTTATTTCTTATTTCAACCATTGTGTATATTAGCTGCGACATATGAAGCAAGATGCTATGACTGAAAATATTTGATTGACAGATGACCGTTGATATATGATTGGCCGAATTTAGGTGTACAGGCTGACGTATAACTAACTAGCCTGCATAAAATAACAAAAATAAAAAAACTGATTTTAAGACGGGATTTTTTTTTTTTTATACAAATGTTAAAACTTTTGGGACAATATAGTCTGAAAAAGAGTACATTTATATACATGTTTAAGCCAGAATGATGACACTGACATTTAAATATGATTTCCCTACAACTCTAACCCCACCACTCATAACCCATACTTAGCCTGAACTGCAAAAAATGGAAATCTAAATGAGTCATTTTTGCTTAAATTAAGTGCATTTTTTCTTGAATTGAGGAGGTAATTGAGACACTTTGCCAATGGAACCATACAATTTTCATTTAAAAGTGCGTATTATCTAATTATCTTGTTTTAGGAGTAAAAATACTAATTCCATTGGCCAATCATCTTATTTATCTACTCAAATTAAGGGCAAGTACACTCAATTTAAACATTTTTTTTACTTAATTCTAGATGGTTTTTGCAGTGTGGCACATCAGGGGACCTTGGCACTGACCAAAAAGAGACAGGGACTAATGTCACCCGGAGAAATGAACAGGATGCAGAAAGCAGGGTTTTTACTTTTTATTGCTGGTTTTATGCACCTTTAGTCCTGTCTATGACCTCTTTTCCAGACTGGTTCACCCTGTATATGGAGTAAGTCAGTCTGGCTCTCCAGGCTAGGTGAGTTCACCTAAATCATAAATGACCAGGGCCCAGGGCAATTGTTTAAGTACCATATCTGTCTAAATCTTAGATTTCCTTCTTTTAGAAACTGCCAGCAGAGTAAGTTGAAGACGGCTGTAAAGACCATTTCTCTGTTATTGATAAGAAAGCATATTTTTAGATGTTCAGCATTCTGGTTGATTTATTTAAAGTAACCTATATAGAATAATCTAATGGACCAACAAAAAAAGAATGCATTATTAAAGCTGAAGTCTGTAAGTTTTTAAAAATCACTTTTTTGTCATATTGGCTAAAACTGTCCCTATGCCCAGACAGCAGTACATGTGATATGTAACCTGTGAAAAAAACTGCTTCAATTGGTACCGCCTACTGCCTGTATTTCAATCTGGAAAGAATAATTCGGGACGAGTCAAAACAACCAATCACAGCCAGAGGAGCGTCTGATGGAGTGTCAATCACAGCTCACACACGCTGAATCCCCCCCCCCTCTTCTGGTCGCATGCGGTAGCCGCGCAGATGCTGTGAGAGGGGTGGAGCTTGGAGGTGGGGCATGAGTGAAGCAGAGAGGGTGGGGGAGTGGCGTGAAACCTGTTTTTCTTCAAATTTTCAGTCGAAGTCCGCTCTCTCCTCAATGTTACAGACTGCAGCTTTAAGTCCAAATGCTAAACCAAACATTTGAAGATTAGGGGAATCTGTTAAGAGCTGAGGTCAAGTAAAATTCAGGGCAATAACTTTATAATAACAGTTGTTTTCTGGCAAAGGTAGATTGTTTTAATCAGATTGGCTTGAACAGGGTCAAGAACACAAGTGGAGGACTTCATCTGGCTAATTGCTTCACTGATTGCATCTTCTGTAATCCCATTTCCATAAAACATTCTAGGCCGAGGTTCATATACAAAAATATTTCATCTGTATTAGCATCTCCTACTGAGACGTTTCTTTTTTTATTCAAACCCAGCTAATCCCTTATATTTGACTTCAGTTGTGTGCTTTTTGGCTTCAAAGAAAGGCATGGATTTAATGTGCTGAATAAAGGAAAGGATTAAGGTTAATTGTTGTTGAGTGAAATTAGCTATAAGGTGGTTAAAAACCTGGCTTCTGCTGTATGCAGTGAGAACTATCTTCTGTTTCATCATTTCAATCTACAAGTTCATCTCATGGTTTAAAAAAAAATCAATAAAAAACATACCTTTTAACACCATCTACAATGCAAAAGTTCAAATTTGAAGAAATTTAGGTAGCATTCAAAAAGAAAATTAATCTTGATTAAGAATTAAAGGCAATCTTAAAATTATCTATTTGTACAATTAAATATCAATAAGGCTGGGAATTGATTAAAGCATGCATAGCAAGTCCATGTTAAAAGAAAATAAGCTTTTATTTGCTTTTATCTGCTGCAGCCACTACCTGTATTACTGAATAAAAAGCAGTTGAATGATTTCAGCTTTGTGTCTTGCTGATAATGTGTCATGAGGAATCACTTGATGTCAATAAGTGCCTCAATTTATGCATGAAATTGCACCTTAGGCTCAGTCAAAAATCCGAAGCCACAGCTGGTCAGAGTGACACCGTCATTGAAATGACACCATCTTAAAGCTTTGAGAAATAGCTCTGTGGAATCATGAGAACATAAGCTGTTATCACTTTCAGCAATGCCAGTCAAAATTTTTTGGGGGGAAATGGTGCAGACAAAAAAGAGAGTGTTTTATAAGACAGGATCGGCTAAACTCACGATGACCTGAACAGAAGGTTAAGCCCCCGTGCCTCCTTTGGTTTTACCGTTGACCTGCTTAACATTCAGTATGGGGTAAACCCCGAGCAAACATGGCAGGACAACTGTAAAGCAATTCTCATCTTTACATGATTTAAGGTCACTGCGACATGGCAGAGCTTCAACAAGATGAGATTTTCACTTTCCCAATAAATCCACAAAATCTGAAATGATTATTGAAGTAAAAATTATTAAATCTTGTGTGACAGTTACTAAGTTCATCTTTTAATGGAGCATTCTGAGACAGCTGTCATTTACTTTTCCTCCCTTATTTTCTTCTTTCACTAAATCAATAATGTCTGTATTTTTCTCATATAAAAATATATAATTTTTCCCCAAATTTTTTAGCTCTTCAGCTAAGGTCTTTTTCACCTGTAGGCTCAAGGAAAGACTATACAACCTAATACCTTGAGACAACCACCTTGTGTCCTAGCATCATAAAGTGTGTATTGCCAACATACAGAAAAGGAGGAATAATATCTAAATTCCCATTGATGGTATACAACCCTAGGCCATGACATATGCCAAAGCTCTGTAGCCCATTCCCTTCACAGGGCTGCCCATCCTGCTGTGTTTGTCCTTGCATGGGTCACATTGAACAGCAAGAAAGCATCAAAGGCACTGCTTGAATGGATCTTGAGATATGGGCTCTGTTCGAATTCATGTGCTGCATCCTCCAAGGATGCGGTCTACCTAGACTGAATCCTTCGAAGTCCGTGAAAATAAGGAGACAAGAATTTTTTTTGGCTTTGAATTCAAACCGGTTTTACCGCCGTACGCTATGTGGCTTAGCAACCATGACAGTTGACACACAAAGCAGGAAAAGAATGAATACCGAAGTTTTCAAAACTGTTTGTTTATTCATTTTTTATTATAAAGTGAACAAAGACTACTAAGACTACACTCGCGAGAATCCAGAGTGGAATAAAGGTGACAACCACCAGGAGCATGAACAAATAAAAGCAAATGTAATTATAGGAACCTTAGTCAGTTAAATAAACTGCTGCTGTCATTCTGCACATCTCTGATGTTGCTGCTACTTTCAAATATCCATTACTGTAAAAATGTCCATAGCTGAATATTGGTTATTTATTCTGCAGGTGCACAGTTTTATATTTTGAAAACACTTTACAGTATGTTATTGTTAATATTTTACCTCTTTCCTATTATGTTATTCTTATAAATTTTTCTAAGGTCCACATTTGTGTGTCCATTTTCAATACTTTTGCTGCTGCTGTAAATTTGCCCTTTGTCTCACAATAAAGAGATTTTCTATTCTATTTCGTTACATTACTCCATCTGTAATAGAGTGACTATAGGACCAGTTTGATATAACACAATTTCATGCAATATATATAATCAGAATAAAAGTCTCGCTTCGGTCTTAATTTTTTTTTTTTTTTTTTTTTTTTTTTCATTGTTGCTTCTTTGAGCATATTTTTTGTGTCTGTATTTAATCTAAAGGTCGGCAGTTAAACCAGTTCATAAATCAATGTTACATTCCTATTGGATGGATGGATAGATCGATGGATGCTGGGGCCCAGTTGTTGAAAAATGTGCACTAAAGTGGCTTCTAGAGTGGTGAGGACACCCTATATTTGCCCTTTTTTTGTCCCTTCCCCTTAAAATAGTCTCAGCTGGCCACTGGTTTGTTTTGACTTAAATGTGTGCAGCCGTGAGAGTTCTGCCCTCTGTTTAAGTTTATTTTCTTTGTTATTCTGTAGTTGTTTTCTGTCAGTTTTGTATTTCTTGAGTTGCTCTCTGTTGCCCCCTTGTGACTGTTTCTTTCCCCTTGGCTCCCTTCTAGTTAGTTCTATTCACACCGACACAATATCAACTCATTAGCCCATCCTTTGTTATGTTCCCCATATATACACCGCTTCTGCAATTTCTTATTGCTGGTTTCTTGTTGTTTTGTTGCTTCATCATTTCATTGCTCCTCATGTGTGTTCAACCTGATGGATTACTGGATTTTTTTTTATTCTCAGTATTTTGTATTTTTGCCTCTGCTGCCTTGGATTTTTAATTAAATCGGCAAAACTCATCTCTGCTTTTGGGTCCTCAAAACCTCAACTCAGTCCCTGACAGCAGCACCATGACCAAACTTTCACGAGTACCATAATAAACTAATAAGTAGTTGAATTGAAGAAAATGTTATGAATATTTTATTTTTGTTTTTACTCTGTTTTCCTCTTAACAGAAAACAAGATTTGCATGTTACTAATGCAAAATAATGTATAGGTATATATATATAGATTTTAGAATTTTAAAGACAGATTTAAATTGCTGCATTAAAGAGTAAAGCCAAAAACATAAAGCATTGGTACATACAATAGTTAAACTAAAGCAATTATAAAAGGAAAAGCTTTTTGGTCACTTCTTGTACAATAAATCTCAGGGGTCACATTTCGGAAGCTAAAGTGTGGCAGAGTTCTTCAGTCCTGGGGCTATCTGTCACCCTGAGTCTCCGGTACAACCAGAGAACCTGGATCACAAGGCCCCAGAGACCTGCTAGGGACATCTGTAAGAAGCAATTTGAAGATATATTTTATGCCTCTACGTCTGAAACTTTATAAGTAAAATACAATATCTTCCAAACATATCATATTTTTTAAGGCTGCAAAATAGTCAGCAACAGTATGGAAGTAAGAAGGAATTTTATATTTAAAATAGGAGAATTTTCAAGGTGTCGTGTCCAAATGATCTCTGCTGGAGAAAAAGTCGCTGTCAACTAGAGGAGCAGATTCTATCTGCTGCAGCTTGGAATATAGTTGTGCCCATAAGTTTACACACCCTGGCAAAATACCCTATTTTTAAATAATTTTCTGTGAATTTTAAAGCTTAAATGAACACCTTTCTGTACTTCATAATTACCAGCTTAGTGAAACCAGCTAAAATTAAACCATAATGACCACAACTACCCAAAAGATCCCCACCAAACAGCATAGAGACAAGCCTCAAAACAAAGCTAAGTGGAGTGAAGGAAACAAAATAGTTTTAGCTTTATCTTTTTTGTCTGCATAATAACATTTGGAGAGAAGTCAACATAAAAAGTGCACAATCCCTGCCGAGAAAAACAGCGGAGGATCCCTCATGCTTTTGGGATGCGTGGGCTACAAGGACAAAGGGAACCAAGTTTAAAAAGTTAGAGTTTTCATGTGTGGTACAGTATTTGTGCTATAAGGAGTTGTTTTTTGTTAACTTTTTAATGTTTGAATCTGCTCAAGGTTCCAGGAATAATTTGACTTGTTTATTTCAAACTTAACAGCATAAGTTGCAGCGACATTAAATTTATAATAAGGCACAGGAAGCACTAGGGCTTTTACATAATCTCCGTACTGTATGCGTAAATGCATGTTGTAACTGCATTTTTAAAACTTAAGCTGGTAAGGGATGATGGATATAAACAAGCTATCTTGATAACGACAGAAATTCCAGTATTTATTAATGAGTCTGAGGTGTTTAAGGGATATAACTATAGCCACATCACATTTAGCCACATACAATATTTTTCAAAAAAGCGACTAGCGACGAATCTGGCGACTTTTTATGGTGTCACTGGCAGCTTTTGGAGACTCTTACGTGAAAGCATGTATCGTACCTACTCTTGTCCTCCAGCGGCAGTTGCTGCCGTGGGGCGCCTCCCCCATCCCAACCCCGTTCTCCTGCTCCCACAGGAGTCCCTCTCAGCGCTGCAGTCAGAGCCGCAGGATGTTTACCCTCAGCGTCCAGACTGCAAATGAAGCACGCATACGCTGGGATTGACGGTGCAAATTGATTAACAATAATTAAAATATATAAATTAAAAAATACAATAAAAAATAAATAAATAAACTTTAATGGACAGAAAAAAGTAGCTCTATATATTGTTTAGTAACGCGAGTAAAAACACTATATAATAGTGTTTTTACTCACTTTTTGTCTTTCTGTAACAACATTATTTCTCCCACAGCATCAATAACATGCACATCACTTCCTGTGGCAGATTATGCAAATTAGGCGATGACGTCATTTAGCGACGATTGAAAACATCGCATACTGTATGTCCAGCTTTACGGGACCTAGACAGTAGTTTATCAGTAAAGATGAATGATCTGTGCAACGTAAATCCTCTTATTTCCCTGAAATCTTGATGGATTTACAAATGATTTTGTTTCTTATAAAGTTTAAATTCTGGATGCTTTGAACATGTTCACATTTCAGGATTTCTTTAAAAAAAAGACTTAGACCACAATTAGGTCATTAATTCAATAGCAAGATTTAACAAACAAGAATGATGATCTTATTATAAACTCATATTAAATTACAGCATTTGGCTGAGGGGGTTGTAGTTATAACTGGGGTCCTTTTCCCAAAACCATAGTTTAGCAACTATGGTTTTAGTAAACACGCCCTGCTTAAAGACTTTTTACACCGTATGGATGGATCTTTAATCAAGTCCTCCGTCCATCTTTTATTTGTGAGCTGATTAAAAAGATTATGTTTGAATGAACCCCTAATTCAGGTGAGGTGGAAAACCGGTAGAACAGTATAATCAGCCAATGGAAAATGATGATTTATGTTTAAAATAAGGAAGAAAAAAACCAACTTCATTATCATAATTCAAGTGTATAATATCTAATATTTTTTATTTTCATGGTGAAAATATTAATTCCATAAGTTGTTATTCACCAGCCTAAATTCAAGGAAAATTCCCCCCTTTTTAGGATATTTTCACTCATTTTTAGATAGTTTTTACACTGCACAATTACTGAATCTCCTTTTACTGGCTATACTGAATGCCATTGTTATGTTTATTTGTTATATTATTCCACTTTTCAAGGTCACTTGTATGCAGGGACTGGCTTACATATTTTTTGGACATCTTAATGTATAAAAACATGCAAGTTTCTAATTATTTTCCAACTTAACACATGAAAAATGTCCGCCTTCAGGTTGAGGCCCATAATTCCAATAATGATGGAGCAATTCTATGAAGTTTAGAAAGTTTGATGGGCCAAGAATGTAAAGTAATTGAAAGGTTTTTGCGTTGAAGAATCAATAGTTTTACTATCTGAGAGAAAAAAAAAAAACAGAATGAATCTGCATCTACCACAAAAGACTTTACGGCAACTTTGATGTTAAAAAAGGAAAGCAGCGTAACAAAAGAAACAGTTTATGAACTTTTAATCAGGGTGATCTAGGCTGTGTTATTCAAAAGGGAAAATATAAATTATAAATTAAGTTTACAGGGTATGTAAACTTTTGTCCAAGAGTTATTACCTGCATATACCTGCATCAAGTGAAGGTTCCCTTGATGGAAGGTACTTTAGGATGGCAAAGAGAAGAACTTTGTATTAAAGTACATGATATAAATTGATTCCATATGATCCATATTTTAGATAAATATGGCTTATAGGCATTAAAACCCTAAATTCTGTAATTTTTGAGAATTTCTTTATGAACAGTCACACAAAGGATTTTCATTGCATTAAAAAGGTCTTTGTTACAAAAAAAGGTGTATGTAAAATATAAATTGAAAGATGGAAGAAAAATGTCTGCTAGAAAAAGATGCACAAACAAGATGGATGAATGGAGCCTTTAGATTGAGAAGCAAAGACTTGGCAAAAGAACAAAAGGCATCAAGAACAAAAGATTGTGGCTTATGCCCAAATTTCTCTTTTTAGGATGAGGAATGTTTTACATTTATTAAAAAATAAATGGATAACTAAAACTGGAGGACTACTGGAGGTGTGTTGGTTTTGACTGTTCTTTGACCCGTACAAAATTCTGAGAGTGATAGAGAGGCAGGCTAAATCCCAAACCACCCCCTAAGTTCAAGTGTTAATACCAATAAAGTCACAAGAATAAATGAGAATAGGATGGCCTCTCCCCTCCAATAGAAAAGGAAAGCAGACGTTGCTATGGCAACATAGTGACGCCCCATGTACAGGTGCTGGTCATAAAATTAGAATATCATGAAAAAGTAGATTGATTTCAGTAATTCCATTTAAAAAGTGAAACTTGTATATTATATTCATACATTACATACAAACTCATATATTTCAGATGTTTATTTTGTTTAATTTTGATGATTACAAATGACAACAAATGAAAATCTCAAATTCATCATATCAGAAAATTAGAATATTACTGAAGACCAATAAAAACAAAGGATTTATAGAAATGTTGGCCAACTGAAAAGTATGAACATGAAAAGTATGAGCATGTACAGCACTCAGTATTTAGTTGGGCCTCCTTTGGCCTGTATTACTGCAGCAATGCGGCGTGGCATGGAGTCGATCAGTCTGTGGCACTGCTCAGGTGTTATGATAGCCCAGGTTGCTCTAATAGTGGCTTTTAGCTCTTCTGAATTGTTGGGTCTGGTGTATTGCATCTTCTTCTTCACAATACCCCATAGATTTTCTATGGGGTTAAGGTCAGGAGAGTTTGCTGGCCAATTAAGAACAGGGATACCATGGTCCTTCAACCAGGTACTGGTAGCTTTGGCACTGTGTGCAGGTGCCAAGTCCTGTTGGAAAATGAAATCTGCATCTCCAAAAAGTTGGTCAGCTGCAGGAAGCATGAAGTGCTCTAAAACTTCCTGGTATGTGGCTGCGTTGACCCTGGACCTCAGAAAACACAATGGACCAACACCAGCAGATGACATGGCACCCCAAACCATCACTGACTGTGGAAACTTTACACTGGACTTCAAGCAACGTGGATGAAGTGCCTCTCTTCTTTTCCTCCAGACTCTGGGACCTTGATTTCCAAAGGAAATGCAAAATTTACTTTCATCAGAGAACATGACTTTGGACCACTCACCAGCAGTCCAGTCCTGTTTCTCTTTAGCCCAGGCAAGACGCTTCTGACGCTGTCTGTGGTTCAAGAGTGGCTTGACACAAGGAATGCGACAGCAGAAACCCATGTCTTTCATACGTCTGTGTGTGGTGGTTCTTGAAGCACTCACTCCAGCTGCAGTCCACTCTTTGTGAATCTCCCCCACATTTTTGAATGGGTTTTGTTTCACAATCCTCTCCAGGGTGCGGTTATCTCTCTTGCTTGTACACTTTTTTCGACCACATCTTTTCCTTCCCTTCGCCTCTCTATTAATGTGCTTGGACACTGAGCTCTGTGAACAGCCAGCCTCTTTAGCGATGACCTTTTGTGTCTTGCCCTCCTTGTGCAAGGTGTCGATGGTCGTCTTTTGGACAACTGTCAAGTCAGCAGTCTTCCCCATGATTGTGTAGCCTATAGAACTAGACTGAAAGACCATTTAAAGGCTTTTGCAGGTGGTTTGAGTTAATTAGCTGATTAGAGTGTGGCACCAGGGGCCATCAATTTTGAACATTTTCACAATATTCTAATTTTCTGATATGATGAATTTGAGATTTTCATTTGTTGTCATTTGTAATCATCAAAATTAAACAAAATAAACATCTGAAATATATGAGTTTGTATGTAATGTATGAATATAATATACAAGTTTCACTTTTTAAATGGAATTACTGAAATCAATCTACTTTTTCATGATATTCTAATTTTATGACCAGCACCTGTACTTGACTGCAGCTCTGTGGAGCAACATGAAATCAAACATTTGCCCCTTTCTCTGAATTAGATGTATAGTGACAAATAAAACTGTTTAGAAAGTAGACTTTCCCTTTAGGTGCCTTTCCTCCTTTTCCTAACAGGATTTTGTGTCAATGTGACGAAGATGCAGCAGACCAGCAGAACTTGCTTTTCAATGCACCTGTTTCCTCATCCATTTGTAACATCCACAGCCAAATTCCAGCGAGCCTGCACTGATGCATATATTGAACGGTCCACTCGCCTACCCACTATGTGGTTCGGGATGATCCTTAATATGACTGACCGGCATATTATGGTAACGTGCAATCAAACAGTTAGTGCTCAGGGAAAGGGGTCAGGGGCCGATTTGGGATTGGGTCGTAGTTGATGAGCAACTCATGCTGTTCCTACATTAAAGGGTAAAAGAGCAGAAGGCAATTAAGATCCTTTAAAGTTCTGTGCTGCACAGTTCACTGTTGCTCTCCACATATATGCCTAGTAAAATCAGTTTGCCTTAGTCTAAACTACATGAGCAGAACAAGGGTTTAGATGGGTGCTGATATTGACCAGCTATTGATCAGCATAAACCAGAATAGAATTGAATTCCTATTGAACTCCATGCGTGTTCGTTTCCTGGTCTTTCTGCATGGAGTTTGTTCTCCATGTTCTCCCTGAACATGCGTTGGTTCTCTCCGGGTACTCCGGCTTCCTCCCAAAGTCCAAAAACATGACTATTAGGATAACTGGCTTCTCTAAATTCTCCTTCGGTGTGAGTGTGTGCGTGAATGGTTGTTTATCCTGTTTGTCTCTGTGTTGCTCTGCGATGGATTGGCAACCTATCCAGGGTGTACCCCGCCTCTCGCCCGTAGACAGCTGGACATAGGCACCAGCACCCCTTGCGACCCCAGCTGGGATAAAGCGTGACCCTTTAATAAAGTGTGGCGGAAAATGGATCGATGGATGATCTCTATTCAATATCAGTATTACATGATGTTGCACCGATACTGATCCAGCACTAAAATGGTGCTATCGGTATCAGTGAGTACCAACAAATAGGGCATTTTTAAAGCCAAAAGTCTATTCAACTATTGTCACCTATTCCAGGTAGGCAATAAAAAGTTCTACTGGATTCACTTTGTATTAGTCTTTCTCACAAAGGTAGGCAGCAGCATGACAAAGCCATGATGGCAATTGTTTTACATCCAAGTAGGATGCAGTTCATCAATTTCAAACAGATGGTATGGTATCAGTATCAGCCAATACTGTACAGCGGGGTATCGATATCGGGGCCACAAAATTGCAGCAACACTAGTATTACAGCACATAGACATTTGATTCATTTGCCTTTATTCTTAGCTCTAAGCCATAAACATTCGAATCCATTGAAGAAATGTTTGAAACATCTCACTTTGTGTAATAAATGCATTCATGAGTTTCACTTTTTGAAGCTGCTGGCTGAAATAAACCTGTGAATAATATTCAGATTTATTGAGTTGCACCTGTAATGTTAAGCTACATTTTAACCACTGAGAATGAAATATTAAAGAACCCAGACTGGTAGCCTGAGGAAACATCAAACATATACTTTACTTCATTAACTCCATATACTGAGATGAATACTTTATACTCAGATTGAGAGCGGCGGTTGGTATTCATAGAAACAGTGGATCTGAAGACTGTTCTCTGTACAAGGATTGATATATTTCTCAGAAACAGCTGATTTTTTTTTCTCCTTACCAAAGATTAGCCACCAGGCTAAATCCACAGAAGAGCAGGTTTGTTTCATATAAGCAGGAATAGATGATGAACATGAATGCCATTGTCTCAGAAAATCCACCCAACCATGCGACAAGCTCTGGTGTTTATATTGATTAAAAAAAGAGCATGTCAGCCAGTGGCCCTGAGGAGGAAGTTGCCCGGAGCCGTATCCTCCAAAGCTTGGTGATGAATATCATTATAGATAGGCAGAGGCACTTCAGCCGGGGTCAGCCCTGCCAAGGCAAAGCAAACTATTTATACCTGTTTTGAGAAGTTAGAAATCAAAAGTTGTGAGTAAAAGAAATATATTTATCAAAGAGCATTTCTTTGCTGTACTTTAAGATATTCAGGGTCCTTGGAGTCCAGGGACTGATTCTGAATGTTAAAAAGCCAGAATGAATCAGAAATGTTCACACAAGCTGTGCTTTTTAAGAGAAAAAACATTTTTCTCTCTGGATTACTTTATCATTTTGGAATTTGATTGTCATACTTAATGGAT
The DNA here is from genome assembly GCF_016077235.1 of Cyprinodon tularosa. Taxonomy (NCBI): domain Eukaryota; kingdom Metazoa; phylum Chordata; class Actinopteri; order Cyprinodontiformes; family Cyprinodontidae; genus Cyprinodon; species Cyprinodon tularosa. The sequence goes on along the minus strand of NW_024038734.1, from coordinate 1,969,582 downwards.
TCTTTAAACTTAATGTTTTTAGTTGTTTATATTTCTTTTTTGGACATATCTAATTTACTTTTATATTTTCCTTGGGTTGTTGTTGTAAATTTTGTTGTCATTTTTAAACTTTTCGCCTTTTGTTTAAAACATTACTATGAAAACAAATATGTACCAATTTTGCTTTTCTTTTCTTTTTTCTAAATAAAACTTAATTTTTATTTTCTTCTTCAAGGTTACTTAAAATACAGTTTTATGTATTGGTCAAGCAATGAGAAAGTATTTCCACTGATGCATTTTAATGTACAAATCTCACAATAAATATTTTCAAGTTTTTGCCAGGATACCTTTTGAAAATTAAATGTTAAGCATCCTTTATTTATCATTATAATTAAGTAAAAAGTTGAGCAGTCTTGGAGAAGGAAAGGAAGTTTAAGTTTAGATGTGAAAAAACGCAGCTGTATTTCTGTGAATAGATTTTTATTTTCAAATGTAACATTTTAAATTAAATGTTTTCACCATTTGCAGAAAATCAAATATGACACATTATATTTGTCATATGTCTAATTGAGCAGTTTTGGCACACACAAAAAAAAAATTTAAATGCAGTTTTAATCATTTGTTTTAATCTTTTATTTACATGTCAAAAAATGCAGCATTATTTTGAAAATGAAAAAGCATTTCAGTTAGAAAACAGACACAAATTTGCCTTGCAACAAAATTTTAGAATGTTTCATGAAGTGAAAATATTTTAATAGCAGAAACATCATTATGTATAAATCTAATTTGTTGGATAATTTAGGAGAATTACTCATGTGCTTCTTAAAAGCTTCATCCCAACTGGGGAGAAATATTTACTTTGTCATTCAATCATAATTCATCAAATTAAATTATATTTGGACTTTCATAAAACTAACTCTTTGAATACATTTTGGGAAAAAGAAACTCCACAGAAACGTTCATAAATATTTTAATAATGAAAAGCCCAACCACTGAAACACCTGTGTGGGTGTTTAAGAGTCCCTCATTATTTATTCACTTCTCTCTTCATCCTTTTGAACTTCTCACCCATCAGAATTACTTTTCAGTTCTAAGTGTGCATCATTAGAGCTGCAATTTAAAAGCACATTTCCAATTGGAAGTGCAAATGAGCTTTAAATGTTACTTGCAAATATCCCTTTTTAAAAAGAAAATGACTGAACATGTTCCATTTTAGCTACTGTTTCAAGGCCATAATTGAATCTCTGAGTTTGAGGGGCTGAATTAAAACACACGATAGGAGAGTCTAAAATGTTGCTGTTAGATTGAGCAGCTGAGCAGCCTTTCATACTTTTACTGCTGTGAAGTCGTTTTAATGAGAGGAAGTGAATCTATAACTTCTAAGCTGTAGTGAATGTACAATTAAAGACAACAGCTGATTTTTCTGCCTTACTTTTAATACAATTCGCAGATTTAAAGGATGTGTAGCTATCTTTGTGCGTTACTTACCGCCCCTTGTGATCGATGTGGGTTAAACTAAGCTGCCAATGTGTGCATCATTAGTGTCCCATGATCACACTGCAGTTAAAAGGTCATTAACCAGGAAATAAAGAGACAACAAAAGCCTGACCGTCTTTAACCTCAACAATGACAAACGATGAATGCAATCAGAGCATTAAGTGGACATTATTGGCCTTTTCTTTCTCAAGTGTCTTCTGCTGGAGCTCCTGTCACTGAGAGACCAACCTAAACCCAGACTAGGCATGAACATGCAGTCTAATGAATCTGAACATTAAAACACCCTCCTACATTTTTAACAAAATTTGTTTCTAATTAAAATAAAGTAGCTGTGATTTCTAAACAATACTGTTAGAAATATTTTATTTATACTCCGTTTGTGTTTCATGGGTTGTGTTCTAATGAACTATTATGATGTATAATGTGTGATTCATCTTTTATTAACTCTTGCTTAAGATTGTTCCAGATAAAGGTCATGCAACGGACGGGTTGTGGAAGAGGCCTGAACATCCTCTATCACATGTTTCTTCTAAACATGTGTTCTTGGAACAATTCAATTGTAAAACAACCACATGCTTCGTTTTAACATATGTGCTGAGGTTTAAAGTAAGATCCTTTTGTTTCCCTTTCCCTTTAGTTAAACCTCAGCTGGTGTAATTAGGGACATCCCCTTTTCTTCAATAAATGGCGAGGAGAAAGCTGAAGACTGCAGAGTGGGGTGGAGATTGTAAACTCTGCAGTCCCTTCCTACTTTCCTTGAGTAACTAAATTAATTGTCTCTGTGCCTTCTTTCTTTCCCTGTATGTATGTATGATGTTTTAGGTGCTTAGACCTGACAAATACATTTTTTAAGTAATTATAAGTTTTATGTATCAGAAACAGCTACTTTTATCATATTATGAAAATAACGGCATATTTAAACCAACATGTGCAACTAGTCGTGGGTCCCTTTAAATACATGTTATGAGATACTTCATATTAGAGGTGTTGAGCTTGGTCTGAATCTTTAATTTCTGCAGTTTAGGGATCTCGGCTAATTTCCCTACTGTCTCTCCTTGTATGAGCTGGGTCGTTACTAAGCTTTCTAAGTAGCATGAGCCACCCCACCCCTCCCACTGAGGTTCTTCCATTATTCATGTGTGCAAAAGCACTGAGACACATGTGCAGCTTGCACAATTATTTGTTAACCGTGGCTTCTGCTGTTTTGTACCTCAGGTGGAACAGTGGCAGCACCTCTGGGATCTCTACAGCGTGGTCTGCCTCCCTCTGAGCCGGATGGAATCAGTTTTCATAGTTTAGCATTTCATTCTGGGCGGCAAATTTGAATATTCTTACTGGAGATTTTACAAATAGTAAGCTTCAAAGGGAGTTCATTTGCATCTCATTCCATCATTAGTTGAAGTGGAGACATTTTCATTTGGTTACTTCGGAACAGTTGGTATTGCTGATGCCTCACAGCACGATTTCAAATTCAAGTCATTGGATTCAGTTGTGGCTGCTTAGATTTTCTCTGCGCTTCCTGGCTTCATCCCACTGTTCAAAGATTTAAATTTGGGTCAACCGAGTCAAATTCCTGCAGCTTCCTTATCCCATCTCTTCTACCTGCAAATGTCTTTTTTGTCAGCATCAGTAAAAAAGATGGGAACCTGCTGAGCCGTCAGGGAAGTGGAAAAGCTCCCTCCTGGTATCATTTATAAGTGATAGGAAGTGATTAACAGCAATATAGGCTGATAAAATTTGAATCTGGAAGCAAAGATAAATCTTTAGGATTAATCATTAGCAATAAGCGAATAATCAGTCAATTCCAAGAACTGGAAGCTTAGGTGCAAACTGACTTCTGGTAAAGATTTACTCTGACACTCTGAGGATCAGCCACCGTTAGCTCTGACATGCATTACTGAAAAGTGTAATAAACCGTTATGGCAGCAAATAACACTAAAAGAATGGAGATCTTTTATAATATTTGATCATCTTTTATAATAGTTTGTCCTCTTCCCTATTAGATTTTAATACAGCAGGTTCAGATTGTAGGTTTGTATCATGCGTAAAAATCAAATTTCTTTAGAGCTGCAAAGAAACTGGTTGCACAGAAAATCCATTAGATTTACTTTACAGATATTTCCATAAGGCATTTCATGGGATTGCGCTGTGGTGTGATGTGATTTTCAACTCAGAACATATAGTTTTCTTTAGAAATATAGGAAGAGATCAGCTGTTGACTGGCCTTTACCTATTTAAGCTCTATCAACTTGGTCGAAAAGGCAAAATATCAGTGAATTCAGCATATTTAAGCCCAACTTTGTTGGGTGACATAAAAACACACAAAGGAAGCAAAGAATGGCGGGAAGAAAATTTAATACGGCAAATCTTTGGTTTAGTCAGACACAACTTTCAGTAGAAAACAGGAAGACCGAATGGAAAACAAAAGGATTGTTCTAAATCTTTGACATGGGAAATGTTGGATTTGGAAAGGTTTCACTCTCTCAGAAATCTCCTAGTTAAGGTAAGGATTTACTTTATGTAAATAGATACACAATGAGACCTTCAATGTCAAGCATGCTAACTGTGCTATATTTTGATTTCTTAAAAGAAAATTCCAGTCAGCCAAAATTAATCAATAGATCATTAATTATAACTAAAATGAATACATTTGCGGTGATTTAACGAATTCAGTGTTAATCAGTGAAAAATAAAAATAATAATTTTTGTCGCAATCACTGAGTCCATGAGCGGCCATTTTTAGCAAATATAGTAACCCCTCCCTCCTGCCATCTTCCAGCAGTGACATCACGGTGCAGTAAGCCTAGCGCCATTCTCCCCGCTTTACAAGCAAAATCAATGGGAACTACTAGACACATCTGCAATCAACAACAATTATTGAAGATTTCCAGAGGACTTCACCATTGAAATTCACCAGAGCTATAGTGAAACTGACAATGCCCACGTGCATGGCAGCTGGAGGTTGTAATACGTTGGGTAAAAGTGAAAAAATAGTTATTTCACCTTTCCGATTCCTGAGCTATCTCTATAGCTATGCTGCTGTAGGTTTAGACTTTTGGAGGACATAGGGACCCCCATTTTATCATTCTGCTTCATTCTCTCTCTATTCTCCTATTCTGCAGAATCTGTTAGTCGAATCTCTAACGTTCTGCTCTCTCTGCTTTTCGTCAGAGTAGCTTTGCCTTGTCTGTTCCTGTTTGGCTGTGACGCCATCCTGGAGAGAAACATCAGCTGTGCTGCTTCTATCAACACCCTTGTTAATAGATGCTGGAGATCGGCCTGTTTTCCTGTGTGGTCCTGTTTCTCTGACCATGACTGGCTGGATGTGCTCTCTTCGTCCTCTGGCATGGGAGCTGGCTCAGAGCTCGTCTGCCTGGCTGTGTGTTTCCTGGACGATGTCGCCTTTTACAGCTGCTTTTTGTATCTGCTTCTGTCTCCTTGAACCCCAGTCGGCCTCGGCAGATGGCCGCTCACACTGAGCCTGGTTCTGCTGCAGGTTTCTTCCTGTTAAAAGGGAGTTTTTCCTCTCCACTGTCGCTACAAGCATGCTTAGTGTGAGGGATTGTATTTGAGTCAATGAGTCAATGCAATCAACTGGTTCTCCTTAGATAGAAAACTTTGTATCAATTTGATTGTATGATCTGGTTGAACTGTAAAGTGCCTTGAGATGACATGTGTTGTGAATTTGGCGCTATATAAATAAACTGAATTGAATTTAATTGAATTCAATTCAATTCAATTTATTTGATCCTCAATGGACGGGTTTGTCGTTGGACTGTCAACTTGAAGAGGGAGGATTTACCATCTAACCTCTGGCCAGAGAAAAAAAAACATGTAATATGTAGCCAACATTTAAAAAAAGAATGTTTTCAAGATGACTTGGATAAAAGCGCATTGTGACAAACACAAGATAGAGCATTAGGACTTGCTCAACTGCCAATACCTCACAAACCGGTAGGTGGCAGTAGTGTTCTTCTACAAACATGGATGCCTCCAATCAAGCACATTCAAATGAAATTACTCTTAATTAAAAACGCTTATCGTTTATTGAACAGTTTGTAATAATTTCATATTTAAAGTACATTCAGAAGCTTGAATTCTGAATATGTCCGGACTTTTCCTTTAAAAGAGAAAAAATAGTCATTTTTAAAGGCAAAATATTTCATTGGAAAGTAAACTGTTCAAAGAATCAGTGTCTGTGAATTCCTGTGTGAGTGTCACTATGATTGACCCTCCCAGGGGGTGCCATACTTGTCACTCACTGATAGGCTTCAGCCCCTCGGCGAACCTGAAAATAACTAAATGATAACAGAAAAGGAGCTGGATCATTATCCTCAAAACATAAGTCTATCATTACTAAACTAATTTAAAAAATGTGACCAATGCAGATGCCTACATTAGATGTGTTGCTAAGAGCTGTGTCCTTGAAATATGTATAGTGGATGATCCATTAACCCATTTATGCAATTTGTGCAACGTCTCTCACTCTCCTCATTTTGTTGCATTGTCCTAATTCTGGTGTTGTGAAAATCTGCTAATGCTCTGCATAATGGACACCAAGTCCTTGTTCAGTCTCCAGTCAGAATCGCTGGAGAAAACAACATCTGGCCTGAGTACTCTTCTTTGCACCTAAACAAGATGTCTGAATACATTAAATAAACATCATTTTTGTAGTCAGACATTTTGAATAGAATATTGTGAAGAAAGCTCTTTATTGCATTCTGTGAAACAGGTCTGCAGAATTTGAATTTCAAATTATCCTTTTGATGATAAGGGGGGGGGCGATCCTCTTATGTTTGAAAGACGTGGATGTGCCCCAGTGGTGATAACTGGTGCTTCAGAGCAATTTCCTGCAGCTAGACACCAAAACAGGTACAACAAATACTTTTAGGGTGAAAATAATAGTTAGATAGTCCAAGGGGATTAAGAGACAATGCAAGCTGATTGAAATGATGAAACTACAGCTTAGCTATGTCGTAGTTTCAAGCAGGGTGATGATTCCTCTGCGTGCTCCCGCCTCATAGAGATGGCTCCAGATGCCTCAAAAGGGAAACAAGATTAAAGCTAAGTTGGAAATATTTTCATATCTGACAGCATGGGGCCCATCTTTTTTTGTATGACATGAGCAGAGAGCATCCAGAGAAAAAGAGACATTTTCAATGAACTCCTCTCATGTTTTTCTCTGCTTGCATGGTGGGCAGAGCTTCAATTGATGGTTTGGAAAAAAAGTTTGAGAAGTGTATATCTTACTCCTGGCAATATCTAAGTCTTTCCTTACAATTTGAATTCTGCCGTAGGCTTTGACACTGTCAGGTTGAAAGATAAAGAAACTTAATTTCCGGTTTTAGAGCAGTCATATCTAAATTAAAACTCCTACTTTAAGGTTGAAATAAAAGAAAAGTCTAAACTGAAAATTAAACAAGTTTCTGCATTGCAGGTCTGAAGTCTCAATGGGTACTTAATAAGATGTTCAGTTTGCATTTTTATAGCTTTGAGAAAGGGGCAAACTTCTGACCTGAAATATTCCAGGAAAATTTTTAGAAGCTCTAGAGGAACAAAGCGTGAGAGAGAACATAATAATTAGCAGCTCAAATGTCACCATCACCGAGGAGCGAGCAATTTAACATGCAGACATAATGTCCCTGGCTCATTCTGTTTTGGACAAAGGCAGGGAGAGGTGGTTATGATATCCAAGTATCATCGTCACAGAAACAGTTCTGGAACAAAACAGTGTCTGCAGGGGATATGACCCCCCGTTCATCCCTCCCCTGAGAGGTTCCCACAGCCCGCCTGCCTCCCAGAGCGCGGCAGTCTGTAGGCATGGCTAAGCTTTGCCTGTCCTGCGGGGATATGAGGACCCTCCTGCTGTTTCACAAATAACTCATCCACCGGAGAGTCTCTACTCTGTGAAGCAGCAATCAGCCAGGAGCCCTTTTACGGTCGGGCCCACACAGACGGTGATTCTGTTATGTAAAATAGGGAGGGGATACCACACGGTCTGCGTGCTTTGTTCTCCCGTTTGACGTGAATTGGCTGTTTGAAGTGAGGGCTTAATGTCAACACGTGTGGCAGCTGTGTGGAGAGGAGTGTTGTAGAGCGCTATCTGCTGCAGATCAGCAAAGCAAACTGCAGTTGAGTTTCCACTCTCACGATTCGATTCTCGAAGGGTTCAGCAAAGATAACACTTGCGATGATAAGCTTTGCACTGTTTGCTGGGTGCTGGTGCAGGTTTGGGTGTTTTGCAGGAGGTGTGGAGTTAAGATGGGAGTCGTAGGCCTTACCTAGTGAGTATGTAATGCTGTTGTCAAGGCCGCAGACACCTTTATAGAGCAGAGAGAGCATTAGGGTGATGCCTCTTGTCTGCAGTTTCTTAGCAGATTATCATCTCTGTGCGTTAAACTCTTCTGTGGTTGCTGAGACGGCACTAAAACACAGCCAAAGATTGAAGGTAATGTCAACCTGGGAAATTCCAAATGAGGTTCAAATGTCACAGTCAGCGCTGAAAGGATACCTGCTCTGTAACTGCTGTTGAATCCCGTGAAGACACGTTGTCACATTAAACCTGGAGCCTGGACTTCACACTACTGCGGTTTTAGGCACTAACCATTTTTTATTGCTTTAATTGGCATAGCTGTGAAAAGGAGCTTCCATCAATTCCCCTCACGCATCGGTTAATACCTCGCCGCAGACATGGAGGAGTGGTTGTTGCACTGTGTTCAAGAACAAAATGGCTTCACCATGTTGGATTATAGTTTCTGAATCAATAACCTTTTGCATGTTTACAAGAAGAACAGATAGGAACATAGCACTCAAGGGGATGTTTTTTTTTTTTCTTGTAAACGACCAGAAGCCAAGAAGAGTCTGGCACATGCTATGAAATGATGGTTCCTTTTGAGTATAACAGCGAAGGAAGTAAAATCTTTGCCATTGATTGAATCCCTCTTACAGAAGATGCTTGCTTTTTCTTGGTTTGCTTGTTATTCATCTCACATTTTAAGTGCTTCTAGTCTTCATCTCAATGCAGACAAAATTATAAAATGCACAATTTCTGTGTTTTAAATATTCGCTGCATTATAAATAGATGTGCATAACAGATTTTTGGGTGGTGCAAAGGATTTAAAAAAACTTCAGCTTCCTGGTGGGAAAACTGTAAGATTAAAACATGACCTGAAACTGAGTGTGATCCTGTAAAATAAACGTCTGAACATGGTTAGTCTTTTCATTAAAAAAAACTAACAATAAGTGTGTTAAAAAGTTATCTTTCTTTAAAAAATGTTTTGGCGTTATATCACGATTTTTGGTTAGAATTTCAATCTTTGTAAAATCGATCTTTCAGTTCCAAGCATCGATTTTTTTTTTTTAACAAAACATTTTTACACAAAACTATAAGGGAAAATGGGCTACCTCTGTACCGCCACTCTTGCAGATAGCGCTGTGGAGCCCTTTTGCAGTGAGTGTTGAGGCGGCCACAGTGGAAGACACCCCAAACAACATAGATACCAAAATAACTAAATGGTCAATATCTTCTGATGAACATATACAGCACTTGCTTTTTTCTGTGTACATTTAACTTTGATAGATGGAAAATATATTGCAATATCCAGTGACATTGCAATATAGTGATAATATCGTATCATCATCCAAGTACCGTGATACATATCGTATCCCAACACCCATACTCACCCCTATTCTTTACCTTTAGGGTTTTAGGTTCACTGTTCTGGTCTAACGTGATGCAGGGATTATCTGACACCATAGTTTAAATGACACTTTACAACGTGTCATTGTGAATGATTAACAACACCAAGATTTAAAGAGACAACCCAGTATGATTAAATCAACAAATTAATGTTTTTGACTTTTAACAGCACTATATTTACACAATTCAAACATATAAACAATTGACGTAAAACAAGTGTCAGTTAAAATCACTATTAAAGTAAAACAAGTGTCAGTTAAAAATCATTAAATGAGGAGCTTTTTAAAATGCCTTCTCTCCACTTACTGCGAAGGACTGAGCCAACCAGACCCAACGGACTCCTTTCCTGGCCTTACCCTGTACACCGAGCTCCCTGACCAAAGCAGACCTCTGCTCTCCAGCCTGGACCCACAGAAGATGGTTTTATTCAGCATGGACCATTACACCTGGAGGACCGCGCAGTCTGCTTATGGACGGATAAAATTGCTGGCAGAGCACCCCAGTGTAAGACTTTATATAAGCTTCCAATTAAAAAAAGAACTGCCGATCTCCAATGGAGGATTCTACATGGCGCCATCGCCACAAACTCGAGTGTCCCTTCTGCAGTCTGTCTGAAAATGTTTTTCATGTTCTCATGGACTGCGTCAGACTAAAGACCATTTTTAGTCTTTTTGGCACCGTTTTTACAACTTCTCTATTTATTGGAGGAGTGTGTCAAAACAAAAGCAACAAGGCAAAGGCCAGACTTTTAAACTTTTTAATCAGTGAAGCTAAAATGGCTATTTATTTGTCCTGTAGAGACAGACTGCAGGAGAGACCTCACCTTGACGCCGTGGCTCTGTGGAAGTGCAACGTTAAAGCCAGCATAAGGCTGGAATTACACTTCCACAGAACTACATAGAACATGGAGGATTTTATTCAGTTGTGGGATTTTAAAAACATTTTATGTACTGTATCAGATGATGGAGTACTGCATTTTAACAAATTAATGTTTTTGCCTTTGGTAAAATATTGAAATCCCAGGTCACAAAAAAAAATGTTGGCAATCTTAGTAACACCTCAAACGACACAAGTAAACTGAGGGTTTACAAATTCCCAGACAGCAGACCTACAGCAAACATTCAGCTCTGCATTTCATCAGAGATTCTTCTACTGATCATTTAGAAATATCAGGACCACGATTACGACCCAACATCCCTACATAAAACATGACCATGTTAAGTATTGTGAGAACAAATGTTTTTAAGATTGTTACAGATACACAGATAATTATCTGCTTTGTGTCTCTATTAGTTAATTAGAAAAGTAAGTAACATTTAGACATAAGCGTATGACACATTCAGTTTGTTGCTGGTATTATGAGGTATCCAGTTGTTCAGGTTTCCCTGGAATTAAAGCTCACAGGGACCACATACAGTAATCTTGCTTAATGGTATGTATGCTGACTTTTTATGGAGATGGTCATCAAGAAAATGGAGAGAAATGTGTTTAATTATCTTCTACTGGATTACAAGCCTAGAAAATGTTGATAAACATCTTTTTAGACCTAGAGCTTGTTACAAAAGATAAATCATCAAAATACCAGTGGAGAAATGCATAGATCCAGGTATTCCCAAGGACAGGTTTTATGTTGAGTTGAATAAGGGCTCCAAAACTGTCATTCGACCAAAGCTCAGTTCCAAAGACGTGACAGGAAGCTGTCAAAATACAATATAAAGAACACACATTTTGTAGCTTAGAAATGCATTGAATGTTACTGTTAAAAAAAGAAGTGAGGAGGACGAACCACACCAGCACCAACCGGGTAACAGTCAGGAGAGCTCAAAGGAAATCAACGCAAATTAATGACGGTCGACAATCCTCCATGATTTGCAGGCAGAGTGCAGAGACAGCCCTTCTAAAATGGGACTCCCACAAAAACTTTCGGAGGAGCAGATTTACCTGCTGGTGATGTACCATTATCTACAAGACAAACACTAATTATTATTATGTATTTAAATAGGTTATCATGGTAGTTGGTTGTAAATTGTGGAGTAAAAATGAGCACTGAGAGTAAGGAAGAAAAGGTTTTATTTTACTCTGCAGAGGAGAACTACACGAGAGAGTGTAGCTCTGACTAGGTCCTGCCCATTCTTTGCATTTATAGAGAATTCTTACCAAGAGAAACACTTCATCAAAAGACATAAATATATGTTCAGAGAAACATTTCAGACAACTGTTTTCCGTTCACACCAGAGACAGGACGGGAGGATCTTAAACACAATAAGGACCTGTTTATCTATGTTTCCCTCTTATCTAAACTAGGGAGGAAACTCCTTTTCAAACCTCCTTCCTTTCCCTACATCTCAGCATAAAGAATGGAACAATAGCCTCTAACCCCTAGAACCCTACGGACCCACCGGTGGGTCCAGCTGCCACGTGACCTCGTAATTCTAACAAACCCCCAGTATTGATGTAAAAAACACATTTGGCACAGTTTGGTGACATTTTTGGATAAATGTGCCAAAATGGCCTCTCCGCCTAAGAAATTTCTCACTAATACCATTCTAAAATAAATATGATTCATCTGATTGAGTCCAAATTTTGTATATTTTTACACAACATTTAGATTTAAAAGTCTGTACTACATTTTTGTGCTATAAATAATATTTTGGTAGTGTTTTGCAATGTTTATTTCAAAGAAAATTTTGGCGAGGTTCAAAAAATGCAAAATATTTTGTATTTTGTCCCTAATATTTCAGGCAGGGTCAAAGCTACAATGGTGCTGACACCAGAAAACCATTCTATGACATCTTACCTTTACAGACGTACCAAAAGTTTCTTCTTAAATCTAATAGCTGTGAGGCTATAAGTTATTTACTTTTGTGTGTTTTTGTCAGGCAGAAATTTATTTATAGCCCCTTAGGGTGTAAGAGGCTAACTAATCACCATTATTCAGAAAGAAAAACCGGAACACTTTAATATTTAACCTTACTAACGTCCAAGGAAAAAACCACAAATCACAAATTCATTACATCTCTGTCTCTTTTCATTTTCCTCATTTATCAGAAACAATTCTCAAGGAAAAATAAAGTGTTACTTACATATATACCAAAAACCTGAAAAAAACTAAATAGTTTTATCTATGACTGTGTCTCTTTTAGATGAGCATCTTTTTCTTGCAGCATTCACTTCATTTTTTCTTGTGTGTAATTCCTTTACAACCCCACTCTACCAGGTAACACAACTTGTTCTGGAGAGTGCAAACTCTCACTTTTACCCCACACTGCCAGCTGTGCAGTTGTTCAAGAGTGACTCACCACAGTCAGAAACTATTGGGCCACAGCAATATTTTTCCTCACAAGAGGCAAGTAAAAAAAAAATACCTAACAGGGAAAGTTTTTGTTACACTTCACACCATTTTATTTATAACAAGCTTATCCAGTAGTCTGAGCAGTTTCTTTACACATCCTTAACCATTTGAGCATTATATTGCAGAAGAAATGTGACCCTTGCACACTCCAGTGGCTAAGACCACTGGGACTGGTACATCTATACTCCCTACACGTCTCCATGCTGAGGCCCCAAGGCAGCAGTGTTAGCACCAAATTGACAAAGCAACTGGATGTGACAGGGGGGGAGTCACAAAATTGCATTTTGTAGGATCCATGTTTTCCCCTCCTTTCTTGTCGCTCAGCACTTCAGAAATTAGATCATTGCTCCATTTAAAGCGTTATGATGGATCTTAGACAGGATCTACTTTATCCACTCGTTGAGATAAGATGGAAGAGGATGAGCCACGGATCCCCCTGGGGACACAACATGCAGGTTTGATACGGTCATACGCAGAGCGCGAATCCTGAGTTTCTTTCCTCTCATTGACAAATACACATTATCCTTATGACTCCGGGACTGTATCATGTGTCATCAGTGCTGGTGATTGTATTTTTGTTCAGGCAATTTCAGGCTTTCAGGTGCTACGCTTCCACTTCTTTTATTTTTTTCCTCTGCAGCACTGAGGTGATGAGTACAGTGTGGACATAGAAACGGTCATTTTAAGAGAGATGGAAATGTCTGCTATAGGCATCAGATGGCAGCATAATCTGTAAGGCGGTCATGTACTATGCCATACCAGAGTTGCGCATGCTTTCATTACTATGAAATAATTATTGCCTCTCGGGGGAATGGCCTATAAACCCCAATGGCTTTACTGGGGATTCATAGCTCCTTTTGTGCCGGACACCTAGAACACAGCTTTTTGATTGGATGAAAGAAAGATCCCTTCAGGCAAAGATGAGATGTATCAGAGCCCCTGTAGCTCTCTCTCATTCCTTATTTCTTGGGTGATACAGTTGAGTATAGATTTCAAAGAGGCTCTCTGGAGCATGAAGCTCCTACTGAATACCAGGCCACGTAACAAGCTCAGACCACACAGCTGTATGCCCCGAGGTTCATATCGGTCCACACCTACTGTCCAGCAAAGAGAAATGAGTTCAACTTGAAAACTCTGCCCCCTTTAAACGGACCCCCGACATTTTTTCTCCTACTGGCTACCCCTCTGTAATCATTATTTAACTCGAAGCTGCAGTAAAAACTTTAAAAGGTTCCTTAATGCATGTTTTTCCATTGCTTAAACCTGTGCTGATGGAAAAGGGCAAGGACCTCCTGCCTACAGTACACTGATAAGTGTAATCTTATCATGTAAAATATTCATTCTGTATGCAGATCAACATCCGATTAATTTCTACTGATTTGTGCACCATTACTGATTGTTGATGCGTAACAACGAAACACTGGAGTTTGGCATTTATTTCATTTCTAAACAGTTGCATACTCTAGTGAGTGCATTCTGCTGCATTGATATCACAAATTAATACAAATGAAAAAGGAGCATTAATATGCTGAATATGACACCTCTATGCCTTGAAGAGAAGGAACTAAATTATTTCTCCTCCATTTTTCTTTCTTTTGAGCATGCAGGAGAAGGATGAGGTTGCATTTGGATGCTCAATTAATTTTAGGAGGTTTTTACACTATTAAGCACAATTTATCCAGAGGCTATTACATCCAGCTCTTTCTCTTTCTTGTTTTGCTTTGATATTTTAAATGCGCTGGTAAAATTTCTGTATTTTAATCTACCTTTTACAAAGCTGGCCGGAACTATCTCACTATTTTAAATTTATATATTTCGACAGTTCCTCAGTAAATGCTCCAACAAACCTAGACGTCCTTGTTCAGTGGGGTTTTCTTATCTGTCTGTAAGATAGTTAACCAAGATAATCTCATTTCATGAAATCTGATGAAAGTAAAGTAGAAACTGAATATGAGGGGAGGATTTTAGGACAGTTTTTATGCAAAATAAAAGAACTAAATCAGTTAGCCATTTTCTTCATGCTCTACCCTTATCCTTGGAAAATTTATTCAGCTTCCAATGCTCCTCTATCCTCCAATCAAACCATGCATTCATCAGCTTTTAGTAAGTCTCCTTTTATTCAAAATGGAAAATTTCCTTATTGTCTCTGTTGCTCATCAGATAGCAACAAACTACCACCCACCAATAGACTCAGCAATGCTCACCAGGGAAAGCTAACCACCTGCAGAGTGTTCTGACAGCACTTTCTCCAGACTCAGTAGCTGAGCCAAACTATTTTCTGTCATTCCATAGAATTTATCTATTTTGCATTTTAGATAAAGTACTTTTTTTGCTGGGTGTACAAAAACACAGTGGTTTGCACTGCTATAGTACAATAGCAAAATAATAATTCTCTCATTTAGTTTTGGGCCCTTTCTGCATGTGGTTCCCCCTTTTGTATGAGTTTGTTTTTTCTGGTTACTCTGATTTCCACCGGCTGGTCACTTTAAACCAGACGTTCCTTAACTTTTCACTGTTTTACCCACAAAATAGTACAATAACGGAACCATGATCCAAACTATAGGCTGAATATGCAAACATTTCTACCAAATTAACAAATAATGGGTAAAATAACAATGATATGAACAGCATAAACAACCAATGCATTTGGTTCATCTGTTTCAAAGTAATGCTTATATCTTGAAACTACAACAGACAAATGATTCAGCATTATCATGATATGGTTTATTTTCGTGAAGGATGTGGTGGCCCGATATTTAATCCATTAACCTAAGCCTGGGTATCAGTGTCTTTAACTATACATCAATGTCTGCATGCAGCCTTAGGGATTATCTCATTTATTCACTTATGGATGCATAATTAATTCAGACTGTTGCTAATTATCAACTGTCATACCTCCATAGCATAATACATTGTATGTAAAATGTACATGTCCATTAAGATTTATTGGGGTTTTTTTTCACATAACAGACACAAATATCGATGTGATTTAGATGGAAGACCAACGCAAAGTACTTTGTTAAATCAAAGTTGTTAACTGTCTCTATTAGTTTAGCACATCTACCTTCTAAAGTCTCCTGGTTTTTCGATGGAGCTTTGCAGCAACCTGGGCTCTCTGGACTGATCTTTGAGTTTAGACAAATTATTGTCATTTTGTACGCACAGAGTGTAAACAAAACGAAATTTAATTCAGCACAGCTCTCAAGACATCTCCTTTTCTAAAGTGCAGCAGTGATAAAATGTAAACATGGCTCTCCTCATCCTCCTCAGGAAGTACAAGCGCTTCTGTGCCCTTTTGACCAGTGACGTGGTGTTTATAGTCCAGTTGAGGATGTCTCTGATGTGCACCCCCGGGAATTTGGTGCTGCTGACCACCTCTACAGCTGAAATGAGTAGTGGAGCATGGTTAGGCTGGTTCTTCCTGAAGTCAACAACGATCTCCTTTGTTTTCTCCACATTCAAGATCAGGCTGTTTTCTCTGCACCAGTCCACCAGCTTCTTCACCTCCAATCTGTAATCCTGGTCGTTGTCGTCTCTGATAAGGCCCACCACCGTGGTGTCATCTGCAAATTTCACGAAAATTATTCTCTGATAGATAAAGTCTTTATCCAAGCCCACCGGTTCAGATAGAAAGCTGAGTTTTGGTATAAGAGGACCCTTTGTAAAGCAAGAGCAGCATACTTCTCCTCATTAATAGAGGAGAATAAGAATAATCCTAGATTTCTTTTTAATACAGTTGCCAAACTCACCCAGAGCCATAGCTCTGTTGAACCGTCCATTCCACCTGCTCTTAGCAGCAATGATTTTATGGGATTCTTTATAAATAAGATTGATCTTATTAAAAATAAGATCATAAGCACTCCTCTATCCGCGATTGTACCTGAGGTAGTCATGGAATCTGAACCGGGTTTAGACTGCTTTGATCCAGTTGAACTCTCTGAATTAGCAAAATTATTGTCTTCATCTAAGCCTTCAACTTGTATGTTAGATCCAGTTCCAACCAGGTTATTTAAGGAGGTATTCCCTTTGATCTCCTCCTCCATTTTAGATGTGATTAATCTATCTCTGTTACAGGGATATGTACCTAAAGCTTTTAAGGTTGCTGTAATTAAACCTCTGCTTAAGAAACCGTCTCTTGACCCAGATGACTTGGTCAATTATAGACCTATATCCAATCTTCCTTTCTTATCCAAAATTCTTGAGAAAGTAGTTGCCAAACAAGTTTGCGATCACTTACACCATAATGAACTTTTTGAAGAGTTTCAGTCTGGCTTTAGAGCTCATCATAGCACTGAAACAGCTCTGGTGAAAGTCACTAATGATATTCTCATGGCCTCAGATAATGGACTTGTATCTGTGCTCGTCCTGTTGGATCTTAGTGCTGCATTTGATACAGTTGACCATAATATTCTTTTAGAAAGACTTGAATATTTTGTTGGAATTAAAGGAACAGCACTAGACTGGTTTAAATCTTATCTATCTGATCAAATTCAGTTTGTTCATGTTAATGATAGATCTTCAACACGCTCAAAGGTTACCTGTGGAGTACCACAGGGAATCAGTGCTAGGACCAATTCTCTTTACTTTATACATGCTCCCAATTGGTAGAGTTATTAGACAGCATGGGATTAATTTCCACTGTTATGCTGATGATACCCAGCTATATCTGGCTATAAATCCAGATGAAGCTAACCCATTACATAGATTACAGGCATGTCTTGAAGACATAAAAACCTGGATGACTCTTAACTTTCTGCTTCTGAATGCAGATAAAACAGAAGTTATAGTCTTTGGACCAGAGTCTCTGAAAAAGAAACTGATTAGCCAGTCACTTCATTTGGATGGGATTAAACTGATTTCAGACAATAAAGTAAAAAATCTTGGTGTTATTTTTGATCAGGACCTGTCATTTAAATCCCATATCAAAGAGGTTTCTAGAATTTCCTTCTTTCATCTGAGGAACATTGCAAAAATTAGAAATATCCTGTCCAGGGGTGATGCTGAGAAACTAGTCCATGCATTTGTTACTTCAAGGCTGGACTATTGTAATTCTTTACTATCAGGAAGTCCACAAACTGTAGTTAAAAGCCTTCAGCTAATCCAAAATGCTGCAGCCAGAGTTCTAATGAAAATTAAAAAGAGAGATCATATCTCGCCTATCCTGGCTTCTCTTCATTGGCTTCCTGTTAAATCAAGAATAGAATTTAAAATCCTCCTTCTCACATATAAAGCCTTAAATGACCAAGCTCCATCTTATATCAGAGATCTGATTGTTCCTTATGTTCCTAACAGAGCACTTCGCTCTCAATCTGCAGGTTTACTAGTGGTTCCTAGAATTTCTAAAAGTAGAATGGGAGGCAGGTCTTTTAGTTATCAGGCTCCTCTCCTGTGGAACCAACTACCAGTTTTAGTCCGTGAGGCAGACACCCTGTCTACTTTTAAGGCTAGACTTAAAACTTTCCTTTTTGATAACGCTTATAGTTAGGGTGGCTCAGGTTATCCTGAGCTATCTCTATAGTTATGCTGCTATAGGCTTAGACTTCTGGAGGACATAGGGACCCCCATTTCATCATTCTGCTTCATTCTCTCTCTGTTCTCCTAACTGCAGAATCTGTTAGTTCAATCTCTAACCTTCTGCTCTATCTGCTTTTCCTCAGAGTAGCTTTGCCTCGTCTGTTCCTGTTTGGCTGTGACGTCATCCTGGAAAGAAACATCAGCTGTGCTGCTTCCATCAACACCCTTGTTTATAGATGTTGGAGATCGGCCTGTTTTCCAGTGTGGTCCTGTTTCTCTGACCGTGACTGGCTGGATGTGCTCTCTTCGTCCTCTGGCATGGGAGCTGCCTTGGAGCTCGTCTGCCTGGCTGTGTGTTTCCTGGACGGGGCCGCCTTTTACAGCTGCTTTCTGTATCTCTGCTTCTGTCTCCTTGAACCCCAGTCGGCCTCGGCAGATGGCCGCTCACACTGAGCCTGGTTCTGCTGGAGGTTTCTTCCTGTTAAAAGGGAGTTTTTCCTCTCCACTGTCGCTACAAGCATGCTTAGTGTGAGGGATTGTATTTGAGTCGATGCAATCAACTGGTTTTCCTTAGATAGAAAACTTTGTATCAATTTGACTGTATGATCTGGTTGAACTGTAAAGTGCCTTGAGATGACATGTGTTGTGAATTTGGCGCTATATAAATAAACTGAATTGAATTGAATTGGTAAACTTGAATTTGTCCCATATCCTTTCTATTTTGCATGACTGATTGAAATGCCCTCCACAAGATGCTCAAAGTGTGAGATTTTTTCATGATTAAACTTTGCTTAAAACTTTCCACTAGTCAAATGAAATATGAAACTTACTATCCACCCCACAAGCCCCATTCCATCACATTTTTCAGGAGGACAAACCTGGTCAGTAGTGATTAAAAAAGTAGTATACCCTTGTTCTAGAGTCTAAAAAATAGGTCCAGTTCAAATAGTTTATTCCTTCTATACATTGAACTTGTGAAGGGTCATTTTAAGTTGAGAAATTTGGTCTGTTTGGTGGAGAATATGATCTCTCCTCCAAGAAAACATTCTAGATTTTATAGCAAACCTGCTTCAACAACACAGAACAAAACAAAACTGTTTTTTTGACATTCAGAGACTAACACTGCAGGAAGCAGTATGATTACGTTAAATGTTGATTATTAAGCCTATGGAAAAAAGCTGCAAATGAACTGGTAAACAGAAGACTTAAATGGAGATATTCAGACATAATAATTAGGCTAAGCAAACAGAAAGACAGATGCATGAACACTCACCAGACTATACTGAGAATAGGTATGAATAGCTTTTGCTGTGATTTTTTTTTTTATCATAAAGTGCTGTGACCAACTTATCCCTTATCCTGCCACTCATTCTATTAACATTTAAAGCTAAAAAAGGAGCATATCTTTTGGCATTTTAAGCTAAGCCCATCAGTGATGTAATATTTTTTATTGACATAATCAAAAATGAGTGTTAAGCCCACTAAGTTGTGGTAAGTAGTGTTCTGCTTCACAATAGTTTCATTTATTTTTATTTTAACTAGTATGTAGAATTAATTTCAATGTCCTTCGTCCATTAGTCTCTAGAGCTGCAGCCTGAGCACGGCCCCCTAAACGAGGAGCAAATAGTGTTTTCCCTCAAAGGGAATTTGAGTCATGACCGGGTTAATGAATGTCACAGAGAGCCGTGATAAAACATGCAGGAAAAAAGTCCCCAATACCTCTGCACATTGGGACGTCTACATTTTAGGCTAATTACTGTAGTTTCTATTAATGCGTTTCGATTAATGTGTCATGCTTGTGTGGTAATTGGCTCCTAAATCACAATCAAAATTAACAACTGTATTATAAATCTCATTAGGTGGAGCTAGTTTGTTAATAATCAATTATTTTTGGTCACTACTCAAAACAGTATGTGTGCCTTGTTAATTGGAAAAATACATTATTTTCTCACCCTAATCCTTTATTCCCAGAAGAAGAAATAGGTTTTTGATGAGAGTTGAGAGAACATTTAATTTCTCTCATCTCTTCACTTTCTGACAGCCCTATTTTTAAATCATATGTAACATTCTTTTCTTTCTAGATGGATCATCTAAATAAGTGGTCCTCCCAATTGTCAATTATTCAGGTGATATAGCTCTCCTCACAAAGCATTATGGAATTTGCTGTTACAGGGGCCCACTGTCGCTACCTGACAGCGGTGACTAATAACAAAGATGGCGCAGGCAGCACATGGTGGAGGAGGAGTTACGTGACCAACGGAGCAAAAAGCAGTGATCATCTGTCCGAACGTCTGCTATAAAGTCCACTATATAGTCCCTGCTGCATGAGATTACCATATTTTAAACAGGGCGTGCACAAGGAGTAATGGCCTTTTGCACGCTCTTGCACTTATTTTATTTTAAGTGGAGAGGGAAGGTCTTTTAAAAAATTCTCCACAATACATTTAATAGGGATCTACTAATAAGAGCTTTTTGGCCATTTTCTATCTGTTTTAAATTTCATTTTGGCTGGTTAGGAATTCTGGAGCTATAAGTAATTGCATGCAATATGCTGCAAGAGATTTTTTAAATGAAGGTTTTACTCATTTAAAGCAAAAACAAAGATTTCGGAGTAAACATTGATTTATTTATTTTTTTCTGCGATTAGAAGTTAGTGACAATATATTTTACCTGTTAATTTAACAGAGACTCGCACCATAACTACTAGATTTTTGATAAGCTGCATAAACACTCATAAATTCACCATATATCCCAAACAGTAAGAGCGTGTCAAAAGAGCATTAAATCCAGGCTCCTGTAGGGCGAGTCTGTGGCCACCCACACCTGCAGCTAGACCATATTGGCATATTGGCAAAACAGGACATACACACACAAAAAATAAATAAATAAAGTATAAACACATCAGCCTAGTTCAGAATTCCTCACACTGTCTCCCTGTGGCTCAGAGAATAGACTTTAAAATCTTTCTGTTTGTCTATAAGTCAATAAATTGATCAGCACCTCATCCATAACAGATCTGTTGTCAGTGGATCAACCTCCCAGACCACTCAGGTCTCCTAGTTCCAGTCTTCTCTGTCCACCCAGAACTAGAACCAAACATGTAGAAGTAGCATTTAGTTCCTATGCTCCACTGATCTGGAACAAACTTCCAGAAGACTGGAAAAGAGCTGAAAGCCTGATTTCTTTGAAGTCAAGGTTAAAAACCCAAATAATTTAGAGCTGCCTTTGACCGTTGGAGTTAAACTGTGAACTGAAGTATTATTAGTTTAAGGTTGTGGTCCGATTATTTTGTCATGTTTTATCTTTATTTGCTTTTACTCTGCTTTTAGTTTTCTTCTGTGTTACTGTCTAATTCATATAAAGTACTTGAATTGTCCATTTACTGAAGTGTGTGCTATACAAATAAACTTCCCTTGCCTTAATTATCAGGGATAATTGGGGGGTCTGGAAAGGGGAAGATCGGGCAGAACTCGACATGATTGTCTTACATTGTGAAGCTCTGCTATATTTTTTTCTACTTTCGACTACTTTAGATCGCCAATGAAATTTGTTGAGACTCCAAAAGAAATTTAATCCTTAAGAAACGGGTGCAATGAAGTTTGTCCGAGTGGAGTTTGCTTATGCTGACGTCATAAGAAGTGGAGGGGCCCTGAGCAGATCTGGTACCTACACTAGCTAAAATCTCACATTTTGTTAAAGCCCCCTGTATAAATATTCCCTGTATAATAGTTCAATTTAAACCCTACCGAGTACCCTTGAATGTTTTATTTGATGTGAACCATTTTTCTTCTAAATATGTTTATGGTTCACAATTTTGCTTTATGTGTTTTTTTTTTTTTTTTTTTTTTTTTTTTTATCAATTCTAACAAATAGAAGAAAACCAAACCACTGCTTACAAAGGGATCCATTTAAAAGCACAGTAATCTAGAAATAATCAGCGTACTAAAAACACAGTGTAAGGATGTGCTTTAGATCACCGGAATTTAAAACAAATGCATTTATTATTCGTGCTTAGTTGTTAAATACAGTTTTGTTCACTGCAGGCTTCACATGTGCTTATTTCAACTGACTTGTCTCACAATGCTGCTGTGAAAAGGCAAGAAAAGGAGAATGTTTAATCGCTGTGGACTTCAAATATTTCTAAGCCTTAGTACACAAAACCGAAACTATCTGCAAGGCCAGATAACAGCTAGGGGTAAAATGGCTCTTTAAATAAAGCCACTTTACAAACAAAATATTGTAAATGAGCCTATTTAAAAGGTTAGGAGCTGTGTTTTAGCAGCTATCAGTGGTGTCTCCATGTCACAGCCATCTAAGCAGAAACAGATGTGGAGCAGCCACATAAAGAAAAGATAAATGCTATCTGTCAGAGGCGCATATGGCTGTGCCAAAATAAGAACTATACTATTTATCACCCCTCATGCCTTCAGCAAAAGAATGAAATCAAAAGCTTCAAATGCAGAACAGCAGGCACCACATTTCATCCACATCTTTGGTGCTTAAAAGACAGATCTATAGTTGTTTCTTCCTGGCAGTTCTGCCATTGTTGTCTGCACAGAAGGTAGTTCTGCACTGTTTTGATTCTGTACCTGTATTCAAGGACTGTAACAGCAGCACGATGATTGCGAGGTGGGATCTGGTTCCAAAGAGTTTTGTTTGTTGGCAGCCATTTAGCCAAGCATATCTTCAAAAAATCTCTGCAGAATAATTTAACAGGTTTACGCTGCAGTATCATCAGGGAGATATGCTCCAGAGCAAAACGAATCTGTCGCACTGGCTGGCGAAATGTCATGAGATTACAGATATCTTGTCTCGTCACATTGTGCGCAGCCTGATAATTCAGCCCCATCCTGTTTCTGTGATACAGATCTTAATTTGAGTTAAACAGAAAGTAAATAAATCCATTGGTGTTGTGACAAAAACAAAACTAGACGCCAACATTTTCATGACATTCTTTTTTTTTTCTGCTCATGTGTACTTAAGATATCACAATTCATTAGACAAGACACAAATCCTGACAACAAAGCCACATAATGGGAAAAGAGCTTTTGTTGAGTGATACTGCAACGAAAGGAGAGATTAACGTATAAATCGAGCTCCTCGGTGCGATATTCACTTGCTTTTTTAGGCTTGTGACCAAATTAAAAGTGCCCCACAGAGGAAATAACTGTGTGGTATTCCACTCCTGCCAGGTGCTTTAAAAAGGCACACAGTGGCTGCTGTGACACAGAAATTGTGCAACCTTGCTGAGCAGCCATGTCAACTCTTCCCTTACTTAATGAAAAGTGGTGCCTGGGTATGAGGAAAAAAATGCATTTCACCATCATATAATGTCTCATTTCCAGAGGAAGGCTGACAACTCCTTGTGTGAAAACATGTCATGAGTGACAGCAGTTCCACTTGCAGGTTTTTTTCAGAAAGCTTGCAACTTGACAACCAAATCCATGTGACGTAAGAAAGTCTTTGGCATTTTTATACAGTTGAAAACACAAAGTGGAGAGATTTGGGTTTTCCACTTGGATTGTATCTGTTGTTATGTTTCTGGCTCAGTGTCCAACCTCAGGGGAGCCCTGGCAACCCCCCCCCCCCCCCCTGTGATGGACTGGCGACCTGTCCAGGGTGTACCCTAGCCTCGTGAGACCATCCTGATCTCGCGAGCTTTCAAGGTTTCACTCGCAGATCAGTCTGGAGACTCTCCGTTAAAGAAAATTTGGAGCCGTTCGCCAAACGAACATCGTTTAGCCAGCGTTAGCCAACTAGCGTGGCTATCGAGCAAGTTTTTATTGGAATTACAGAGTATTTCTTCACTGAAAGAAGAGCAAAACACTGCTCTGGAGGCTTTTCTCAGAGGAAAAGATGTTTTTGCTCTTCTCCCGACTGGTTTCAGTAAGAGTAGCCTGGCTTGTGGTTGTGTTTTCGTCGTCGCTCTGTTAGTACGTCATATGCTTCGTTGATCTGATTGGTTTATTTGGCCCGTCTATCACCAACATAGGCCAATCAGCTAACCAGTATTTTCGCCCCTTCCCAAAATTACTTCAACAGAAGGTTTCCAGATGGATATGCGGAGCAAATCCATCAGGTTAGGTATACCCCTGCCTCTCGCCCTTTGACTTCTGAGATAGGCACCAGCACCCCTCGCGACCCCGGGATAAGCGTGCTAGAAAATAGATGGATGGATGGATTTTAAAAAAGAAAAGTTGAAAGAACATGGTAGAAACAAGCTGTAAATATTAAATTTTTATGTCTCATCTTTAAATTTTAATTTGGGTATCCTTGATATTTGCTCTGGTTAGAAATTTTCACCCTGAAAGGTCTGGGGTCATGGGTCCAAGGTGCATGAATCAGAAAAGGAAAAAGCTTCTTTTTTTTTGTGGCAAGAATCATAAAATCTTAAACAGTCATGGGTCCAAATGTTTTCATTGTTTTAAACAAAGAACTGTTGTATTTTGGAAATTGTTTTGAAAACAGCAGCAGGGTGGTTTATATACTTTATCTGTAATTCCATTTCTGAGTTGTAAATGTATGCACTTCTGGCATGTTTTAAGTTTTCTTTCCGATTTGAGGTATTTGAATGTAGCCTGATTTTCCTGCTGTGGTTGTTGTGTGTATTTGGACTAAATCCTTGCACAAAAAATGATGGGCAGGGGCTAAAAATACATCCAATTTTTTTCCTAGTCGAATTGTTGATTTCCTTTTTTGTCTTTATATGTTAATTTATCTCAAAATTTACAGTTTCCACTAATTATTAATTGGGAGGGATATGTATATTTTGAGATTAGAGGGGTCCCAACTCACCTGACCCCTTTGGGATTTTGGCCCATGCTTACAGGTACAAATTATCAGTAACAAAAATTGAAAAAAAGTTTTTAAAAAAAGAGTAATTTCATGTTAGGAGGAAAATAAATTTGGATTATATCGGTTCTGATGTAAACACGTAGAGATTTAACTTATTTATTTAATAAGAGCAAATACATATCAAATAAGCCAGTATGTAAAGTTATTTTTCATATATGTTACAGAAATATATTCAAGGTTTAAAGACATGACAGCTACATGCTACTATCTGATAGCTGACAAACGCTAAATGCCCAGAGAGGTTGTTGTGATCTAATTAACAGGCATCATGTGATAAATATGAAGAGATTCAAAAAGCAAGATGCCTGGGAGAAAGAGTGGGTTGAATCAAAATGCATAGCCACCCTCCACTGAGACAGTGCTGAAAAGAGGAGAGAAAAACAGAGTGATGTCCATAAAACTGCTTTCATACAGAGGAATGGCAAGCCCTGCAAGGCTGACTGCCTCCACAACGCTGGTACAAGAGGTGTTTCAGAGGGGAGTACACTCTGCAGAAGACCACATTATTTATAGATGAAAGAGGATCTTAAACAGAGCGATCAATGCACAGATGAGACCGGGCGACCAGATGACTGCAACCTGGTCTGCAGAATGAGATGTGAACATTGAAAGTGGGCAGGTGCAGCCCTCTATTTGGCCCCTAAAACAAATCTGCTATTTAATGGCCACTTCTATCACTCTGACTGTAGAGGAGGAAAAAATTTCACTGTTCTCTGCATTTGCCAGAATCGCTAAGTGAACCAGCATGACCGCTGAGGAGTTATGACCATTCGGGCAGATCCATCAGGGCGGTTTGCCGTCCTGTTTCCACATTTGAACACATTCCTGCACACAAGCACCTTCACAAATCTTACGTTATCACCAAAGTGGGGACGGTGAAATTAGCACTCGGCCTGCGATACGTAGCACTTGTGATGGCCACAGAGGTGCATGGAGATCGAAAGTGGGACCTTGGGTGCATTAACCCACACTGATCTGCCAAATACAGCAGCAATTTCACACCTGAGTGGGTGAAAACACGACCATCTGTTTGAGTCAGTGACAGGTAAAACATCTGAGCCTGAATTAAACCATCAGGTATAAGACATGTGTTCCCCATTATTTAAGAGCTTTTCATGTAATTGTTTACCCAATCTGTTAGCTGGGTTTTCAGTGTCATTTACAGACTCACCATTTAGTGTGTTTGCATGACAAACAGTGTCTTAGAAATGTTTACATACCGTAAATCCTCTAATATAGGCTGGGGCCTTTATTTCACTCAGGTACATCTAGGCCATTATTGGAAGGAGGGCAGAATTAGAGGCAGGCCTCTATTTCTATTTGATCAAAACAGACTACCAGTGGAATGAATAAAAATGCGATTTTTCAAAACAACGAAGGCCAACGAAATTCTGTCATTTTAACGCTGCCTAGTTACCACCAGACCTACCCGTAATCACATTTGTCTTTCAGATCAGAACGATTGTGTGGCTGGTTATACTCCTGCAGCAGTGTGTCGCAGTGAGCTTGATGCAGACCTTTTTGATTTATGCTTAATATTGAACCGTCGTCCGCGCTATAGCTGTGGCTCTAGATACGGCCGAGGCGATGAGGAAGTGGTGGCGAGTAGTCTGACAACGGAGGCACATGACGGCGAAAAAGAGTGGAGATCCAGGTGGAAAAGGGGTCCCAGCGTTCTCGCACACCTCGCTCTTCTAGCTGGTCAAACTTCACGAGCCGGCCTCCTGTCTGCGGCACTGTCTGCGCTAAGGATGGGACTTCCCATGCTAATGGCTTGGATTCGTTAGCAAACACTGCCCCCCTGTGGTACTTGTATGTCACTATCACAAGTTGTTGAGGACTGCCCAGAAACATCGTTGGTTCTATTTATAAGAGTCTGGCCACTATTTACCTCCACCGACAGCCAGACAGGCCATTATTAGAGACCAGGTCGCTAATAGAATACAGGCCAATATTAGAGGATTTACGGTACCACAAGTTTTCTAATTATGGACATAGTAAAGAGGGTTTTTTTTTTACTTAGATTTCATGTCAGAGACTTACAGAACGTATCAGGTTCGGTGGAGGTTTCACAGGATCTAAATGCAGACACTGAGGCTGAAGGTGGTTATTTGCATATTCAATAAAAAATGTGGCAGCAGAAGCAAAGATCCAAAACATAAATCCACAAAATCTGAAAGCATATTGCACAGCTACAGACCGAACGAGACATTGTAATACACCTACACTGACAGGTCAGGAAACACAGGATTGATCAGAGAAGCAGCCAGGAGGCTTATGGTGAGTTCATTGGAGCTGCAAAGGTCTACAGCTTAAGTGGTAAAATCTGTCAAAAAAGAAAACAAAAATACATAAATAAATAGAGGAATAAGTTCTGGCCTTCATGGGGAAAATATAAGTATATTTTATCAAAGTTTACCAAAACCGGTGTTGAGGAAACAAAATACATGGACAGAGTGTTCTGGCTTTGTGAGGCAAAAGAACTAACACTAAACAATCCCAACACAGAAACATGGTGGTGTCAGTATCAGGCTGTGAGGATTATTTTATTCAACCGAAAAAGGTAAGCTTGTTAGAGCTAAGAAAAAAAAAGCAAAATCTACAGATGAATCACGTAAATCAAAGATTTTCAGTTCTTAAAATTTGGTCCAGTTAAAGTTCAATTCTATATCCAACTAAGGATCTGTGGCATGACATGGAGTTCAATGCTATAAGATTCTGTCTATGGAGACTTTTACAGCTGATTACGCAGCTGCAGTGAGAAAGGCAATTAGAATGGAGCCATATTCGGATAGGTAAGCATTGAGCTCATGCTACGTTCACACCGGACACAGCAAGAGCAGCAAAATCGCGTCTGCTACTTCATTTTTACTGCTTGTACCAGTTAGTTCTGATGCGCGGCTGAAGCAGCTTTGCTGCTCTGGCTGCGTGGTGCAAAAGTGTGTCTGACGCGCGTTGGGCGGAGCTTCACTACCCTTTCTTTGCCTTGAAGCTATATTTGCTGTGATTAGTGGGAATAAAGTAGTTTTTAAGAGGGAAAATCCACCTGAAAACTTAATCAGTGCAGTCTGTTCATTAAGATTCCCATCCTGCCTTCAAATATTAGACCCCCACATACAGCATACCAGCCTCTGGCCGGGTCGCCTCCTCGCGGTTCATCGCGGCAGCTGGTAGGTGTTTTTCATCTAAATAATCCAAACTGCAGGTACCAGGATAATAAAAGCGAACATATTCTGCCGGCAGATTTCTACATTTTAATTTAATTTAATTTAAATTATGCGTCAATAAACTGTTTCAGAGTTTATTGACAGAGTGATCGCAGCACTCTGTATCATCAGCGATGTGTCTCTCTCTTGCTGCCAGCTCCCAGCTCCCAGATCAGCTTCTCTGATTGGTTGACGTGGCGCGTCGAGCAGCAAAAGTTAAATTTTTTCCATCTCGAGCAGCAGTGCGTCAGATGCTTAAACGTGCTGCGTCTGCTACTCAAAACACTCTGCGGGACCTTTTGCTGCACCTTGACGCGCGTCAACCATTGAATTTGCATGTAAACTCGCTGCTTCTGCTGCGCCTGCTGCGGCCGGTGTGAGCGTAGCATCACAGACCAAATTTGGTGCAGAGAACAAAAGGAAAAAAAGTAAATAAATGAGGTAAGTTGACTGTTAAAAGATTAAGTGAGCCAAAGAGCTATTGGTGATCTGAAACTGCAGGTCGCTGACCCTGTTGTAGCAAATAAAAGTCGGATCATATAAGGCTTCGAACAATGACAAATACAGATATTCTGTTTCTAAAAAAAATATTAGGATGAAGCTAAGAGGGCAAATTTTTAGTCTTTTAAGTTTAGCGATCTTAGATCATGTTTTTTTTTTTAAGCCTTTAAGATGTACCTATAGGTACATATATGATGAAATAAGGCCTTTAGAACTATAAATGTGTTAATTTGTTATGAAATATATTTATTTTCTTTAACCCCTTTAAATGTTTCCTTAAAGTAAAGTTGCATCTCCTGTGCAGCTTTGCACCTATGGAAGTGGATTCTATTATGCAACCATAACACACTACTTCTAAGGCTGAACAAAGTCTAATATTTTCACCACTTAGGCTGTAGCTAAAAATGAACAGTTGCTCTACGAGACACTTAATCTCACATTTTAGCTGGAATCATGGCGTTCCCTCCCAGATCAGAGAAAGTGGCCATTTGTTTACAGTGCCTGCTAGCCCAGGTATGTAAGCTGCTCACTGCAGGGAACCTTCTTAAGTAGATGTTTTTCCATCTGTTTGTTTTCACAGGTGAGGGTAAAAATAGAAAAAGATTAGCATTATTTATATACATATATAGTTAGATATATATAGACCCTTTTAGTATAACTATAAAGGTAAAACATGAAATTTCTCTAAGGGATCAATCCGTTATGGTTTATGTGTCAGTGCTATCATACCAAACTGATTCAGTAGTACAGTACATCTTCAGTAGAGTTAACATAACATTGACCAGTACCAGTCCTGCTGGGACACTTGCTCCTATTTTCACCAGTCTAGAACCCCACATGGTTTCCAAACAAGCAGCATTGAAATATGAAAGTAAACAGTCCAGTATAGATGGGTGGAACAGGTAGGCACTAATTAACAATAGCAGGTGTACTAAATAAGATGACTAGTTTGTCAGACATGAACAGGTGGAATAGATCTTGCCAATAAAAAAAAATAAAAAATAGCTAAACTAGAACTGAACTGCAAGACAAATCCAACAGTCCAAAAAATAACACAATAAAACCAGACTAACTCAGATAATCAGGGTTGGGGAAAGGCTAGATAAAAAAGTACAGCAATGCATTAATATGAACATCTGCCAAATATGGACATGGGGAAGTTATAGGGAAGGTCTGGTCATCAAGGAATGATCAATGGATCATTATCTGTACCTAAAACTAATACTTTTGATGTGATTTAATGAATGTAGCGTTAATCAGTAAAAACAGTGAAAAAAAATAATTTTTGTCGCGATCACTGAGTCCGGGGGCGACCATTTTTGCCCAAATATAGTAACCCCTCCCTTCTGCCATCTTCCAGCAGTGACGTCACGGTGCGGTAAGCCTAGCGCCATTCTCCCCGCTTTACAAGCAAAATCAATGGGAACTACTAGACACATCTGCAATCAACAACAATTATTGAAGATTTCCAGAGGACTTCACCATTGAAATTCACCAGAGCTATAGTGAAACTGACAATGCCCACGTGCATGGCAGCTGGATGCTGGAATACATCGGGTAAAAGAAAAAAAAACCCATAAAATTTATTATTTTATCTTTCCGATTCCTGATCCTCCACGGACGGGTTCGTCATTGGATTGCCAGCTTGAAGAGGGAGGATTTGCCATCGAACTTTTGGCTGGAAAAAAAACATGTAATATGTAGCCAACATTTGGAAGAAGAATGTTTTCAAGATGACTTGGATAATAGCGCGTTGTGACAAACACCAGATACAGCACTGGGACTTGATCAACAGCCGATACCGCACCGTGACGTCACAAACCA
Source organism: Cyprinodon tularosa (assembly GCF_016077235.1). Lineage (NCBI taxonomy): Eukaryota > Metazoa > Chordata > Actinopteri > Cyprinodontiformes > Cyprinodontidae > Cyprinodon > Cyprinodon tularosa. The sequence goes on along the minus strand of NW_024038734.1, from coordinate 1,939,155 downwards.
GTAGGTGGCAGTAGTGTTCTTTGACAAACATGGATGCCTCCAGTAAAGCGCATTCAAATGAAAATCCCTCTTAATTAAAACATTTATAATTTATTGAACAGTATGTAATAATTTCATATTTAAAGTACTTTCAGAGGTTTGAATTCTGAATATGACCGGACTTTTCCTTTAACTTGTCTGCAAAACCCAAGTGATGTATTTCAAATAATACAGGGACATTAAAATAAGGCAAAACAAAAGTAGAACATTTCTCAAGGAAAGAAATAAATATAACAAGAAAGCTCCATAAAGAGGGGATGAGTTCTAAAAGTAAAAAGGAACACTTTAAGCCCGCAACTAACACACAAAAGAAAATAAGCTTCCTCAGAGAACCCCAAATCATAAAAGCTACAGGCTTCAATTGAGCTATTCACAGAAGAATAGCTCAATTCTTCAGTGCAATTGAGCTATTCTGCACAGAACAATAAAAAAAATCACTCTCTAGATCTGCAAAGATGGTAGAGACAAACTCCAAAAGACTTGGAGCTGTAATTACAGAAAGCCCTTTCTGTAATGTATAGACTAAAGGGTGTTAAATAAAAGATCACCTTACAACTTGTAAATCTTCATTTGCAAAACAAAAACTTTGTGTTTCTTTTTCTGCTTTACGGCTATGAATATTATTTCATTTTCATCTTAAACATTCGTTCATATTTGATATTTTATTATTTTCTGTACAAGTGAGAGCTTACAGCAGGTCTCTGATTATTTCACACCAGAAATGAAGTAGCTAAAAAATGATTTCACAAAAATCAATTGTCCTGGTATCTGGAGAAAACTACTGTCATGTTATATGGAAATTATAAAGGAAATATAGATTTGAAAAACAAAATAGATGGGGTAAAGATGGAATAATAAATGAAATAAAATTCTAAGTTATGATTATTGACTGCAAGAACTCCTGTACGCTACTGACTAAACTATCTAAAAACATTTTATTTCTTAGTCAATCCCAACATTATCTGAATAATAAAGTATTAAACATTTTTTACTACATTTCTATTGATTTTACTTTACCTGAGCCATTGCATAGAAATCTGAAGTAACAGACATTTAGGAAAAGAGCCATCTGGATTTATAAGGCTGGCCATCGTGACTGAACTAATCCATATTCTTTTATGCTTATGTAATTTCTCTGGTCCGGTCAAATGTCAAACCTTACAATTTATATAATAAGCTAGAAACAAACAGCTATCAGACAGCATAAAACATTTTTTTAACACAGAGGGTACAGCTGGAGGGATTATCTTGATTTTATTATTATTATTTTCTTATTACTTTATATTACTTGCTTGAAAAAAAAGATTAAATGAATGTTGAATTTAATGAGTGATGTGAAGTATTTAACAAACTAATTATTGAATAAAAGCAATGTTCAAGCATGAGATTGCTTTGTATATTGCTCAAACTGGTTTTCATCTTACATATGTGTATATTGTACATATTTTTTCAATGGTTGTTGGCATGTGTGCTATGGGTCACAGCTGTATAAATCAAAATTGTAGGCACATGTATTGGTGAACCTGTTTTAGAATAAGAGTGAGGAACAGATTTAATTTTTTAACCTTGTGGGGACATTTTTACAAAGAGAGGACATTTTTGACTGGTCCTCTCTAGCTATTTTGCTTACGATTAGGTTTATGGCTGAGGTGTCAATTGGGCTAGGGTGAATATCTCCATTGTGAGAGTAATAAAGTTCATCTTATCTCTCATCTTTGAAAGGGTTTAAAACAGTTGAACATCAATGGAAGTCAATGGGAGCCAACATATGGTTCTCAGTAGAAATAGCAAGACAAGTGTGTGCATATGCATGACTATATGTAGAGAAATCAATGTATCTGCCCACTTTATGAACTTTCTGACTAGCATGGTGAAGTAGTGAAGTAGGAATCAGGAATGATGTTGATAATAAAGACTATAGGTAGGTGACTACATGTAGGTATGACTGAATAAATTTCACTTCTTTTTAAACATAAGTCATACACACACCCAACCCCCACACACAGACACACACACATATATATATATTAGTGGTGGGCATAGATTTTTTTTTTTATTTCGATTAATCTCACTGTAATCTTCTAAATAATCTAGATTATTCTAGACTAAATCGCTTATTATACTTCTGCCAAAGGCATTCATGATGTGTTTACTTTTTTTATGTTTGCAAAATGACACGTAATTTTGTCTTCTTACTTAAAAATGTTGAGTTATAAATACTCTTTTTGCTCAATTATTCCTATGTTTTTGTCCCACTTCCAATTATGGATGTCCAACTTTAACAATATAGTGTCTCCGAAAATCTGACACACCCGTCGCCTCAATCAACTTCTCTTCTTTCACGGCTTTCTGCACAGCGTGCTGGTCATGTACTGTATTCTCCTCATTATGGTTGTCCTTGCAGGTAGTTTGTAAGATGGGTCGGCTGTGGCCGCCTGGAGAACGAACTTGACCACATGAGCCACGATGATTGATTCTCACCCCCAGCTATACATCTGCACTAAAATATCTAAGTGAAAGTCATCATTAGTATAGACCCAGCTCCCAACCCAACTGTGAGTATAGAGTAATAGTTTATTTTATCGCCCGATGAGAATCTGGCTTTAATGTAGTGCGTTAAAGCTACAGTGTGTAATAATTACAGGGATATACAGTCAGAAATGTAATATATTATACATAACTATGTTATTTATCATCATCTACGAGCTCAGCCTCTTAACCTTAATATTTGCGTTGCCTTAGAATTCGTTATTTATAATTACATAGGAGCGGGTCTCGCAGCCATGGAGGCAGACATCTTTGCTCTACGTCAGCGCAGAGCCAACAAACTAGCGATTGCGAGATCGCCCAATACGCTCGAAAGTAACTACGGCAAGTTGAGAGAGATGAACTGAGACGGTACTGAACAATAGATGGCAGTATTAAAATTATCTATGTAAACAAACCTCATCACTTGAGAAGGTAGGTGATGCGGACGTCGTGGAAGACATTTTGTCCCGTCACTCTCGCCGTACTGTTGGGGGGGAGAAGCGGTGGGGGGGAGATGTTCATGTTGCTGCGGTCTGCAGTCTGACCGCTAGATGTCGCTGAAAATTACACACTGTAGCTTTAACACCATAATGGCCCACCAGATATATAGATATATATGTATTGTGCTTCATTTGTAACTGCAATGAAAGAAAAGAATAAATCTGCAATAATATAATTTACTAAATATGACTGCACTATCTGCAAAAAACAAAGTTTGCGACTGTAACATGACAACATCTGAAAATTTCAAACTCAATGTCTACGAAGACTACGACGAAAATAAAACATCAGTTTATCAATACAAATTTCATATTTCATTCAAGAGGTACTGTAGCTAGAAAGTAAAATAACTTTACATGATCACAATGTATACTAACCATCCTCACAGATTTTCAGGAGTTTTTTTAATACTATATTCTATGAAAACTACTGTGCAACAATATGTGCTTTTAATGGGGAAGGAAAAACTTGTGTCAGTGAGAGTAAAGGGCCTCTGTCAAGTCCCATTGAAATAATGAGCAGCACGAAAAGCCCTAAACTACTTTCAATGGCACCAGTTTTATATCTTTCTCTCCCAATAAAAATGCATGTGATAACAATTTTTTCTTGCATAGAATCACTTCCCTGCAGCCATTGAAGTGGCTGTGTTGAGTATGAAAGTTTTTTAGCGACAACCTCAAAGGGTTGGCGGATTCAATGCTGTGTACAGTGGGTTACAACCACAGTTAGATGGGTCCAATTTGTTGTTTTCTGTTTTTCCTGCCTTCTTTTCTTCATGTGAGAGGCTTATCTGAACGTGAGCAGTGGGAACCTCAAGTTGACACTGCAGTAGAGGAGTTTTTAGACCCTTTGATGAGTGATTTCTGGTGAACAAGGGCGAATGTGATGCACATGCAAGAAAAGACACCAATTAAGTAAGGGCTTCGCAATCCCAGGGAAGTCACACAATTATTTCTTCAGGACCCTCTCAGACTTTGACAAAGGGCATGGATCAAACTAGACCCTCAGGCAAGGGTAAGAAATAAAAAGTGTGTGTGTGTGTGTGTGTGTGTCCTAATCTGTGTGTGTGTGTGTGTGTGTGTGTGTGTGTTCTGAAACTGGGAAGCAACAAACAAGGTAAGACAGTTGGTGAAAGTAGGAGAAGGAAGAACTTTCAGAGATCTTTGACAAGAGGAAGCTCCTGGGGCAGACAAGGTGATACTCTAATCCAGAGGTCATCGCTAACATTTGCTCAAGGAGCAGATTTTTTTTCCTAAGCAGCAGAGAACAAACTTCTATGAGCCACCTTCCCATATGACTCCCTGTTTTGTTCATTTCAGACCTTGTTAGACACAGACAAGTGTTTGCTCTTTTATTTTTGAAATGTGGCAAAGTTTTTTTTTGTTTGTTTTTTTTGTTTTTTTTTGTTATGTCTTAGAATTTTGGACCGTTCAGTGATTATTTATTGCTTTTCAAAGCAGGAGAACCTGAGATGAGGAAGATCGCCACACTTAGCACCCAATCTCTGTGAGAATACTGAACGGAAGAAATGCTTGTCTCCTCTGGATGCATCTGATGATGCAAATGAAGTCTTTAAACTTCCTGCATTTTAATCATGTAAAGCACTTTGCATTGTCTTTGTACTGAATTGTGCTATACACATTAATTTGCCTTGCCTTGCCTTGCTTTAAACCAAAGGAGGGTCATCAGAGATCTGCATCCCAAGGAACCTGCATCTTTCACCTCCAAATGTTTGTGGTAATTCACTCTGTTTTGTCTGCCCAGAGCACCAGGGTTTGGCTCCCTATTCTGATTTCCTCTTTATTTCTATGCATTTACCCTCAATGCAGTCTATAACTTAGTGCAACACGATAATTTGAACAGATAGGCCACACACAGGTAGCTGATGTTTGGTGATATATTTTGTTTTTTCTTTTTCGTCAAAGTAGTTCGTGTGTTAGATTAATGTCTTTACTGGTTTTATAAAACCAACAGGGAACTAGTGGTGTTTATCTCCAGCAGCATTAATAAAAACTGCTTTTAAAGGAAATATCCGGTCAGCAAGGAATAACCAATGGATCATTATCTATACCTAAAACTAATACATTTGTGGTGATTCAAATTAAAATTACCTTTATTAATTATAAACACTTTGATTAAACAGTATGTAATTATTTCATATTTAAAGTACTTTAACAAGGTTGAAATCTGTATATGACCGGACTTTTTCTTTAACGCTCATCATGAATGGAATCACAAACTGAGTATCTAAATACATCTGACAGGCAAAGCTGTATTCTGTCCATTGCTCCATTTTTCTATAAAACCGAGGTGATTATAAACAAACAATAGGAAATGAAATGAGAAAAGACCTTAGAAGAACCACGTAGCATTGCATCAGGTGATGCCTTTAACACACACTGGTTGTGTCATACTGAAGCTCCCTTAGAATAGAAAAATACGCTTCAGATGAAATCGGTTTTAAAAGAACATTGAGGTTTCTCCATAGAAAAGATTTAAATGAAGGATCAGTGAGCTCTCTGCCTTGAAGCATCAGCTGCCAAACAGATGCTACTGCTCTGGGTTATTTATCACTGAAGTATTGGTATTTTTTTTAACATCCATAAATACAGTTAATGTGTTTTGGACTTAATATACTAAACTTTTCTTACTAACTTTATAATTTGACTTTTATCTATATTAAATTCAGTTGTATTTTTTATTGTATTAGAAAGTTTACCTAAAACTAACTTGTTCATTCTAAATACATTGTATTTCTCTTGTCTTTTATACTTCGTTAACCTTAACCACTACCCTAATGGAAAAGGGTAGTGGTGAAGGTTAAAAGGGTAACACCCATTCAAATTAAACAGTAGTACCAGTTCAACCCTGGAAACAATTAGGTAGGAAAATTAGCCCAGTGTGATGCAAACAGTTAAAGTGTTCATCCGATTTTTTGTGTCCTTGTCAGTGGCCATTTGGAAAATGTGTCATTTCAAGTGTTGTACAAAATTACTTGGGGTTTACCCTGCTATCTTCCACACAGTGCTGAAACAAAGTGCCACACATAAGCAATACTTAACATGTTTCATAATACAAGTAAAACTTTTGCATCCAAGATTTAAATAGAAATGTTCTAAATTTTTGCTCAGATATTGTTACACAGAGATTGATACAAGAGTTAAAGATCAAGTTTCAAGGTTTTCATTAAACCAATGCATTTTTCAAAAGCAATACCTCCATGGAACATCTAGATTATTGCTAAATAAATGTATTATTTTACTGAAAATAAATAGCATATAAATAATTGATTTATGAATTTTGACTGTTGCAAAATACTAAAATATTTCCTACTGGTTATGATGCCAAAATTAAGACAAAGGGACGCCCCAATATGAATAGTAGGTTGAAGTTAGGTGTGTCGGGTCTCAGGTGCTGCCAAGTCCTAGTAGCTCTGAGACAGAGCTGAGCAATGGCTTCTTCTCTGAGTCACGTTTCTCACATTAAAGCCAAAAAAAACAAAAGAAGAAAATGAGGGTGAACATCTGTTAAGCTTTGAGCATTGGTGCAAATTTAAGGAATTAAAAGAGGTCAGAGCCATGCTGAGGCTGCTGCTTTTGTCTAACAAAAGCTTAGGATTAGCAAACCTGGCAACTGGCAAACAGTACAGAACAAGAACGGGGGAGTTTGAGTTTGCGACTTATTGGCAGAGAGACGTTAAACTTGCAGCTATCTCAAGGAAATGAACAACTGGTGCTCACTCACAAAACTATTTATGTTTGAAACCTCTCACATGAGTATAGAACCACACATTATAATCAGAATCAGAATCAAGTTCATTGCCAAGTAGGTTTGCACTTACAAGGAATTTGACTTGGTGTTGTTGGTGCAGACAAAAAAAAACAAAACAAAACAAAATAACAAAATAAGATAGAATATATATATATATATATATATATATATATATATATATATATATATATATATATATATATATATATATATATATATATATATATATATATATATATAAATATATATATATATATATATATATATATATACACACAGAAGCTATATACAAACAGTAGACTGTGCGTTAATGTAAAACAGTGTTGTGCCATATGCCATGATCATACTTTTTGGACATTGGGAAGCAGTGTCCATATTTCATCCTGATAGGATGACCAGAGAAGAAAACGCAGCTTTGGTGAATAACAGCTGGGGGACTTCAGCAGCCCCCCTTTTTCAGCCAGCAAGTCACATGGAAGTCACAGAGGTGTGAAAACCTACCCCCCTCTGTGAGGGCAGAACAAAACCACAGAGCACACAGGACTCTCTTTTTAGAGGTGGGCGATACCGGGATTTTTTAATCGATCCGATACCAAGTAAATACTGGGTCAGTATCGCCGATATCGATACCGATACTTTTTACATTTAAGCTTGATGTATCATGAAACTGTTGAGCTTTTGGTGTTTTTGTGATTTTTACTTTATTACAATTTAACAATGGAACAATTGAACAATGGAACAATTGAACAATGGAACATGAACAAAACAAAATTAGAAAGCATTTTAAAACAAAATCTTCTGACAAAACAAAATTAGCACACTACAACAAATACTGTAAACAGTTTCAACCTTCAGTGCACTGCCTTTATGGCCTTAAATAAAATAAAAAAAGATCAGTAAAAATTAAATAAATAAAGTATAAATAATAAAAGTATAAGTTCAAAGAATGATTCACCGAAGCCACACTGTGGGCCCTCTCCCCCAGTTGAGAACAAAGGATTTGGTTAGAGGTTTTTGTTCAAGAACAGTATCATGTTCACATTTTTTGGTTTCAGTGAACTTCGCCTGATGCTCAGTAGCTCTCCTGCCTTCGAAAAAATCCTCTCAGCTGGCACTGAGGTTGCAACAACTCCTAAATGCCGCTTTGCAAGTTTGCTTAGACAGGGGAATGCCGATGTGTTGTTCTTCCACCAAAGTAGAGGATCCTGATCCCTTGGGATGGGCCTTTCTTCAGCATATCTGCGCATTTCAATTAGCGCATCAGTACTTGACTTCCGATGGTGCTGAGACAAAAGGACTACAGAGTCAAATTCTGCCCAAATCCCACCTTTTTCTGCACATGTAGAAGGTGCAGGAGTTGGGGTAGAGCTGGTGGCAGAGCTTGTTGCACTCGAAAGAGGTGCTGCTGAGGTCTGACTTACTGATTGCATTTCAGTGACAAGTCGAGCTTTTACAGGCTCAACGTTTGATGAGTCACGGAAAGCCAAGTTTTTAAATCTAATGTCCAAGTAAGTGCTGGCGGCGAGACCATAAAATGTTTCTGTGGCCCTGAAACGGCGGTGACATTGAGCTGACAGCTCAGCAGCTAGCTTGCTGCCTTCTTGCTCTGAAGCACAAAGGCTTCTTAAAAGCAGTGACACCAAGGGTACAACTTTTGAAATGGAAACATGTTTTTCAGCAGATATTTCTTTAGTTACCTCCTCAAATGGTCTTAGTGCATTAAGAGAGAGACTGATTTCAGACCATTCTTCCTGACTCAAGCAAAGAGATGTTTTGCCAAGTAGGCAGAGAACCGTGGTAACTGCATCTTTTTGCTCAGACAGCCTCTCCCACATGTAAAATAAAGAGTTCCATCTGGTCTCAACTGACTGAAGCAGTTTTTTCTCAGGAAATTTCTGCTGCTTTTGAATTTCCTTGAGCTTGGATGCAGCGGTGGTGCTATGATGAAAGAAGGAAACGATTGCACTGGATTTCTTTTGGATCTCAAGTAATCCCGGGACAGCTTTGAATGAGTCTTTTACCACCAAGTTCAAGGTGTGAGCAAAACATGGATAATGTGCCCAACCTGCCTTGCGCACAGCAGCAACCATGTTGGCCCCATTGTCTGTGACTACTGCCACAATCTTGTCCTTTATGCCCCATTCTTCCACAATTCTTGTGAGTTGGGAACAAATATTCTCAGCTGTGTGTTGTCCGGGGAAAGAACTTGTTTCAAGTACATACGCTTCCATTTGCCAGTGCTCGTTTATAATGTGGGATGTGACTGTTAAATAACCCTCTGTGGCTCTGGATGTCCACATGTCAGTAGTCAGTACAACATTATCCACTTCACCTAATGCTTTTCTAACCCTGGAAGAGCAGTCTTCATAAAGAGCCGGCAGTTTCCTCTCTATTAAAGATTTCCGGCTTGGAATGTTATACCTCGAATCAAGAGTCTTCACAAAATCCTGAAAGCCCTTATCTTCAACAATGGAGAGAGGTTGCAGGTCCTTTGCTATCATGCCTGCCAGACTCCTGGTGATCTCCTCAGCTCTTGCGGAATCAGCTAAGGAAAATAATAACATAGTAAGTCTGTAACTTACTGTATATGTATATCATTCTGTATTTACTTCACACTTAACACAAAAGGGTACTTATATTCAATCAAGCTTGAGCTATATCACCATGATCAGAAAGTCATTAATTTAATGTATTTTTACCTCGGTTATGTTACAGGCAGAGAAAGGCAAATTTGTTTATATAGCATAATTAATGCTATTCATGATTAAATAATAAATGAATAAAACAAATATATAACTTGTAATGAACGCTAGAGATAGGCACCAGCAACCCCATGAGGGATTAAGCGGGTTGGAAAATGGATGGATGGATTGATGGGATATATCTTGTAATATCATTTTTATATTATTATATATCTTTTTTATTATTATTTAATCTGTTTCTTGTAATTTTGTGGAATTGCAAAGCACTTTGAATTGCCTTGTGTATGAATTATGCTATATAAACAAATTTGCCTTGCTCTGCAAGGCAAATTTTAACACAGGTAAAAATACATTAGACTAATGACTTTCTGAAAATGATGATATAGCGCAGGCTTGATATAACTTGTAATGTCATTTTTTAATTATTATGTCTCTATACATTTCATACTTTTATGGCTTTGTAAATATTCTTTGGAGTTAAATTGTTCTCTTCATAGTGTTTTTTTCTAATCCACCTCTTATGATAATATACCTTTCAATCCTTGCGTAATTTTGTTTGTGTTGTGTGCACTTGCCTGTTGCTTTTTTTCTATAAAGTTCTCAATCGTGGAATAAATAAGAGATTATCTAATGTTAGCTTATTTTAGCTAACAATTTTTAATGGGATAAATGTACTGGGTTTTTTCAAGGTCTTAACTACACTTTCTGAGTAATATATGATGTATAATGAAGTGCTGCAGACGATGACCACTGTTATCTACCTGGATATTCTCTGGAGGACTGAAACGCTTGGGTCAAAGATGTCTGTCTGAGGCTGGAGGCGGGTCTTTCGGGATCAGGCAATGAGCGACGTTTTGTCTCCTCTCTCTGCTTCTGTAGTTCAGCATTTTCTTGGTCATGATATTTCATATGTTTATACAAATTGGTCGTATTCCCGCTGTATTTAACATCCTTTTTGCAAACAATACAACTTGCCGTTGTTTCATTAACAACGTTAAAGTATAACCAAACGGCACTTCTTTTCCTGTCTTCCATAACTATTTGCTCCAGCGGTCTCTCTCTCCATCCAAGTCTGAGCACTCTCACCCAGCAACCGGCAGCGCGGTTGTCTGTGTGACGTAGTGCTGAGTGGGCAGGCCAAGCTAAGCCTGCGCGCTGATTGGCTGGCGCCGCTGAGCCATGTGACTGTAGGAGAGGGGAGGGGGAGCAAAGTGCTGTTACACATATGGGGAAACTGGTGACTCCGCAGCAGTCAGCGCGCGCGAGAGAGGATAAAAAGTATCGATCTTGTTAAACGAATATTGTTCAATATAAATACCAGCGTTGGTATCGATAGTATCGATCCTGGGATCGATCCGCCCACCTCTATCTCTTTTCTCTTTTGCCTTTTCTTTTTCTCCCTCGTCTGATCCAGCCAGCTTCTGCTCCTGCTCTCAAAGCTGGGGCCCACTGTGGCCCACAGTGGAGATGCAGGCCCAAGGGAAACCAGATCCCCAGAACCATCAAGGATGAGTCAGAACTCTTCAGAACCTAACTGCTGCAAACAGAACCTTTGCAACACATTTCTCTTGAGTTTCAGAACTTACAGAGCCAAACTGGATGAAGACCATGCCCTGGTGTGAGACTGAGGGGACCCCTGCTGTGAGACTGAGACAAAGAATCCCTGACTGCAGAGCTGCAAAACTGGATGAAACTCAAGCTTTCCAAACGGACATGGAAAAAGGTTTGCAGGTCTGGCATGATTAGGGACAGAACAAGCAATGTGTCTTTTGATGATGCTAATCATATCGTGTGTTTACTGCTCAGTAAAGACAACGCTAATTGATGCTAAAGAATGGACTGCATGCTACGCTATGCTACAGGAATATGAGTTGAGCTGTTGCTAAAGCTTAGACAAGCTTTATTCACTAAGGATTTAACACTGATAGAACATTAGTGTTCACGTGTTCCTCAAATGCTCATTACATTTCCATTGCCAAGTATGACCAAGAGTCATTTAGTGGAATCCCGATGTCTATTCGCTGCTAGCTATTTCAAAGAGGGTAAAGAATCATTTAGCTAAAGGTTATTGGTTCTTGATTAAGCAAATCATTCAATAGAACATTATTTGGCCAAATAATGTTTTATTCACCTCATGGATTTGCATTGTCAATTGGTCTGAAAACATTCCAATTTCTTTAAAATTAGTGAAAAGCTAATTTGATCACATTCCAAATTATTCCAGATAAACTTTGGTTTCAAACACAGAATCCATCTTAAACTGTAATATGTTTTTCAACTGTTTTCCCCTTCCTCTTTGTACATAGTAGTTAGTTTAGTTTAGTTGAGTTTTACTAGTCTTAGTTGAGAGTGTTAAACTGAAATATGTTTGACTTGGAGCTGAAAGATTTTTGTTAATAAAATCTTATATTTTGAACAGAAGTTGTGGTGAATTTATTCCATGTATGTGCAGAAATAACTGTTTGACCATGATTAGTGCTCGAATCACTCTTTCATTTATTGTTCTAACACACGGTTAGTAGGACTGTGTGTCATAAACAGTATATAACAGCTGAAATAATATCTGATTAAATAAGATATTTTACCACCCCTACAGGGGAGGGCAATAAACATCTTAAAGTATCAGAAACATAAATTCCCAGCGGGCTGGGAATAGAATTTAACTATAGAATCACAACAACAGAAATCCTGAATGAGGGAGAGAAACATTGTCCAGTGTCACGGGCGGGGCTTGGCCTTGTTGATAAGGCCGATAGCAGATGGGAAAAAACTGTTTTTGTGACGGGAGGTTCTGGTCCTGATGGACCGCAGCCTCCTGCCAGAGGGTAGTGACTGAAATAGTTTGTGACTGGGGTGCGAGGGATCAGCCACAATCTTCCCTGCACGCCTCAGAGTCCTGGAGGCGTGCAGCTCCTGGAGAGATGGGAGGTTGCAGCCAATCACCTTCTCTGCAGACCATAGCAGTAGAACTTAGATTATCTCCTAAAATAAATGATCAAATGAGTTGCATGGTGCATTGCACTACTGGATGGAGTGCTAAATGGCAATAATCGCATATCTCTTGCGTTATGGCGGAGGTCTTCAACAGGGGGTCCATGACCCGTAGGAGGCCCATGGAGGTACTGCATGGGGGTCGTGAAAATTTGGTCGATAAGACTTTTTTTTTTAAATTCAACCCTGTAATTTTTTCCTCTAATTGAAATGTCTTTAAATCCACATTGACATGAATTCATCACACTGTAGTAAACAGATAAATGGAGGCAGAAGATGTCTTTCAGTCATCAATACACACATTCAGCGAAACACAGGAGCTCTTTCAAGCTGGGCACCGTTTCATTCACAACACCTGTCCCATTAACCAGGAATCAGAATCAGAAATACTTTAATAATTCTAAATTACTTTCGTTATATTACTCCTTCTGTAATAGAGTGACCGTAGGACCAGTTTGGTATAACACAATTTCACACAATATATATATAATTAGGGGGTCCCCGCTCCATCTTGCCATCAGTTTGGAGGTCCTTGGCCTGGAAAACGTTGAAGACCCCTATGTTAAATGGTCTATACTTATACAGCATTTTTTCAAGTCAGAGGACTTGACCAAAGCATTTTACATTACATTCAATCATTCACTCACACACTGATGTTGGCGAGCTACGTTGTAGTCACAGCTGCCCTGGGGCTCACTGACAGAAGGGAGGCTGTCGTACACAGGTGCCACCAGTCCCTCTGACCACCATCAGTAGGTGATACAGGTGAAGTGTCTTGCCCAAGGACATAAAGACACTGAAAGCAGGAGTTTGAACCAACAACCCTCCGGCTGCAGGGCACACTCCCTAATTAAATGCCACTGTCTTATGATGAATTACCAGGAGAAATGCTGGTTGGTTTTTGGTCTTCATTTTGTCGCTGGGTTATAATTTTGTCCGGGTTATCAGCTCCCATTTTATGAGATTTTGTTGAAGTTTTCTTTAGCAAATTATACGTTATTTTAGTTTGTCTGTTGTTTTCAACGCTGAGACTTCAGTTTAGTCCACAGAGAAACAACTGTAAAATTGATAAGTATTCATTTTGATTCAGTTCAAAAATATTTTATTAATCCTAAAGGGACATTAAATACTGTAGTACCTAATGGGCATTTTGAGTTTTTGTAGCTGTAGGCAGGAAGGGTCGTCTGTAGCGGTCTGTGTTGCACCGAATCTTGAGAATCCTCTTACTGAAGACACTCTGTTGCTGTTTAAAAATCTTCTAAAGAGGGTGCTCACTGTTGTCCATAATGTTTTTCACTTTATGAATAATCTCCAGAGCTTCTAGAGGAGTTCCTAAAATACAGCCGACGTCTATATTAGTTTGTCATTTTCTCTGATGTTGCTAGCCCAGCATATAAGATCACACTGTCCTCAATAGACCGACAAACGCTTAAGGGGCGAAGACTTTTAGAAGTTGAAATTTAATTGAAATTGTTCTGAATTTAGATCTGTTGAGTAGGACAAGATGTTGTTATCCCAATAGATACCTAAGGCACAGACGAGACACTGTGGCCATCAAATTGGTGATGGCATCCCTTGGGTTCTCAAGTAGGTGCCCTCCTTCTTGGGTGTTTCGCTGATAGGCCCACGACACCTCCAGAGAGTTCAGCAGTGAATCCAAGCATCCCAGGTTCACTCCCATCTTGGAGAGGTCCTTGATTGCCTGCCTGTGGGCTTTCCCTCGCACCCCCATCTGCCTAAGTAGCCTAGATGTTGAGGTGGCTATAAATCCCCTGCAGCCTACTTCCACCGGGCGTACATTCACATTCCATCCTTGTTGTTGGGCGTCTGCTGCAAGATTGGTGTATCTCAGCATCTTCTGCTTAAAGGGTTCCTCTATGGCACCCTCCCAGGGTACCGTGAGCTCAATGATGTACACCAGCTTGAGTTAGGAAGACCACAGAACGAGGTCTGGATGCAGGTTGGTGGATGCAATTTCCGGGGGAAAGCACTCCTTTTTGTCCAGGTCTGCCAGAATTTCCAGTCCTGTGCTCTGCCCAGCTGCTCAATGTTCGCCCTACTGGTGATGGTGAAGCTGGGTTTACCCTCTCAAAGAAAAGGTGTTGGCTGCCGGTGGGGGTGGGAGCGCATTTGCACTCATCCTCTGGGGTTGTCGCCATACCATTGGCTAAGGTTTGCAGGTGACAGTAAAACATCATAAGCAGCTCTGCTGGTAAAGCTTGCCCTGAATGCCTCTATTTCCCATAGATCTTTCCAGGAGAGCTTTCTCTTATCAACCCCTCCCCATGCCATCCACTGCCCTTGCTTCACCTGTGCCACGGCTTGTGTGCTGTTAAATGGAATTGAATTGTACGTTTTAGAGGTTAAGAGGTTTTAAAGATAAACATTAACGACTTAATGCCAAATTAGAGTTGTGGTGGCTCCTTTCCAGTGACGGTCAATAGAAAAGGAGCTCTACTAATTTGGCATAACCCTGATTTTTAAACAAATTCTGTTGTTTCTAAATAACAGACAAAAAACAGCAGAAATATTGTATTTACAGTTTCGTTCGCAATTTGGTATTTATTGAAAAGATATGACAAAAACAGTAGTAACAAAACAGAAGACCCCTCAACCCCCAAGAAAAATCCTACCTTTATTTTATGTTGGGTTTGCTTGTTTTTTTTCCTTAGTAGAAGAATTCAGTCATGGATACCTCAATTATTGGCAAACATAAGTTAGAAAAAAACATTAAATCCAAGCATCTGATGTTTTTCTTTTAAATTAAAACTTGGTTGTTGTTTTTTTTGTTTTTTTGACTGTTCAGAATAGAAATCAGTAACTTCCGGTTTCTTTGAGTTCTCCTCATTGTTTGACATAGAGCCCAATTTTTCTAAGCTACTAATCAAAATGAAAAAGATGAAAGGATGCCCACTAACATTAAAATTACTTGCCTTAAGTCATCCGTTTAAATTGTACAAGAAAAGCTCATTTTGAAAACTTCTGCAAAGTATTTTCAACTAGAATCATTTATTTAAGTTTTTGTTTACTTCACATTGGTCTTTCACCACAGCAGAGGTTGTTTACACTGCTGCTTCCAAATAAAAACAGAACTTAATTAAAAGTAGCATCAATCTGTTTACTTTAAAAAAACTGTCTTGACATGTAAGATGAAGAAGTTGCTTTGCAGAATATTTCTTACAACAGTACCAGAGACTAAGTAAATGAGGGTAGATTAAAACATGTGATATGAGGTAAAGAAGCAGGAAATAATAAAAGAGAGGGTAAATAAAACATTACATATCAAATTTTTAAAGTTATGCAGGAGCAAAATTCATTTGTTAAACTACTTAAAACATAGCTTTGTTTTTTTTTGGTAGAGTTTATCATTTTTGTCTTTAAAAATCTGTATAAATGACTACATTTCTGATTTTAGCAAACCATTTTATTTTTTTGTTTAATTATGAACATAACTAATTAATTTTTTTCTGTCTAGGTTAAAAATATAATTACGTTTCCTTCTACCTGGCTGCTTTTCTTCCCAGGGTTTCTCAATCATCATGGAGTATGCTCACAGGCTCTTTATCACCTGACTTTTCCGAGAGTCAGAGCTGAACTGAGTAAGAGAGCTTTTAAATATGCCGCCCCCTCTGCCTGGAATGAATTACAGAAATACTCAAAGCTGACAGTGGTGGTGACTGTTGGTAAATTCAAGGCAACTTTAAAAGACCAGTAAAGAGACAGCATAACTCAATGTAATGGTTTTTGAGTCGGTACCTTGATCTTTTGCTCCCACAGTTGTTCAAACGTATTACGTGATTTATGAATGCATTTCTTTTATTGTTGTTTTATAAATCCTCTGCTGTCGTGCAACGTCCCTCACACCGAAAATATTTTTAATCATAAAGAGTTTTACCTATTTAAATAAAGTTACTTATAATGATAAGAATGCTTAACTGACAAGGCGTAACAAAGTAGTATTTGGGAAAAAAAAGGTCATGAAGCTTGGCCTTAAATGGCCAAGTCCCTTTCTACTTTTAAAGGTAGACTTAAAACTTTCCTTTTTGATAAAGCTTATAGTTAGAGTGGCTCAGGTTATCCTGAGCTATCTCTATAGATCTGCTGCTATAGGCTTAGACTGCTGGAGGACATAGGGACCCCTTTTTCATCATTCTGCTTCATTCTATCATTATTCTCCCACTCTGCAGAATCTGTTAGTTTAATCCCTAACGTTATGCTCTCTCTGCTTTTTCTCTTATTAGCCTTGCCTTGTCTGTTGCTATTAGTCTGTGACTCCACCCTGGAGAGAAATATAAGCTGTGCTGCTGCCATCAACACCTTTGTTTATAGATGTTTGCTGTGTGTTTCCTGGACGGCGCTGCCTTTTACAGTTGCCTTTTGTATCTCTGCTTCTGTCTCCTTGAACCCCAGTCGGCCTTGGCAGATGGTTCTGTTGGTGTTTTTTTTCCTGTTAAAATTGAGTTTTTCCTCTCCACTGTCGCTTCAAGCATGTTTACTGTGAGAGATTGCTGTCCAGTCAATGAGTCAATGCATTCAACTGGTTTTCCTTAAGTAGAAAAACTTGAATCAATTTGACTGGATGATCTGGTGAACTGCAAAGTGCCTTGAGATGACATGTGCTGTGAATTGGCGCTATAGAAATAAACGGAATCGAATTGAATTGTTACTACGTTCAACTTACAGCAAAAAAAAAAAGAAATATTGTACAATTGAAACAATAAAAACAAGGTATTCGACATTTGATAAATATAATGTTCTTTGATTCACTGAGTAAAAACCTGCTATTTTTACAAATAATAATACCACTGAAATAGTTTCAATGTTGCCCCAATATTATTAAAACAGATCCTCAATGGAGCTCTAGGTATTGCTTCACATATCCAATGGAAGTTTCATCTGTTTCAAGTGTTATGTTACAGTATATTAAACTTCAGAATGTAAACAGAAGTCAGCAAAGACTACAGAGGAGAGGAGAACGAATGAAATACACTTCATTTATCATTTCTGCCACAAATTGGATAACAGAAATATATATATATAGCTTTTTGCCAAGACAGTTGCACATGTAAACAAACCAACAGGGTCTTTAATGAATGGTATATCATATTTTTAATGTATTATCACTGAATAAAACCTCTATGTATATGCAAATGCATGCTGTCTTCTAATATTATTTACTGTGAGTGAAAGTTTAGAACTTATGAACTGTCCTCATTTATACAGAGATTGCATCTCAGGATGCTGCACCGAAAAGATGCTGCAAAAGTCAATAATTAAACTTTTATAGCCAGAAACTTAATGAATCCTGTATATTGCATGAAGTTGCATGTCATTCAAGTCCATTTTAATTACCTGATGTCTCCGAACTCTTTAAATCAGCAACTCACAAATGATGCTTTTTATGGGTTAGGGTTCATAGAGAGGTAGCAGGTAGAGATCTATAGCAGAAACCCAGAGGAACATTCTGCTTCACACTCTACTGACTTTAGAACAAGTTAACTAAAAATAATGACATTTTCCTAAAGCGCTCAAACGGAAGAGGTTTAGCAATTGCTAAGTCGCGGTTGCTATGGCACAGAGTGATTAGAGTGCGTGCACAAGAGTGTGACTCAGCACTATCAGTGTACGGATAGGACTCACTGAATAAACATTAGGAGGATGTGAAATAAAGCATTGTTTTTGCAGCTGCTGGCTCCGTGAAGTAGGTGGCCTTTGCCAGCATCTCAATTCTATTCCTGTTCTTCAAGACTGTCCGGGGAAGAAGGAAGTAGAAAAGAGCAGAAACCAGCTTTTATGGCTGCTTATATAAATGCAGATGAGGGGTCCAGAGTCTTTTAAATGTGTGGAAAAAGTGAGTAAATCCAGCAGATGAGAGGCAGGGGTTTGTGCTTTCAGTTGTGAGAATGTAGTGCTGCTCTCATCTCAGAGTCGGTAAATTTAGCTGAGATTAAAACTGTGTGATGCAACAGCAACACAAATGGTTGAAAGATGTTCTTTGTGTTTAATGATACTGTAAGGCTCTATGTGAAAAGAGGACATGATTTCACACAGTGGCAGGTAAAATTAAAAAATGACTCATTCCACATCGATTTGGCAAAGCTCCCCCAAGTCTTTCTGCTTTCTTTCTGGACTCGTCCACTTTCGCTTTCCAGTCTGGAGACATTTATATGAAGACAGACTTTAATGTTTTAAAATACATTCTCTTTAACACCCTTTTTCATTTTTTGGATGAATATCCTCTATAACATTACGTTTCACTTAATGGTATGAGAGAAATTATGTCCCAAAGGAGTATTACC
This sequence comes from Cyprinodon tularosa, assembly GCF_016077235.1. Taxonomy (NCBI): domain Eukaryota; kingdom Metazoa; phylum Chordata; class Actinopteri; order Cyprinodontiformes; family Cyprinodontidae; genus Cyprinodon; species Cyprinodon tularosa. The sequence goes on along the minus strand of NW_024038734.1, from coordinate 1,920,323 downwards.
ATCTAGGGCTGTGTAATAACCACACAGTGAAATTGCAGCTTCAAACATCCATCAATGGCCGCACCGCCATGATCCAGGTTAAATACTACTGGGGTTTGGCAGCACAGCTGCAATCAAAGCAACTTGACATTGTCCGGTAACGCATGATTCCTACGGACGACCTGGAGTGTCACTGAAAAAGAAAACCAGCTATTTCAAATGTAACATTTAAATCAGACAATTAGAAATCCAAACTGAAAATCTTTTTTCTAATTGCAAATTTGAATTGGATTATCAAAGATTAACCCTACTGAATACTGAAATTTTAAGATGTATTTTTAAAGGAAAAGTCAGTTCAACAGGATTATTCAATGGATCATTATCTATACCTAAAACTAATATGTTTGCTGTGATTTAATGAATTTATTTAAAAAATTATATTTTTCTTTGCGATCACTAAGTCTGGGAGGGGCCACTTTTGCCCAAATATAGTAAAACTTCACTCCTGCCATCTTCCAGCAGTGACGTCACGGTGCATTAAGCCTAGCGCCATTCTCCCCGCTTTACAAGCAAAATCAATGGGAACTACTAGACACATCTGCAATCAACAACAATTAGTGAAGATTTCCAGAGGACTTCACCATTGAAATTCACCAGAGCTATAGTGAAACTGACAATGCCCATGTGCATGGCAGTTGGATGCTGGAATATATCGGGTAAAAGAGAAAAAAAGAGTTGTTTCACCTTTATGATTCCTGATCCCTGATTGTTCATGAACGAGAGAAGAAGGGAGCGGTAGATCGACAGGTGGATTGGCGCAGCGTCTGCCGTGAAGCGGGCGCTGTACCGGTCTGTCGTGGTGAAGAGAGAGCTGAGTCAAAAAGCGAAGCTCTCGATTTACCGGTCGATCTACGCTCCTACCCTCATCTATGGTCATGAACTCTGGGTCATGACCGAAAGAACGAGATCGCGGATACAAGCGGCCGAAATGGGTTTCCTCCGTAGGGTGGCTGGGCTCTCCCTTAGAGATAGGGTGAGAAGCTCGGTCATCCGGGAGGGACTTGGAGTAGAGCCGCTGCTCCTCCACGTCAAGAGGAGCCAGTTGAGGTGGCCCGGGCATCTGGTTAGGATGCCTCCTGGACGCCTCCCTGGTGAGGTGTTCCGGGCACTTCCCACTGGGGGGAGGCCCCGGGGACGACCCAGGACACGCTGAAGAGACTATGTTTCTCGGCTGGCCTGGGAACGCCTTGGGGTTCCTCCTGAGGTGCTAGAAGAAGTGGCTTGGGAGAGGGAAGTCTGGGCCTCCCTTCTTAAGCTGCTGCCCCCGCGACCCGACCCCAGATAAGAGGAAGAGGATGGATGGATGGATGGATGGATGGATGGATTCCTGATCCTCCACGGACAAGTTTGTTGTTGGGTTGCCAACTTGAAGCGGGAGGATTTGCCATCGAACTTTTGGCCAGAAAAAAAACCCCGTAATGCGTAGCCAACATTCAAGATGACTTGGATACTAGTGCGCTGTGACAAATAGCAGATTCAAAATTGGGACTTGATCAACAGCCGATACCGCACCGTGACGTCACAAATGCATTGAAGTCACACACTTAAATGAAATTACTCTTAATTGAGAACACTTATCATTTATTGAACAGTATGTAATAATTTCATATTTTAAGTACTTTCAGAAGTATCCGCAGCACACTGTACCAGTTTAACCAATCACAGTTGCTCCTCAGATGTAACCAGTTCCCTCAATTTGTTAACCAAATGTGACGGTCTAACCCGTGAGAACATTTAACTGGTTTCCATTGTGCTGTGCGATCAGAAGGGTCCTGTAAATGGAGCAAAATGAAAACATAATTTTAAGAAGGATTTTAAAATGGAAGTTCGAAATTGAAAATGGAATAAGATATATGATTTTTATTTTTTAATGTCCATTTAGAAATAGTATTTAAAAACAATTTTCAAAATCTAGCATTTAATAAAGGGTTAATTAATACCATTTACAATTCCACTTTAATAATTCAATTTAAAAGGAGCTATTAGAAAATGCTTTTCAAATCTAATTTCAAATTGCCTGATTTAAATGTTTAATTATAAATGGCTGCTTTTCTTTTCTTAGTGACTTCATAGATATGTCCTCTACAGATTCTTGGTGTGTAGAATTCGCTCTGCATGATATGATATAAACTTTACTAAGCAGTAGCAAAAATGTTAAAGTTTCGCTGCCATTTTTTCTCCCTTTGTCTTGTAAACAGTATTAGCGCCGTGGTTTACGGTCTTTTTGTCCATACCTACGGTGACTTGGGGGCATCATTGAGAGGAAGTACTGAGTACTTTAGCTGAGGCAAATGGAGATCCTCTGGTGCATGACCTGATCAATACAGAGACACAGACTCTGGGTCAAAGTGTTACTTTTTTTTTTTTTTTTTTTTTACAGTGTCCTGTCTGGCAAGGTGGCAATAAGAATAATTGTCTTGATGCCAAAAGGAGCCCAACAGATTTTACTTTCACAAGTGTAGCGGTATCGCAATTGCCATAATTGCGCTCCACTTGTTTCATGTATATAAATTGCTTTATTATAATTATGCAGGGAGTTTTACAGTTCATATGGACACTGCAATGTAAGTAGAGCAGAAAAACAGAAGAAGAAGAAGGAAAAAGAAAAAGAAAAAAACAGGACAAAAGATGAAAGAAAGAGGAGATAGGAAGGAGACAATGACAAAACATTTTCAGTCTGCTTCAACACCTGTAATGAGATGGAGAAAAAAAAAAAAAAAAAAAAAAAAAAGAAAAAAGAACAGCACAACCAAAAAACATGGTACGAGATATACAATAAAGCAAACACCTTGAAACTATCACTAAAGTAATATTATTAAGTCTGACATGTACTCTGTGTTACCTGAAGATATGAATGTGGGGTTTCTGTTTGGAAGTGAATCTCTAAGTACCTGAAGCCTAGCACCTGTAGTTGTTTGTGAGGGTGAACTTGTGCATGTAAAGTTTTAACCATAGAAAAAAATGCTCAATAGTGGTTGTGGAGAGCCGAAGAGGCACACCCCCCAGAGCACTGAGTCCAGCGCCGGGAGACCCAAAGCCCCAGGCGCCCAAGGGGACCCCAGAAGCGAAGGCACCAAGGCGGGGCCAGCCCCGGAAATCAGACCCCACCAAGGCAGGAGGAGAGACAGCCACGAGGAAGCCCCACAGCCACCGCCATGCCGGCGCCCCGGGGAGCCGCGGGGACGAGTCCGCGGGCCCCGCCGGCAGCCGGCCACCCCGAAGTAGGGCCGGGCGCCGAACACCAGCCCCCCCACGGCGCCGACCGAAACGCCCCAGCCCCACAGAGCACCGAAACACGCCCCGCCCCCCCGCACCAAGCCCCGGCGACCGGCCGCAACACCCACCGCGACCGCACCACCCAGGAAAACACTAAGGCGGCCCCGCCCCCGGCCGGGGCCCATGCGCATCCGCCGCGAACCGGCCACGAGCGCCGCGGGACCCCCCCCAAAACGCCCCCCCGGCCAAAAGCGCAGCCCCACCCCACCAAGACCGATGCCAACAGCGCGCAACGAAACACACCGCGCACAGAATCAGCCCGAGAGCAGAAAAGCCGCCCGGCGCAAAACCGCAAGAGGAGCAGACCGCAGCCGGCGCAACCACCCCCCCCAGCAGCCCGAGGGGCAGCACAAAGCCAGAGCGGAGCGAACCGCGCCGCCCCCCCCACCGGACGATGCCAAAGCAGCCCAGCCACGTCCGCCACCCCCCCCCGCAGCCCGCACCAGGCCCCGACACGCGGCCAGAGCAGCTCCGCCGCCCCGGCCCCCCACCACGCGCCGGTCATAGCCACCCCAGGCCCCCACCCGCCCCGCAGCCCCACCCGCCGCGATCAGTGGGAACAGAGCAGCCCCGCCATGCCTCCAGGAGGGAAAACCCACCCGAATACCCAGCCAGCGCAGCCAGCCCGCCCAGACCGGCCCCCCAACACTACCCCCGCCGGAGCCGCCCGGACCCCCACACACCAGCGGCGCGCCGCCAGCAGGACCCCCACCCAGCAGGCCCGCCTGCCCCCCGAGAAAACAGACATGCCAAACCCCCCAAAGAAAAAAAGAGAAAAAAAAAAAAAAAAAGGGGCCCCCACAATGCGACAGCGGACACCAGACACCGACCCGCCCGCAACCGCTCCCCCCCACCGAGGAAGAGAAAAAAAATAAATAAATAATAATAAAAAAAAATAACAAATAAATAGGTAAATAAATTAATTAATTAATAATTACAATTAAAATAAATAGGCAAGAGGAGAAGTGCGAGCGGAAAAACCGGAGCCCAAAACAGGACCCAAGACCCGCACCCCACCATGCCGCGCAGCTCCCCCCCTCCCCGAACCGATACCACAGAACCGGCATAGGAAAGAAACACCGCCCAGGAACCGGCATCGTAGCGAAGGCACCGGCACCGACCCCGAAAATCCCCGAACAACACCCAGCCCCACCCCGAAGCGGATCCAGTCCCAGGCCCCAGGGATCCGAGGCCCCAAGGGCACCCCACCCCCAGACAGGAGCCCCAGCAAAGCCCCGGCCGGCCGGGGCCAGTGGAGAGGCCGCCAGGAATGAGCCAGCAGTCCCCCGGGCATCCACCCCCAGCTCCACCAGTGCACCGGTGAGCCCCGACGCCAGCCAGCGGAGGGAGAGCAGGACGGGGGGAATGGGCTCCGCACTTAGCGGAGACTTGAGATGTATTTGGGAGAGGGTGCGGTTGAGACCCCAACCTGGGAAAGAAAAAAAAAAAAAAAAAACACACCATCTCAATCATGCCTTCCCTCCCTAGTGCCCCCACTCGTACCACAGGAAAAAAAAAAAAAAAAATGAATAAAATAATAATAATAATAATAAATAAAGAAAATAACAACGCAGACACACATTCACACATAACACTCACATCCAATAATACCAGGACCAAAAACCCGGTGACACCGGTGGTCGGTCCCGGGACTATCGGATGACCCCATAAGTGAACCTAAAATCCGGATGTGAGGGGAGGGGAGCGGCGACACCGCCACACCAACCCATCTCTTTCCTGCTTCAAGCCCGGCCCCCCACCCCGCACACGGACCGGACCACCCCCCGCAAGAGCCCCCCCCGGGACCGGGGCCCACCCATCCCGCGCCGGCCACCCAACCAGAACCGCCCCCCCCCCCGAAAAGAACAAAAAAAAAAAAAAAAAAAAAAAAAAAAAAAAAAAAAAAACCTTCAACCAGGCACTTCATGCCCCTCCATCCAACCTTCTTTGGGGAGAGCAGAGGTGACAGCCCCGCCACCAGCAGGCCACCTAGGCCCCGCAGCCAGCCCCAGCCAAAACCACGGACCAGGTGGCCCGCTCTTCCTCCAGGCCCCAGACTCCAGGCGGCAGCCGGAGAACAGGGGTGTGAGAAGACCCCGATCCTCACTGCGCCCGCTCGAATGTGGTGTTGTTGCGTGTTGCTCTCAGATGCAATTAAAACTGGGAGTACCAAGAGGGGGTGTCCGGCACACTCCACCCCCCCTCCAGGAGATAGACGGTGCCAGCACACCCTCCCCCTTCGACAACCCTCAACCCTCAATGTCTAGATGCGAGAGGGGATGGAGGAGGCCGACCGTGGTGAGGCCCATAAAATAAGCCCCCCCCCGGTGGCCCTGACCCCCACCCCCCGAAAATGCCCTACATAGATGTGTGTTGTGAAAATGATGTAGATGGAAGTGTCTAAAATGCAAAATAAAATTGGGGTGGGGGACGTCATCAGAAGGTGTGGCCCTCCAGTAACGACCCCCTCCCCAAAAACCTACATGTGTGGCCGAGTGGGTCAAAGTGTTACTGATTTTTTTGTATTTATTTAATTCTGCCAGCAGCTATCAGTGTGTCAATTTCCATTTGCTACTGGATGGTTAAAAAGAGTAAGATTGAGCGGGTTCCTGGTCACATTAAAACTATCTGATAGAAAACTGCCAGAGGCAGTGTGTTGTAAGGGCTCAGATTGCATCCCAGTAGAGAAACAAACCGGTCAGTGGTGCATGTTTCTATGAAGAAAAAAAAAATGATTCTTTAAAGATATCTTCTCTTTTGCGTTTTTGACACAAATCAGACAAAGAAAGCTGGACTAGGTTTCAAAAGAGGATTCAAATTATTTTGAAAACTAGTTAATTTTGTTGCTCTGTACTTGTGACAGTGCAATGACAATAAAATGCTGGAATAGCCTATCTTTAACTGACTTAGCTCTAGAGCTCAGACTGCCATAAAGCGTTGATCTGGGTCACATGACTCATTCAGTCGTTTTTGAAATGGTCAACCTGCACAGCGCATCAATACACACCAAGCACTGAAAATTGTGTAACATATCACAGATTAAGCTATAAGTTGGATCAAAAGTCATGCAGTCTTATTTTAATGAGGGAAAGGTGATTTAGTTTTGAGATCTTTAAACCTTTCTAATGTTTTCTGGTTCTATTTTTCTTCTGGTTGTTCTTCTGGTAATTAAATTGTGGACAAGCTCAACTTGAAGTGTATTTAGTGTACTTTGATGTGCTAAAGTGGAACAACTTCAAGTATATTTTGTATACTTTAAGTATATGAGTTTATATGTACTAATATATGCTTAATTAGTTGTATTATAATTACATTAAAAATGATTTGTTAGTGTCTTAAAAATATATTAGCTTTATACTTTTAATATACTCTTACTGTGGTAATAATATGCTTAATTATACTGTTGGCTTTTTCCAATTACTAAAAAAGCATACTTTGCAGTTAATAGTAAATATACTTTATCATTACATTGCTATACTACTTTCTACCTTGCACATTTTTGCAAATGTATTAACAGTATACTAAATGCTGAAAGACTTGTGGATATACTTCCGTGCAGATGAAAAAATATACTTTAATGTATTTGAAACATGTCCAAATTATAGTACATTAGGGCTGGGCGATAATTCAATAACGATATATATCGATCGATAGACGTGTGGCGCAATAGAGAAAAAGAGGGTCGATAAAAGTTCGATAAAAAAGAAACGCAGTTTTCCTTCCATTTATTTTGGTCACTTTTCTGGTCACTTTAGTTTATTCTTTGTCAGTATTTAATAACATAACTCAGGTCTCTTAAGTTATTTTTCTTTAAAACAATTCTGTTATGGTTAAAAAAGTTGGTTAAATAAAGATTTAATTCGAAGTCTGTGTTTGTGTTTTTTATTAAAATTAAATCATTTAGCAATATTATAAAAAGTCCAGCTAGAGCTGCACATAAAATATGGTTTCAAATCTTTTCAATAATTATCGATATCGATCAATATGCATTTTTTTTAATCGATAAGCTTTTTTTCTATATCGCCCAGCCCTATAGTACATTACAAATAATATAACAACTTGTACTATGTCTGAATGTATAAACATTTACATATCGACTTTAACCATTTTCATTATAAAACTTACAGCACATTTTCAAATATTGGTACTTTAGTACACTTTGTAGAAATATGTCAATGTCAGGCAGCAGACCTAAACATTACAAATAAACTTTAAAGAACACAGAGCAATACTGAACAATGAAAAACAACATTCCTTATTATTGCACCCCTAAACCCTCGCACCATACAAAAACACGCCCACCACACATTATTTTCCTTTTTTTGGCTGAACTGCTCATTGTTACATTTTCGTCTGATGGCCGTGCGCACATCAGACACTTGTCTACGGAAACTGCAGAAGAACAGCGTCTGTTAACCAAACAGAGAGATACTGTAAGTCACACTGCATATTCATAGTAATTTTGAACAGTACATCAGAAAAGTCTGACAAATTGTATCAGTATGATATACCAGGGTCCATAAGTGCACCAGAAAAAGAAATTGTCCATTTCAGTTGAATTTAAATAAATCTGATGCATCAAGTGGTTTTATCAGATCTGATCAAAAACAAACAAAGTAACAACAAAAATTGTCCGAGATCTCAGAAAAGAAAAAAATTATGAATCCGCAGCCCTCCAGGGAACCGGATGGCATTCACATTGGGAACATCCTGCATCAACATCTCTGGTGGAGTCTAGTCCAGTCCATACAATGAACCGCTCAGCTGTAACAGCAGGTTCTGCAACTATGTAAAAAAAAAAAAAAACAGCCTGCACACAAATGTGCAGAGCAATTACTTCAATTGGAAAATAAATCATGTAATCACCATAATATAAATTGGTTTTACCACATTTATACAGACAAAAATATATACATAAAGTAAAATTATCAATTTACATGTGGTTCACTGTCTAAGAAATCATTATGGTCAGTAGTCAATACTTGTATCTGGAAAAAACAATCCAGGACACCTATGAAGGGTTAATTTTACGTTAACCCCTTGTGGGGGTTTTACAGCAACATCACACACGATGTAGCTAGCTTGCAAGTGCATTTTTTTTTAGAAGAGCACATGGGGGGGTGTTAGCCTCCTTCTCACTGTGCTAATGCATTCAATAATTCAAAACAGCTAGTAAAATTACATTTCCAACAAAACATTATATCCTGACTGGTTTTACATCTCAAAAAATATATATATTTCATTCACAGGTTCATGTGAACTCACCAGGATATTCTTCAACACAATAATACAGCAAATCTTCCTGCTCAACCGGTTACATCTCCTGTTTCTACAATACAAATATAATAATCAAAATCGCGTTTTATACAGATATCTTAAGAATTCAAAACCAAATGGGAATGTTTTGAAAGTTACCTCTCTCCATGCAGACCAGGCCTTAAAAGAAAAGCACGCTGGCTCTGAGCAGGGAGGAGCCGTGACTAACTGCTGCGCAGGTGTGGTGCATTCAAATCTATAGGAATTTTCGGTACTGAACCAAAAACTTACTTTTTTTTATGAGACTTGGAAATAAAATAAAAAAATTACAGACAGCTTAATAACCATGGGTTACACATTCATTAAAGACTATATAATATATGTGTTATAGTTTCTGACTTTTACTATGACATCTGCAGGAAAAATAGGTTGGTAGGTACACTATATTGCCAAAAGTATTTGCTCACCCATCCAAATTATTGGAATCAGGTGTTCCAATCACTTTCATGGCCACAGGTGTATAAATTCAAGCACCTAGGCATGCAGACTGTTTTTACAAACATTTGTGAAAGAATGGGTCGCTCTCAGGAGCTCAGTGAATTCCAGCGTGGAACTGTGATAGGATGCCACCTGTGCAACAAATCCAGTCGTGAAATTTCCTCGCTCCTAAATATTCCACAGTCAACTGTCAGCTGTATTATAAGAAAATGGAAGTGTTTGGGAACGACAGCAACTCAGCCACGAAGTGGTAGGCCACGTAAACTGACGGAGCGGGGTCAGCGGATGCTGACGCGCATAGTGCGAAGAGGTCGCCAACTTTCTGCAGAGTCAATCACTACAGACCTCCAAACTTCATGTGGCCTTCAGATTAGCTCAAGAACAGTGCGCAGAGAGCTTCATGGAATGGGTTTCCATGGTCGAGCAGCTGCATCCAAGCCATACATCACCAAGTGCAATGCAAAGCGTCGGATGCGGTGGTGTAAAGCACGCCGCCACTGGACTCTAGAGCAGTGGAGACGCATTCTCTGGAGTGACGAATCGCGCTTCTCCATCTGGCAATCTGATGGACGGGTCTGGGTTTGGCGGTTGCCAGGAGAACGGTACTTGTCTGACTGCATTGTGCCAAGTGTAAAGTTTGGTGGAGGGGGGATTATGGTGTGGGGTTGTTTTTCAGGAGCTGGGCTTGGCCCCTTAGCTCCAGTGAAAGGAACTCTGAATGCTTCAGCATACCAAGACATTTTGGACAATTCCATGCTCCCAACTTTGTGGGAACAGTTTGGAGCTGGCCCCTTCCTCTTCCAACATGACTGTGCACCAGTGCACAAAGCAAGGTCCATAAAGACATGGATGACAGAGTCTGGTGTGGATGAACTTGACTGGCCTGCACAGAGTCCTGACCTCAACCCGATAGAACACCTTTGGGATGAATTAGAGCGGAGACTGAGAGCCAGGCCTTCTCGTCCAACATCAGTGTGCGACCTCACAAATGCGCTTCTGGAAGAATGGTCAAAAATTCCCATAAACACACTCCTAAACCTTGTGGACAGCCTTCCCAGAAGAGTTGAAGCTGTTCTAGCTGCAAAGGGTGGACCGACGTCATATTGAACCCTATGGATTAGGAACGGGATGTCACTTAAGCTCATATGTGAGTCAAGGCAGGTGAGCAAATACTTTTGGCAATATAGTGTATATTATAATATCCCAGCCTATAAGATAAACCTATCTGATGGTTTTCTAAAAGACAGTATTGCTTCCAGTATTATATCTTCATTCTGAAATGTTTGCCCAAGTCCACTGTAAGTCATCAAGGGTAATCATACATAAACACTAGTGCTAGCTAGTGGAAGTGGACAAGAGGACAGAGAGGAAGATGGTGGAAGTGGACATGGCGACAGAGAGGAAGATGGCGAAATGAACATGATGACAGAGAGGAGGATGATGGAAGTGGACAAGAGGACAGAGAAGAAGATAGTGGAAGTGGACAAGAGGACAGAGAGGAAGATGGTGGAAGTGGACATGGCGACAGAGAGGAAGATGGCGAAATGAACATGATGACAGAGAGGAGGATGATGGAAGTGGACAAGAGGACAGAGAAGAAGATGATGGAAGTGGACAAGAGGACAGAGAAGAAGATAGTGGAAGTGGACATGACGACAGAGAGGAGGATGATGGAAGTGGACATGACGACAGAGAGGAGGATGATGGAAGTGGACATCACGACAGAGAGGAGGATGATGGAAGTGGACATGACGACAGAGAGGAGGATGATGGAAGTGGACAAGAGGACAGAGAAGAAGATAGTGGAAGTGGACATGACGAAAGAGAGGAGGATGATGGAAGTGGACGTGACGACAGAGAGGAGGATGATGGAAGTGGACGTGACGACAGAGAGGAGGATGATGGAAGTGGACATCACGACAGAGAGGAGGATGATGGAAGTGGACATGACGACAGAGAGGAGGATGATGGAAGTGGACAAGAGGACAGAGAAGAAGATGATGGAAGTGGACAAGAGGACAGAGAAGAAGATAGTGGAAGTGGACATGAGGACAGAGAAGAAGATAGTGGAAGTGGACATGATGACAGAGAGGAGGATGGTGGAAATGAACATGATGACAGAGAGGAGGATGATGGAAATGGACATGAGGACAGAGAAGAAGATAGTGGAAGTGGACATGATGACAGAGAGGAGGATGGTGGAAATGAACATGATGACAGAGAGGAGGATGATGGAAGTGGACATGAGGACAGAGAAGAAGATAGTGGAAGTGGACATGAGGACAGAGAAGAAGATAGTGGAAGTGGACATGATGACAGAGAAGAAGATAGTGGAAGTGGACATGATGACAGAGAGGAGGATGGTGGAAATGAACATGATGACAGAGAGGAGGATGATGGAAGTGGACATGAGGACAGAGAAGAAGATAGTGGAAGTGGACATGATGACAGAGAGGAGGATGATGGAAGTGGACAAGAGGACAGAGAAGAAGATAGTGGAAATGAACATGATGACAGAGAGGAGGATGATGGAAGTGGAGAAGAGGACAGAGAAGAAGATAGTGGAAGTGGAGAAGAGGACAGAGAAGAAGATAGTGGAAGTGGAGAAGAGGACAGAGAAGAAGATAGTGGAAGTGGACATGACAACAGAGAGGAAGATGGCGGAAATGAACATGATGACAGAGAGGAGGATACACCCATAATGTATTTGCTGTGCATCCCCAATCACTGAAAACGTAAATGTGTAATGGTTAAGTCCAAGGAAAAAATTTATGTCATTCCACTTCCAAACAATGTTGAAAGACACTAAAATTCTTGGGGAGCTACTACTTTACAGACATCAAGGCCAAACAACCTCCACATATCACTCCTATACGCATGAAGTGCTGTCAGTGACTTTTAAATATGTGCACTCACCAATTGGTCTTGTTTGCAGTAGCCCTGCTTTGATCCATTAAACGATACTAATGAAATGTTCTTTTTTGAACACTTGAGACAATTGTAATGTGTTAAGTTTATTTCTTTTGCATTTGGCCAGAATTAACTTTCTGTTGCAATGTGGGTTATGCTATTTGTTAGATCATAATGTAGCACTGCACCAGCTTTAAACCACTTGCTTTTCAGCAGAACACACATTTTTGTGCACCTGTACTTTTGGAGTGAACATTTAGTGTTTTGTTCAATGTGGTTTTGTGTGTAAGATGTATTGTATCATATTTCTTTTTCAAAACTTATTAAACATTACATAACAACTGCAATAATTGCTATCTGTGTACTTTACACACAGCACAAAATTGCATAATAGGGTTTAAGTGCATTTTTGTAGTTATACTATTGAACACTTTCCAGAAGAATTAAGTACAAGCATATATAACTTCACTTCATAATTAGATTCAAATGTAACTTAAAATGCACTTAAACTTAATATAACAGTGTTGATATTAAAATGTGTACTTTTAAAATATGCTTTCAATGTACGTTACAATGACAATTTTGAGCATACAATTTAAAATATAGCAAAAATATATGTAAAAACAAATTTCAAATAAGTACACTTTAGAAATTACACATAACTTTCACTTAAAGTATACTTTTTTAATAATATATTTCTATAAAGTGTAACATAGTGTAATTATGTTAAAGTGTGTTAAAAGTATTAGCATGAAAGCGTAATGTTAGTATACTTTTTATATATTTACAAAAAGTACAATTTGTCTAAGTACATTTTTAGTAAACTATAGGAAATATGAATATACTTGAAATACAATAAAGAGCATTTTTTTTTTTACCAGGGGAGAAAAAATAGCAAAACAGAAAAAAATCAGGAAAGGTCACAAGATAAACAGTCAAATCTAAACAGATTATTTATCTCCTTTATTTAAGGAGTTGCTTGTTTGGCTCCTCCAAAATAAAAAAAATAAAAAATAAAAAAATAAAAAAGATTAATGGTGCTTATTTAAATTAGGCTTGTTTCTAGTGGTAGGAAATTAAAATGCAATGTTCCCTTCAGTATTAATCTAACCTGACCCTGTACACTGGATGCTGCATGGTTCATGAAGCAAGACGCACACAAGAACAGATTAAAATATAAGTGATGAGCCTTGTGGGAAATTCAAAGTAGCCAATTCTTTTAAAATACTGCTGTGATGAGCTGGGATCACCAATCCTCAGAGTTGCAAGTCATTTTAACAAGCGGCTCTGCTCTAACTCATAAGATGCTTCTCCATCTTTTAGCTCCCCGGCTGTCAGGCCGACCACTCAAAGGAATTCATTCATTTTATTTTTCTGTCAAACATTTACAAATTACAAAACTTCTGCAGGATAATAATAGAACAATAAGTGCATCTTATTTTTCTTACTTTAGTTTGTGCAACAGAAAAAGTTAGTGCAAAATATACACTTACCTTGATGGGCCCTTGGCTGGTCCCTTACAATTCCTTTTTAAATATCAATCTTTGTACTAAAATATTATTTCTTTGATGATTTGTGGAGATAAAGATCTAAAGAGAAGCGTCATCTCCTTGTCAGACGCTGTAATTCAGTGAAAAGGTGGAGTCTAGTGGCTGCAAGTTGGAGGGGATATTGCTGGGAGTTGCAGGGAAGTGGGCTGCCATTTGGCTGGGAATGGCCATTTTGAATGGCTGCTACTGTAGAACCACTAATTTCAGTGCCATGTTTGGATTTTATACAACTGAATACAGAAATGCATCATTCTAAAATTAATATATAGTCATATATGGTTTTCAATTATTTTTGCAAATAAACTTGTGAAAGTTTAAAGCGGTGCATCCACTGTACGATTTTTTGCCCTTTTCAGGCCGATTTTGCAGTCATGCAAGAATTTTTCGATCGGGCCGAGTGTTAGGTTTATTCAATGATGATTATAAAATTAATTTGTGTATGCATATGAAACATTGAGAAAGGAGATGCTTCACTCTGTCTTGTGATTCAGTCAGTGTAGCATCCTGTCTTATGACCAGATCAATTGTCCTTTCAGAACAATACTCTGTTTTGTAACCATGTGTTATGTTCTGTTAATAAATAAGGCACTGCAAGGAGGGGGGTCGGAGAGAGAGCGTTGGGTTGCAGCTCTTTCTCCCCTTCTGCAGAAGCTGTTGTTGAAAATCCCTCTCTGTGTGAACTCAGTCCTTCTTTTACGAACCTATATTTTTGAACCCAACACTGAGTTTCAGCCTGATCGCGTGTCTTGCGTTGTTTAGTATACAGGGGGTAACGAGGGGTGATTAAACTCTTACTACCACCTCCCGATCAGAAATCGTAAGGGTGGGAGAAAATCAAACATGTTTGAAATTCAGTCCGTCATTGCAAGGTCGCATCAGAGCGTCGGGTTGCACAGTGTGAGAACATGTATTGTAAGCTGTGAACTTTAAACCTCTGTTTTCGTCGTACAGTTTGAGCTGTAGCTGTGTGTAGTTCTCCGTAGTGACTGATATTACATAAAGCTTTCATGTATGTATGTAGGAAGAATTGCCAGAATATGAAATGTAAGAAAATTCTGATATTTTAAGTTCCAGTTTTTATTGATTGCTTTGGTCTATTTGGGGGGAAAAATGGCAACAACCTTTCAGTCTTAATCATTACCACCTCAGCAAACAAAGATGACCCTGCACATTTAGAGGATGTTTGCCTCAACCTGCTGCTGTGAAGCAGGATTCTCCACCATGAACAGAATCAACAATAAATCTGGATCCAGGCTCAAAATGAGCTCCTTGATATGTGCTAGAGAATGGCTTAGTCTCCATTCAAACCAGGTTTAAAGCCTTGCAGGGCAGCATAAAGCCCACTACTCTCATTAAGACAGAAAAAATAAATAAATAACAAATGGTCAGGCTGTTCCCTACTAAAACACTAAAACACTTTAGATTTTTAAATGGAAAAATGTTTCTATTTTTTTTTATATTCAATATATAACATGGATGCATAAAAAACAAATTTTATATCAATATTAAATTATTTTTAAATTAACAGATTATAATTAAGAATATCTCCGGACCTTTACAGGTTGATGATTTTCTTTATTCGGAGTCCGCTGATTTTTAATTGATTACCCTTGGTCTATGATTAAATTCAATTCAGTTTATTTATATAACGCCAATTCACAACACAAGTCATCTCAAGGCACTTTACAGTTCAACCAGATCATATAGTCATGATGATGATCATGGAAACCCCAGGGAAGCTGCAGAAATCCACAGCTCAGAAAGTCAGAATCTGTCAGCAGGACAGGAATTAGCTGTGAATTCCGTAATTGTGGTGTTCTTTAACCAAAACGTAGTATGAAAATTTTAGTTTTAATAAGTAGTTGAAGGTGATTTCAGTTTGTTGCATCCAATGGGAAGCTGTCAAAGCTTATGGTGACAGCAATGCCCTGTGGATGCTTTTATTCAGGAGGGAAATGGTTAACCTGACTCTGCCAGATGGATTTGCTCCGCATATCCATCTGGAAACCTTCCGTTGAAGTAATTTTGGGAAGGGGCGAAAATACTGGTTAGCTGATTGGCCTATGTTGGTGATAGACGGGCCAAATAAACCAATCAGATCAACAAGCATATGACGTACTAACAGAGCGACGACGAAAACACAACCACAAGCCAGGCTACTCTTGCCGAAACCAGTTGGGAGAAGAGCAAAAACATCTTTTCCCCTGAGAAAAGCCTCCAGAGCAGTGTTTTGCTCTTCTTTCAGTGAAGAAATACTCTGTAATTCCGATAAAACTTGCTCGATAGCGACGCTAACGCTAGTTTCATCGGCTGAAGCCGCCATGTTCTTTAGACTGAACTGTCGCGCTTCTCGTTGCGTCACGCCTCAACCCGCCTCAAAGCCAACGCTGATTAGACGTTCGTTTGGTGAACTGCTCCAAATTTTCTTCAACGGAGAGTCTCCAGACTGATTAGCGAGTGCAACCTTGAAAGCTCGCGAGATCAGGATGGTCTCACGAGGCTAGGAAATGGTAGCTTGTCAGAAATGATAAAATATGGATGGAGCTAAATTCCCTCAAAATTTTATCAAAAGATAAACACTGCATGAAAAGTGAGATTTTCGTCCCCGTAAACCCCCGTAAACTCCCGCAGATCTGCCTGATTTTCGTCAGTTTCCGACAATTTGCAACCCGTGCTTGTCCGCGTTTGTCGTGCCACAAATTGTCGGAAAGGGACTCTGACGTATGTGGAGAGCGATCAGCTGTACTAATGGCCCTAATTAGCATATGAATGCAGCAAACCCGCGCGGCTGGCCAGGTCTGGCTTGAATAACCTTCTCAGTATTGGCTGAAACCACTATTCTTAAACAAATGAAATAGCTCGTGATTGGCAGCAAAACCACACGTGGCCACGCCAGGCTTTAATTTTCTTACTGAGTATTGGACGGAACCACTTCTTTTTAAACAAGTAAAGTCGCTAATGATTGGTTGGCATATATATATATTTACATATAAATTTACATATATATATTTATTCATATATATATATATATATATATATATATATATATATATATATATATTTACATATATATATATATATATTTATTTATTCATTCATATATTTATTCATTCATATATTTATTCATTCATATGCTGTGTATTTATGTTATCCTACACTACTACACAATTATTATGCTACCATCAAGGACATGAATGAATTTATACAGGAAATGAAGATTTGCCAGGAAGCTGTTTATGCAAAGAAAGAGCTTTATTAAAACACACACAACTATATACAACGCGTATCCAAACACATGCGTTTCTAAAAATTAAAAGTCCGTGAACGGTCCGTTTGCTTCCTCGGGGTTGGAGGTAACTGGCAGCATTCCCTCCGAGGCAGGTCCGATGTGCAGACGCCTACTGTGCGTGGCTCTGTACTTCGGCATCGCTTCTAACCGGGACTGCAGCTTAACACAGAGTTCAGTGAGATCCGGCCTACGAAATGGCGGCGACCGTACAATCCATCCAGAGACACCGCGACGACGGCGGACTTCCAGAGTTCCACTTCCTCATCTGCTAGCACACTCTGCCTCGCTTTCAGCAGCTGAAAAAAAAAAACAATGAATCAGCGCACTGCGTATGGACACAACACATCTATTAATGCACCTGAAAAATAGTCACCAAATAAAGTCTTACCCTCTTTCTTCTGGCCCGACTCCGAGCAGATTGCCTCAGCACGCAGTGTGTTGGCTGGCTGCGTATATCTGAAGCTCCTGCGTACCGTCTGAAAATACGTCTTACAGGCAGCTGGAAAACAATTAAATGAGAGTGGTATAAATAAAAAATCAAACGCAAGTCACAGTAACAAGGAAGGAGAAAACATTAAAACAAGTCACTTACACACAATGTCGTCTTTATCAACATCGTGCAAATCTGGACTCGCTGATATGGCTCCGAGCAAATAGGAGGTCACCGCCTCATTGTGAGGCGACAGTATTCTGTGAAAACAAAATGTAAAGCTATGATCGGTATCTATCCGTATCCATTGCCTTTTACCGCAGAATGAAAGCATATTCTTTAAATCTTACCCTTGCTCTGGTTCATAGCGCCTGCAATTAGTCTCCGAGTTGTGAAGACGGCGTACTGCTTCCTGTGAATCACAAAAAATACACTTTAATAAAGCTTGTTCTTGCAAGGCTACTGTTATCGGTAGCTTGGGCTAGGCTGCTATTAGCCGTAGCTTAGGCTAGGCTGCTTTTAGCCTAGCAGGCAGTAATCGAACATATATTTACCGCTAGCATCTCTTCTTTGAGTTCGTCTTGTTCGATGCAGAGTCGCCATCGCGTCCAAGAGGAGTTTTACCCCGAAATCCAGACGCTCCAGACCGCCTGCACAAAGCAAAGCATACATCCTCCACTGTGGCTGCACGCCCTCCGCTCTGAGTTTCTTGGAGATCGTAGAGCGCATGAGCGAGATGAACCAGGGTTTCCGCAGATCAATAAAAATAATTAAAAAATCATTCATTTTTTTTAAATCAAGGCCTTAATTGGCACTAAAATTATTTAAATATGTTTATCGAAGTATTTATAATTCTTTAATAAAAAATGCTTATAAAAACAATTTCGTCAGATATATTATATCGCTCCAGGCGGAGAAAAAGCTAGAGGATATATATATACGTATATGTGTGTGTGTGTGTGTGTGTGTTTACATACATACAGGAGTCATGGAACTCTGCTTACAGCTCCTTCATATTTCATGTACACTAATAACTTGTGTACATGGTTCTTGTTGATGGCATTAAAATCATTTCAAATAGCATTAAATTAGAGTCACTCATTCCTGTATGAACCCTGTGAGCGCTTAATTTAATATGACATATTAAAAAAATCCCACCATCATCCAGCATATGTTCAGTTTCTGCCCAAATATATATTTATATTTTTGTAGATTTTTGTAACGGGGATAAGGATAATTCAAAACTGCTTTTTTTGAATGAACTTGTTCTCTTCTCCCAAACATCTCTTTTCATTCCTGTAATAAGAAGTTTCTTTTGAACGAATTTGATTAAAGTTTAAGTCCCTCGGTATAAAATAAATATTTTGATGGAGATGAGAAATCTGCTTCCTCGTTGGTGAATAACCAATAGTTTGGATCCAATCATTTAAATAAACGGTGTTAGTTTTTTTTTATATATATATAAGAATTGTGCTATAATTTCTAGTCACCGATCTGTTGCTGCTATATTTTAATTTGACGAACCGGAATTTGTCGATGTTCTTTTTCCTGTTTGGTGCGATTGCAATTGCGGATCTTGACCTGGCCGGACCTTATGACCACAGTGTACCAATCTTCTGATGGCTACTTCCAACAGGATAATGCGCCATGTTATAAAGTGAATCATCTCAGACTCATTTCTTGAAACTTTTCCACTTAAGTTATTGTGAATTGAGCATATTGACAGACAACATTTTATTTTTTATCTTAAATGCAATTTTTTATTTTTATTTTTATAATTACTGCTCTAAATGTATTGCTCTGTCAGCTAAAGATCTGTCTTGGTCTCTATACTTTAATTAAATAAATCAATTCAAGCTAAAATGTAAGAGGCTATACTGAGCTTGATCTCTTTGTATCAGAGATTTTCTTACCTTTTAGAAAAATGTCACTTGGAGTAAAACCCCCCCTGCAACCCTGATTTGCATTTGTATAGCTCACAGCATGTTCATTTACATGTTAAAGCCTCCCCTAGAATTCCATGGGGGGGAGGCATGGGGGAACACTGCCTAACAAAGTCCATGTCAATTTCTGACAATTTACGGGAGTTTTCGGCGAAGCCTGCAAATTGTCGTAAACTGCCGCTAACCTGAAGTTCCACGACAATCTACAGTGCCGCATATTGACGAAAATCCCACTTTTCATGCAGTGAAAACCTTTGGATGTAACGGGACAGACTGTCGCAAAATTCAGAGAATATGAATACTTTGTAGGGTCCTTAGCTCTAAGAATGACCTCAAGAGCGTCAAAGATGGAATATCAGGTAAATTTGAACAAGTTTTTTTTATTTTCTTTCATGAACAGTAAGTAGTGCACATTGGCTCTGGAATCAGAGCAGCTGTCATTCTAAATACCATGGTGGTTCAGGTGGCCATGGCTGACTGCTACAAAACGTGCAATTTAACTCTCTAAAAGATCATTTGAAACAGATAAAACCAGATGGCATGAAAGAAAATGTGTTCAAAGATGAACTCAACCATTTGTTCATCTGCACTCACAGTCATCAGGGTGCTTGCAATAAAGCACATGTTCATGCAAATGGTCGCTGCTTGAGAAGTTTAGGTCAGATTGGTGCTCGTTTTTTCAATCATATATTCAGAGGCCCACTCAGCATGCTATAAAGTATTTACAGTAAAGTCTTTTGTAAAGCATGCTCCACACTCAAGTTCTTCAACTTAGTTGGACTGCCTGGGGCAAGAGCTGAAGCAGCAGGCCTCTGCAGATGCCACTCGCTCACAGACATCCACAAACCAAGAGTCCAAATAAAACAACAACAAAATCCCTCCTGCCTTTGAAAACAGAATGCACTCTTTGTTTTGCCCCTCACCTATTATTGTGCACTCTTTCTGAGCAGAACCCATAGTGCAAGTGAAATTACCCACACACAGATGTTTGAGTGTTTCCCCGAAGTGTTTAAGGCATGATGTATGCCATTATAAAAGCAGTGTTGGTAGCTGCGTTGTCAGCACTCTGCTGTGCTGCTGGCTGATTGGAGACTGGGGGCTGATTGAGGGCTGGCAGACTGAGGACATGACAAGATAAAGAATATTAAATTACACACTCCCAACAATGATTACATTTTGAATTAGGTGGCATATTAAGGGATATTGGTTCATTTTAATGATTTTCAACGGATGACTTCTCTTATTTGACACAGTAATTACAACATTTCTGAGTATTAATTGTTTTACAGGCTTTTTTATATTGATAGTTTGAATGAAAAATAACTAAAATTTCATAAATGACGTGAATGCTGTCAGAAGTAAGCAGATGAACATGTTGTTATGAAGTTGCACATCTCATAGTTTGTAAAGGTGGAAAAAAAACTAAAATAAATGCAAAACTTAGTAGTACCCTTGATTTTGGTGCTTTAAACAACCTCCTGTTTTCTCAACAACCTCCTCTCTTTTACTATTTCTCAAGATTTGAGCAATCTGAGAGCACTGATGTAGATCTCAGAAGAAGAAGCAGGACTGTGTGTTTACTTCTGTCCTAATCTAGGTTATTTAATTTAGATAATCTCTATGTTTTAAGGTGCATTGCTGGACTCTTTTTCAGTTTACTGCTAGAGCTCACAAGATTTTAATTTAAAATCTCAGTGCATTTCAGGGTTCCCGGGGAAATCGCTAAAGATTCACTCCCACAGTATCACAGATGTTCCAATACCTTTGGAAATAGGATGTTTTTCCATACATTCATCCATACTCCTGTGGCATGGGGAATGAAAGTCCCAGTAGAGTTAAATCTTGTCATATAGATACAGGTGTAACATAGGACAGAAGTGACTTTAGTTCTGGCAAACCTTATAAAGAATCTTTGGCGTCAAGGTATTATATTATGCTTGCCTGACATTTTTCCTTGGCTCTACTTTTCTCACACCTAATCCACAATAAGGACATCCTGAGCTATTTTCTAAAGTCCTCCTGCTATAGGCTTAGAGTGCTGGAGGACATAAGCACCAATTTACATAATTCTGCTTCATTCTCCCACTCTGCAGTATTTGCTAGGTCAACCCATTACTTTTCTTTCCAGTTTTTTCTCATAGTAGCTTCATCTGGTCTCTTCCTGTTTGACTGTAACTATTCTGGAGAGAAATATCAGCTGTGCTGCCATCAACACCTTTGTTTGTAGATGTTGGAGATTGGCTGGTTATTCAGTGTAGTCCTGTTTCTCTGACTGTGACTGCCTGGAAGGGATTTCTTCATCCTCTCACATGGGAGTTGGCTCGGCGCTAATCTGCCTGGCTGTGTGTTTCCTGGAAGGGGCCACCTTGAAATCCTTGAGCCACAGATGGCCGCTCACACTGAGCCTGGTTCTGCTGGAGGTTTCTCTCTGTTAAAAGTGAGTTTTCCTCTCCACTGTCACTACAAGCATGCTTGATATTAGGGATTACTGTCGAGTCAATTACAAACTTCAAGTGAATTTCATTGCCACAGGCTCATCCAGGAGGAGCATGTCTTGCAAGTCAATTGTTTTGGTCAGAGGTTTTCCATGACAGAAACTTTTAACTGATCTGACTGCATTGCCTCTGTAAAGTGCCTTGTGATGACTTGTGGTGATTTGCAGCTTTATAAATAAAATGAATTGAATTGAATCATCTTTCGGTATTTAAGCATGTACTGTATGTCATACTCCTAGACCTGGGTGCAGGCCGGGTTTTCCTTTTTATTCTCTCTGCAGGGCTGGACGGGCAGGTGCTCTTCATCAAGCTGATTCCCACCTTTCTTAAGGAGCTGGAACCAGGAGGAGGGTGTCAGTTTGTTAATGCTCCAACTGATCCTTTACCAACCTTGCTTCTTAGCTTTGCCTAAACCTAACCCTGTACTGTCTTGTTCCTTCTCCTAGAACCCAGGATCACAAGCCTGAAACCACTCCACAGAGACCTCTTCGCTCTGGACTCCTGTCAGAGGCGTTTCAGTCAGCCTCAAAGAACCAGTGAGGCTACGGGCCTCTGAACTATTGCAGCCCTCCTGCCTGAGCTCGCCTGCCTGTCCACCCTCTGACTCCACCATCAGATCTCACCCAACGGACCTGCACCATTCGCCAGGACCACTGGTCACCATCCTCCCAAGACAGACGCCAAGCCGCCCTCTCTGTGAGTCACGTACATCCCTCACTCTTCAACCAGCACCGAACTGTTGCTCACCTGTCACCTAACCTCTTCAAGCAGTATCCTGAAAACCCTGCCTGCCGGACTTCACTCTGTACAACCTCAAACCTTCAATAAAAACCTTTAACTGATTCTTGCCTCCGTGATTGCTCTTATTCAGAGTCTGTAAACCAAAACATGACAATGTAATGCTCAAGGTGTCTTTCTTTGTCCATACAAACTTTTTAAGAGCTAAAGGATTAGCATTTTATGCACATGAATAAGCTCTTCATGGCCCCAGATTAGTATTAAGCAGAAACTGATTAGTATTTCATGCGTACATTATATATATTTCATGGCCACAAATTAGTATTACAAGGCATGTTATATTTATTTTATCCCTGGTTTGTTCTGGGGAACCGTACTTCAGAGACGTGAAACATTTTGTGTGGTTATTTATTGCTAAACTATGATTTAAACACATGTTAGTGAAACAAATGTAGTCCATATTTATTTAAAATGTATCTGAAGATCCAGGATGTAAAACGGTTATCTGTCAAAGAAAGACATACAGTTTGGTCAACTGTTATGTTTATTTATTTTCAGGTTGTTGTATCTTTGTCTTATCTCAGAAACATGAGAGGAAATGTGTGACTCTAGCTTTTAATAATACCTCTCTGCATGCAGCGAGGTTTAATGAGTGGGTTTGACCAAGTCTGCTTTTAAATAACACTCTCTATTTGTTGGCTTTTTTATTATCAAATAAAAATGAAAGCAGCAAATTTAATTTATAATATTAATACTTTGTGTTACGTCGAACTTTTAAAACATTTCGAAAACTTTGACCAAATATTAAAGTTTGATTTTTTTTCCACAGCCTCATTCCCTATGATTTAATAAAAATAATCCTGCAGGCCAAAAATCAGAAATCTCTGTGAACTTATATTTGGTTTGAATCTTACTAGAATGTCCTAATTGGGGGTTCATTGAGGATATCCATTAAATATGGTCAAAGTTTTTTTTTCTGTAAATGTAAATAAAAATATAAATAAATCTTATACATCTCTGCGGAGTGCTGACCTGAAATGTTCTGATGTTTATTATCAGACTTTTGCTGCATTGCACAGATATTTCAAACCACACTAATATCTGTCATGCTTAAAATGTAAAGCCCACTTTAAAGTTTTCTGTTTGTTTTTTTCTTTAAAGCAGCATGATCAAAATGTCAGAAGATTCTCTGAAGATCTTTCATTCTTAATTTGACCTATAGCTCCTTTTTCCTCATACTTTCTAACCAGTTTTTGAACCTGATCACCACAACATGCATAAAAGAGTGTCATTAAAGAGGAAACAGTTAATCATCCTGTGTGTGAAATTCTTTCTTTAGGTATCCCTCAGTGGTGCTGATATGCTGTTTCATGTGAGGAAAAAGGTGCTCTCAATGTAACAAGCAGCAACAAACACATTTGACATTTTTTGTTACAACAGATATATTATGTTCTTTTTGCAACTTAAAGATGTTTTCTCATCATCCATATATGGTAGCTTCTTCCTGTCCTTTTGGAAAGAAATATATTTACTTATAAAAACAATGAACTGGGTGATTCTGATTTCTCTGTTTTAAATTTAGAATATTTTTATTTTTCCTTTAAGTTATGTTGATAAATGGACTTAAAACACATTCTAATGAGGCTGAAGAGGTTTGTATCAAATCATTTCATCCTATGTTTAGTTCTGGGGAATTTTATCAGTTTAAAAAAAAGATAGGACTTAATAGTCTATAGCAGGGGTCTTCAACGTTTTCGAGGCCAAGGACCCCCAAACTGATTGCGAGATAGAGCGGGGACCCCCTAATTATATATATTTTATGAAATTGTGTTATATCAAACTGGTCCTATAGTCAGTCTATTACATATGGAGTCATGTAATGAAAGTAATTTCTCCCTGGGATTATTAAAGTGTTTCTGATTCTGATTCCTGGTTGATGGGACAGGTGTTGTGAATGAAATGGTGCCCAGGTTTGAAAGAGGCCCTGTTTGTCGCTAAATGTGTGCATTGATGGCTGAAGGACGACATCTGCTTTCATTTATCTGTTTACTACAGTGCGTTGAATTCATGTTAAGGTGTATTTAAAGACATTTTAATTAGTGCAAAAAATTGCAGGAGGGAATATAAAAAAAAGTAATCAACCAAGACTTTCGCGACCCCCATGCAGTACCTCCGCGGACCCCCTAGGGGTTGCGGACCCCCTGTTGAAGACCTCTGGTCTATAGGTTTCCTCTCCTCAGCCTGAGAAAATCAGTCAACTCATAAAAAAATGTAATATGACTCCTGCTTTCCACTACATATACAACAGCTGTCCACATTATAGAAGTTTCAGTAACCTGAAGCCATCAATATGAGAATCTAGACGCTCGTGAGGCACTGGTCCAAAACACCGCTTGCTTTCTGAGCTGCTCTGTGCCCTGCCTACATCACCAGATATGCATGCAATCCCTACGAGTCGCTAAGCAAGGTTAGCAGCCAAAGAGGTAACAGTTTCACTTTAAGACTTTTTTTTTAGACCTGATTTTCTAGACAATGTCTCGCTCTAGCAAATAGGAGCTTCTCAAGGGTGCATGATGGCTGAAATGAAGCGTGGAGGGGGGGTACCAGGTCGTGCTGTGAGGCTGAGCCAAAGTTCATGGCACCATCGCCACAGAGAAATAATTTAGCATCACATTTAATTAAGTCAGCCCACAGAGCAGCTCATTACAATAGAAGCTTGATTTACTCAATGTACTTCAGACTCAGTTCAGTTCAGTGGCGGCATTTATCCCTGTTTCCACTCCAGCTCAGCCCCACCACCCTCAGCAGTGTCACTGCAGGCTTACAAACAATACAGCATACATGACAGCAGCAATATGGGAGCTGACAGCAGAAGAAGAGGGTCTCTGGTCTTTGAGATGCATTAGTCTAAATGACCTCTAAAGAGATAGTCTTGCTCATGCATAGATTTTTTTATGAAGGTTAAACCTGCCCTTCATAGAATTAAATCACTCTTAATGCACCAGCCTCTTCCTCTGAGATGTTTTTGAATAAGCTGGATGCAATACACAACAAGCGAGGGGCTTTTTGCAACATGAAAGGATGCGTGTTTCACTCAACATGTGAGCAAATGTGCAAAATAAGAGTATTGCAGTCATAAAAAAAATACAATAACAAACAACAAAAAAACAATCAGCATTTGTCTTTATCTTCAGTTTATCTTCAGCTTAAGAACTTAAGACCCAAAAGCTAAATCACACGATGACTAGTTTAGGATTACCTACTCATATAATGCCTTGCAAAATGTATTATCTTTCTATGCATAAGCTTTCTATGCATTTCTCCATTTTACATCCACAAAATTCAATTTATCATTTAGATTTTCTAAGTTACATAGGTTTCTAGATTTCTAAGTCCACACACATTGGTCTACATTTGCAAAATTTTATAGTTTAAATATAAAACTCCAACGAAGTTAACTTAAGATTTTTCTTTAAATGTTGGGTTTTAAATACAGAATGTGGTAAAGCAGCAACTGGATGGATGGATGGATGGATGGATGGATGGACGGACGGACGGACGGACGGACGGACGGACGGACGGACGGACGGACGGACGGATGGATGGATGGATATTTGAAATTAATGATTTTTTAGAAAAGCATTCAAATAAGACAAGGTTTCGGAGCAATTTTGCTGTTTTCTGAGACATCAACTTTTTTCAAATTAATTTTTCAATTTTCAAATTGAATCTTTCTATACATTTTTCTCCGTTTTTACAGACTTACAGAATGTCATCTGTGAAATGCAATCTGAAAAGAATCAGTCTGAAAAAAACATCTGTAAAAAGTTGTTAAGAAAAAAAGAAGACTTCAAAAGAATAACATTTTAAACTATTAAATCCCTGAAGAAAACGTAAAATTAAAAACTAAAAGGTGAAAAAATTAAATATGACAGACACAAAACATTTCCAAAGTTTTTTTTTCCAGATTGCATTTGTTTTCTCAAATTAATAAATGGATTTTTTTTTTTTTTTTTAGTTTCCCTTAACAAAATCTGTTTTTGCCTGCAACAATAATGCAACAAATTTCACCCCATAATGTTCCTGGTTAAAATGTTATAGAATATTGTTGCATTTATTGTCCTGCAGTAGAAGATTCTGGTGAAACACTGGCCAAAACAAACTGACAGTTTACAGGTCCATATAAGACAAGATGATATGAAGAAAAGAAAAACAATCTTTCTCACATCAATAATCTGAACTCTTTTCTCAAACAGCTCAAGCTTATTTATATCATGTCTGACTAAGCTTTATGTTCCACAACATCACCTTCAGTTCTTCACACTTAAAGGGTGTTTAATATTTAAATCTGGGTGTTTTCATATTTTTAAGTCTCCTCTGAGGATGCTTATAGTTCTGCATTTTTAATTTCTCTGAACAAACTTATTCACCATTCTTACATAAAAAAGACGTCATTCCTGATGCATGGAACAGCAGCTTAATGTACACGTCAACTTAAAGGTTTTTACACTCTTTTTGTCCAAAGGTTTTTGGACATTTAAGAAGGAATTTGACCGTGTCCTTTGTAGCGTCTTTTGGTGGGAACTCAGGGAATACAGGGTGGAGGGTACTTTACTAGGGGCCATCTGGTCTCTGTACAAGCAGAGCAGGGGTTTGGTCTGCATCGCCGGGAATTAAATCTGACTTGTTTACGGTGCCTGTGGACAGGATTTCTAGGCGCAGCCAAGGGCCTGAGGGGGTCGGGTTTGGGGACGTGCAGAATTTGTCGCTGTTTTTTGAAGATAATGTTTTTCTGTTGCCTTCCTCCTACCAGAACCTACGATATGCACAGCCCAGTGTGATGCGCCTGGGATGAGATTAAGCTCCTCAAAGTCCGAGGCCTTGGTTCTCCAGCGGGAAAAGGTGACTTGTCTCCTTCAGATTGGAGGAGTTCAGGTATCTTGGGTCCTGGTCAAGACTGAGGGGAGAATGCAGCAGATCGAGCAACGGATTGATGTGGCTCCCACTATAAGACCCTGCACCAGTCTGTCGTGATGAAGAGAGAGCTGAGTTAAAAGGGAAAGCTCTCGATTTACTGGTCGGTCTACGTTCCTACCCTCAGCTATGGTCATGAAATCTGGACCAAAAGAACGAGATCCCGGATAAAAGCGGCTTAATGTCTGATGTTCCCTTTACTTCTCCCTCAGGAGGTGTTCCAGGCACGTCCCAGGTGGACGAGGTTCTGGGGAAACCCGAAGATGGCCATAGGAGCTGAAGATGATGAGATTTCCAAATTTCTCTCTTTCCGATCGAGTTTTATGAATTGCATTTTTTCAAATTGCGTTTTCCAGATCACATTTGCTTAAATTTAGGGGGTGGGCTTACAGTGAGAAGCGAAGACATATTTTTATTGGTCTGTAACAGAGATAGAGAATGTGATATGTAAATAGCATATTACAGACCACTTCTTCACTTCAGCACCAATACAAACAGTCGCTCTAGACACACAAATTAAACAATACAATGTTGTTGTTAACGTTCTCACAGACCAAAATAAATAAGTCTTCACTCCTACAACTGTATGAAAAAGAGAAGTAAAAAATAATCATATGAAATACAATCTTTGAAAAATAGGATTTTAAAGAAAAAAAAATATTTTTTCTTACTTTAAAGAACAAAAAAATAGAAATATCAAATCTGGGTAAATGGCAAAATTACTCTTTTTTTTTCATTTTATTTTAAGTTTGATTTCCAGATTGCATTTTCTAAATGTTCTATTATCAAACTAGTTTTTTATTGTTTTTTTTTTCCATTTGCAAAACCTGTTATTTGCTTGCAACAATAACCAGACAAAAATTCACCCCATAAAATACAAGACTA
The DNA here is from genome assembly GCF_016077235.1 of Cyprinodon tularosa. NCBI lineage: Eukaryota > Metazoa > Chordata > Actinopteri > Cyprinodontiformes > Cyprinodontidae > Cyprinodon > Cyprinodon tularosa. The sequence goes on along the minus strand of NW_024038734.1, from coordinate 1,892,040 downwards.
CTATATTATTTAGAAACCTCAGGGTTTTTGCGCCTTTGCCTTATTCTAGTTATATCACCAGAAGAGTGAGGCCTTAAAACGACAAGCAAAATTAATGAAAAACAACAACAACAACAAATTACTGTCAAATTAATGTAAAGCAATGCATTTGTGAAAAGGGCAATTTTAACACAATTTCTCTTCATTTAAAATTATAATTTAACATTTGGATCTTATTTGATGAGATAGCAAGGATTGAATAATTCAAATCAAATCAGTCAAAGAACAAATAATATTTCATAAATCCCAAGGGAAACTAAATTGTACTCAATATCACATGATATTATATTAAAATCAGGTCAAATTTTTCTCTCTTTTTTTTTACTAAAACAAGTACCTACATTTGTCCAACTAAGATAGATGTTGCACTTCTAGAGTTACAGTCTTTACATTTTGCATTAGCGACCTACCTCAGGGCTGCATTAAACACTTACACTTTGATAAAAGTAATTTGGTCTGACACAGCAAAAAAGTTGCAAATGATGTCAACCTAAAAAGCTTTCCGTTTGGGAGAAAAGAAAATAGAAACTAAACAAGTAGAGAGATGTAAAAAGGGACATGTTTTAATGCAGATAAAGCCGGGAACTAGAGGGAATTAATAAGTCTGTTCCACTGCTGTGTCATGTCTGCTTATGTTACTTAACATGCAGCACCAGGAAAGCGCGTCATTATTAAACCTAAAAGGCTGATTAGTTACTTATATGTTGATATCACACCACATCATCCCTAATTCTAACTCAATCAAAACACCTCTATGCTAATAAATTGGGCTTTATGCATATTCCTGGGTGAAAGTCACAACTTCCACAGGTAACCATGGTGATAGAGGCAACTGCTCGACTGGTAAATCATCTCTTTCTGAGGGAGATCACAATGCTGCATTCCCTCCCAGTAATAACAACCCCGCTCCTTTCATCTGTGCTGTGTTGTGTTTCAGATCGTCTCAAACTGGAAAGCAGGCAGAAAGGGAAGCCACGCTGTGAGCCCTTTGTTTCACCATCTCACCAGTACGCTGCCCGCTCCCACTAAACCCAAGCAAACACTTTATGTGGTCTAACGAGCTCTTGCTGTAATTAGCCACGAATCACGCGTTAGAAAATCATCACTAACCTTACCTATAAAGAACAGCACTAACGATGAGCAGCTCTTCGATTATTGCTGTCCATACGAAGAGTGGAGCAGCAGAATGCATTAAGTCATGGATTTCTATTGGCATTCTGCTTTGATGAAGACAGAACTAACACACAAACATCCACACAAAGATAAAACTCCCTAACCTTTAGCTGTGAACTATGCAAACCATGATATCTCTGCTAAAATTACTGCGTCATTCAATGCTAAGATTGTTTTGTTTTTGCAAAAACAACTCCGGGCTTTATTTCCGTGATCTTCTCAACTTTTCATGGTCCAGAAAGGCTTTACTAAAAGAAAACTTTGTCTTCAAAATAATAATATTCTGCTAATGAGCTTCAGAGGAGAACAAAAGCAACATCTCTAAGCTTGTCAGCCGTCTCACTCAGCAGGATACAAAAATATATTAGGAGATCGTGCTGGGGGAAAGTATTTGCCTTCTCACAGATGTCTCTGGGTTTTGCCTTAATCACACTTAAATGTTGACAAGAAACAAATGTTGTCAAACCAATTTTAATATTAGATAAAGATAAGCAGAGTGATGTTTTAAAATGAAAAAAACTCTTCTACACACAAATTACACCCCAGCGTACCCTTACATAAAATACAGACCTGCTGTATCGTATAAAGTTGTTGAAACTGTGATTGAGGAAATATTCTTCTGGTTGAATTTCATTAACATATCAACCATAAAAACTGCAAGATGCATGTATTAAGAAATAATGTCTAAATTTGTCATAATGAACAACTGAAGGGGCAGGGGCGGATCTACAGGGGGCAGTTTCCCCCCCTTTCCCCCAGCTGCCAACTTACTTTCATCTCATTATACTTTGAATCATTTGTTTGTCAAAAAGATCCTTACAAGTGTTAAATCTAATATTAATTTACCAAAATATAATATATAATAAAATATATACTTTTATATGAAATATTATATATATATATATATATATATATATATATATATATATATATATATATATATATATATATATATATATATATATATATATATATATATATATATATATATATAATATCAAATAATATGAAACTGCTTGTAAGACCTTTGAGAATATGATCATTTCTGGCTTCATATTGCTATAGACTTCTTTCATAAAAAGTTGGTTAATTTTTCCATATCTGCTACTTTAGATATTGCAGATGATAAAGAAAAGGATATTTAAAAGGTGAGACATTTCTGCTTTCAATAAGGATGAGAAAATACTGTGACATTAGAGGAAGGAAATTCAAGCATTTTCGAGCTTTGCCTATATGAAGCCATAACAGGAAAACAGAAGGCAGTGATGGTGAAGAAGGATTTAATAATACATGGGGAAGATGGCCCCAAGTGTCAAATCTTGGCACTGACTGGCTTGATTGTTCATTCTATTCAGCTGCTTAGCTCTGCCCAGTTTCTCATTATCGCTCATCTGTGTCACCTGGTCCAGTGTCTATATTACCTGCCTGCATCCAGTAATCAGTGCCAGATTATTCGAGCCTTTGGTGAGAGTCTTCTGTTGAGTTATAGTGTTTTCTGATACCAGTTCTGCCTTTAGACATCTGAGCCTGCCTTTTACCAGTACTGATCTGTTTGCCTGACCTGTCTTCGGACTCCTGCTGGATTCTGCTTGTATCCCAAACCTGGAACTGCTTCCTGACCTGGATTTCCCTTCGGTACCTCTAGTTTCCCTTCGGTACCTTTGGATTATCCTGTCTTCCATCGTCTGGATGGTATTTACAGGGTAAACATCTCCCCATTCCCAATGAAAACAGTGCTGCAAAGTACTGTTTTCCCCTCCGGAGGCAGAAAAGAATTGCTTTGAGGCCAACCAATAGTCTTTCACCATGGCCTCTCCGAACTCCTCAAGGCCTTAGTTTTCTGAAACCCCCTAGGCAATGGCATGCTTGGCCGCATGTTACCTGCTTGCTGACTCAGGAGCCCCACAAGTCAACCATTCGAATAGGACTCTTTCTTCAGCTTGACAGCATCCCTTACTGCGGATTTCCACCACAGAGTTTGGGGATTGCTGCCATAACTGGCACCGCAGACCTTATAGCCACATCTACGGCACCATTGACAAAAGAGGCAGACAAAATGGCCCACTCAGACTCTTTCTCCTGCCTCACCAGGAATCTGGGAGAAGCCCTCACAGAGGTGGAACTTGAACACATCCCTGACAGAGGGCTCTACCAGACGTTCCCAGCAGACCCTCATTATTCCTGCTGAGTCTGTCTGGCGTCCTCCTCCCCAGTGCATCCAGCTCAACACCAGGTGGTGGTCAGTGGACAGCTCCACACCTCTCCTCATATGAATGTCAAAGACATACAGCCAGGGGTCAGAAGACATGACTACAAAATTGTTCATTAACTTCTGGGCTAAGGGTTTCTTGGAGCCAGGTGCCCCAGTGGACGTTCTTATCTTTGAAAACGGTTTTAATTAAAGACAGTCCGTGACTTGCACAGAAGTCCAATAATGAAATAACACACGGTTTCAGAACTGGGAACTGCTCCTTCCAATTATACCCCTCCAGATGTCACTGTCGTCTCCCACATGGGAGTTGAAGTCCACCAGCAGAATGATGGAATCCTCCCAGGGATGCTCAGAAGGACATACTGCCATTTGGCCCATAGACCGAAACCACAGTCAGACCTCCCCCAATGAGGATGTGACCCTCTCATCCACCAGGCTAAACTGCAACACAAGCTTTGGCAAGACGAGCAGTCCCACCCCCTGCCGTCTGTCTCTAACCGCGGGTCACTCCAGAGTTGAAGGGAATCCAGTCTCTCTCAAGGAGCCGAGTTCCAGAGCCCACGCTATATTTAGAGGAGAACCCGACCAGCCGCGCCATACTGGGCGACTTCACATGCCTCGATTTTTGGTCATCATGGGGGCTTTGTGAACCATTCTTTATCTGACCTGTCACCCAGAGCTCGTTTGCCTTGGGAGACCCTACCAGGGGCATTTGAGCCCCTGACTACGTAGCCTCTGGATCATCCAGGCACTGAAAACCCCCTCCACCTATTTTTGCTTACTAAATGAAATCCTCATTTATTGTGATATGAACATTTGTTTAATGATCTGAAACATGTACAGTAATTGTGAGGAAAATGCAGAAACAAATCTCCAAGGGGAAAATACTTTTTTGCAGCTCTGTTAACAGTCGGTCACAGAGATGTTTTCCCTCAATATAAATCCAATTAACATGCACTGGAGCTGTTTTGTAGAAGAACCTGGAATTCTTCTGACCACTCAGATCTGTGTTCTGTATGTGATTTCAAATAGCTGAGCTGCTTCATTCCCTGTTAGCCCACAAGAAGTCATGTAAGACACATTCCCTCAGCCTCCAAATGCAGAGAATCTGTCTGGCTATTTGATTAATGTTGCAGCGCGAAGCGACATCTAATTGCAGACGCAGGATAAACACTTACTCAGAGAAAGGAAACGGTGCAAATCAGACCACTCCCCAGAGTATTGAGGAAGGAAATTGGTTTAAGGATGAGACACAGGCTTGCCTACCAATGTGGAGAGCCCGTCAACCCTCTTTTTCTCTCTCTCTATCTAACCATCTTCACCCCTGCTGCTACACCTTTGATTCAACTTTTCACTGGAAATTGGGGAAGTGACACAGCTCCCTTTTTTCCTGCTCTTTAGCAGTGCTCAACCAGTGAGCACAAAGTCCAATCCTTGGATCAGATGACTTGAGGAGATATAAATCACACTTGAATTGAAGCCCTGAGTTGTCAGCCATTAAAATACTGTGCAGACTCAAGCGGGGAGCTGGAATACACATGAAATGATTGGTAGTCGTCCCTGCTGTGTGTTACAGCTGGATTACCTTATGCAAAGGTGTTCAACTGTGTGTTTAATTTCAGGCTCTGTTCAAATAGCCAGTATCCACACAAGACAAAACAGCAGAGCTGAGCAAGGTGATGATACACCATCTTGATAAGCTCATATTCTAAATCTGCCAATTTGCAAATAAAAATCTTTGCAATAATAATAAATAAGGCTGAGCCTCTCTTATATATGAATCGGGTTGCTTCTTAAAAGCTTAAAATCTCTAGTTGAGGATGCATCTCCCAAATCCAAAGTTTTTTTTGTTTGTTTCTTTTTTGTTTTTCATATGAATTTTTATTGGATTAGCAGGGTACAATACATTCATGAACATGAGAATACATTTCACTTATCCCCCACCTCCCTACATTCCCAGGAATACAGTGAGAGATGTTAACAATAAGCAAACGTGATTCTCTCCCTCATAACGAGAAAACAGGAGGGGAGAACAGTTACCAACAAGGAAATTACAAAAGAAAAAAAAGGGAAATGTTAATAAAAGGGAACATTAATAGACAAACAGAATTTAGAGGAGGGATCTAAAATGCTTAGAAAACCAAATCAAAAATATAAGTATATCGTTTATTGCATGTTGTTCTTAAGGTTCGACCAACAAATCCCTAACCCAACCACTGGCCTCTCTTAAAATCCCGGCTGGTGTTCCAACAGTTCAAACCACTGGAAAATTAGGAGTGATTCTATTAGAGAGGGGTCATGTCTGTATATCTTAATTAAAGCCATACTTTTTAATCATCTAAGGAGGAAGTTCAGTCAACCAAGGAAAGAATGGGATTCCAAGTTTTATCAAATTTGTCGATACATCCCTTAATGCTGTACTTCATTTTTTCTAAGTGTAGGAGTGACATTAGATCCTTCAGCCAAGAGTCAGGGGAGGGAGGATTCTTATCCTTCAACTGAAGTAATATGCGTCTCCGGGCTACCAGAGATGCGAAAGCAATAGCGTTACTTTCCCTATTCGTGAAGTGTGTGAAATCCTCAAGCACACCAAAGATGGAGGTCAGAGGACTCTGAAGCTCTGGTTTGTTCCAAATCTAAAGTCTTACATCTTAAAATATCATATTTGCTCATTGACAGGAGAGGGTGGTATGAAAATTGGTGTATTTTATTATTAGTTTATTGCTAAGTTAATAAGTTCAAACACTGAGTTTGATTTCTGTTTCCATCACTTGCATAGTAAATCAAATCTGAAATAACAACCAGCAAACATTTTCATTGGTCAATATGGGCATCAACACTGACATTTGTATTGGGCTTGAAGTGAAGAGAATGTAATCTGTGAAACACAAATAGAAAAGAATATAGTCTGTAAACTGAAACTAAAAAGCAGAAATGAATTGAAAAGTATTAAATAAGCACTGACAATATAAAATCTTTAAAGACATTTTTGAAAAAGATTTTATTTGAAAATAAATGGGAAAAAACAAAATCAGGAAAAAAAAATTAAGTTACCCCTAAAAAACTTGTTTTAACACTTTTCTAAGTTTGATTTCTGGATTTCTTTTGTTTTTCAAATTTCAATTTACAAAGAATGTCCTTTGCTTGCAATAATAGTGGAACAAAAGTCACTCCATATATGAGATTCGCAATGCCTGGAAAATAATTTTAGAACTCACACACTTTAAACTTCGCCGTAACGTTTTATATGGCATCTCCTCTGTGTTTGTTGGTCTTAATGATGACGTTTGATCAATATTGTTCCCCAACACATGTCTCAGGCCTTCACAGAACACGCACTGTAATCCACTGGCCATGACTGAAGACAAGACCCTGCCACGAGCAAGGACCTTAAAACCACAAATCACTCCACCTTAAAGACAATTAAAGATAAAGAAAAAGAACTTTTTGCATCTAATTACATCATAGAAATCAGGCCAGCCAACACACACTGTTCACCACAGTCATTTATTCCAAACACAATGACAGCAGCCTTCACTGCTAGACTTACAGTGTTTTCTCTCTCCTAAGCATATCATTGTGAAAGGAGTTTTTAACATAATTACAGTCGCCTGTCCCACTGCTGATTCTATAACTTTTTTTCACTTTTTCTCATTGCTTGGGAGCTGATTATAAAAGGGAAATAAAAAAAAACTGTACTCTTTCTAATGCTGCCAACATTTCTCTGGAATGCATGACATCGAGCTCCGCTGTGTGCTATAGGAAAATAAAAACCCTGAGCTGTACTTACAATATGAGAGAATTCATTTCAGGATGTTCATTTTATTGATCTGATTCGGGGAGCAATTTTATCCAAAGGTTAGGGTATGAAAGAGGGTTTAGTAGGATCACCAGCCACTGCGGCTGATCTTTATAATGAGAAAGCTGAGATATTTCCTCTGTACATATGAAGCTCACCTTTATTGTGAATGTCAACCTGGAGTTGCTGTTGTTTTTCTTTTTTTTTCTTTTTCATATTAAAGTAATTTTAAAAATATGCTTTAAGACACGATTGGAAATTTTTAAAGGGGTTTTCCCCCTATAAAGAACATTAATTTGACCCAATGCATGTCAAGGCTCAGAATAGAGGACTCAGTCTTCAAAGCAGATAGACAGTTTTATATTTCAATTCACTGCAAAAACGATCTAGAAATAAGTAAACATTTCCTAAATTAAGTGTATTTATCCTTATTCTAAGTAGGTAAATAAGATAGTTTGCCAATGGAATGAGTATTTTTACTCTTTAAATAAGATAATTAGAGAATATGCACTTAATATAAGATCATGCAATTGTGTTTTCTTATTTTAAGTGTAAATTTTCTTGTTCCATTGGCAAAATGTTTCTTTTACCTCCTCAATTCAAGAACAAATGCACTTATTTTAAGAAAAAATTACTTATCTAGATTTTTTTCCAGTGAGACATTTATATAAAGTAACAGATCTGCAGTAAACAGCGAGGGCGTCAAAGACAGGAACCTCTGCAGGAAGTGACCACAGCTTAGTGACCACATCAGTCTGGCAGCAGATGATTATGAACACGTCAGTCACCAACCTGGTCTTGTAATTCAGTCCGTCCCCAGAGGACGAGGCTGGTTCCAGCCAGGCGGCTGCCGACAGGACGCCGCGAGCGCTGCCCAGAGAGTCCCAGGCGTTGAAGCTCCAGAGGCCTGAGAACAGGCAGAGGATCAGATCTGAGCAGAAGAGTGACAAGGAGCTGCTCAGGAGTCCGGGCCAGAACATCAGAGATACGAATAGGTACAGAAGGGAAATCCAGGGCGGTGTCAGGAAGCAGTTCAAGGTTCAGTAAACAGGCAGAATCCAGCAAGGGTGGACAGGTCAGGCAAACAGATCAGAACAGGAACAGGCTGGCTTAGAGGTTCAAAGGCAGAGCGGGTCAGGCAATCAGAACACACTAAGATTCGCTAGAAGACTCTCACCAAAGGCTTAAATAATTTGACACTGATGTCTGAAAGAAGCCAGGTTAAATAGAAGCTGGAACAGGCGAAACACATGAGCAGTAATGAAAGAACTGGGCTGAGCTAAGCAGGTGAATGGAATGATCAGCATGTCGCAACTGTGAGTTTTATTGTGAACTCTGAAGGCACTGCGTCCAGATTCTGAAACAGATTCTCCACTGGCTGGAAATTCCTGCCAATCTTGCTTTTCCAAATGTGAACTATGAGTGACCTGTATCATCTGCCTCAGAACAACAGCCATGATTGGCTGAATAGTCTGCTGCGTCCACCCCATGAGTGAGGAAAAGAGAAATATTAAAAGAAGAATTAGAGTTGATCTGGAAGAGGACGAGATGTAAATGATTGAACAAACCGGGAGAAGGAGGAGAAGGTGGAAAGGTTAAGAAGACGGCAGGGCAGAGCCAGCGTAAACAGAACCACCCACAGAGCTATCGAAAAGAGTGGGAGAGTCAATTCCTATGGTTGAGAACTGTTGATCGTTGGGAGAGCAAAGCTTATTGCTGGTGCTGCAGCACAAAGCTGTTACAAACAAAGCAACAAAAAAAACACTTCAAAAAAAAAAAAAACAGAGAAAGAAAAAAATCTACTCCAACAGAAAAATCCATAACATAATATGCCAGCCAATTCTACACACTTGGTATGACTGATTTATTTATATTTAATTCTTCCAGCTTGTCAAAAGCAAAATACCTCTTTATATATGTGTACATACATATATGTATGTACACATATATAAAGAGGAGTGTCTCAGTTGATAAGAAGTGATAAAAAGGGGGACAGATTACAATGAAGATTTTGCCTGTGTTACTGGCATGGTGAGGTATTAAAATTAGAGTGGTCATAAAATGAAAGTCAGTTTATCATATAATAATATTTTAAAAAGCTGATATTTTATAATATTCATAATACACTAATATCTACCTTACAACACTAGTAAAACATTCAAAAATGTTAAGTAAAACATTGGTGGGTGGTGGGTCGACCTCAGAGCTGTTGGTTTTCCACGTGGGACTTATTTAGTAGTCGCATCAATGGCCACCATATGGCTTTCTGGCAGCTCTGCCAGTAGATGGCGCCATGTCTGTTTATGTCACCTTATGGCCCCCATTGCTGGAGTTCTATTTAGGCTAAAACTGGACAATCAGAACACTATCAGGATGGATGCTTGGAGTATATCGATTTACTTGATCATAAGCAGTATTATATTGTATTGGTAGATGGCTCTTCTGATAATGAAAACACAGTGGACCAACAGCAGCAGATGACATGAAACTTTAAATTATATGGAGGTAGATCGGCCTCAATTTTCACAAATACACATATGTGATTCATACATGAACAGGACAAGATCCACACATGCACAGCATGATTCACACAAGCACAAAAAATACAAAATCACACTACAAGATCCACACACACACAGCACGCAAGCATACAAGATCCACACATGCACAGCACGCAGGCATACAAGATCCATACACACACAGCACGATTCACAAAAGCACAAAGAATCCACAAACACATTACAAGATCCACACAAGCACAAAAAAATTCCCACACACACAAAATACAAGCTCTACATTCACACAGCACGATTCAAAGAAGCACAACAAAATCCATGAATACACTACAAGATCCACACACACGCACACAGCACGCAAGCATACAAGATCCACAAATACACAGAAAAAGATTCAACCAACGTATACAAGGTATTCAGAGGATGTGAAATCTGGGGGTAACAGATCCCAAGTGGACTACTTTCTTGTGAATGGCTTATATACAAGGGAACTTTGTGATTGGTAGCAAACCATTCCCTGCTTAAAAAAATGCATTTGTGTATCGAGGCACATCAAGGGAGTCTCAAAAATCCACATATAAATGCAGTGACGTTTATAAACCTCTGGTACATTGTAAATTAATTTATGATTGTTTATGGATTAGAAATACTTTTGTGAATCTTGTTCTGCACATGTATAAATCATATATGTGTTTCTGTAAAAATTGAGACCGATCTAGCTCCATAAAACTACTGACTGTGAAAAGGTTCTTCAAGTGACCATGTTTGCCTCTCCACTTTTCCTCCAGATACAGGGACATTGATTTCACAAATGAATTGTAAAACTTGCTTTTACCTGAACAGAGAGATTAGAATCAATAAGCCACAGTCCATTTCTTCCTTCTCCTGAGTCACATTATGACACTTAAAGGCTCATTTACACTCAGAAACCAGGTCGTCTGCGTGTGTGTCACAGTGAATGTGCCCCGCCCCTTCCGCAGACACTCTGCTGCATCTCTCCAAAATTGTAGGTGACCGCAGACAGGAGGCATGTGATTGGTCAAATCTACATCCGCTCTACACTATGCGTATTTCCTGTTTGGTACCTTAACGGATTGTTTTGTTTGTATGACCGTCATTGTGGAAAACGACTTGTGAAGATGGAGCAGCTAGAAGAGCGAAGTGCGCAAGAACGCTGGGACCCACCTGGATCCCTGCTCTTTTTCGCCCTCATTTCCCTCCGTTGTCGCACACAAACTTGCCCCCACTTCACCGCCACGGCCGTATCTAGACCCACAGCTAGTTGTGTTGTGGCGTGGAATAACAGCGCAGACCACGCTTCAAATTTGGACATAAATCAAAAGTATCCGTGACACCCTCACTGCGCCACACTGCTGCAGGGAGTATAACCCCCACTCAGCTCAGCCAATGTCCTACATACATATATGTTGGTTCTGGATGTTCTGACTCCAGCTTCAGTGCTTTCCTTATTCATTTACCCTAAGCTCTGAGCCTTCAACGTTGCTACATAATCCTCTCAAGGTTTAGGTTATCAGATATTATCACTGCTGCTGGTGCACCTTTTCTTAGCTACCACAGCTTTCACTTCCACTCAACTGTCCCTTCTTATGCTGGCATACACCATTGTGTGAACGGCCAACTTCTGTGGCTATTACCTGCTGAGACACCCCACCCCAACCTGTCAAAGTGAGCCATCCTACCCATGACTTCTTTTTTATTGGTCTTCTGTAGCATTAGTACTTTTTATAGTCTGAATCATTCATTTTCATGCCATGTTGGCCAAAATCATCACATTTGGATATTGGTATGCATATTCATTATGTGTATAAAATTTGTAAGTAAATAAACTTTCCAAAGAATCCTAATGAACTTAGTAAATTGGTTCCTTTGAATACTTTTAAGCTGAGAATGAGATGTTTAGAGTTGGACTCCCTCACATGTCAATGTTTTAATTGAAATTTTATTGTAAGTGCATATTTGGCTTTTATGTGTGTGTGTCTTTGTACGTATGTAATGATGTGATGTAATTTTGAAGCCTATCTTGGCCAGATCTCCCTTGCAAAAGAGATTTTTAATCTCAATGGTTATTACCTGGTTAAATAAAGGATAAATAAAAAATAATGAAGTGAGATGCACCTTTAAATTGACTCTTCCTGTGTCTCTGCCTGGCCTTCAGGTTTTTGCAAAGTTTTTGCCCTCTCAGCCAGTGGGCTTCTGTGCTAGAGGACATCTGGAACAAATTCCTGTTCAAACAGCAACCTGCAGATAAAATTGTTATTAATGTGTCTATTTTTCTATATTGTCGTCCTATAAAGGTTAAACTAATAGATACAGGAAAATGTTTGGAAGACCTTGGAACTAGATTAAACACATACCATACCTCTAACTTCTGACTTTGCTCTGTAATTACCCTCTAGTTAGTCAAATGGAAAGCTTCTCATGTCTAATGGCTGCACTACAAAATATTCATGTGGTGAATTACAGAGCCTCTCTGTGTGTTCAGGGATTTATCAGAAGTCCCAAATAAATGACAGCTTTTTTCTGTGTCCTGGTGCACCCTCGGATCCTGTCAGAAACTGCTGACATTTAAGTAAGGACTACTTTATTTAACTTCTGTGTGGTGTGGCTGCACCGGTCTTTTTAGATAGTTTGTACCTGCTATTTATACACTCCACTCAACAGAGCTCAATCGGAAAACCTCCAATGACAGACAGATGCTTTAGAAACTTGCTCTCTCCTGCTTAGTTCAAGAAATAAACCCTCACAAGATTCTGAACTCTTCTAAATCTGGAAGGCGTCGCTTTCCTCGCCGATCCTCTAGATTTCAAAACAATGTGCATCCTTGGGACCTGGGAGAAGTCACCCTATTGATTAAACTGTCATACTTAACCACTGTGATTGATAAAACTTCATTCAAACATGTCGTACAATGACAGCAGCATGAGTGATACAGCACAACAAAAATAGAGCAGAGGGGGAGGAGTGTTGTTGGGGGAGACCAGCAGCTGGGCCTGCGACACAACGAGCCGCTCGGCATTGTCAGCTCTGTGTCATATTTGTGTTCAGAAAGCTCACACAAAGAACGCAGCGTTGTTTCCTTTTCTTCAGCCTCTCGGCTGATTCAGGTCCCCTGTTTCAGAGCATCAGAGGGGAAACCATCCTGTTATTATCTGAGTCTCCTGTGGGAAAACCGTATTTACAGAGAAGCAAGGTCCTCGGGGCGGCTGTGGTGGGTCATGTTGTCTGCATAAAGTAGGATGAACCAGCAAATAAGGCTTCGATTTAAAGAGCTGCAATATCTCATGCAACCGTTTCACATCAAATAAAGAACTCTAGCATTATTAAGGCATGATGGTAAATATTCCCCTGACACAACGTCCGGATAATGTTATTCACTCTTAACAAAAGGATTCCACTAGAAAGCCTTCTGAGGTTTTATAAATATATTCCAAGTCATGCGTAAGTCTTAATAGCTACATTTGTCACCTTGACAGTGTTGCAGAATTGAAAACAGAGCTTTGTCATGTGTGGAGAGATCTGTAAAGGGTTGCACTTGAATCTAAGCCATCATTGTTTCCTATGTATACAAGGGATTTTCTGCCATAAGCCCACAGAGAGAGTCAGTAAAGGGGAAAGGGAACAAGTATTGTTGGAAAAAAAGGAAAATGCAAATCAACTAATGTAATTGAATTATATTTACACACTGGAAACTGTCTGTATGTCGGATCTGCATCAGTTTTTGGCAGTTTAAAAGCCCTGTCAGTGTAGCATAAGAACACCTGCCTGGAAATGAGTTGCTTGGCTTGTTGCTGTCAAAACAGCCCTGATGGGTTTGCCCTGTTTGTCCAGTAAACCCTATGGAAGCTAAATTGGACTGAGCTCTGGAGCTTTTGGAGGTCAAATTAACACATCAAACTGTTTCCCAGCTAAGCGACGCGTATGCACCCGACCCACCACTACACTCACCGGCCACTTAATTAGGTACACCTGTCCAACTGCTCGTTAACACTTAATTTCTAAGCAGCCAATCACATGGCGGCAACTCAGTGCATTTAGGCATGTAGACATGGTCAAGACAATCTCCTGCAGTTGAAACCGAGCATCAGTATGGGGAAGAAAGGTGATTTGAGTGACTTTGAACGTGGCATGATTGTTGGTGCCAGAAGGGCTGGTCTGAGTATTTCAGAAACTGCTGATCTACTGGGATTTTCACGCACAACCATCTCTAGGGTTTACAGAGAATGGTCCGAAAAAGAAAAAACATCCAGTGAGCGGCAGTTCTGTGGGCGGAAATGCCTTGTTGATGCCAGAGGTCAGAGGAGAATGGCCAGACTGGTTGGAGCTGATAGAAGGGCAACAGTGACTCAAATAACCACCCGTTACAAATAAGGTGGGCAGAAGAGCATCTCTGAACGCACAGTACGTCGAACTTTGAGGCAGGGATGTGGTGGAACGGGAGATTCGCATCATGGATGTGCAGCCGACAAATCTGCAGCAACTGTGTGATGCCATCATGTCAATATGGACCAAACTCCCTGAGGAATGCTTCCAGCACCTTGTTGAATCTATGCCACGAAGAATTGAGGCAGTTCTGAAGGCAAAAGGGGGTCCAACCCGTTACTAGCATGGGGTACCTAATAAAGTGGCCGGTGAATGTATACTTTGCTTTAAGGTCCACTACTGATGACTAAGAGCCAATTGGTTTATCTGTCAACCTGGTTGGTCTGCAGTTACATTACAAATGGGAGTGAGCATTCTTATGTCCTTCAGCCAGTGACAATTAAATAGATTAACAATTAATTAATAAAACTTTATTGAAGATATATTTATTTGGATGCAATCACAATACAGTAAAAATACTGTAAACTGTTTAGTTTTAATACCATCCATCCATCCATCCTCTTACACGCTTGTCCCAATTGGGGTCGCGAGGGGTGCTGGTGCCTATCTCCAGCAGTCAATGGGCAAGAGGCGGGGTACACCCTGGACAGGTTGCCAGTCCATCGCAGGGCAACACAGAGACACACAGGACAAACAACCATTCACACACACACTCACACCTAAGGACAAATTAGAGAAGCCAATCAACCTAACAGTCATGTTTTTGGACTGTGGGAGGAAGCCGGAGAGAACCCACGCATGCCCAGGGAGAACATGCAAACTCCATGCAGAAAGACCCTGGGCCAGGATTTGAACCCAGAACCTTCTTGCTGCAAGGCAGCAGTGCTACCCACTGCGCCACTGAGCAGTGGGTAGAATTTTAATACATTTAAATAAAATTGTTGCACAGGTGTTAATGTGTTCACCTGAAAAACAATCTGGAAATACGTAAAAATTTCTTAAATTAAATGTATTTACCCTTAATTTGAGTAGGTAAATGAGATAGTTTGCCAATGGAATTAGTATTTTTACTCTTAAAAAAGGATTATTAGATAAAATGCACTTGAAATAAGACAATGCAATTGTGTTTTCTTATTTTAAGTGTAATTTGTCTTGTTCCATTGGCAAAATGTCTGTTTTACCTCCTCAATCCAAGAACAAATGCACTTATTATAAGGAAAAATTACTTATCTAGATTTTTTTCCAGTGTTGTTTATGCTGCAATAAATTCTGGGTAAATGACGTATACTAGGTCCTCCGACTCTAGCTAATCCAATCTAAAATAGCAGTGAGTAACATTAAACCTTTTCAGTTCGAACCAGAGCAAAAGGAATTTATGACAATGTAGAAATCACAACAGCTGATGAAGATAAAGAGAACCAAACAGAGGAAGAGGAGAGAGTTGGTTGAAGAAACTAGTTTTTGTGCAGCTCCTGTTAGGAGACGCTAACCGTGAGGGAAGGTTATGCTACAAAGAGTTCCAGTTTAGAAGTGAAGGATCAGGATCCAAACATGTTCTTAGATTTTTTAGAATGATGAGTTGCAACAACTGAAAGATGCTTCGCTGCCCCTTTAAATTTTAAATCTTCCAATTTGTTTTTGATTTTACAATAGCCTTTGCTTACACTGCAAAAAAATGTATCTAAATAAGTCACTTTTTCTTAAAAGAAGTGCATTTTTTCTTGAATTGAAGAGGTAAGTGAGACACTTTGCCAATGGAACAAGACAATTTACATTTAGTATTAAAAAAAAACAATTGCTTTGTGTTATTACAAGTGCATATTATCTAATTATCTTATTTTAAGAGTAAACATACTCATTCCATTGGCAAATCATCTTATTTACCTGCTCAAATTAATGCTAAATATACTTGATTTAAGAATTTTTTTTACTTATTTCTAGATAGTTTTTGCAGTGTATGGTGTACGCTTTAGCTAACATAGTAAATAGTTGACCACAAGTGTTTGTTTCAACAGATATCTTATGTATAATAATAATAATTGAAGTTCTCACAGTGGAGAAATTTTCCTCTGCATTGGACCCATCCCCTTGGGGAGCAGTGGGCTGCCATTGTGCGGATCCCAGGGAGCAATTGGGGGTTAAGGGTCTTGCTCAGAGACCCAGAGTGGCAGTCTGTGGGAGTGGGGCTCGAGCTCAGAACCTTCCAAGTTGAATTGAGGCACTGTGGCATTGTCTAGTTTTACACATAATGCAATAGGATTAAAGAAAAATGGATAATGTTAGCCTTCCTGTTCTTATTCTGAAGGTCCACTCCAGGAAGACCCAACCACATCATTAACCCAGCATGCATCGCACTAGTAAATAATGTTGACCAACGTGAGTAAAAAAAAATACAACAAAGGATAAATAATTTATTTGGAGAAATTACAACCTATTTAAGCCAGCATGTTCGACTAGTCATGGATCCCTTTAAAGCCTAAAATTTTTTACTATTATATAATTTATTTTCTACTATGCATATTCTAAATGAGGTAGACTTTGTTTATCTAAATATCGCTCAACCATAGAGATTCATTTAGATATTCAGTCATAACTGACTGCAAGATGTTGGCCAAGTTCATCCGTTATTAACCTTCGTATGATTCTGTTTCTAATACCAATCTATCTCCCTTGTTCGCTTTTGTTTGAGCTGAAAGTGGCAGTTCAGGAACATCAGCAACAGATTTGGAGACGCTGATCCAGTCTTCTATCAATCACAATGTGAAAATTGTCAAAGTTGTTAACATAAATCTGACTGTTGCTAATTTTTCTGACTTTTAACAGATCAGGTCTCTGGATAGAAGGTTCACCTGCTTGGTAATATATGTCACCTTACGCAGGTGTCATAAGGAACATAAAAAGTATAATTTAATTCACCTTTTTAATGCTTTTGTCTGATTGGTGTATGGCTCAGAGTTTAGAAAAACCTTTCTCACTATTGGTTCTCAAATTAAATGAACGTCCTCAACAATTAAATGATAAAAACAGCCTTAACTTTTCAAATGACTCACATAAAAGGTTCCCCTTGACTTTCTGTAGCAGCAGTTTACAGAAATTCTGCACCTCTATCTCTTTTTACCCCATCAATAAGCCTGTAACTACATGTTTGATTGTGTGCCAACTGATAGAAATAAAAAAAAGCTTTGTGCTATTAGTTTTCAGCCTAACAGATAAGCTGCTCTGTCCTTTGGTCATCATGGGGGACAGTGGGGGTTGTCCCGGCTAGTGCAATTTCAAGGTTGTCAAGGCTGTTTGTTACATACCTAGTAAACCATTAAGCTAGTTCTGTTAAATGAAGAATGCAACAACAAGCAAATATAGTACAAGGCCTCTTAAACCTTGGCCCAGCACTCGTTCCATTAATTATTTTTGTGCTTGTTTGCTTTAATTGTTTGGCTCTTTATCAGTTAGTTGCGTATTTTCCTGATATTATCTGCTGCTTTTTTGTGCGGATCTTAAGAAACCTTTCAGTGATCCCTGCATTGCATTTATAGACCTATGTAACATTTACAGAAAACAAAGAGCATAAAAAATCCAGCTGTTGGGTGAAAATTAAGGGATTTCTCCCAGTGAAAAGTTCTAATCAAAACCTTCCATCCATCCTGAACTCCTTTGTTCCCAAAGCAATCAAGATCTACAAATCCGCAGGTGATGGGAAGAGGGACAAGGCTCAGAACCCCCCTTCTTAGACATCTTATGCAAAACATTACCTTTTGTCACTCATGTGCAATATTCTTCTCTTTCACTGTGCAATAACACATGCAAACTGCTGTGTAGCCTGTGTGATTCTTTACTTATTTATAAGGTCAGTACATATCTGCAGTACAAGTGCAGTAAACCAAGTCAACCACTGATTAGTCTTCCCTTAGCGCTTTACTGTGCAGATATTTTTATATCTAAGGGAAACATATTCTAGGTTATTACAACTTTTTTTCTTTTTTATGCTTTTTTGGTACTATATTCACTCTTTTATATTGTCTGTTGTATTTATATCTTTAATAGCATTTTTCTTTAACACTTTGTACTCTATATAACCTACTGTAACCAGAATATTCCTGCAGGAGTAATCCCAAGGAATAAATAAAGTTGAGCCTACGTCTATACTAGCTTATCACTGGAGGGTTGTTACGCAATGCTATATGTCTCCAAGGTCATTTGGAGGCCAGTTGGTCAAGGTCAAATTTATCTATGTAGCACATTTACAACAAGGAGCGCTGCAAAAAATGATTTATAGGCAAAAGGGCTACTTTTTATAAGCATCACTATAAAAAAAATACATATAGAAAAAAATTTAATGACTAAAACTAACCGAAAACCCAGGATAAAAGACTAAATTAATGAAAAAGATAAGAGAGAAAAAAACATTTTAAGAAACAACAGCATTGAGCTCATTATGTGTTAAAGGCCAGTTTCTAAAAATGTGCAGATTTAATGTCAAACGGCAGGTTGTTTTTAGATCTTGGAATAAACAGCATTAACTGAGCAGTAGACCTCATGGTTCTGTTTGGAGGATGAATAGAGATCAGCCAATGAAGGTAGGAGAGGACAAGACCATGCAGAGATTTAAAAACAAGAAGGTAAATCTAAAACTGAGACATATACGACAGCATTCCAGGGGAGGGAATCCTTTTTTTCATACCAGTTAGTAAACCACCTGCAGCATTTTGTACCAACTAGAGGCGTTGAACAGACCGCTGGTTCAAGCCAAAGTAGACAGAGTTATAGTCATCAAATCAGCGGTAGGGAAACAGGTGAATGCTTAGTGTGAAGGATTGCTGAAGTGTCAATGAGTCAATGCAAACAACTGGTTTTCCTTCGATAGAAAACTTTTAATCAATCTGACTGGATGTTCTGGTGAACTTTAAAGTGCCTTGAGATGACATGTGTTGTAAATTGGCGCTATAGAAATAAACTGAATTGAATTGAAATGCTCAAATAAACTGCTGGAATCTATGGCTCTACCTTAGCAAGGGGTGCATCCCTGATGGGTGGCTACTTTTCCAGCAAACAAGTTTTTAATAGAACCAAATTAAATTAGAAAGCTGTAATGAAATCCAATAAATGTACAGATCTTCATCACTGAATCACTCACAGGCAAACAATTAAAGAAGAACCATAATTAATAGTAATTAATAATATTTAAAGGAGTCAAATGTCATTAAAAACCAGGGGTGGAAGGTAACGAATTACATTTACTCATTTTACTGTAATGGAGTACTTTTTATGAGTAATTTGTAATTTTCTGAGTAGTTTTTGAAATATGTACTTTTTACTTTTACTCGAGTAAATTTTAACCTAAGTAGTTTTACTTCGCTACATTTAAAACCCCCTCACGTTACTGAGTAAAAAAAATAAATAAAAATTACTGATGGTGAAAAAGTTAAATGCGGCCGGATATTTAAACCCCTGTGTTACACAACCGACACTTAATCGCCATTAAAAAATAGGAGAAGACTTTTGACTTTTAACAGCACTTTATTTACACAATTCAAACATATAAACAATTGATGTAAAAACAAGTGTCAGTTAAAATCATTAAATGAGGAGCTTGTTAATAACAGTGGGATCCTGTTGCGTTTTAGTTTGATTTCTTGTATTTTTTTGGGCATTTAATTTTGTGTGCATTTTGAAAACTTTAAAACCTAGTTTAAATATCTTTAAATCTATCATGGTGTTGTCTGTTGGACAGTAGGATTGAAAATAGTTTGCACTTTATGGTACAGGTTGTGACTGTCCTTGTGCTGTGAGGAAGTACGTTCTTTAGCCCAGCTGATCTTTTGCAAGTGTGGATGTCCACTGAAATACGCCTTGAGATCGATTAAAACACCTTGTGGTCAATTTGATTCATGACTCATCCTTTTTTGCGTTAAATAACTCAAAGTAACTAAGTAACTTTTACGCAAATTACATTTTAAATGAAGTAATTTTGTACTTTTACCTGAGTAAATTTTGAGATGGGTAATTTTACTTTTACTCTGTAAAATTTAGGCAAAGTAAAGATACTTTTCCTCAATTACAATTTTTTAGTACTCTTTCCACCTCTGTTAAAAACAATAACATACTCTGACTTTGTCACAACTTATTAATTGTCATTGTTTGCTTATTTTCTCTGTTAAAGATGCAATAAAGGCCATAAAATAATCTTTATCCCAATATCACAAAGTGCAGTAAAACCTTTACAAACCTTGCCTTGATGAGTTTGCTTGAAAAGGCTAAAAAAAATTAAGCAGATGGATGTATGTTCCCTTACAATCAACGTTTGATTAATTTCCAGCCAGCTGATTGTGACCAGTGTGGACCTGCATGAAGAAAAACAAGCTGCTCTGCCGGGGCAGTAATCAGCACCACAAGAGACTGGACAGCTCCACCTGGGGCAAAACAAGGTTTAAAATCAGCCCCCAGTGGACCAGGAGGAGAAATACAGGTGCTGGTCATAAAATTAGAATATCATGAAAAAGTAGATTGATTTCAGTAATTCCATTTAAAAAGTGAAACTTGTATATTATATTCATACATTACATACAAACTCATATATTTCAGATGTTTATTTTGTTTAATTTTGATGATTACAAATGACAACAAATGAAAATCTCAAATTCATCATATCAGAAAATTAGAATATTACTGAAGACCAATAAAAACAAAGGATTTATAGAAATGTTGGCCAACTGAAAAGTATGAACATGAAAAGTATGAGCATGTACAGCACTCAGTATTTAGTTGGGCCTCCTTTGGCCTGTATTACTGCAGCAATGCGGCGTGGCATGGAGTCGATCAGTCTGTGGCACTGCTCAGGTGTTATGATAGCCCAGGTTGCTCTAATAGTGGCTTTTAGCTCTTCTGAATTGTTGGGTCTGGTGTATTGCATCTTCTTCTTCACAATACCCCATAGATTTTCTATGGGGTTAAGGTCAGGAGAGTTTGCTGGCCAATTAAGAACAGGGATACCATGGTCCTTCAACCAGGTACTGGTAGCTTTGGCACTGTGTGCAGGTGCCAAGTCCTGTTGGAAAATGAAATCTGCATCTCCAAAAAGTTGGTCAGCTGCAGGAAGCATGAAGTGCTCTAAAACTTCCTGGTATGTGGCTGCGTTGACCCTGGACCTCAGAAAACACAATGGACCAACACCAGCAGATGACATGGCACCCCAAACCATCACTGACTGTGGAAACTTTACACTGGACTTCAAGCAACGTGGATGAAGTGCCTCTCTTCTTTTCCTCCAGACTCTGGGACCTTGATTTCCAAAGGAAATGCAAAATTTACTTTCATCAGAGAACATGACTTTGGACCACTCACCAGCAGTCCAGTCCTGTTTCTCTTTAGCCCAGGCAAGACGCTTCTGACGCTGTCTGTGGTTCAAGAGTGGCTTGACACAAGGAATGCGACAGCAGAAACCCATGTCTTTCATACGTCTGTGTGTGGTGGTTCTTGAAGCACTCACTCCAGCTGCAGTCCACTCTTTGTGAATCTCCCCCACATTTTTGAAGGGGTTTTGTTTCACAATCCTCTCCAGGGTGCGGTTATCTCTCTTGCTTGTACACTTTTTTCGACCACATCTTTTCCTTCCCTTCGCCTCTCTATTAATGTGCTTGGACACTGAGCTCTGTGAACAGCCAGCCTCTTTAGCGATGACCTTTTGTGTCTTGCCCTCCTTGTGCAAGGTGTCGATGGTCGTCTTTTGGACAACTGTCAAGTCAGCAGTCTTCCCCATGATTGTGTAGCCTATAGAACTAGACTGAAAGACCATTTAAAGGCTTTTGCAGGTGGTTTGAGTTAATTAGCTGATTAGAGTGTGGCACCAGGGGCCATCAATTTTGAACCTTTTCACAATATTCTAATTTTCTGATATGATGAATTTGAGATTTTCATTTGTTGTAATTTGTAATCATCAAAATTAAACAAAATAAACATCTGAAATATATGAGTTTGTATGTAATGTATGAATATAATATACAAGTTTCACTTTTTAAATGGAATTACTGAAATCAATCTACTTTTTCATGATATTCTAATTTTATGACCAGCACCTGTATAATTTAAAGCAGCTGCAGTCCAGAGTGTCCTGCTTCCACAGACATCAGACGGTGTGAATTATTCTCCCTGACATGAGTAACCTAGAAATTAATAAAATTTAGCCACTGATAAAGAAGGTTTTTTTTTTGTTGTTGTTGCTGCTGCTGCTTTTGTTTTACTTGATGAAAAAGAAACAGAATGAAAGGGTCAGAAAAAGACCACACCACCACCATATGTCATTTTTTCAAGTGTTAATTTTTCATAGACTCATTAGATTGCCTCTGATCTGACTGTTTGTTCGTGTCTGTAATATTTTCTTCTAGCATTGCAGCCTGATCAGCCGTGTGTTACATCAGCGCAGGGCTATGAAGTCTCATACTAACTTTAAGCTTTGAGGGTTTTTTTTTTTTTTTTTCAAAAACAGAATAATTCAAACCAAAAGAGAACTGATAAATGTGGGAAAAATAATTATATCTAAACCTTAGCCATGAAAATAAATGTGATAATACCAAGCTCCCATATGAAAAATAACTACATGTAGAAATAATGCTTAACTGTGGCTTATGTTCTTTTTTTAGTGATTGCGATAGATGATTAAACTCATCAGATAATCGATTAAATGCTAAGATTAACAATTAATAAATGGTAAAACTGATCTTTATTGTATTCATCAGGGCTCCAAATGTTCCCAAATGGAGTTAGTCTAATCTCACTGAAGCTAATCTGAATATAAAGTTCAGCTTTCCCAATTCTTAGATTGTCAGTTCAGATGTATGTGTGGCTTATTCTCAAAATTCATATTTTATTATGAATTCACAAGTGTTAGCTAGAAGTCATAGTTTTCTTCAATGGTATTTTAAGGTAATAATGGACAAAAGTAGAACGGGATATTTTAGTTATCAGAAATGATCAGTTTTAGTCTGTTAAGCGGTCTACTTTTAAGACTAGGTTTAAAACTTTACTTTTTTCCCCCCTTTCCTAGACAGAATTAAATGTGGAGCTAGTTTACTGTTGCCTTTTCTATCATAGAAATGATTTACAAATCAGGACATCTTTACTGATGTCCTGATTTGAGGCCCAGTCGGCCTCAGCAGAAGGCCTCTCACACTGAGCCTGGTTCTGCTGGAGGTTTCTTCCTGTTAAAGTTGAGTTTTTCCTCTCCACTGTTGCTGTATGCATGCTTAGTGTGAGGGACTTCTATTGTCAGTGACACAATACAAGCGAATACCTCCTGTCACCACTAGATCAAACAGGTGAATCTTGCAAAGTCAATGAGTTGATGCAATCAGCTGGTTTTCCTTAATTCAATTGAATTCAGTTTATTTATATAACGCCAATTTTACAACACGTCATCTCAAGGCAATTTACAATTCAACCAGATCATACAGGCTCAGTGTGAGCGGCCATTTGCTGAGGCTGACTGGGGTTCAAGGAGACAGAAGCAGAGATACAAAAGGCAACTGTAAAAAGTGACCCCGTCCAGGAAACACACAGCCAGGCAGACGAGCTCCGAGCCAGCTCCCATGTTAGAGGATGAAGAGAGCACATCCAGTTAGTCACAGTCAGAGAAACAGGACTACACTGGAAAACAGGCCGATCTCCAACATCTATAACAAAGGTGTTGATGGCAGCAGCACAGCTGATATTTCTCTCCAGGATGGAGTCACAGCCAAACAGGAACAGAACAGATGAAGCTACTATGAGAAAAAGCAGAGAGAGCAGAACGTTAGAGATTGAACTAACAGATTCTGCAGAGTGGGAGAATAGAGATAGAATGAAGCAGATTGATGAAATAGGGGTCCCTATGTCCTCCAGAAGTCTAAACCTATAGCAGAATAACTATAGAGATTTTTAGAAATTCTAGGAACCACTAGTAAACCTGCAGATTGCGAGCGAAGTGCTCTGTTAGGAACATAAAGAACAATCAGATCTCTGATATCAGATGTGAGATATGTGAGAAGGAGGATTTTAAATTCTATTCGGATTTAACAGGAGGCCAATGAAGAGAAGCCAGGATAGGAGAGATATGATCTCTCTTTTTAATTTTCATCAGAACTCTGGCTGCAGCATTTTGGATCAGCTGAAGGCTTTTAACTACAGTTTGTGGACTTCCTGATAGTAAAGAATTACAATAGTCCAGCCTTGAAGTAACAAATGCATGGACTAGTTTCTCAGCATCGACCCTTAGAGAACCAATCTTGAATGTATGATCTGACTTAATTGTCTTTCTAAAGTGCAATGAGTTGATGTGTTGTGAATTGGCGCTATATATATACTGAAATGAACCTTGTGTTACAATTGATACTCATTTCGTATTGCTATGTAGTTTGCGGGTAATTTTTTCCTGCCGTCTACCTGTAAAATGTGACTATAACCTATATTAATGGAATCCAGGTCTTTCATGAGCTCCATATTCAAGAAGAGTCACTAAAACAGAACCTTCTCTAGTGTTACTCATGCTCTGCTTCCTTTGCTGTGAGGTCAAACGCTTACACATAGCTCTCTACACTGGTTGTTCACTCCATACAAATCTGCAGTGAGTAATGACTCATTTAGCTGTTTGGTCCTCGTTTTCGCTTATGTTACCATTTTCTCAATTTTATGTCCCATAATGTTCTCTCATGGTGGTTTTAGTTATTGTCTAAGATATTAGAGGTTCTAAAAGTCATTTATGAGCTCTATAAATTTATTTTCATCTCTGACCCCCAACCCAATGTCTAAACCTTTCCAAACATCCCAATATGAACATACACTAGAGGCTTTTCAAAGTAAAAGTGCCTCTCTATGAATGCAAATGGCGTTAAAGTTTGTCAAACATTTTTGTAAATTAGACATTCCTTATTTCCAGCATTTATTCCTTGTAATACTACTTTCACTAATACTAGTTTACAAAAATCAATATTTTGTCTCCAAAAATATAATTACAAAAGCACCAATTTATTTTTGGAAACTAAATCAAATACCAGTCTGTTTACATTTTATTATTGCTGCACTTTAGAAATGGAAATGCCTTGAGAGCTGTACTGAAGGAAATTTCATTTAGTATACATGCTGTGGGTTCAAAATGACAATAAAGCCTAAGTCATTTGTAAATATTGTCTAATGACCATATTGTGATCTGCAGAATGTTGGGGAAGATCACCAATGACACAAATGTTCAGAAGACATCAAAAGGGGACAAAAATGTTTCCTTGATTTGAATTCTTGAATCCTAAAATGACTGACGGAAATTTAAAGAACCCTAAAAAAAACACACAGTATTAAGAGGTCCTCTCTTCTCCCCCTTTGCTGCATTTACTGACATTTTCTTCTGCATCTGACGTCGCAGAAGTCAGACTTCCAGCAAAACTTTCCGAGATAAAGAGCCATTTAACGTTAAAGGGGCTCGTTTATGTGAGAAACTGAACCTCAGTACCAGAGTAACCTAATCGTATGTTGAAACAGCAAACTGTAGACTGCCCCCAGGTTAGTGACAGACTAAAGGGAGATATGCATGTACAATTGGTTATGAAACAGAGCTAAAAGTGGTGGAAAGTTACTTAAAGCTTTTTAATTTCCAAATGATAACATTGTAAGACTGATCATAAAGTCTAGAAAATAGCAAGGTGCTGCATGATACAGAGGCTTAAGGGGAGAGGAGGAGATGAGACTGCAGTAGAGAAGAACGCAAAGCAGAGAAATGGATTGAGTTTGTTTATTTACGATATACATTTATGTCAGGCACAATAATATAAGCATTAACTATTAATTCAAACTATTCATAAATTCAACTATTAATTTTTTATTTAGTTCTCAAAATAAAAAATCCACAGCAAAGTTTTATTTCATTCGGGGTTTGAACCGAACAGAGCAAAAGCTGGGGAAACAATCCACTGACATTTCCTTTTGAAAGAAAACCCGTCCAATAACCTCGCATCACTCCTGCTGGAGTTCAGGTGTTATCAGCAAAGCAAAGGCTCGTCTGAAGGAGACCAGCAGCAGGATCTCAAAGCGTTTGCTGTGGACCAGCGTATTGCTTTAAAGCAGAGACCTGCATGACCCTGCAAACCTTACAGCTCCATCCCACAGCTTCAGTTTGAAAAAAAATAAAAAATACAACAAAAACATAGATCACAAATAAAAAAAAAAAAAAGCGTTTTTTTTTTTTTTTTTAAAGCTCTATCTTTTGAGAAAAAAAAAAGTTTGTTTCATAAAGATTCTGCTATAAAATCTTAGTGTTCAAGGACAAGAAATACAAAGTTTAAAGGCAAGCCCTACACTGAAAAAATTGATCCCCTTATATTGAACGCATTCAGAATGTGGAGAGGTTTGGTCTTACTGAAGTAAACGAAAGTTTCACAAAGTACTGACGCACAATCGGCCCTTTCTGTCGTCCTCTGGGCTCCTCATGACTGAAAGGAATTTGGAAATCTTTAAGAAAAGGTACTAGAGTGACTGGATGAGAGGTTTCAGCTACATGTAGCAGTCATGGTTAAAACGGGAGGAACGACAGATTTAGAGACAAAATTAAACCGCTCAAATGTTAATGCAGTGAGACAACTGATGAGTTTAAAGTCTTAAAGTGGCTTCAGAACAATATTCTCATATTCAAAGGGTTAGTTTGACTAAAGATAGTGAATTATGAAAGAAATATCTTACTAATAACTCCAGATTAACAGTTACTACTTAAAATAAAAAGCACATTTTGCATAGTTGATATTTGCAGTCTGTCAAAAACAGAATACTTTTACTTAAAAATGGGTTTGAAAAACAGAAAACATGGTCATAAACACCTTGAATTACTCCCTGTATCCACTTTCTTCTCAGTTACATGAAAAAAACAAAACAAAAAAACAATATCCTGTCCAGTTTGTTTCATCTCTAACTGCACTTTCTACCAAAGACACAGTTAATGCAGCAGATTAAAGCACATCTGAATAATAGGCAGTGGAGGAATAAAACGGGTCGACGGAGAAGCTGAACAACCAAATGACAGCTGTTCAAGTTGACTCAATAAAAGGCTCCATCTATCTAAACTGTTGGGTTACAAACGCTTGTCCTCCTGGGGAGGGGAGGGGGGTTCTAGATGCTATCCATGGCTTTGAACTCGCTCAGAGCCTGCACAGGGTTGACGTGCTTCTTGTGAGAGGATCTCTTGACTCGGTTGGTCTGCCCGTCATCCTGCTTCTCTCTCTTCACCAGCGGCTTCTTCTCGGGAGCTTTCATTCTCCAGGAGACCGCTGGCATGTTGAGGGCCTCCATGTTTTTGTTCTTTTGGTACTTGGTGGAGGCGACGTAGGAGGCTTTGACAGTGGACACCACGGCGTTCATCAGGTTCTTAGCTGCCTGGATGAGGGACATGGCGCTGTCCAACTGAACACAGAGAGAGGAGAGAATTCGGCATCAAGGAATTGTTTTTGCACCGTTTGAATTCATGTGAAATAAAATATATAGAGGGAAGTTTTATCTGCTGTTGTTGCAAAAAAAAAGACGTCATTTTGGAAATGGACATTTGCTTATTTCTTATTTCATGTTTTGATTTTTTTCATTTTTTTTTTTAAAAGTGTCAAATAATTTTCTCAAATAAAAAGATTTAAGCAGATTTTATTTTTGAAATTCTTATTTTCTTCCAAATGTCTCTTTCAGACTGAGGTTTATGAATTGGATGATTTTCAGAATGCATTTACGAATCACGGGCGGACTTTCCAAACAAACACTCGTTGCTATCGGTCTGCAAAAACACATTTTTATTGGTAAATTTGTGCATTCAGAGGGAGGGTTATGATTTGTAAAAATACAATACGAAAAGAATATCATTTAATTTAAAAAGGGGAAACATTTGAGAAAAAAATTAAAATATTAAATTAATAAAATAACATTATGTTATTCTAATGAATTGAAAGAAAATCTGAATTTTTTTTTTCTAGGTTGGATTTCTTACATTTCCTTAGAAAAATGCATCAATAATTGACCAAAGTTCACTTCATAAAAAGCATCTTTCAAGTCTTCTGGTTTTGGGCCAAAAACTTAACCTCACACATGCAGTGGAGGATCCTTATCTGGCGAGTTTCAGAATATTTAAAAAGGTCAAACTAATTTAATCTGCTCGCTTAGCAGCTCCAGAGACACAAGCGACGCTTAAAAAGCCGGAAAAATAGTCTTGTCCCTGTTCGTTCAGGAAAAAGGGCAAAAATCCTAATTTCCTACTCACTCGGGTACAGCTATGTAATCCTTTTAAACTGGGGAGTAAGTGGTTAATTATCGCTTCAAGGCGTGCGAGCGCTGGCTTCAGATGCTGCTGAGTTACAAGGTGGAAAGGTTAGCAAACATTTGCTGAACACGAACAGACACGTTGGAGACATTTATTCCATTTCCTGATTCATTCAAAACTGCGTATTACAGCTGAGAGTAAATCAGCTCTGACACCCAGCAGCCAGTGTCATCAAGTTCAGCTTTTCTCATGGATTTGGGCAACAAATTAAACTTCAGTAAACATTGCATTCAATTATTTATATTCCAGTAGGAGTGGAAGGAAAAAAAATAAGGGTTCAACCATGAAGCCTTAGAAAAATACTGACGGTTCTCTTATGGAAAAAGCTGCAACATTTCATCACTTTTCAAACTATGCAACTGTCATCTGTATTCATTAAAAGTTGTTAACCTATTTCAAGTTTTTCTTTAGCAAACAACTAAATAGAGGTTTGTTTTAGATAAAAAGTTGTGCTTACCCCAGAGACAACCAGCTCTCCTCCCAGGTTCTGAACCTCAGCCTTGACTTTGCTGCAGATGTTGAGCTGGTGGCAGTACAAGGCAATGCGCTGCAGGTAGGCCAGCAGATCCTGCTTGCAGGAAGAGTCGGGACACTATGGGACAGACAAAAAAAAATACATACGGTTAGAAGTGTTTAAAAGCATGTTTACACATCAGTGAATTCATGCATGTTCTGCTGGTAAAGATGGTTTCAGCTGCTTTTATCACAGAGACAATAATCTATATATTTGTGTTTCTTCATTCATTTCTCTTTATCAGGATAAGATAGTAGCAGTGTGACAGGTAGACACCCCCGCTATGAACAAGCTCAGAGTCACAATGACAAACAAACGCCCACAACCTGCTGTCTTTGTCTTCACAAGGTCGCATTGTGATCACTTAACACGCAATGCAAATTAAACGACTGGGCAAAAAGAGCTGTCAATCAGCTGCTGGTGGGGGGGGGGGGATCATAACGGTCTCCGTTACAGTAGACAGGAAAAGCAATGGGTGAACTTTAAAGCCAAATGGCTGAGGGACGAAATGCAATTTTTTTTTTTATGGTATGAAATAAGTATTGGAGAAAGAAATAATCCTGATTTCCCATAAACTTGGATTTTTTTAAGTTGATGCTTAAATATGTGGAAAAGGGGCCTTATTGACAAGAAACCAAATTATTTCCTCTACTTTTCTCAATTATGTTTTTTCACTTAACTTGCAATGTTAAGAGTTTGGGTGAAAATAAATAATCTCTACTGAAAAGAAAAAAAAAATGAATATAAAAAGGACCTTCTGTAGTTTTGCAATGTGCTGAATGCCAGTTTAATATTCAACCTAAAGGCAGTCCATCCTGTTATAAACATTAGATCTTCTACATCTGTGTGGTTTCTTTGTGTTGTTTCTATGACTGTAATCAAGTTTGCCTCTACAGGAGTTTCTGCTCCATCACAAATTAAAAAGGTTTTGAAAGTTGACTTAACGTTCTAACACGCATAGCTTTTCTGGTTTTGTTGGTAAATAAATATCTGACATTGTACATGCAGCCACAAAGTCTCCAATAAACATTTACCAAGACTTTATTAAAGGCATTTGGATGGTTAACCAAAACAGGCTAATGCTAATGTGCCTCTCTCTGCTGATGCGGCTCTGAGGAATCATCCTGATCTCGCGAGCTTTCAAGGTTTCACTCGCTAATCAGTCTGGAGACTCTCCGTTAAAGAAAATTTGGAGCCGTTCACCAAACGAACGTCCAATCAGCGTTGGCTTTGAGGCGGGTTGAGGTGTGACGCAACGAGAAGCGCGACAGTTCAGTCTAAAGAACATGGCGGCTTCAGCCGATGAAACTAGCGTTAGCATGGCTATCGAGCAAGTTTTATCGGAATTACAGAGTATTTCTTTACTGAAAGAAGAGCAAAACACTGCTCTGGAGGCTTTTCTCAGAGGAAAAGATGTTTTTGCTCTTCTCCTGACTGGTTTCGGCAAGAGTTTGATCCATCAATTGGCTCCTCTTCGTCGTGGCTCTGTTAGTACGTCATATGCTTTGTGGATCTGATTGGTTTATTTGGCCCGTCTATCACCAACATAGGCCAATCAGCTAACCAGTATTTTCGCCCCTTCCCAAAATTACTTCTACGGAAGGTTTCCAGATGGATATGCGGAGCAAATTTAGGTTAAGGGGAAACAGGGTTTGGCAAAGTAACTTGTAAGGTCAATTTTTATTTGATTGTTTGGAGCTAAATAAACAATTAATTGTGAGATTATAGCTCCAGTTATGGCAAATTGCAGCTCCTGGTTGATGAGATCCCAGATCCAAATGAAACCTTTGAGTAACAGTGGGCCACCACAGAGGACCAAGCTGTGCCTGACTATGATTTTAAAAATGTTTTGTCTGGTGATCAACAGGAGGATCATGAGCGGGAAAAAGGAACTTGTGACTAAAATGGAAATTTCTGACTAAATTTTGACTCCTCCTAAGTACCAAAGTTTAAAAAGCCTCTAATTTGAGTTTTCAGAGAAGACAGATTGTCAAATGACACCTAGATAGAGCGCTGTCACTAAATTACAGTCAGAACCCTCCCCATCAACTTCAAGAAACACATTATCATAAAATCTACTTTAAAGTGGCAGCATGTGAAGAACCTCATAAATGCATCTCATTTAGCACTGGCAATCTCTTTGAATCATTTTATCTCATCGTAATTAGACTTGGGCTCCGCCGTTTCCAATCCCTTTCCTGGTTAGCTAAACAAGCCCCCTGCCAGCACAGTAATTAGGCCACAGTACTCTTCTTAGCTGCTCATCAAGTGAAGGATGTAAACACTTTGATGGGGGCCCTGACGCTTTAAATCAGATCAGAATGACCTGAGTCACAAATGGTTTATCAGTAATGATCAACAAACTGACTTTGGTACAGATCACAGCCTGCCAGCTCTTCGAATCAACGACTAAACACACTACATATTGCTCAAAAGATCATGGCTGACAACGTGAGAGAGCAGGCCAAAAGAAACATTTAGACTCAAACGGCAGTATTTTTAGGAGCAAAGCTCCTTCAGAAGGATCCAAATGCTTGGAGAGGATAAAGGCAAAGCAGCTCTTCTTTTAACTACATATATCCTTTTCTTTTTTACCTTTTCACAACTAAACAAGAACATGATGGTTAGAAGCATGCATGGAGCGCTTAACGGTATAGACCAGGGGTAATCAATTAAAAATCAGCCGGGTCAGTATAAAGAAAATCAACAACCAGTAAAGGTCTGGAGACATTTTTAATTATAAACTGTTACTTTAAATAGTATTTAACACTGAAATAGAATTATGTTTTATTCACCCATGTTATACAATGAATTTTTCCATTTTAAAATCTAGAAAAAACAAGAATTGTTCCGTTTGGTATATAATCAATTTCCTGATTCACATATTTTATGAAAAACCTGAACTGACTGTTTTCTGTTTGTTTCTTTTTCTGTCTAATGTTGGCAGTGGGCTTTAGGTTGCACTGCAAGGCTTTAAACCTGGGTTTGAACGGAGACTAAGCCATTCTCAAGCACATATCAAGGTGCTCATTTTGAGCCTGGATTCAGATTTATGTTTGATTCTGTTCATGGTGGAAAATCCTGCTTCACAGCAGCAGGTTGATAGCCTCGTGAGACCATCCTGATCTCGCGAGCTTTCAAGGTTTCACTCGCTAATCAGTCTGGAGACTCTCCGTTGAAGAAAATTTGGAGCCGTTCACCAAACGAACGTCCAATCAGCGTTGGCTTTGAGGCGGGTTGAGGTGTGACGCAACGAGAAGCGCCACAGTTCAGTCTAAAGAACATGGCGGCTTCAGCCGATGAAACTAGCGTTAGCGTGGCTATCGAGCAAGTTTTATCGGAATTACAGAGTATTTCTTCACTGAAAGAAGAGCAAAACACTGCTCTGGAGGCTTTTCTCAGAGGAAAAGATGTTTTTGCTCTTCTCCCGACTGGTTTCGGCAAGAGTTTGATCCATCAATTATCTTGTGCCTGGCTTGTGGTTGTGTTTTCGTCGTCGCTCTGTTAGTACGTCATATGCTTCGTTGATCTGATTGGTTTATTTGGCCCGTCTATCACCAACATAGGCCAATCAGCAAACCAGTATTTTCCCCCTTCCCAAAATTACTTCAACGGAAGGTTTCCAGATGGATATGCAGAGCAAATCCATCTGGCGGAGTCAGGTTAGCAGGTTGAGCCAAACATCCTCTAAATGTGCAGGGTCATCTTTAGGCACGCCATTTCACTTTTCTTTCACCAGTTCACTGCAGTTCTTCCAGCAGTCCACACTTTCTCTGCTCTCTTTTTCTCATCGTCTTCTCCTTCTTTCCCATCGCCCGGCTTGCCACAGGTTTGCCTGCTGTGTCTAAAAGTAGCAGCAGCAGCAACCCAGACTGACAGCTCATCGGCTCATTTGGATCACGTGCAGCCTGGAGCCGGACGCTCCGGAGGGCTTTACCGTATTAATAGGAGAAGCGGTGCAAGTGAAATTAGACACTGTTGTCAGACAACATTGGGTAATTTATGAATGTTTTAAATCAGGTTGGGTCCGGATTAGCCAGCAGGTGGATCCGGATCTGGACCGCGGTCCATTAATCCGTGACCTCTGGCACAGAGGTACATGGAGAATGCAGTGCTGACAAAAAAAATAAAAAATATCTGTCTTTTATTAAGCGCATAAAGGCAGGAAAAATACATTTGCTCAATCAGCACTTGAATACATAAAATGTGCCGTTATTTAATCTCCAGTTTACTTAAGGGCATGTATCCAAACCAAGCCTGGTGGATAACATCTCGACTGTCTAATACGCTGAACTTTTTTACAACAGCATGAATATTTGCTCCCTTTCAGTTAAGAGCAATCAGGACATTTGTTCCAAATCTTTATGCAAAAACCATCAAACTCTGGTATTTTTTTCTTACGTTCCTCTTATTGTGAGAATCACCTGCAGGCTTATAAACAGAGCAACATATTTATTTATTGATTTTTTTTTTTTTACATTTAAAGGGAGGAAAAGGAATCATGTTTTTCGGACACTTCAAACAAACTTCCACTTGTGACGCATCTAATCCTGCTGAGCATGTCGGTACCGCTGGCGGGAGAGTTGAGTCCTCCACTTACTGCCAGATATAAAACCAGGCAGCCATAATTAAAATTACAACGTACTCAGAACAGCACGCGTTCACCGAACGAGAGATCAGAGCATAGAGAACATGAAAGAGTTAAATTATTGATCACTGGACGTGTAAAATGATCACCATCAGCATGTGGTGATTAATACCTGGGCATGCTAAAAAGTGAGACAGAGCCTTCTTATTACAGGAAAGTATGCAAAAGGAGATGAGGGGAAATGGAGCTGGAGGGGATGATTGTCTCACAGGAAAGAGCCAAAACGTGGCCGCTGGACTGGAGAAAACAGAAGGCTGCAAACAGCAAGAAAGAACTAGAGAAAAATCAGCAAAAAAAAAGGAAGAAGTCAGCCAGAGGGGAAACAGTGAGGAGGAGTAAATAAGGGAGAAATCCGACTGGGGGAAAAAAGAACAAGAGGATTCAACTAAAGTTGGGAGGGGCATTTAAGTCGGAGTGAGACGGCGAGTGCACGGAAAGTGTACGTGAGCAGAGGCGAACATGCAAATGCAAAGACCTGCGATGAGGCTGAATGCAGCAGCCATGCTAATGAAGGCTTGGGGAAGTATTCAGACGGCAGAGAGCAGGGCGCTCTGAAAGCATCACTTGTGCTCATGCTCGGTTCAGCTGCTGGCTTCCCTCGGCACTCAGGAAACTCTGGAACGTTGCTCCCACTGTCACGTGAATACTTAAGCTGGACTGAGAGGGCAGGAGGAAATTGTTTTTGTGAAGCAGATGGAACGTACGCTTCTTATTAGGGTGGTGGTCACTTTTCTTCTAGTATCTAGACTCCTTCAAAGAGAATAACATATTTGCAGAAATCTGCTACGCCTATGGCGTACATCAGCAGTGACCTAGAGGTAAACTGGTTCAGATTACAAGTAAGATTTCTGCATCTTTTGCAAAGCGCTAAACAATGACATTAACTTTAACACTCTATTCTTTTGCCCGAGTCTCAAATAAAAAGTCCTTTAGGCCTTACATGGAGTGTGTTTATGTGGCCTGTTGTTGAAAAAGATGGGAAAGCAGAAAGAGGTGGAGGACAGACTCCAGCACATTATTCTTTTCAAGGCAAACTAATAGAAAAGGTGAGTCACCACCTTAAAAAAAAAAAAAAGAAAAAGGAGCCAGCAGTGCAGGCTGAAATGTCAATGATTTCTGTGTAGTTGTTGTCCTCTCACTGCTTCTAAAAAAATAAAAGGTGAAATCAGGTCAGAATTTAGCAGAACGATGTTTAAATTCGGTGAATTATCTGTTATACATCAATGACTTCCTACTTAAAAGGGATTTACTTAAATTGAAGCTTAACTTTCAACACAGTTAAAATAAAATGCGCAACCTTAAAATGTTTAATTAATCCAAAGGTCCAGAGAGACAGGAGGTGTGCTGTGCATAAAGCGACGTTCTCTGAAATAAATGATGAACAGGACAGTCAGGTCTCGTCAATGGAAATGCCACGCAGTTCCACTGGATTCCATTACACAGAGCGCCTGAGCTGCCGCCAACCAGCACTGACCTTTGCGAACGCATCACCCAAAGGAAATGCCAGTTTCCAATATTTAGTGGCAGGGCCGCATCCTAATGTGTCACTGCCAGCAACGTGGCAGGGAGCGCCATGGGCGCTGAACCCTCAAAGTGTTTTCACATATTTGCTTAACACTTTCTAAGCCCAACAGGAACATGTACATCACTGTACGGAGAACCAGGTACCCGAATGTTTACATTCATGTTATAAATAAAAATTTTAGTAATTCCGTTCTCTGCTTTAAAAATAGTTTTCAATGTCGTTCATGAGCTGATCAAGAGTTTAAAACCACAGGGGGAAAAAATTGCATTCCTCCCCCCCAGCTTTTTTATTGTCATTAAACTTTTACAAGTACAGAACAACGAAATTCAGTCTCTGCATTTAACCCATCCCCTGGGGGAGCAGTGGGGTGCCATTGTGTAGCGCCTGGGGAGCAGCGTGGGTTAGTCTTCGCTCAGGGACCCAGAGTGGCAGTCAGTGGGACTGAAACTCAGAACCTCTGGATTCCAAGCGCAATGCCCTACCACCACTAGGCCCACCCCATTCCCCAGTCGCCATTCCATGTCCTTCCAGTCAATAAATCCCAATGGAACCGATATTAAAGATAAGAAAAGCTCTCAGGCTTTGAACGCGTCAGCAGAGCTGAGCTGAATGAACAAGGCTTCTCACAACACACCATAGCTGCTGAGGTTGGACGTGGGCATTGTCAGTTTCACTATAGCTCTGGTGAATTTCAATGGTGAAGTCCTCTGGAAATCTTCAATAATTGTTGTTGATTGCAGATGTGTCTAGTAGTTCCCATTGATTTAGCTTGTAAAGCGGGGAGAATGGCGCTAGGCTTACCGCACCGTGACGTCACTGCTGGAAGATGGCAGCAGTGAGGTGTTTCTATATTTGGCCATAGATTGCCGTTCCCGGACTGGGTGATTGTGATGGAAATTGTTTTTATTTTTTTTAGTGATTGACGCCAAATCACTGCAAACGTATTAGTTTTAGGTATAAATAATGCCCCACTGGTTATTCCTTGGTGACCGGACTTTTCCTTTAATGCTAACGCAGCCCAATAACAATCAGACAGCGTCTGTGAAGAAAGGGCTTCAAAATAAAACCTCTTCAAAGGCCACAGCTCCTTCAACGACTCAAACTCGCCCGTTTGAACTTTGCAAAGGAGGACCAAGCATGGGAAATTCAAAGGTGGAAGAAATTTTTATCCTCCGGGGAGGATTTCTTTTTGACCTTGATGGTCCTGATGACTCCCAATGTTACAGGCATGACAACGAGTTGCAACCTGAAGATGTCTATGTGGAGATGTTGCAGGGGGAAACGCTCATGACCGAGGCCTCTCGTCTGTGGGGTAATGACTGATTTTTTTTTAACAGGACAATGCTATAACCTGTCTGACCCAAACTGGAGAATATCATCACTCATTTCACTCAGCGTGTGTGTTCTCTGGATGTTAACCTAACTGAACATTTGGAAATAGATGGAATAGGAGGTTTACAAAGAGACACCAGCTGTAGACAGTGGATGCCCTTCATGAAGCCATCTGCCCCACTTGGAGCAGCGTTCTCAGTAGCCTTAGGAAACACTTGCATGAAGCGTGCCAGAATGAATGTATGAAGGAATTAATCATGGTGGAATAACTCATTACTGAGGCAGTGGTTGACACGTTCATTTTCTTTTGGGTTGTGGTCTTAAACTTTTGATCAGCTGATGACCAGCTTGAGTCAATGAATCGCCTGCTCACAGCTTCTGGTCTACTGTTCCCTTTTCTTTTTATTTATTCATTTTGAAGCTCTACTTAGAACATTTTAAGATCCAAAAGTGAAAAATGTGAATTCATGCAAGTTTTTAACCATTTTAAGAATTTTTATAAGGAGTGTATCTCAGGGATTTTTTTAAAACTAAAAATAGCTAACAAAGTATTTAATGTTTAATTCATAATAAGACAGAAAGAAAGTGTTCTGTAATGTTTTATTTTTTTAACACCGATCTGAAACGCTTATATTTAAAGACTGTTTATCTCTGAATCCCTCATTCATTCAGCTTTCACAGACTTGATGCTGCATTATATTTCACAATCTTAGAAGAGTGTCTAAAAGTTTTACTGAGTTAAGCAGCGCATAGAAACAACATTACCCTCATCTGACGAATGACTTATTATATTACATCCCTGCTGGTTTGTTATTCTTTTGAAGTGTAAAAGAAATAATTGCAGCCCCTGCAGCAAATCCAGCATTAAAAAATGCTGATGCGTCATTCCTGTTCATCCCAAATATGAATTAGAACAAGTTGCACTTCAAGGTTTCTGGCAATAAGTCAAGTCAAAGCTTAAGTCAAGGTTTGCCCTGAATAATAAAATCTTTTTGCAAAAATATGTTCTTATACCACTAAGAATATTAAGAGCTTCCACATGGCGAGACAAAGGTATGGCACCTACTTCATAGCTTCATGTTCAAAAGAAGAGACATTTAATGTCTTTCACTTAGAAATGTATTCACATCAAGTAGATGCAAAACTATAAAACTGCATCGTAATTAGTATTTCTAGAG
Organism: Cyprinodon tularosa; assembly: GCF_016077235.1. Classification (NCBI taxonomy): domain Eukaryota; kingdom Metazoa; phylum Chordata; class Actinopteri; order Cyprinodontiformes; family Cyprinodontidae; genus Cyprinodon; species Cyprinodon tularosa. The sequence goes on along the minus strand of NW_024038734.1, from coordinate 1,854,458 downwards.
CATATAATGACACAAGCGCAAATATGCAAATGAGTCGGCAGTTAAGAGTCCTTGTGGATCTCTAAGAGCTGCTGCAGGATCTGATTGACAGAACGCAGTCTTAGCATGATGGCTCACAGAGGATACAGTGGAAAGCATTGTGAAATGCCTCTGAGGACACGATTTGGCTTCTGCGGTTGGTACAACACTTTGTCTGTGCTTTGAAGTTAAGTATTGGATGGTTCTAAAAGGAGAAACATGCAGGCAAACAATGAAACACGTTTAAGCTTCAAGTCTAGAGGAGGGCAACTCCTGTCCTCGGGGCTCTGCTGTCCTACATGTTTGGCATGCGTCTCTGCTCCAAGAAATCAGATTAGTTAGTTTAGGGAGAATTAAACAAAGATGATTGTGTGTCGAAAACAAGGACATTTCCAAATTCATAAGCATGGGGGGTGTATCCCACGTAAAGGACTGGTAAAGACTGTTCTCATCCCATCAATCAAAAGTAGGCTCAACTATGACACTGCAGGATGGTTAAGTAACGCATTGTGCTGAGGGATGAAAGGTACATTAAAAGAGGAGAAGAAAAGGACCCGACATGGCCTAAATCTGTCTAAACCCCATTTTAACTGCAGATGTATATGTTTTTTTTAATAACTCAACAGATGTTTGAGTTATAATCAAGCTTTCTTTTCAATCCATGAATTTCCTCACCAGTGTCTAAGACATTTCTTCCATTTCACCAGAGAAAATGTAAATTAAAAACCCTCAATGGTTTAGAATGATCCAATAGACATTACATAAGCAACTCTTCAGGAGAAGCAGCTATTAGACATGCACCTGACATCTGGTGCTAAAAAGTCCCACAGTCTACAAAAACTGTAGAGGGGTCACAGACAAACGATGTCCTTTTTCCCCACTGGAAATAACAGTTTGAGATCAGAGACAAAGTTTGAGGAGATAAAAGAAGCAATGCGCTGAAGAGACCGTTTTATTTCTCTAGGTAAGAACTATGATTCAAGATATGGCGAAGCAGTGACAGGAGATGATCAATCCCGAGCAGTGGCCTGAAGACACTTCAAGATAAATACACAGTTTCATGAGAAATGCTTACTGGACTGGAATATAAAAGCTGTAAAAATAGAGCCGGTATAAACAGTCTGTTGGTAAAATGTAGAAGACTGAGTTAAGAGAACAGAAATATGATAATACTGAAAATGTGATTAAAATCTAGTAACTTGTTTGATTCCCAGGTGTATCTACAAAAAAAACAACAAAAAACAAACAAACAAAAAAAGTGATTTTAATAAATTGAATTAGGACTAAAAATTGAACTATTAAGCAACAGATGCAAATTTCATCTTCCAGCAGCAATTACCGGTACCTGGCCCAACAGCACAAAGTAATGGCCATGGTATCACTGTGGTTAACCCCGCTACCCCCCCCCCCCAAAAAAAAAAAAACACTCCTCAGACAAAAACAAAAAAACCCCCAAAAGGAATCAATGGAGCTTTGTCGAGAGGAAGATGAGACACCAGAGCAAACAATTTAGAGGAGCCGAAGGCTGCCAGTTAAACAACCTGGGCTTCCAGCAGAGCCACAGACTGAGAACCTCTGCCACGCTGCTTTAAAGCACCATTTCATGTAAAGGAGTCCTAGTTTTCAGTGCCTATGGGCTACTGTACGGTACACAGACATACTTTCAGTCATGCGAGGATTTTCTCTGCATTATTTGAATCTAATATTAATTCTTTAGAGAAACTAAATACTCATCTTTGTTTGATATGGACAACGAACGACAAAATGAAAAAATATGATATGTGTTTTATAATGATTGTGTTTGATTAAAATAATCCCTTTTCAAAGGAAAAGTCCACTCATATTCAGAATTCAAACTTCTGAAAGTACTTTAAATATAAAATTATTACATACAGTTGCATAAAAGTCTTTGTAATTAAGAGTAATTTTCATTTTAATGTGCTTTACTGGAGACATCCATGTTTGTCAAAGAACACTACTGCCACCTACTGGTTTGTGACGTCACGGTGCGGTATCGGCTGTTGATCAAGTCCCAGTGCTGTATCTGGTGTTTGTCACAACGCGCTATTATCCAAGTCATCTTGAAAACATTCTTCTTCCAAATGTTGGCTACATATTACGTGTTTTTTCTCTGGCCAGAAGTTCGATGGCAAATCCTCCCTCTTCAAGTTGGCGATCCAACGACGAACGCGTCCCTGGAGGATCAGGAATCGGAAAGGTCAAATAACTCCTTTTTTATTCAGTTTTACCTGATATATTCCAGCATCCAACTGCCATGCACGTGGGCATTGTCATTTTAACTATAGCTCTGGTGAATTTTAATGGTGATTGCAGATGTGTCTAATAGTTCCCATTGATTCTGCTTGTAAAGCGGGGAGAATGGCGCTAGGCTTACTGCACCATGACGTCACTGCCGGAAGATGGCAGGAGGGAGGGGTTACTATATTTGGGAAAAATGGCCGCTCCCAGACTCAGTGATCGCAATAAAAAAAATTCTTGATTAACGCTAAATTCATTAAATTATCGCAAACTTTTTAGATTTAGGTATAAATGATCCATTGATTATTCCTTGCTGACTGGACTTTTCCTTTAAATTGTATCTTTGTATGAAATGATTTATTGTTACTCAAACTTAGATCTGCGTGTATATAGATGTTGGAGATTAGCCTGTTTTCCAGTGTGGTCCTGTTTCTCTGACCGTGACTGAGTGGATGTGCTCTCTTCGTCCTCTGGCATGGGAGCTGCCTTGGAGCTCGTCTGCCTGGCTGTGTGTTTCCTGGATGGGGCCGCCTTTTACAGCTGCTTTTTGTATCTCTGCTTCTGTCTCCCTGAACCCCAGTCGGCCTTGGCAGATGGCCGCTCACACTGAGCCTGGTTCTGCTGGAGATTTCTTCCTGTTAAAAGGGAGTTTTTCCTCTCCACTGTCGCTACAAGCATGCTTAGTGTGAGGGATTGTATTTGAGTCAATGAGTCGATGCAATCAACTGGTGTTCCTTAGATAGAAAACTTTGTATCGATTTGACTGTATGATCTGGTTGAACTGTAAAGTGCCTTGAGATGACATGTGTTGTGAATTTGGCGCTATATAAATAAACTGAATTGAAAATTGAAATATAGAGCGTATATATACATATATATAAGTCGTTCTTTCCACCGTGAGGCAATGTGTAGCAATCCTCACCAAATCCATCCACAAAATGCTTCAATTTTGGATCAAACCATTTCCATAACATTTTGACAGTGAGCCAGAAAAAGAAACTGGTGTGACTAAAAAATGAGGCTTAGTGAAGCCAAAACAAAATAATTAGTACTCTGAGGTATAAAATCTTTATCCAAAGGGGAGGGACGGGACATTTTGCTCTGTAATTATTCAAAACCAAGAAGGATGCATCAGACTCTCCACCCCATAAATGTCTGAACGATAACAAAAGCAAAGCTCTTAACATTCCAGAATTGAAAAATAAACAAGCAGAGAAAATAAGAGCTTCACTAGATTAGGATAAATTGCAGTTAGGCCACGATTGACCCCTGATCTGCTGAGCTGAGAATTTGTGGACTATCTTGGTGATTTTCCTTCTTTGCTGCAGGAGGTAATTTACAAGCTGTCCGTTTCAGAGAGTCTGGGGCAAGACCTGGGATTAGACTGTGACCAGCAACAGAGCCTATGGATCACCATAAATCCCCACTGATTGAATGCAAATTGGAAAAGTACACCCTGTGTTGTCAGTATACATCATGAGAACAGAACTCCCACAGCCCACACAAAAACAGTGAGAGCGCACTGATTGAATACGCCAGCCCCTTTTCTGTGTGTATTTAAGTGTTTATATGGGAAAAAGGCGACCTGACATAATTTATAGGCTAAAGAGTGGATCACACTTTTATATTGTAAATCTCAATTACATAGCATCATTTGTTTACCGGCCAATTCAGATGAAATCCTCATAAGGTTCCCTGCAGAGAGCGTCATAAATTCTTAATAAACTGCAGTGCAGACCTTTGTACAGCAATGACCTAAATCCTGCAGCTCACCTCTACACTACACTCATTTCTTTAAATTTTAATAAGGCTCCATTACACATATTTAACAGTCTTGCAAAAAGCCCCAAACAGCACCATGTACACCTGCACAGCTTTTATGGTGAACACAATATTCTCGGACCATGACACAACCAGGCAGAGTTCTGAAAAAACAAAGAGGGAAAGGTGGGGTGAGCTGCGCTTCCATCAGTCTGGGACCATCTGCCAATGTGTTTTATATGAGGAGCAAACCCTCACAGGCCCTGCAGGCCAGAGGCACAGAACGCAAGTGATTAATATGCCTAGGTTAATGAGCAGACCCAGCATTGCCTTTGCTTCTCTGACTCTGTCAGTATGTGAGCATCCAAGCGTTGATTCACTTAACTACCGCTGCTAGAATATGTCCACCCTCCCCATGTGCCGTGCGGAGCTGCAAGTGGTCCTTTGGCATCTCCGGCTTTGTTAGAGGTATGGCCCCAAATATAAACCGTCGGCATGAAAAAGAAAAAAATTATCTGCCACCTGGCAATTATGCTGCTAATTAAAAGGCGAAGCACTCTTAATGGATTCATCTCTCGAGAGGTTTATACCTCTCTCCACAAAAACGCACTGCCCCCTTCTTTCTACCTCTACAAACTGAAGCATTCTCTTTCCCTCCACCCCACAACGATCTCCAGGCGCCCTCGTTGGAAACGCTGGGGCCAAAAGTCGCCTGGTCTGTTAATGTTTTGGTCCATGCCAAGATAGAGAAGGCTAAGAGGGACAGCTGGATGGGTTCAGAGGCTGAAGGGGTCCTTACTCTTGGCTACGACATCTGTTTCAACAGCAAAAGCTTTTCATTTATTTATACTTTGAGTGCTTTAAACTCAAAAATCTTTTAAAAGGATGTCTCTACATGCGCACATCGATGGAAGATATACATAAAAAGATGGAAACAAGTTTCTACAAATAGAAGAGGATAAAAGGATAAAATACTCCTCTGGATCCGACACATCTATGCATATGTGCCTGCAGAGACCCAATGCCAGTCAACAGAAGCATTGCATGCAGACATGCACAGAACAACATATATACACACCTGCACAGCTGCCCATCTGTTTTCTTTGGGGGATAACACTGTTTTCATTAAAGCGAATATGCATCTTCAAAAGCTGCAGCGAGGCATATAAAAGGGACTTTCCAGGGCAGCTTATTCCCTTTTCATATGATTCAAATGTAATTAGGTCAGCACAGGTAAGACAGTTACTTTGTGATAGACAGCCTTCTCCAATATTAAATGTCTGAGGGCGCCTTAAATAAAATATCGGATGTGCTGGGTTCCAGGGGGCCAGCAGCTCATTATGTCTGACAATGAGGGAGAGAAATCTGCTGGAGCCTAAGAGCAGATGTTTCCAGTTAGTGAAGGTATCCGCAAATCCAATAGTTGAGCACTAACTAGACACCCAGAAAGTCATTACTGAATCTTAACCTTTCAGAGAGCAGGTGTAGCGGTAATGAGCACCGCTGCTTTTTGGAGGTTTCTCCACTTCCAAAATCAAACCAAATCTATGTGTTGTAGTTAAACCTGACATTCAAATTGATCAGCCCAGTCGGGTTTTAACTTTATTACTTAAAGTGTCAAAAACACAAGAGCTGAACTATTTTACCGATATCCAGTTGGGATTCCTTTCAACCGGTATTGAGACTTACCCTGATTTTCATTTGCACCGAGCACAACCATGGCAATGTTTCTCTTCAGAGATTTATAAGTTCATACCTGGAGTGAGAAAATCAGTGTTTGACTTTTGCTAAATTTGACCAAAATTAGTTCCTCAGTGATTTGAAAATTGTAATTAAAATACAAATGCAATTAATTGTCCAGCTCTAACAAGAACGTACCCATCAAATATTCCATTAAATTCGAAAGATTATAAAAGCACTTTTAGCAGTGGTAAATTGGAGGCAGCATGTCTTTCACATCATTGGGGAGAATCCTGAGTCACTGTTTTTTAACAACAATGTTTAGATTTATCGTAGTTTAGAGGAAATTATGTGCATCTTTCAAGTAATTTACTCAGTTTGGTGACTTTGAATGGATTTTCCTTATTTTCAGTCGTTATACTCTAGAATTGTTGCCAGCGTTCAGGTCCCTTCAAGACCTAGTTTATGTAACATTCCAGCTGTCAATCAGAAAAAGGTCATATTTTTAGGACACCTTTGTTTATAAAGGGGTTCATGGTTGACAGGAAGGTGCCCAATGTGTGCGGCTGCAAAGCGAGCCCAAATCACCACCGATCCACCATCATGCTTAAAGGCTGGGAGGAGGTTTGTGTTAAATTTGATCCGTTTCTCAATATGTGTACTTTTGCGTTCTCATGTGATCGTGTACTTGTGAAACGTCATCATCCTCAGCCCTAGTACTGTTCCAATTCACAAGAACAGCAAACCGAGAACAGACAAAGTCCCCAGATGTTGTTCTCGCCCCTCCCTAATTACCCAGCATGCATCAGAGCAGACTTGTCTGTTCTTGAGATTGACAGCGGTCCAAGAATGCACTGCTGCAGCAGTAGCAGCATTAGCTTCCAGGTTAGCGCTCACAGAGCTCAGAGTATCAAATTAAAAGTTCTCTTTTCTGTTGCTCAATAAAAGTACATTTTAATATCATTTGAGGCGAGAACATTATACTTTTAAGCGTCACTATATGGCCCATTTACCGATTTAATGCGTAATTTAAAAAAAAATTCTGAAGTTGAGAGGACCACGGCAACCAGCGGACCTCCAAGGGTAACTGCAGCCTGTCCGCAGCAGCCCTCTCTCTGCATAGCCGTGTGTGAAGGACTGCTGGCTCTGATGCAGAGCTTTTTGTTTTAATTGGCAAAATGTTCATTTGATTTGTTTTTATCTTATTATTTCTGCAATAAATGAAAAAAGTCAGAATTTTTTATAATCTAGACTATTAATAACAGGAGGTGAAAAGCAGCTCTAGATGAGCCGAGCGTATGGTGACGTCACGAGTACGCTTCTGTTCAATTGACCCATATTTATGCTGTGTGCTCCCATTCTCCCAATGTCCACACTACAGTATTCCGTCTTCTCAAAAACATACTTGGCGAGGACACAAGTCTGTACTCGCTTTCTTGTGAATTAAGAAACGGTCTTGGTTTCCATGTTTACCTTAATCTCATATCTCCAAATGCTAATTCATCCAGATGTAACTCCAAATATCGGTTCTACTTCCATATTTTTTTTGTATCAACAAATATTTTTCAACGTTCTCCTGCAGGGTTCCTACTGCATAAGGCAAGTTAAATTCAAGACTTTTTAATGCCACTTGAAATAAAAATTTAAGACCAAATTCAAAAGAAACACAAGAAAAACCTGCTTGCGACAACTTAACCCAAAGGTTTATTTTAACATAAACCACTGCACTACTGTTTCAAATTTTGAAAAGCTTCCCATACAGGAAGAAAGCTAAAAACACACAAACAAGAGATATATTTTAACAATTATTTAACTGAATTCACAAACTTTGTTTTAGCAGGGAACAAAAATCTGATTTAAAGTCACAACATAACCATTCTTAAGTCTTTTTGCAGTTATTTTTCTTTTATATCGTTTTCTTTGTATGTTTGATTTGGTGATAAGTGGAGGCGTTGCAGAGACAAGGGTGGAACAAAACAGAGAAATACCGGCTGTTTCTCGGAAACTTGATTTTGACGCTTTGTGTTTCGTGCTTCGCATTTGCGACTCCACTGCCTTAATTACCATCGTTCTGAGCTTGAATGACTTCTTGCACAAAATCCACTGAGCCTCATGTATGTTCCCTGGTTTTAGCCATGGAGAAAACTCTTGGCTGGAGTCAATTCTGGTTACATTTACACTTGCTCATATTTTCCAGATAAAAAGTTATTGGCGCATCTACCAAATGTCTCGGCCGCAACAACGCTTTTATTGGTTCCGCTATCGTGACGGAACCAATAATGGCGAGCCGTTATTTTTTTTTTATACAAAAAAAAAAAAAAAAAAAAAAAAAGGCAATTTTAACGTTTTATTTAGATTACAAAAATAAATTGTAATAAAAATAATCCTATTTATCTTTTTTTTAAATTAAGACCTATGAAAGACTTATTTAAGACATTTTAATACCAATTAAGGCCTTAATTTTATTTTGAAGAATTCAATGCATTTTAAGACTTTTTAAGGACCTGCGGGAACCCTGTCCTGTTTTCACTGTTATGAACTTTAACAAGTCATGCCTCTACAGCATGATATGACGTTTTTATAGTTCATGTAAACCCAGTAGAGTCTGACCTTGAGGTGAATTTGCTGGGACGTCCACTCCACGAAAGATTGACAACCGTCTTAAATGTTTCCCAGCTGTGAATAATCTCACTGCAGGATGACTGACTTGAAGACATTTGGAAATGGATTTAGAAGCCTTCCTAGATTAATGGACATTTCCCCCTGCCTTTGTATTAACACACAGCAGAATGCGCTAGAGCAGAACACAGCCAGGCCTCCTGCTTTTATTGCTGCAGCTACACCTGCTGATGATCAGTTAATCAACAATATCTGATTAGAACACCAGCTTTTCACTTTAACCTCTTAAATCCTCCTGAATCACCTGATGTCTTGTCTCTTCCACAAAGTTTCTTAATCTAGGCTAAAACAAACATTGTATTTTTCTACATCTAGAAAAGAATATCTTTAATGATATAAGAAGAAAAAAAAAAACAGGTGATTTTCATCTTGTCCTCGGATGTAAAATTGTAAAACAAACAACCGTTTTACTATGACGGGACCTATTCCACATTAAGCCGCCTTTATGGTGTTGGTTTTTGCCAGCATGTCATCTGTCGTCAGCGAACCAGATTAAGGGAGACAGAAAAAGCCAACTGTTGTTTTTCGGAGCAGAAATCTGTGACATCTGAAGACTGTGTCCTTTCAGAGGAAGCGCGTTCTTGAACAAAAGTGGTTTTAGAAAAACCCACAGCTGGTACGTGTCGACCACAGAAGCAAACATATCCTTCCAACAGAGGAGTTCTGTGTGCTTTGTGGCAAACTTCACCAGCAAAGTTTTCTATGCTTTCACACTGACGTGAAGGCCTAATGCAGACGCAACAAGTCTTTCTGTAAGTTAAAAGAAAAATTATGTACAGCCTCTCAGTAAAGAGCAATAAAGTGCAACAATACTGTAGGCGTGCCAACATGAAGGCAGAATCCCCAAACCTAAGTAAAGCCTTGTGTTGAATTACCGACTGGGATTTTAGATTGAAGGCAGGGTTTTATACCTAAACCTGTACTTTATATTCAGAATAATTATCTTAATTCTCAAGAAATACTTTGAAGTAATCATTGATTTAAAACAATTCAAAAACGACTCTCCTCACCACTCAGCCTTTACATATTTCAATCTTTGTCACACCTCAGTTTAACAAAAATGTCACAGGAAAGCAACATTTTTCCAATAGAAATACAGCAGGTCCATATATTCTGTGAAGCGGTCTTCATATTTCTAATAGTTTTTTTTTTTTTTTTTTTTTTTTTTGTCAACAAACCATTAAAAAACATTTTCAGTCATATTTCTTAATTTGGGTTTAAATTTAAGAACAACAAAGCCAAGATTTGGCATTCAATAAACTAAGGCATTTGAACTGACACTGATCTTAAATAACACCTATAAGTTAAACCAATTAAAATCTACTCATTTAAATCAATTACTAAGTAAGATAATTGGTTTCATCTTTCTTAATAATCCTATAATAAGTAAACCAATGTTTGGTTTTCCTCTCTTAGTTTCATGGGAGATTAAACTATGCTTGAATTCTATATATTTCTCTAAAAACTAAAAAAGACAGTTCATGATGTCTGTCCCAATTTGTCTGACTTAAATTGAAAGAAAATAGAAATTCGATTAATGGCGCTGCCCTATTGCGTATTGATTTTTGAAATAATTTCTAGCAGACAAGTGCTACCTTACCACCGAAAGCTTTAAAAGCCTTTTTGTACCAAAAAAAAAAAAAAAGGAGGAAAGCTTTAAATTCCACATTATTTCAAAACATGCATGTTTAAATGAGTGACAGAAAAGAACAGAATTAATACATGACTGAGCCCAATACATGGATACAGGCATAACTAAAGATATTAATCTGATTCCAAGAGCTCTCAGGCGTTGCTGACACCAAGATGAGCCATTGGTGATACACGTTCATTGTAACTTACAAGGTCAGCGATGGTGCGGCCCAGTTTGTCCATTCTGGATCCCGCTTCGGCAATTTTCTTGGCAGCGCTGATGACATCAGAAGTATTTTTCAGTGGCCCCTTTCCCCTGAAAATAAAAGAAGCAAAACATCAGTCAAAAACATATTTTTTCTCTCTTGGAGTCGGTATAATGCGGCAGTAAAATCTCTTTAATGGATTCCCTGTTTCTTTAAGAGGACTGTTTTCCATCTGAAGCAGCATCATCTCATAAACCCTGAGAATGGTGCAAGTAAAGTTCAGAGAAATAAAGAAAACTCACAAAAGGATTAGAACATGAGGGAGTGCTGGCCTAGGAGTTAGAGCAGTGCACTTGTGCTCTGAGAAGGTTGCAAGTACCCGGTTGGATCCCCACAGTCTGCACTCTGGGTCTCTGAGCAAGACGCCTAGCCCCAGACTGCTCCCCGGGCACCGCACAATGGCAGCCCACTGCTCCCCAAGGGGATGGGTTAAATGCAGAAACAAATTTCTTCATTGTGAGATGAATAAAGTTCAAATTATTATTATTTATTTGTTTAGATATTCAACAAAAAAAATCTGAAAAAATGTCGACTGAAAACATGCAAATTTATGTTTTAAAGAACGAGAAAGAAGAATCAAATTAACAGCAGAGAAATGAATAATAAAAAAACTTAAAGCTGCACTAAACTTTTTGCAACACAGAATATCCATTTTGACCCTATTGAGACACAAACTGTCCAACACCAGGTCAGTCCAGCTCTGACCTGACCCAGCGTAAAAGCTTGTCAGCTATTTGCGTTTTTTCAGCACCCCTCAAGGGACTTCTGGGACACAGTAGGCAAGAGAGACAAATTGGATTCAAAGCTGCTCTCTCCAGGCTAAAAAAAAAAAAAAACAGCCATCCAACCCAGAACAGATGGAATTTCGTGTTCGGTTCTCTCCTTTCCTCTTTCCTTCCCTCCCATCTCCAGACATTCCTTCTCTTGTTCCCCCTCTGCTGCTCTGATGTTAAACAAGCCAGGGTCCTAGAGGAAAAGGCCATGCGTCAGAGCACATGCTGGAGGTCCTCATGGGACGAGCCAACCCCTAGAGACAGAGCTGAAAGCATTGTGATGCTTTGGGGAGTGGGGAGAAAAAAGGCATGCAAGCAAAATAAAAAAAAAATGGTTAGGTTTGTTCTAAAAAACATCATAAGGAAAAGTCCCAACTGATTTATATCAGACCAGTAATGTCCCCCTTTTTTATATCTATATACAGCCAGTGGTTTTGAACCATTTCTACAACACCAGCAAAAAAAAACAGGTCACAAAAATAAAAGAGGACAGAAACTTTTACAGGTTTGATATGAAGAATGAATTCATGAGGACGAACAGGAAGGCGTTTCCAGGCTGCGGGTCCTTGGCTCCAACAGATGCGTGTAAACAGAGCACTACAGTGACTTCTGTGACATGTGGCTGCCAGATATACTGCGTGTAGCCAAACCATGAGAGCTGCTCTACAGCCACAAGCAATGCTGAAGATGACATCAATTCCTCACACACTCCAGATTTGCCAGAAGAGGTCGATTACCTAATACAGCATTAACCTTGGCGGAGCTTTACACCATCTCAAGGTTCAAAGGACAATAATTCGGATGTGGGCTGAATTCACTGGCTGCTGACCTTCCCACCGCTATAGCAGAATACCAGAGTGAAGGCATAATGTTCGGATAAATTTGTTGGCTGCCAAATATCTGTGTGCTCCCTTGGACACACAAACAGAGTGTAGGTTGAAACAATGGATGTTAAACCTTGAACTGCAAGTTTTATTTATAGGAGCAGCTTACCGGCAATAAAGTAATAAAAGGTTTGTTTAAAATAAAGCCAGAATTCTGCCAAAAGTGCAGATGTGTAATAAATACTTATACGGCCAGTTTTATTAAAAACATAACCAAGTAAACTACCCTCCACAAGCATTTTGAACGTTTAATACCTGCAGATTTAATAGTCTTAGGCTCCCAATATGTCCCAACCATCAGTTCATGCTCCTTCTCTGCTCTCTTGCTTTTTATGTTCCTTTTGATTTGCTCCTGTGGATCCATTTCTGTGCTCATAACTTTTTAGGGTGGAACCAATCAGGGAAAGTAAACTGCCCGTTATTAGCTACTTTTCAGGAAGTCTCACCCCCTCTGGCTAATCAACGTTTTCTTAAAAAATTTTACATTCTCCACTGTTGCTACAAGCATGCTTAGTGTGAGGGACACTGAGTCGATGCAATCAACTGGTTTTCCTTAGATAGAAAACTTTGAATCAATCTGACTGGATGATCTGGTGAACTGGAAAGTGACTTGAGATGACACGTGTTGTTAATTGGAGCAATAGAAATAAACTGAATTGAAAATTGGTTAAGTGATTTTAGCATTTAAAAAAATAAGCTTCACACAGTATTAAATGTGTTCTGGCGCAGTAGCAATATGCTCCAAAAGGATTGAGATTAAATTTGCAGCTTCGTCTGAGCTAAGCTAATGTTAGATTCACTGTTTATGTTAAGGAAAGTTCGGCTTGAAGGAACTTTGGTTAACAGTTAAACCCAGACATATCAATTTCTAATCTTTGCCGGACGCTCGCTGATGTTTTTTGAGCCCAGAGCTGTGCCGACTCGAAGCCATTTCTCTGTCCTGTAACGACCTAGCCTGGAATAAACGGCGTTACTTTTTTACTCCTGTTTTATAGTCCTTTTTTATAAATAACTTGCTCCCAGGTAAAGAACCGGTGGGGAAGTTCCGAGGCGCAGCTGCCTTCAGGGGGACCTAACTTCAACAGTTTGCAGATACTGTATAGCTTTTTCCCTCCCTTTATAAGCTTCTATCCCTTTTCTTCAGTTTAGTCCTGGTTGGGGTTGCGGTGGGGCTGCGACCCATCTCCGGTGTTCTGTCAGATCAGCATACCCGTAGTCAAGACGTCAGATTTGCATTCATCCCTTTAGTTTTGTACAAAAAATAGACTTTAAAATACCTCAACGGGCGTGTATCAGTTTAGTCTTGTGAAAAAAACATTTTTTTTTTAGGTTGAGATTGCCATACACTTCAAAAAAACACCAAAAGTAATTGTTTTTTTGTAGATGACAAAATGGATACACGCCCGTTGAGTTAGTTTAAAGTCTATTTTTCATACAAAACTAAAAGGATCAACAGGTATTGATTATGGTATGCTGGTCTGATCGGGTATGCTCATCTGGCAGAACACCACCAGTCTACGGGCGAGAGGTGGGGTTAACCCTGGACAGGTCGCCAGTCTGTTGCAGAACAACACAGAGACACACAACAATGTACAAACCTTCAAGCCTTTAGAGAAGCCATTTAACCTAACAGTAATGTTTTTGGACTGTGGGACGAAGTTGGAGTACCCGGAGAGAACCCACACATGCTCAGGGAGCAGGAGTCAAGACCAGAACCTTCTTGCTGCAAGGCAACAGCGCTACAAACTGCACCAACATGTAGCCCCCTTTATTGTATTGATGACAGAGATGACTGCTGGATAGGAAATCAGAATTCTAATATTGAGGAGACCAATGATTAGCCTTAAGATGCTATGCTAACGTTACTGGCCACAACTAGAAAGAACAGTGGAAGCGGGAGTCCTTATTTGCCCTTTTAACAAAATATGTAAAAAGAAAAAAACAGAAATACATTTTTGATATTAGTTATTTATTACTATGTGATAAGTCAAGATTATTGTTTGTGTAGTCTTCTGCCCTCTGTTATCAGGTATATCTGATTGTGTACAATAGGATTTTGAGCAAAGTTTTTACCATTAAATTATGCAAAAGTGTCAGATGAAAAACATTTCAGAAACCGTATGTATCAAATATGATATATTTTGGCATTACAGGGTTAAAGCTGTAATGAAAATAAGCTAGAATTAAATCTAAGCACCAGATTAAAAATTTCACCCTGGAGACGGCACTAATAGATGAGCTCTGAACAAAAGGGGAATGTTTTGAGGTTTCTAAACAAGAGTAGCAGTAGAACATTGATTTATCTTTGGTATTAGAGTTTAAACATTTAAAATCTGAAGCCAGAGAATATTGGTGCTTGAATCAGATCCTAACTAAAGTGCACTCCTGTCAGTGTTGCTATGGCAGCATCCTTATTATCCATAGAGTTACTCTGTTTTTACCTTATTGCCTTTTGATTAATTATGCAGTATCTAACCAGGGAGCTTAGGAGTTAAAAAATAGAAATGCATGAGGACGATTTAAACATGACTGTTTCATTAAAAATGCAGCCACTGTAGAGTATATAGGATAAAAAGTTTTTAAATGTAACTCCATCTAAATACAATGCTGTGCTCGCACCCAACGCTTCTTCAACTCCTCAACTTTGACACCTGTGCGATTCGAGGTCAGATGATCCGGTAGTTAAGCCTCTCTCTTCTATTCTTTCCAACCTATTGAGAAGCTCGGCTTTATTTTCTTGGATGAGTAGGAAAAAACGTTTTATCATTTTTCAGCAAGTTAGTCCTCCCCCAGTGAAAGCTCTCTGCTACGCTTTCAAGGATTTTTCACAACCATTTGTAGCAGCTGAATATAAAGAGGTTTTAGGTTTTTGGTAAAAACCACAAGTTTTAGAATACAGTTACATCTTAAATCCGAGATATGATTGTTCCTTATGTCCCTAACAGAGCAGTTGGCTCTGGACGTCTTAGTTATCAGGCTTCTCTCCTGTGGAACCAGCTACTAGTTTTAGTCCGTGAGGCAGACACCCTGTCTACTTTTAAGGCTAGGCTTAAAACTTTCCTTTTTGATAAAGCTTATAGTTAGAGTGGCTCAGGTTATCCTGAGCTATCTCTATAGTTATGCTGCTATAGGCTTAGACTGCTGGAGGACATAGGGACCCCTATTTCATCATTTTGTTTCATTCCATCTCTATTTTCCCACTCTGCAGAATCTGTTACGTCAATCTCTAACGTTCGGCTCCCTTTGCTTTCACTCAAAGTAGCTTCATCTGGTCTTTTCCTGTTTGGCTGTGACTCCAGCTTGGAGGGAAATATCAGCTGTGCTGCTGCCATCAACACCTTTTTTTTTATACATATTTGAGATCGGCCTGTTTTTTAGCCTGTTTTTCATGGGAGTTGGCTCGGAGCTCGTCTGCCAGGCTGTGTGTTTCCTGGACGGGGCCGCTTCTGTCTCCTTGAACCCCAGTCGGCCTCAGCAGATGGCCGCTCACACTGAGCCTAGTTCTGCTGGAGGTTTCTTCCTGTTAAAATGGTGTTTTTCCTCTCCACTGTTGCTACAAGCATGCTCAGTGTGAGGGATTGCATTCAAGTCAATAAGTAGATGCAATCAACTGGTTTTCCTTAGATAGAAAACTTTGAATCAGTTTGACTGGATGATCTGGTGAACTGTATCAGTGCCTTGAGATGACGTGTGTTGTGAATTGGCGCTATAGAAATAAACTGAATTGAACTGAGTTAGTAGGGGTGAGTATTGGCATGGGTGTTGCAATACCATATGTGTCTTGATACTTGGGTTACAATGCGATATTTTACTATATTGCAATATATTTCCCAGCTATCAAATTTAATGTGTAGAAAAAAAAAGAGTGGTGTAAATGTTCATCAAAAGATAGTGATTAGTTATTTTGGCATCCATGATGTTTGGGGTTTGAGTCATGTTTGACTCACAGCGCCATCTACCAGAGTGGCTGTGCAGAGGTAACCCATTTTCCCCTCATGGATTTAGGTTAAAATGTTTTGGGGGGTTTTTTAAATCGATATTGGTACCTGAAAGATCGATATTATATTGGGCAGCTCGAAATCACGATATATTGCCAAATAAATTTTTTACCACACCCCTAATAATTAGAATATAATTCTCATGTGCTTTAAAAGCGTTCTATACATTTATTGTTCATATGCTGACAGCTCTGCAGGAACAGAGATCACAGCTTATATGTAGGGATGCACGATATAATCGGCCCCCTATTGGTATCGGCCTGAAAACTGAATATCGGACATCGGCCACCCCACTGATATTTAACCCCATATTTTATCAGTCTTTTAAAGTCTAAAAAAAAAAAATATATACTACTTCTTCCTCAAAAACTTCTGTTTTACAGACTTAAAAACTTCTAAAGATGAGGAAAAAATATTGATACATTAAAATATCACAATATCTTCATATGCTGATATATTGCCATTTAAAAACACCATATCAATCTCTTTTACTAATGAAATATTGCTATATGTCATCGTTATTCTGTCCCTCATTTTAAGTGAAATACAATTCTTGCTTAAAGTTAATTTTTGGTAAAAACTGCCACCAACTTTGTAAGTGCGTGCAAAGAGCTACAAATAGACAAGAGTGGATGTCACAACCCCAAAATTGACTCCTTCTTAAAAGACAATCTCTGTCACTGGCTGTTTAACCCCCCACATGCATCCCATATGGCAGGCTCCTGGGAGAGAATGATAGGAGTCACACGCCGTATTCTTGATGCAATGCTTCTGGAACACAAAAATGCTAAACTTACACATGAGGTGTTAGTGACATTCATGGCTGAAGTGACTGCAATAGTAAATGCACGGCCACTAACAACAGTATCTACAGATCCGGAAAACCCAGTCATCCTTACACCTGCCATGTTGCTCACCCAAAAGGTTGGCACTCCTCCAATACCACCTGGTAGGTTTGAAAGCCATGACCTATTCAGAGCACAATGGAGACGTGTGCAGCACTTGGCCAATGTCTTCTGGAGCCGATGGCGAAAAGAGTACATTACTGGACTCCAACATCGCCGCAAGTGGAAAGTAGTGAAACCGAATCTACAACCAGGAGATGTAGTCCTGCTCAAAGAGGGATCAGAGCACAGAAACAACTGGCCTCTTGGACTAATCACAAAGACTTTCCCCAGCGAGGATGGGCGGGTCAGAAAGCTAGAGGTGAAAATATGCCGTAAGGGAGAACACAAACATTTCTTGCGGCCCATAAGTGAAGTTGTGTTATTGGTGCGTAATGACAATGCTTAGAGATGTTCATGCTATTTGTTCTAAGATTTATTTGCTGTTATTCAGAAATCTTGAGTTATGACATCGTGAGGATGCCAGACGGGGAGTATTCTGTCCCTCATTTTAAGTGAAATACAATTCTTGCTTAAAGTTAATTTTTGGTAAAAACTTGTTCTATTATTCTTCCCCAGAGGTCACTTTTGTCATTTGTATGATGTTTTTCTTGTGTGTGAAGTTTGTGTAAAACGCTGCCCTCTGGTGGCCAACGGTAGTAATCAGAAACTAAACGACCTGCAGTATTTTCTATGATCCAGCTCTGGAGGTGTAACGTGTACATCCACCTCTCTACTCATTTCTTCGTTTGGACTCTTGGCAGATCATAATCTGTAAGTTTTGTCATCACAGTAAAGTGTACTTTTATGTTTCTCAGTAGTTTCAGGAACTTTTGTGCTTTATTTTTCATTATATTTGCTGTGTGGAATAAGCTAATATTGTCGGCAGTTGAATGCTAGCTCAATGCTAAAGCTGAGGCTGTACACTTGACATGCTATGTGTGTGACATTATTTTAAGTTATGCAAGAGCATTTATGTATTTTCCTTTTTTGTATGTTTACAGTTTAACAAATTAACATGGTCTTCAGTAAAGACAGAGAAAAGGAATCGTGTCTCTTCATTGCTGGAACCATATGTGTTTAGCTCGCTGTCTAAGTTACGTTAGATACACTAACTGAGGGCAGAAGAATCGTTATGCTACGAAATCCCCTGAAAATTCATGAAATGTTGCCATATTTTTTATGTTGATATATTGACGCGGTATCGATCTATTTTACTAACAAAATCTCACAAGAATTTGCAAAATATCACGAGAGTTTGTAACAGAACGATGAAATTTCACGAGATTTTGAAAGTAAAATAGATTGATACCGCGTTTTTAAAAATCAATTTGATATCAGCATATGAAAATATATTTGAGTATATTATTTTTGTGTCAGAAATGGATGGACAAAACTGCTATTTTCAATGACTACTTATTTTTGTCCAGCTTTAACATCGTTATCAATATCTGTTATCGGCTACATGAGTTTTAAAATATCGGATATTGGCCAAAATCCCAATATCGTGCATCCCTACTTATATGCAGTGTTTGCTTCTCAGCTTCTCTTAATTGGTTGATGCTCAGCATCCAGCTGCAAAAGTTCAGATTTTCCAACTCGAGCGTTGGCTGCTCTAGACGCGCTCAACGCATCGAGCTAAACGTGCAGCACAAAACAGAAAACTTTAAAAGCTTTAAGCCCCTTTAGGCGCATCCACCACTGTACACCAGATTCCCTTTATGCACAAAACATATCTGGTTTGAACAACCATCAATGGTTGGATAAAAAAAACGGCATAACATTCTAGTTTTCCGAAGGTAGAAATTGCTCTATGAAATAATCTATGAAAACCACAGCATAATGACAGCAGCGGACCGGGACGCAATGCCTGACCAGAAATATTACTTCTTTTCGCCTCCAGATGTCCAGGTCTGCAAAATATTTAAAGGTTTGCTGCAGAAACCTTCCATAATAATCGTTGGGACTGCAAAAAGCTCTAAATCATCATCTTACAGTTAATTACTATAGTTTTATAGATGAAGAAAAGAGCGTTTATTTTTATAACTGTTCTGTATATTAGGTGGTATAGCATCTTGCTGAGGGGGAAGACTCTTCTGTAAGTGTCAGTGAAAGTAATTTACATTATCGGCTTAGCTCCACAGTAGCTTATAAAAGGTTCTTAACATAACAGAAGGGAAATTAAGTTCCAGCAGAAAACATTCTGGATTGTGTCGTCAAAACACAGCCGACAGCTTTAAGATGAGAAAACCAAAAACTTAAATGTGTTTCACCGTTAAGAGAACAGCAACAGATGAAAGCGGTTATGAATTCTGACAGATGATTTTTAAACATATAAAGAACTATAATTTTCTTCAAATCATTTGAACGGGATACAGAAAAAATAAGGAGTCTTGCAGGTAAATATAAATGAAACCATGAAGGAAGAAAGTTTGGACAGCACTGTGATTTATCCATGTTATTACCCGTGCTGAACTGCTGATTAGATGTCAAAATAATCAGGACGATGGAGGAGGATGAGTCCAATAAGTAACGCCTGCTTGGGATGAGACTGTCCAACTTAATATATCAGAAAATCCGATACTTTCTAATATCCAAACCAAAAATATAGAGCCTCAAGAGTACGCAAAATGACCACATCTTAACTCTGATACATAGATCTCATAAATGCAAAACAGGAAATAAATCCAAAGCTTTGATGATTTTTTCGTTATAGGGTCATTTTCCTCTTCTCAAATTCTCCAGTATTCCTTTGTGCAATAGTTTTACAATAGTGGAAAGGCAGTATTCATGCATTATAAAAATGTCAAAGCAATCAATATCCTCATGCCTGTATCCATTCACCCATTTTGTAGTAAAAGGTTACAATACTGTTATCCTTAGTCTTTAGAAAGATTGAAAAGCAAATAAAAGCTGCTTGGTTTGGTGAAACTTTGCGGGTCAATGGCTGTTAACATTTCAAACTGTTCTTCTGTGGTTCGCTGTTTTACATATCTAGTCACTGAGACAGACTCTTTGAACCATTCAGAAGATGAGGATAAAGGGAAGCATTACATCATTACCGGTGTGACTCACACTTCAGCTACAAAATGTCCACAGTGATTCACCCACATTTCTAAAAGCAAAGTTATTCAGTGTCACATGGATTCAAACCACTTCCAGTCATTCTTCATGAAAACCTGACTGTCATTTCTTGTAAAAAAAAAAAAAAAAACATTAACCCAATTTTAGGTTTCTGGAAACATTTTGTGATTATAAAGAACCTAATTGTGATAATGTTGTTAGAGATTAACATATACTTTCTATTTTTAAATTAAAGAGTTAATTAAGTCCCCGAATATTTTAGCATTTTTCATGCTAGAACCAGACAGGGAAGCAAAAAAAAAGAATTTGTGGTTCAACAAAGGTTTACTTTATATACTGCCTCTGGGTTCTATCCTTAGGAAACATGGGATTTCTTTTCATTGTTACGCTGATGATTGTCAGATTTATTTGCCCATACAGCAGCAGGATGTACATTCAATCAAACATCTCCTGGCATGTCTAGGAGATATTAAAGCTTGGTTGGCCTTGAACTTTTTAAACTTTAATGAAAACAAAACAGACGTGATGGTGTTTGGACCCAGTGGCTCTTGTGAGTCCTCCTCTGTTGACCTGGGACCTTTGCAGGTATATTTTAAACCTGTTATTACTGATCTTGGTTTTAAGGTGGACAGTGATTTTAAATTGGACAGCCAAATTAGAGCCGTGGTTAAGTCCAGCTTTTATCATTTAAGGCGATTGGCGTCAGTGAAATCTTTTCTTTCCAGGCAGCATTTTGAAACACTGATCGACGCTTTTGTTTCAACTCGATTGGACTACTGTAATGCACTTTATCTGGGTGTCAGTCAGTCGCTGCTCTCACGTCTGCAGCTAGTACAAAATGCTGCTGCACGACTTTTGACAGGTACTCGAAAGAGAGAGCATGTGACCCCTGTCCTGGCCTCACTTCACTGGCTGCCTGTATACTTTAGGATTCATTTTAAAATTCTTATGTTTGTTTTTAAATCATTGCATAATCTTGCCCCAGCTTACCTCTCTGAGCTTCTTCATCCCTACGTACCCCATCGGTCTCTCAGGTCAGCAAATCAGCTGCTCTTGGAGGAACCGAGAACAAAAAGGAAGCTCAGAGGGGACGGGGCTTTCTCTGTTATGGGCCCCAAATTATGGAATGACTTACCTTTGCAGGTCAGAGAGGCCCCTTCTTTGTCCATTTTTAAAGCTCATCTTAAAACCCATCTATTTTACTTGGCTTTCAACACCAGTGGGATCTAGTTTTAAATTGTATGTTTTTTTGCTTTTAAACTGTTTTTAAATTATTTTTATTATGTTGTGTTCTTAAACTGTACAGCACTTTGTATCAACTGTGGTTGTTTTAAAGTGCTTTATAAATAAAGTTGGTATGGTATGGTAAAAAAAAAAAAAAAAAAGGGGTGTTAGATGTCGGGAGAGGCAGCCTAGTAGTTAGGGCGTAGAGCTTGGAATCCTGAGGTTCTGAGTTTGAGCCCCACTCCCACAACTTGCACACTGACTCTCTGAGCAAAGACAAACCCACTCTGCTCCCCCAGCGCCACAAATGGCAGCCCACTGCTCCCTGGGTTAAATGGAGAGAGTTGGCCTAGTGGTTAGAGCAGTGCGCTGGTCCTTTGAGAAGGTTATAAGTAGGGATGCAAACGGTTAATCGACTTTAGATTAATTGTCGATCAAGAGGTTGCTCGATCAAAATGTATTAATCACGATTAACCGCTAGAGGGTGCTAGCGCTTTACTGTAACTTGAACAAAGCGTGAGAATGAGAACACGCCTCGTGTCGCGAGAGAGACCAGGGTCACAAACACCTGGGATTTCTTCCTCCAGCTACCAGGAAGTCAGCTCATTCCACGCTGCTTCAAATGGCTACAGCCGAACGCGACAGCATCACTGCAGGTGCCGCCACCACTGGAGACGACGGTAACACTGTCCATACAGGGCCTCGGCGACATGGGGCTAAGCCTACATCTGCTATGAGTTTACTTCTGGCTGAAACCTATTCCGATGCCCGCAAAGGTGACGTGGAGAGTGAAGTGGATATGTACCTAAAGGACCCTCCTGCACCACTTGAGTCGAGCCCCACGTGCTGGTGGAAAGTGAATGAAAGGAGGTTTCCGACCCTGGCAACACTAGCAAAACAGTATTTGTGTACGCCAGGCACATAAGTCCCCTCTGAGCGTGTGTTTTCAGTAGCTGGGCTCACTGTAAACAGGCTACGTACACGCCTTACCCCAGAGCACGTTAACATGCTAATTTTCTTGAACAAAAATATATAGAACCTAGGCCTAGGTCAAGTTGTGATGTGCCACATTTCAGTTGGGAGAGGGTAATATTGAATCACCACTTTATTTGATTGTTCTGGTTTGAGGCCCTGTAATGTTATGCTATGTTGTTGTGTTCAGTGACCCTGTGAACGTTTCATTCTATTTTGCTGTAACCCTATACAAATTGAGGTAGAAATATGTTGTGGATGTTTCATTTTAGGATTGTTGAGGATTACCCAATTAATAGCCTATGCAGTTTCTTTCTAACCTATAGGCTCAATAATATTCTGTTTGGCTCTCTATTTAATTTCTTCTATTCTCTTTTTATTTCTGTTTCAAATGCAAGAACTGAGCCAGGTTTTTTTTTTATTAAAGATTTTGTTTTACCTTAAAAACGTGTCTGCTTTCTTCTCCTAATGCATAATTACTTGAGGAATGTATAATATAATACAATATAATTATGGTATCATAATGTTGGCTAATGTAATATTATACCTCAATTATATTTAGGCCCTATTGATGCCCTGAAACTCAGGTGAAAAACGCCGCTTATCAATTAATCGAAAGTCGATCGATAAGATAATCAACTAATGATTAATGAATTCATCGATAATTTGCATCCCTAGTTATAAGTAAACGGTTCAATCCCCACCGCCTCAACTCTGGGCTCCTGAGCAAGACCCTTAACCCCACACTGCTCACCGGGAGCCACACAATGGCAGTCCCCGAGGGGATTGGTCAAATACAGAGAACGAATTTCCCAATTGTGGGACAATAAAGGGATTTACATTTCACAGGGGGAGTAACGGCCTAGTGGTTCGGGTATAGAGCTTGGATTCCTGAGGTTGCGAGTTTGAAACCCACTGCCAAAAAGTACCACTCTGGGTCCCTGAGCAAAGACCCTTAACCCCAAAACTGCTCCCCGGACACTCCACATATGGCAGCCCACTGCTCCCCAAGGGAATGGGTTAAATGCGGAGGGTGAATTTCATTGCACTGTACTTGTGACAATGAAATTATTACAGCCCCTTAATAAAGATACTCCCAAATAAAATGAAACAACCATCTCCTTCAGAAGTCAATAAGTAAATCCAGATGTACATCCAGTAACCCTGCTGTTCTGGAAAGGCCAGACAGGCTTACATGAAAGAAAATTAGTGAGCCAAGAGCATCATGAATATCAAGTGGCACAGCAGGCAGGTCAGGGATTTATTGAAGAAAAGGTCACAGCAGGGTTAAGTTATCAAACCATTCTCTGAACTTTGACCGTTTCAGAAAGTAATCATCAAAAAAATGAGAAAAAAAAAATACATATGAATAAATAAATAAATAAAAGACAGATTATGGAGAAGCATTAAACCTACCAAAACATGGCTGTCTATCTAAAGGAGGTTCAAAGGTTCACTAGTATGAGAATCTGTAAACATGACAATGACTTTTCTGCACTCAATAAATCTGGTCACTGGGGGGAAAAGGAAGGAAGCAGCTGCTGCTTATAGAAACTAAGAAAAGTCTTTTTTGCCATTACCTAAAACCATGTGGAGACCACCATAAAACAAACACAATTATAAGTTTTGGCCTCAGTTATATTTGTCTGCAAACCATGAATAAAAAAGTTGTGACATGGGCATGCATTACTCCCAATGACAACAGGTAAGTAGTGTGTGCCGACAGTGTGACAGAAGCAGCCGGGTGAATTCGATATCACACAGAGAAACTGCCAGCTCAGATTTAGCTAAATCAGCACCGCTGGCTGAGCCGCTCTATAGAAAGAAAGTGACCAAAAGTGTTTATAGAGAAACAGCTGAAGGGTTTTCTGTAAAAACAACACTCCACAGTGGGTAGGGTGACTGTTCTCAGCCACAGTAGGCCACAATGTTTAAAAAAAGTAGAAAAAAGGAAGCCCAAAGACCACCAAACCTCCTTTAATAATCAAACGCTTAGGAAATTAAAGCCTGGAATAAAAGTTTACATCCAACAATGAATCTAAATCCTTAAACTGAGAACTAGACACTTAGCCAGTTTATGCATTTGGTCAGCTCATATCCAAGGTACTACCCAGAGAAAAACAAAAACAAACCAACAAAATCTACTCATCAGGGTGAGTTTGGCCTTTAGCATCTCCTTAGAGGAAGACTGTCCATTTAATTTTCATTCCACTGCACACAGAGTGCAGCTTATTTATGTAACAGGGGACGGGGAGATTTGATGCTCTGCATATTAAGATTAAGGGAGGATGGAAAAATAATAAAGAGGAAATCCTAGCTACCCCACTGCTTAAGTAAAATGGAGAACTCTGCAGCACGAACAGCAGAGTCACCCTCCGTATGAAGCGTTGTTCAAATACGAACAAATGTTGGTTAACCAATGTAGTCTTACAGAGGGACTGTACATGACAGAGACTTAGCTTAAGCTCATTATATCCGTCTAGTTCACAGAGACATGTTGACTGAAATTGAAAAAAAAAAAAAAAAAAAAAACAGTATAGGAATATAACTGTGAGCTAACAGAGACGACATTAAAGCAATGCTAATTCAATTCAATTATATAGCACCAATTCACAACACGTCATCTCAAGGCACTTTACAGTTCACCAGATCATACAGTCAAAGTGATTCAAAGTTTTCCATCTAAGGAAAACCAGTTGACTTCATCGAATCATTGACTTGAAGGCAATCCCTCACACTAAGCATGCTTGTAGCGACAGCAACTAGGAAAAAGTCCCTTTTAACAGGGAGAAACCTCCAGCGGAACCAGGCTCAGTGCGAGCGGCCATCTGCTGAGACCGACTGGGTTTCAAAGAGACAGAAGCAGAGACACAGAAAGAAGCAGTGATGTAAAAGGTGTTGTAATGTCTAATGTTATCTATATTAGGGATGGAACGGTTTATGAAAACCGTCGGAACCGTTCGGTTCGACTGTCTCGGTTCGGTTCGCGTGTGTTTCGTTCGGTTCATGCGCTGCTCCTTTTTCTCATAGGGGAAGCGTTTACACTCCAGAGCAGAAGGTGGCGGTACTGCGACCAAAGCCAACCACAGGTAGTAAACAAGAAGAAGAAGAAGCGAAGCAGCTTAGCCGGGTGTAGCAGGGGGAAAAAATCAGTTGTTGTGGAGAATTGTGTCGGAATGGCGAGTGGGAAAGAACAGGAGTTGGAAGACGCGCCAGCAGCACTTTATAGGTCTGCTGTATGGGACTACTTTGACTTTAGAGTGACCTACGATGACGGCGGAAAGAAAGTTGTGGATAAAGGTGCAACAGTGTGCAAGCATTGTGCAACACGTTTTGTTTACGCTAACAGCAACATGACCAACATGTCATGCTAACCTTGAAATCCCTCACACTCTGTCAGCAACCCCCGCTCCGCCCCGCTGCGCTCCAGACCGGCTGCTCAAAGCAAAGCCTACAGCCCCCACTGTGGCTCCGTCCGTCCGCTCCCCTCTGAGTCCCTTGGAGATGGTAGAGGGCATGCGCTAGATGATTAAATTTAAAGCAGCAAAACATACGGAAATGATCCAGGGTTCCCGCGGATCTTTTAAAATAATTAGAATCCATTATTTTTTGGGGGATTTTTTCATTAATTACATCAATTTTTATGGGATTTCGGTGTAACAATCAACATATATCGAACCGAACCGAAAACCGTGACCAGAAACCGTGAATCGAACCGAACCGTGGATTTTGTGAACCGTTCCACCCCTAAAAAAATAAATAAATATATACACATATATATATATATATATATATATATATATATATATATATATATATATATATATATATATATATATATATATATATATATATATATATATGTATGTATGTATGTATGTATGTATGTATATGTATATATATATATATATATATATATATATATATACACACACATATATATCTCTCTATCCATCTATCTCTCTATCTCTCTATCCATCTAAGTAAATAGAAAAGGAAACCACACTAAGATCTCAACTATCAGTGATCAGAGATGCTGTGACATTATGAGTTCAGACATTATTGCTTCATCTCACCTGGTGAAGTCCGTCATCTCCATCATGATCATGCACATCTGCTTAGCCAGCACAATGATGTCATTGCCGCTGTCATCCCATTTGGATACCTCAGCATCCAGCTTGCTCTTCTCCTCCTGGAAGCTGGCCACCTGCTCTGCAATCTTAGCCTTCTGCTCCTGAGGCAACTGCGCCATGATGGCCTGCAGAAAGAATTAGAGCAAGTTTCCAGGGTTAGTAATGGAGACCTGGACATGGAGACTACAGCGCTGCAGCACATCAGAGGGTGGAATGAGTAAAGGGTTGGGCTGAAGACTGGTTTTGTTTCCTCTCTGTATGCCACCAATTTTATTCTATTCGGTTACTTGTAATTGACATAAGGTGCAAATCAGTTTACAGTCATGTCTATAGACCTGAGAGATAGAAAACAGCTAATCAGACATCCACCCAATGATCCTGTCATGTTGAGGTAGGCAGACACTTAAGAACAGGAAATCGAATATCATCGCAAGAGATTTCAATCCATTACTGGTAAAAAAGGCTCAGTCTCTCTGGAGCCAGGGAAG
This sequence comes from Cyprinodon tularosa, assembly GCF_016077235.1. Taxonomy (NCBI): domain Eukaryota; kingdom Metazoa; phylum Chordata; class Actinopteri; order Cyprinodontiformes; family Cyprinodontidae; genus Cyprinodon; species Cyprinodon tularosa. The sequence continues at coordinate 1,827,723 of NW_024038734.1, read as the reverse complement.
CTTAAATAAAGCAGTGTAAAGATCAAAAGTCCCCCCCAAACAAAACGCTCAGATAATCTTTGACGATCAAAACAAATTGCTTGGAGAGGTACCAGTGGATCATTCTGCCCCCATGGATCTCTAAGATTAAGTTATAACTCTGCTTCTTAAATTATTAATGCTTTTGGCCTCGAAATGTACAATCTAAAGTAAATTAAAGTGGACTGAAGAAACACACATACAGCGGGGCAATGATGCAAATTAAAAGCACTACATTCTGGCATGATTAGAGGACACAAAGTGGAGCAGGAATAAATAGCAGATCTGTGTTGCAAAAGGTTTTTCAGGTCCTTTACAGATTAGATTTTACCGTTTAACCTATTAAAAAATACCGAAAATCAATGATTCCCTGGAAGACTGGAACTGATGGATAGACTGTATGAACTCTTGATTTATGAGCAGCAAGAAAAGGACAAATGAGAGCCGACTGTGTGGCAGAGCTCCACAAAGGGAGTTTTTACAAATGATTTGGTCACATTAGCCGTTATGGTGGCGAGCCGACTGTGCACTACCCATCGACAGCGAGTGTTTAACAGAACAAATGCTCAAACGCACCCAACATAAAAACATGTTTGAAAAATAAATAAATTTTAACTTATTTAATACAAATACTGTCTTTTTCAGTGTTTACAGAATAGGGAAATATATTATTAAAGCTAGAGGACATTATTGAACGTATTAACTCAGGCATGACAGGTTTGAGGGTCAATATTCAACAAGACACAAATACATCTTTGTTTTTAAGGGTTCTGGTTCCTTAAGCAAATATTTTTCACGGGAAATTAAAGTGCACTTTTTCTTTATTTTCAACACCTTATTAGAGTAACAATGGCTTGTAAAAGTATTCATACCCCTTAGATTTTGTTGGTTTGTTTTACAAATTAAAGGCATACTATGCAACATTTTTCAGTTAATTAATGTGTCCCATAACGTTTTGGATGATTAAATAAGTAATTTCAGGTTGAACAAAGGTTTTCTTGGCCGCCCTGGTGGTCTGTAGGGGAAATACCGTACTTGCAATTGCAGGAGCCCTCGGCCCGCACCCACAGGCTTAGAAGTCTCGCGAGAGTCGGTCTTGCTTTACGGTGAGAACTGCTACACGCCCCCAGTGAAAGGCATGATCGTTGCTAGCGCAGTGGCGATATTTGTGCAGTTATCATGGCGGAACCAGCGAGAAAACAGCGAAAGCCCATGTCTGAGCAGGCAAGGAAGAGGAAAAGGGCTCTCTACCGCAGTAGACATGGTGATTCGTTGTGTTCCCCTGTCTGCTAAGCTCAAATCAACCACGCCTGGCTTGATGGAGAAACCAGGAGAACAGCTGAGCATATTTACCACAGTGCACTTTTACTTTTGCCCTCTGGGGGGAGCCTCGCTGGAAAATCAACACCTGTTGCATAGTATACCTTTAATTGATGGGTGGCCATTTTAAATAGGTTCTCTCTTTTATTAAGAGAATCTTTTCATTGACATAAGGGTATTAATATGCTGAATTTAAAAACATAGCAAATCAAGATATTTTAGCCATTTATTGTATCACTTAACTGATGCATTATTAGTTTAAGGTTGTGGTCCAACAGTTTTTTTTTTTTTTTTTTACCACCTGCTTTTGTATCTTTATTTGCTTTTATTCTGCTCTTGTTTTTCTTCTATTTTATTGTTTAAATACCTCTTTAGAACTTTGAATTGTCTTTCTATTTAATTGTGCTATACAAATAAACTTGCCTTGCCTATTGTATCGGACTAGAATAAAAAAAATGTTTTCTTAGACATTATTAAACTAGACCAATTTAAAGGATAACAAAACACAAACCTATTAGTGTACTGAATAAAAAGACAATTTAAATAGGTGAATCATTTATGATTTCTAATGTACAGAGATGTAAAACTATCATTAAAAGACGGATTATGTTGCTCTGACGTGCTGCCAGGGTATTGCCACTTTGATTCAATTCAGTGGACAGTAAAGGCAAGGCAAATTTATTTGTATAGCACAATTCCGTACAAAGACAATGCAAAGTGCTTTACATGATTAAAATATAGGAAAATAAAGCAGAATCAAAGCAAGTAGGAAAAATAAAATAAAATATGCAGAAACAAAAAAACAGTTGGACTAAAGAAAATCAAAAAGTTGAACTAATGATGTTTTAGTTGAACTATTTAACTAGAACAGTCAAAGGCAATCCTAAACTAATGTGTTTTTAGTCTTGATTTAAAGGAACTCAGGCTTTCCGCACTTTTCCAGTTTTCTTGAAGTTTGTTCCACATAAGTGGAGCATAGGAACTAAATGCTGCTTCTCCATGTGAAGGGATGTTTTTGGGGTAATCCAACATTCAGTGCTGAAGGAGACTTCATGCTGAAACACCTTTAAACTGGTGGTTAAATGAGCGCAATTTAGGTGGTAAGGAGTTGATCCAGTTTATCTAACAGGACGAGATAAAGTTCCTTCTGCATCCTTGTCGTCGTTAAACAGTGCAAATAATTCTGGACTGGTTTCTGCATCCATTAATGTTTCTGCTTTAGCACTACTTCTACCACAAATATCAATGAGAATTCACTAAAAAATTAATGATGGCGCCCTCTAGCAGACAAACCATTACTAAACTGAAAGAAATTATTAGCAAATGTTATTAATTAACCAGAAAACATATAATCATGAATTAATAGTAAGTCAATAAGGGATGCTTCTTCAGCAGGGAACAGGAAGGTGGGAGGGGGGTGATGGGAAGATCCTTTAGCCTGTTAGTGAAAACAATATATTGCACTAAAGTTGGCGGTTGTAATATAAATATAAAAAGGGAAAAACTCAATTTGAATGCTGCAAGGCACTCCATAAACATCTGTGGCATTTCTTAGGAAGGACATCAGGATTTGAAAGGTTGTTAAACCAAAAAAGTTATGAAAATAATAAGAAATCCACTGGCTATGACTATGACCTGGATGACTGAGAATCAGCATAGAGGTTTTTAAACTTACTCGAGCACTTTGGCCGGCGATGAGTTGGTCATCCTCCGTCTGCACGCTGGTCTTGCTACGAGCATCAAAATCTTCCGTCTCAAAGTCGGAGTCGTCCAATTCCTCTGGAGTCTTTAATGATATAGAAGAAGAACGAGGTAAGAAAAAGCAGATTGTAATAAAGAGAAACGCATAAAACAACAATGGCACGCTCCAGCATTGAAAGGACTATTAAATAATAAACCTGCTTAGTATCTGTGAGAAACGCCTTGGAGCTGCCAGCATCAGATGAATGACTCCCTCCCTACGGCCTGCTACTGTAAACCCCAAATTAATTTGTAAATCAACTGTAATGTGCTGCCTGTGCATTTTGAGTAGGAACATGAAGGTAAGGAGCCTGTAAGGAACATTCTAGAGGAAACACTTCTGAGGCCCATCTGTTGCTGTCATCTGAAGAAAAAATAAATAAATTGTTAAGCATAAAATGCATTTATTGTGGATTTTTTCATTTCTGATCCTTCACCTCTTCTGTTGCCATGAATACTAAACGAGCCAGGAGCAACATTTTGTCTGTCAATAATATTCAAAAGGATTTGGAGCTCAATAGGTTATGCTTAAGGCAAAATCTAACATTGACAAACAAGGTAAAGTGTTTGTTGGAGATGTGGCAGGAGGGAAGATGATGCAGACAGATAAAGGTGCATTATCGCACTTGTGCCTCTATTTGTGCTTATCCAGCTGTCTCAGTCCTCCCTACTGTAATGGATTTTGAGCCCTTCGCATCTGAAAATAGCAGAGAGTCTCTGAACAACCTTATAGTCCTTTATGAAATTGTGGAGATGGTCTTGTTCTTGAGGGAATATGTGGATCGTTTCAGATACAGACTCTCAGGCATGTCATTGAGCTCAGACAATGCTGCTCAGTAGGGCATGCGTTCTTCCTCTGTGGCCTATAAGCCTGATAAGCTGTGAATGTGGGTGGTTTAGGAATGATAACGCACGGTGACTACTCTACTACAGAGTCTCAACAATAACCTGCTGTTAGATTAAATTAATAAAACAGGCTGAAATTGATATTCAACCATATGTAACAGTCTTCCGTCATAAAATCTCCTAATCGTGTTTAATACCCAACATCTTCACTTGATCTGAAAAGCGAAATTCTCCTTTTCATTTTTTAAATTACAGATGCTGAGGAAGGAAGGGTCCTTAACAGGGTTCCTACAGCATAAGGCAAGTTCAATTCAAGACTTTTTAAGACTATTTAATGCCACTTGAAATAAAAATTTAAGACCAAATTCACAAGAAACAAGAAAAACCAGCTTGCGACAACTTAACCCAAAGGTTTATTTTAACATAAACCACTGCACTAATGTTTCAAATACAGGAAGAAAGCTAAAAACACACAAACGAGAGATATATTTTAACAATTATTTAACTGAATTCACAAACTTTGTTTTAGCAAGGAACAAAAATCAGATTTAAAGCCACAACATAACCATTCTTAAGTCTTTTTGCAGCTATTTTTCTTTGTATGGTTTTCTTAGTATGTTTGATTTGGTGATAAGTGGAGGCGTTGCAGAGACAAGGGTGGAACTAAACTGAGAAATACCGGCTGTTTCTCGGTAACTCGATTTTGACGCTTTGTGTTTCGTGCTTCGCATGTGCGACTCCACTGCCTTAATTCTCATCATTCTGAGCTTGAATCGCTTCTTGCACTAAATCCACTGAGCCTCATGTATGTTCCCTGGTTTTAGCCATGGAGAAAACTCTTGGCTGGAGACAATTTTGGTTACATTTACACTTGCTCATATTTTCCAGACAAAAAGTAAATGGCGCATCTCCCAAATGTCCCGGCCGCAACAACGCTTTATTGGTTCCGCTATCGGGACGTAACCAATATTGGCGAGCCGTTATTTTTTTTTTAAATAAAAAAAATAATTTGTCAATTTTAACGTTTTATTTAGATAAAAAAAATAAATACTAATAAAAATAATCCTATTTATGTTTTAAAAATTAAGACCTACGAAAGACAAATTTAAGACATTTTAATACCAATTAAGGCCTTAGTTTTATTTTTAAGAATTCAATGCCTTTTAAGACTTTTTAAGGACACGCGGGAACCCTGCTTAAGAATAAAAGGCATTTGAAAATGGGCTCCAGCTCTGTGCATCGTCGTCGCTATGAATAACTCCGTTCAACCGAATCTCGTATTGTTTTGTTCTTTTTGTGACACTCATAGCCTCTGTGAGCTGAACAGATTTTTATTTTGGGATATAGCCAGTAAAATCACCTTGGGCTGTGATGCACTGCACCAGTCAGAAGGTAACGACGATGACTGCCCTCTGTATCTAGCTGTCAGCAGCTGGCTGACTTCAAGTCAGCTTCATGTCTAAAAGGGATATTCTCGGATGTCACTGTAGGTGGGAAGTGGGTTCTATCCGCCTTTCATATATCCAAGGGACATCCAACAGCCTGTCTGTGAGCCACTTAGAGGTTAAAGACACATCCATCGTAGAGGAAAAAAAGGAAAAAAGAACCCACCACATGCTTGTCTGTTTTGATTTAAGCATGCAACGGTGTGTTTGTGCAGAGGAGGGGGGGCAAACCCTCTAGAGAAGTTCTACGCTGATCTGCAGAATTTCATACATCTGCGTTCATCTCAGAGTGGCTTGTTTTACATATAAACTTTGCCCTGCATGAAGAAGAAAGCTGAAGTTTTTATTTATTGCAACCAATATTTTTAAAATAGCGTTAAAATATACAGTTTCTAATATAGGGCTGGGCGATAATTCAATAACGATATATATCGATCGATAGACGTGTGGCGCAATAGAAAAAAAGAGGGTCGATAAAAGTTCGATAAAAAAGAAACGCTGTTTTCCTTCCTTCTCATTGTAGCCTAGCATGTAGGTTTATGCTAGTCACTGCTTCCTCCCAACCAATCACAATCGCAGACCCAGGCATGCCGTCACCAAGCTCCGCCTTCTCAAACCACAACACAACACAGAGCACATGAAGCTGTGCAGCAAGGAGAGGCGGAGGAAATTGTTTCAAAGAAGGGTTTTTGTAGTTCGGCAGTCTGGCAGTATTTCGGTCATGGCAAGTCTGACCAAAAACAAACCACAGTCATCTGGAAAATGTGTCGGGAACCGGTGAAAACCAAGTCTGATAACACAACCAACTTTTTTTTTTTTTTTATCATCTCAGCCGCTCACACCCGCAGGAGTACGAGCTGTGTAGGCCCCGGTGCGGCTCTCCTCCGAGGAATCTTCGGAAAATATATATATATTTTCAGTTCTGGGCAGTTTCCCACGTAGTTCTAACAATTGAGATAAAAATGCTGAGGGACCAGAAACTTCAAAGTAATAACTCAGGTTAAAGCAGGAAAAACGGGGGCGGCGGCGGCGGTGGGGGGGCATTTATTTATTTGTTATATTTATTTTGGTCACTTTTCTGGTCACTTTAGTTTATCCTTTGTCAGTATTTAATAACATAACTCAGGTCTCTTAAGTTATTTTTCTTTAAAACAATTCTGTTATGGTTAAAAAAGTTGGTTAAATAAAGATTTAATTCGAAGTCTGTGTTTGTGTTTTTTATTAAAATTAAATCATTTAGCAATATTATAAAAAGTCCAGGCAGAGCTGCACATAAAATATGGTTTCAAATCTTTTCAATAATTATCGATATCGATCAATATGCATTTTTTTTATCGATTAGCTTTTTTTCTATATCGCCCAGCCCTAATCTAATATCTGATAGAAGATATTTAAATGTATTCTGCTTTTAACTCTAAGAAAGGAAGAATGGGTGCATAGAAGGCTGGAAGATTATGGATGAGTGGAAAAAGGAACAGATGAACGGCTACTGGGGGAAAAAAAAGGGATGGATGTGTGGATGAGAGGCAGAGGAGAAAATGGACGGTTGGTTGAGTAAAATGAAAGACAGATGGGAAGAAAAGAGGGATAGAGCAGGGGAAAGAGATGGACTGATGGATCCAAAGCTTTTTAGAGAGAAAAAATCTCCTAGCATAGATATTTTTCAACCTTTCATTATCCAAATGGAAAAAAAAAATACTTTATTCCAAGACTGCAGAGGAAACCTGGTAACATTAAAAGATCACCCTTCAGATCCTGGGGTAAAATCCCAGTCACTCTGGGGAACAGCAGATTTTAGATAATGGAGGAAGTTTGGTTTAACCCATCACTCTGTCCCAAGCTGGTATTTAACAGCAGAATGAATCAGTTGGATAAATGAAGAGTTAGCCAGGGTTCCCCACTAATCCTCTGCTGGTTTCAACACACATGCACATTCACATAACCGCTGATCCTCCGTGTAGTGTTTAGCCAAGTCTATAAAGCCAGTGTTAATAGCTTAATCTGAATGACAAGAGAGGAGCTGGTGCCGATAGGAATGGAGTGTAGTTCCCATGTGCTGCAGTACAGCAAAGGTATGCTAATTAAAATGTCCATCTTAAATCAGATGCTCATTATAATGCAAATGTTTATCCATAATAGGCCGGCTTTCATTTGCCTTTTGTCCATGTCGGAGCAGCATAATTGATGAAAAGCAATAAACTGTTTTAGAGCTTAAGTGAAAGCAAAGAACTCACCATGTGGACTCGTGCTAATATTAAAGGAGAGCAAAAGGCCTGCGACCTGCACAACTTGGACTATTCAATATATAATAGGCTACATATTGAACACAAACTCATGCAAGACATATAAAACATGGCAAGCTTAAGTGGTTACACCAGTTACACGATAACTATCCATTTCCATTTCACTTTCAGAGCTGCATACAGCTTTCCAGTTAGCTCATCGTCAGTCGGTTAAGTAATCCTTCAATGGCTCCCCTCTACCATCTGTCTCAGTTATGGTTCTGCTCAGACAAAAGCCATTAACCCAAACACATCTAAAGATTGCTACTAAACTGGGTTGCTTGCCTGGTCAATTAGGTTGCCTCTTTCGTGAGAAAAGTTCATTTCCTTTCCTTCTGAAACAAAATGGAAACTTGTCCGTTGCAATTTTTGAAAATAATACAAGACATAAACAACCAAGAGTTTCGCAGATTACATTAAGGATTTTTTTTTCTATTGTGAAAAAACCATTAGTAAAAGTATTTAAATCTTGGGGGGAAAAACAACAGAACAACCCTTTATAGGGCAAGTTACCATTTTTGATCTCAAAATGGAGCACATGATTTATATCCAGCCAATCAGCAAAGATATTGCTATATGGCTGTACATCTTATTTTTGCATTTGAGCAATTAACTGAGTCCTTGAATAATTTATTACCTATATTTTAAATTAAGTTGAAAAAAGTAAAGGAAAAAAAGTAAAAAACCTAAATGAAAAAGTGAAACAGTTTATAAGCTATATTAAAAAAGTAAAAAATGTTAAGGGGTTAAATCAGCATTAATGCCTCTAAGGTTATGATGTAACAAAAAAAAATGTGTTTCTCATGAATTTCTTATAGAAGTACTTTTTTATTTTTGTTAATATATCAGGACAAGTGTTCGTTTCTTGTTATTACATTGTTATCAATTTTGCAAAACAAATATACTTAATTTTTTTATGTTCCAAAGGTCATAAGGTCCTGGATTCCAATAACATTCTTGGCTTGAATTTTTTATGTATTTTTTGTATTTCCCTGAGTGCCCGATAAAGGGTTAAGTTGATGTTTATTTTATAGCATGAACAATATCTGTTTTATATTTGCTGTATAAAAGTCAAACTTTTTATTAGATTTTTTAACCATCAGGAAAATAAAATGTGTACAATTCAATTACATAAAAGTTGATTTTTATTGGTACGGCAATAAGTTACGCTGAATAATCTGATTAAGTCGCTGCCTACAGACCATTTTAAGACACTGTCTTTTTAATGTTTACTTCTAATCAGCCGATATTAAAGAGCTATCAGAAGGAATAACAGAGAGGAATATATGAGCCTTTGATGGAGTCATAGTTACACAGGAAAAGGAAAGACTGAAGAAAATAAGTAAAAAAAAATGTAAATAGAAATCAGAGCCTTGAAGACAGAGAAAAAAACAATGTTAAAAAAACCAAGACATTTTTTTCTATAAAAAAAAAAAAAAACAAAAAAAAAAAAAAACAGAAGAAAGAAGCTAAACTAAAGTATGGAGTTGATAAAATGGATTTCAATAAAGTAAAGCCACATCTAGTGTTTTTGGCACCAGAGGAGAAGAAACATTTAAAGTGAGAGATGAAAGGTCATCATGGACTGGGGATGATTATCTGAGGGAATATTTACTGTCGAAACATCGGATCAGCTGTTATTACTACCAGTAAGAACAGAGAAGTACATCAAGGAACGAACAAGTTTGAAATTCTCTCCTTTCCCCCCAAAATAACCACCAAAAAAAAAAAAAGGCTAGATGTAATTTTTCATCATGCATTTAAAAACTGTTTCCTATTACCGTATTTTCACGACTATAAGGCGCACTTAAACGTCTTTTTTTCCCCTCAAAATGTGCGGTGCGCCCTATGGTGCGGTGCGCCTTATGTGTGTTGTAACTGCGACTTTTGAGACCACCTCATTGAGGAGATGATGAAAGAGTGGCTGAATGTAAGGAGACCAGGTGTTTTTTTTCCACCCCTCACCATCGCTGTTAATATGTAACTCCATGCGTGCCCATCTCACAGCTGATGTGAAAAACATGGGGAAACAAATTAACGGTGCTCGACATCGGTGTGAACCGGACCCAGCAGGTGCAGCAGAAGCAGCGAGTTTACATGCAAAGTCAATGGTTGACGCGCATATAGGTGCAGCAAAAGGTCCCGCAGCGCATTTTGGTGCAGCACGTCGGGAGCGTTTAAGCATCTGAAGCGCCGCGCTTCTGCTGCTCGAGATGGAAAAATTGAAGTTTTGCTGCTGGACGCGCCGCATCAACCAATCAGAGAAGCTGATCTGGGAGCTGCCAGCGAGACAGACAGCGCTCTGATGACATATGATATTAACGCAAATGGAAAAGGCTGGATGGATGCGTGGCTGAGGCAGGCGTATGCGAGAAGACTAGGTGGTTTTTTCCACGCATCACCATCGCTGCGTGCCCATCTCACAGCCGATGTGAAAAAAAGGTGAATCAAATGAACGCTGTGCTCGCCGTTATCCCGGGGGTCTGACAAAGGAGCTTCAACCGCTCGACATCGGTGTGAAGCAGCCGTTCGAAGTAAGGCTGCGAGCGGCGTGGGAGCGATGGATGACCGACGGAGACCACAGTTTCAGGATAAGAAGGCAGCGCCGGGCAGATTACGCCACAGTTTGCGGATGGATTGTAGATGCTTGGACTAAAGTGTCTGCTGGCTCTGTTGTTCAAGCTTTCGCAAAAGCCGGCATTATTTCTGAGGAGCTGCGCTGCACGGAAAGTGACTGACAGCGAAGAAGGGGAAACTGGCATGTCTGATTTAGCGCAGCTGTTTTATTCAGAAACAGAGGATGATGACTTTGATGGGTTTGATTAATACTTTGTAATAAATACATGAATAAAGCACAATCATACTCAGTTTTGCTCCCGCTGTATTTTTCTCCCTGAAAACTTAATTCAACAGCATCCCCGGCGCGTCTCCTCCTTTTCATCGCGGTGGCTGGCAGGTGTTTTTTCATCTAAATAATCTAAATCTTGCAGCTATATTTGCTGTGATCAGTGGGAATAAAGTAGTTTTAATATGTTTTTAAGTGAGAAAGTCCACCTGAAAACTTAATAATTGCAGTCAGTTCATCCAGATTATCTATTTCTGTCGGAGGCGCTCAGACCCCCACATACCAGCGGTGCGCCGACAGGAGAAATCCTTTCGTTCACCGCGGCTGCTTGCAGGTGTTTTTCATCTAAATAATCTAAATCTTGCAGCTATATTTGCTGTGATCAGTGGGAATAAAGTAGTTTTAATATGTTTTTAAGTGAGAAAGTCCACCTGAAAACTTAATAATTGCAGTCAGTTCATCCAGATTATCTATTTCTGTCGGAGGCGCTCAGACCCCCACATACCAGCGGTGCGCTGACAGCAGAAATTTCTTCATCAGCAGCCTGTAGGCTGGGCAGCCTGGGGTTCACCGCGGCTGCTGGCAGGTGTTTTTCATCTAAATAATTTTAGCTGCAGGCACCAGGATACCGGCAATAAAAGCGAACATATTCCGTCAGCAGGTTTCAGGATTTTAAGTTAATTTAGGAGTGACCACAGCGCTGTGTCATCTGCGATGTGTCTGTCTCACGGCCAGCTGCCAGGTTTGATTAATACTTTGTAATAAATACATGAATAAAGCACAGTCATACTCAGTTTTGCCCCCGCTGTATTTTTAAATACGCAGTAGAGGTATTTAAAGGTAGTAGAGGACTTGTACCTGTATATAAAAAACGCGCCCTATAGTCCGGTGCGCCTTATGTGTGTGTTAAATACAGAAATGGGACACATAACTGAGAGTGCGCCTTTTAGTCCGGTGCGCCTTATGGTCGTGAAAATACGGTAGGTAATTACTACATATCTCATCAAAACTTTGTTTTTTGGTTTTAAATCAACAGGAGTGATGGTGTTAACTGGTCCTTACACTGGATGATGGCGATGGAGGGAAAATGTTTTAGAATAATAAATCTGTAACTCACCCGGATCATAAGGACAGCCTTGCGTATGTCGCGGATGCCGTCGTAGACCAGGCGGGATGCATCGATGAACTCGTTCTCATCCACAGGTTGTGAGGGGTTTGCACTCAGGGCCTCCACTGCAGACTCCACCTGTTCTGTGAAGCGTGGCATGACTGAGGGGAGGAGGGAAAAGAAGAAAGCTTTTGATGAGAAATTATAACCAAATAAAACAACAGAATAAATTAAGAATGCAAATAGAAACAAAGAACCACAGGCAGCCTTTTAGTCCTTCAATTAAATTTATATTTTATCTCGGATAACTAACCTAAAAAGAAGGCAACACCTGTAGTATGAGGGAAAAAAGGGTCATAACAGAAAAAAAAAATCCTAAAACCTTGAATATTTGATGAGCGCATTATGCTGAGATGGGTGTACTTTTCTCTTTGGGTTTACTGGCCTTAAAGGGTGCGTTTAAAACACATAACAGACTGCTTCTGGGAACAGATCTAATCTTGCATGAAGAGTTTTCCGACAGAAGCCTTCACTAAGCTGCCCCAGCAGGCATGCATTTTGCCCCAGTGACAATTTAATAACTGCTCTCGAGGCCTTTTCCACACATTTGCATCGTTTCAAATTCAGTTTTTAGGATTTAGCTGCTTCTTCATGGCAGACGCTTGGATGTCTGGATGCAAATGTAGCGGGTGGGGGAGCAGCAGCATCAACAAAGAGGATTTTGTTTTGAGCTTACAAATCACTTACAGCCTACAGGCTTCTGTGTACAGAAGAATCGGACTGAGATATTCAACGTGCTCAACTTTAAAGCCAAATCGTATTCATTTATATTAACTTAGAAGTCGAACACCAGTAACAATTAATTGCCTCCAAATAAAATGCCAACTTGATTAATTTATTTCTGCAGATATTTTTTCTTTTCGTGGGAAGTGTGCTGATGTAATCAATCATTAACTTTCTGCCTGTCGACTAGAATCAGTTACAGAGTGAAAAATGGTAATTAAATCATGTTCTCATTTAAATTTAATACTTGCATCTATTCAACTGCAATTGTTACTGGATACATTAATCTCTATTAAGTCGAAATAAAACCACTTGAGGAAATTTATGAAATATTATCCAAACCGCTAAGAATAAAAAGAAATCTTTTTGACTTTAGAGTTATGAGGATAAAAAACAGAACCCCTCCGCCTTATTTAAAGTCCTCGGTGAAAAATCTGTGTGCGTTTTGTGACAGTTAACAGACCCACCCTCAAGGGGGCCCAGTCATTTCCAAATCTGACAACCGAAAAATCTTTCTGTCACATTAGTTTGTTGGTGATGGGAGCTAACAGATAGATGCTCTCTGACTAATGATATACCTCATTATTTGGACAAAACGACTAAAATCCAACTTCAGTTGAATTATTCTTTTTTTCTCCCACAGCTGATTAAAATAAAAAATTATATATCAGAGATTTGAGTTTGAAATTGAATCAATCCAGATGTAAACAGGTTTTCTTTTCTAAAAGTCCCTGCAATAATTAACACGTCAAACAGGGACATAGTGAAGATTAATGGATCAACTGCTTTAAAACTAAAAATAATCTAGAAACTAAGAGTGGAAGAAAAGAAAAAAGTATATCTCAATTTGTTTACCATGCATGTTGATCTTTAATTAATATTTTACCCTTTTTTATCAGATTAAAGCATCTGTTTTCCTAAAAAAACAAACAACAAAAACACTAATTTCTCTTCCAAGGGCTAAACAAACAAAACTGACAGTTTGCTAAAAACCTTTACAATGCTTTTTTTTTGACAGCTTTAAAGCATTTTAATCAATTAATTTAACAAAAGATAAGTAAAAAAAAAAACAGCATTAATAACTATAACTTCAGTGAATGACACATTATTGAAGAGACTTTTTACTCCACCTGAGTTGGTGAGGAGCTTTGTAGCTTCCAGAACCTTCTCAGTGTAGACTCCAGGTTCATAATTGTCCATCTCAGAAGTGACGACATGGACAACTCTGGCAGCCCGGCCTCGGATGGCCCCAGCGGTTCGGTCCAAACCGTCGACATCCTTTTCTTGAAGGGCAATGACGCACTTATTCACATCCTCCAGGATGTGGTTCTCTGGGAACATAAAGATGTGAGAATTTTGTTTGATTTTTCCCACATTACTTCTCTGCCCATAGATTAAAAGAAACACATTAAAAATGTTATCACGTTTTATCTATAAAGCACACAAAAAAAGATTATAGAAAAAAAATTTAAGACAAAGTCTTTATCTGCTTATTATCACAAATGTCCAGTGTGTAAATCGCTGGCCGTCCTTGACTGGAGGTGATTGAAATCACTACTTAATGCTTAATGAGAACATGTCTGATGGGGTTCTAGTTCAGCCCAATAAGACAAGAAAAAAATTAAAAATTTTTATCTTTTAATTTTGATTATATTTAATACTTAAAGTTAATTAGAAAATTTCAGTATTTCTTTTTATTTTGTGCAGAAACAACAGAGCTTATCACTCACCAGATACAGACAGGAAGTCATCAATCGATGTTATGTCATCAACAGCATCAGTGAGGACGCGAACCTGCTTTTCCCACTGATCCTTGAACACGTCCATATTGTCTTGGGCCACCTTACTGTTGGGTTTGGCAGCGAGGGCCAGTGCAGCATTAATCACCTGTAATCGCCAGATTACAACCATTAGAGCCCAATTACACTATAGCCCTCAGCCACAACATTAGCATACACTGATTGCACAAAGCCTCCACATCAATGTTCAGATTCTATCAAGAGGCAAATTCATCGCTCAGAGTGAGGGGGGGTTTCAAGGACAGAAGAACAAATCTGAGTAGCAGGTTTAAGGGGTTTTCTGAGGGCAGATTCTAAGAGGAGAATTTAAGAAATCCAGAGGTCAGACATCCCATATGAATAAATAATGAAGCAGTAATTAACATGGGAAGATGTACCAACTAAAAAAACACATTTCGGGGGGGGGGGGGGGGGGGGGGGGGGAATGGTTTCCAAGATATATAATGTGTTTATGTATTTGATTAGCTTTTAACTTGAGCTAAATTGTTGCTACAAATCTGTATAAATCTGTTTTTACAAATAAAAATGAAGGAAGGAGAACATCTAAAAGACTAAATGTTTTCAGATTCATAACCAGAAGCAGACCAGTTCAGTTTCTGGGTTTATATTCCTCTAAATCAAAGAAAATAAATGCTTTCTTCAGCTGAATTTGGGTAAAGTGATTAAGTGCTGAATCTCCTCTAATTGCTGCTGCACACCACTGGTCAGCTGGCTTAAAACAGGCTCCTGAATCTTACCTTTAGAAAATTACTGTTTAGATTTTTTTAAAACAAAGAGGACATGCCATGGCGTATAAAGCAGACAGATTTCATTATTGCTATAGAGGCAAAATAAGGTGAGCTATGATTGGAAAGGACAGCAGCCAACAGCAGATAGTTAAGCTAATTAGCCAACTCGTATCAGCTCGTTAAACTTGTACAGTTCTACCGTAAATTCCGGACTATAGAGCGCACCTGATTACAAGCTTCATGCTCTAATTTTAGAAAGAAAATCAATTTTGTACTTTTATAAGCCGCACTGGATTTTAAGCCGCAGGTTTCCCATTTTGTATGAAATATTTACAAATAAAGATATTACACATGAGCATTTTTAAACGTTTGGTTTAATCCGTATGATAAAACAAACAAATACGGTACATATTATGAATGCTTTTTTTTTTTTTTTCTCAAACTATCTGTAACACATTTAAATATCCGTATGTGTCGGTAACACGCAAATAACGCTGCATATACCGGTACTTTTAATCGAACAACACACCTAACATTGCAGCCGAACAGGAAAACTCATTAATCACTTTCTTCTTCCTCCTGCGCACTAAAACCCTCAAAGTCCTCTTCCTCGGTGTCTGAATGGAACAGCTTCAGGATGCTGTCGCTGACTTCAGTCTCATCCTTGTCGCTCTCACTTGAGCACTCGCGGTCCTCTTCATCCCGCAGCAGCCCAGCCTTCCGAAGCCCGCCGTCGATGCTGGATGTTTTCACACGGCTCCACACATTGAGAACCCACTGGCAGACATCAGTGAAAGATGCCCAATGCATGCGGCCAGTTTTGGTGACGGATTTCTCACCACTGGTCATCACCTCTGTGAATACTCAATTTTATTGGTCTGTTTTTCGCGCCATGAAAAAAAACTTATTAGCCGCACTGTATTATAGGCCGCAGTGTTCAAACAGCGGGGAAAAAGTAGAGGCTTATATTCCGGAATTTACGGTACAATCAGTGTAAGAATCACTTAAAATACTGAATTTAGGACGTGCAGGTGGTGCAGTGGTTAACGCGCATGACCCATGTATGCGACACGGGTTTGAATCCAGCCTATGATAGCCTCGTGAGACCATCCTGATCTCTAGATCTTTCAAGGTTTCACTCGCTAATCAGTCTGGAGACTCTCTGTTAAAGAAAATTTGGAGCCGTTCACCAAACGAACGTCCAATCAGCGTTGGCTTTGAGGCGGGTTGAGGTGTGACGCAACGAGAAGCGCGACAGTTCAGTCTAAAGAACATGGCGGCTTCAGCCGATGAAACTAGCGTTAGCGTGGCTATCGAGCAAGTTTTATCGGAATTACAGAGTATTTCTTCACTGAAGGAAGAGCTAAACACTGCTCTGGAGGCTTTTCTCAGAGGAAAAGATGCTTCTGCTCTTCTCCCGACTGGTTTCGGCAAGAGTTTGATCTATCAATTGGCTCCTCTTCGTCGTCGCTCTGTTAGTACGTCATATGCTTCGTTGATCTGATTGGTTTATTTGGCCCGTCTATCACCAACATAGGCCAATCAGCTAACCAGTATTTTTGCCCCTTCCCAAAATTACTTCAACGGAAGGTTTCCAGATGGATATGCGGAGCAAATCCATCTGGCGGAGTCAGGTTAAGCCTATGGTCCTTTCCCACATGTCTCTGATGTCTCATACTCCCTTGTACCCTCCTGTCAGCCTACTGTTGAAAAAACGAGCCACTAGTCCCATAAAAACTCAAAAAAACTACTGAATTTAGCCAAGTTTACTATATGTTTTTGTTGAAGTCGTTTAAAAATGATAACATTGTTACATCTGCAATAAATGTGTTATCCAACGGTTTCAGATAAAAGCACATTATCTCAGCATATCCAGCCGTTTAAAATACTTCTGTAAAGACTTTGATACTGTTAGATCGTTGGGTCAGGCTATCCTCGCCTCGGGCGAGTCGAACTGATAAAAACTAATGTACCCATCAGATCCATAAAACTGAACATTGGAAAGAACTAAATCTGTTCCTTCTATTACCTTAAAAACAAAAAACACACACATTTGAAACATCCAGCAAAAGCACCACAAGAAAAATGATGAAGGCTGTGAAAGATGAGCGCAATCACTGCACCGGATAAATGATAACTACAAAACACCTCGTTACCTGGGGGCATAGAGTTTCCAGTTGAGAGGCTGCCATGCGGACCAGCTTCACTCCCTCTTCATTGTTGGAAATGGAGCATGCCAGGTTGGCCACCTAAATGGAGAGCACAAATAAATCTATTTTTAAGCGGGAAAACAGCCACTGGCATGAAAACACATTATATAGCAGGAGGGAAAGGAACACGAATACATAATTAAACTAAAAATTAGTATTTTAGCTTCCTTTATTCTTATTGATCAGAAGTAGAGCAGCTCTGCCAGGCAAATAATCCCTTAGGAATACAAGCTCAATGTAGGGGATTAATTCATAAAGCTGCTAAAATGATACAGTCTGATGGCAGGGAGGGCAGGCAGAGAAAAGCAGGAGAAAAACAAAAGCTACACTGTTGATTGAATAGATAAGACCTCCATTTTTACCTAAAAACAGGTACGTTTCACTTAATGCCAATCCAAGCTGTAGCTGATTACTCAAGGATATGGTTATTCTGAGTGACTAAATAAACCGGCAGCCAGATTTTCATCACCCTCCTGGAGCGGCAAATAGTCCAGGCTTTACAAAAAAAAAAAAAAAAAAAGAAATACTAAGCAGCAGAATAAGAACTGGAGAAAAAAAAAAAAAAACCTGAACAAACCTTGCCTTACTTGTTTATAAAATCAGAGGAAATATTCACAGTTTTTGAATCATAACAGATGAAACTTGACTCTTCTGAAGGACAAACATGAATCCATGCATATTTAGATGAATTTAGGTCAGAGAGTTTAAAGATTCCTCATTTGTTGGTTGGGATGTGCTGGCAACAAAGCTGAAACAGAATGCCTGGGAAATGAGGAGCTGTGCCAAAATGGGATTATCCAATGGACAGAAAATATGCTGAAGCATAATCACTTTCAAATGCAAAGTAAAAAAAACAAAACAAAAACCAATCAGGACTGCACCAAAGCTGGAATTATTTTCACTCATCAATTTTCTCTATCTGATCAGGTTCAAAAAATGTTAAAGTAAAAAAAGTCCAATCAGTTCTGTAAGATAATAATTTTCCCCCCATTTATCAAAAGTGTTTAACTCTAAAAAGCGCTACAAACCCAAAGCTGCATAACATCACAGGATACTTTTTAAAGAATTTAACACAGAAACCAATTAAATTGATTTCCTTTCGTGGTATTTCGGTTGCTGAGGTTAGATCTTGTAAACTAGCACATAAAATAGAGATGTTAGACATATTTTTTTAGGTTGATGTTGGCGGAGGGAAACCTCAGGGGCTGCAGAAGTGGTAAACTGAATCGGATTATAAAATATCTTCTGCTCCCTCAAATGTTTGCCCCCTCCTTGAAAGTCCTGAGCATTTGTTCTGATGAGAAGTGTTTATTCAAGTGCACAGGGAGGGGAATCACTGAAACATTGATATGAACATACTCAACATCAACACTGAAAGACATGCAGAGACCACAGAGTGAAAACACTAATCCTCAAGGAGGGCTGAAAGAGTGGTTGGAGGGGGGAAAAATGCATTATACAAGACCTGTATTTATACTTTGATGAACTTTTATATAAGCTCTTAGTAACTGGGAGCCTCTTCTGCATGAAGAAGCCAAACAGGCCAATATTCTGTCAGGTTATCACACAGGATAAGGGGAGAATAACAGGTTATCCAAGAACTGCAATATTGAAATGAACCCTTTTCAGTGTCATCAGAGTGACTAAAAACTTAATGAGGTTTCTTATCCACTTCATTTTTATTTTTCAAGTTACAGTTCCAAATGTATAAAGTCATAGCACCTTACTTTGTTCTCTAAAATCTTTTTTAATAGAATTGGACAAAAAAAAAGGTAAACAGGATGAGTAGGAATTCTATAACTGCAATCTTTAACTTATTACACTCCAGATTAGGGGTGTAAATAATAATCGTTTTGTATTGATGCATCGATCCAACAGCCAACAATCCAATGCATCGACACGTCCACAAGAGAGTCGATTTATGTTTTTTTTTTTTTTTTTTTTTTTTTTGTGTGTACTCCGGTCTATTTTTATCCTTTTTGCCCCGGTAATTCGCCCTCCCGTGCTGCGGTGGCGCTAAACCTATTTTGCCCTCCTACCTCGCTTCCTGTTTATACTGTTACAGCAGTGTGTTGCAGCAAGCTTGACACAGACATTTTTAAATTATGCTCAGTATTGAAGCGTGGTCTGTGCTACACACTGTGGGTCTAGATACGGCCGAGGCGGCGAGGAAGTGGGGGCGAGTTTAGTCCGACGACGGAGGGACATGAGGGCCAAAAAGAGCGGAGATCCAGGTGGAAAGAGGGTCCAAGCGTTCTCGTGCACTTCGCTCTTCTAGCGGGTCAAACTTCACGAGGTGTTTTCTGCAATTTCGGTCATAAAAACAAAACAAGCCGGCCTTCTGTCTGCGGCACTGTTTGCGGTCAGCTGCAATTTGGGAGAGGAGAGCGGAGCGTCTGTGGAGGGGGCGGGGCGTCTGGAGCCGAGGTATTGCATTGCACTCATTGCACTGATTATGTGCAGCATTTTTGCAGTATTTTTTGATGCAACTTTTCTACTTCTGTTATTTGCCGTTTCTAAAAAAAAAAAAAAAAAAAAAATGCATAACGATATTACAGCTTTCATTGATTTATTTCAAACCTGAAACTTTGTTTAACCTGTAAGGTGTAAAAAAACGTATCGTGGTGTATGCTTGAGTATCTAAAATAATCGAATCGTTGGCTCAGGAAATCGATACTGAATCGAATCGCCATGATGGGTGTGATTTACACCCCTACTCCAGATAAACATTATAATCAGAAAATGTTGCCTTAAGTGCATCATAAGGGCCGTTATGCAGGCTCAGTGAGCTGCACTTACATCTTATATAAACCTTACATACTTACTAACTTGTAAAATGTTAAAGACTTCCAAATAAAACAAAAATCAAAATGTATTCAAATGGTTTCAGCTGCTAGAAGTGGAGCAATGCTCCTAAAATCCAGGGTCAGATGAAATGTTTCATCCCTTCTCTCATTATTTAAAACCTAAATTTGTGAATACACCAACTTCTCCAAAAGCAGAAATGAACACACTGTATAACTATTAAAGCATATTTAGTTCCTTCTGGTGCATGGCACAGTTCTGTCTGGTCTCTTACAGCAAATTTTTTTATGAATTTACAGCTCTTTACCCTGATATATTTACAACGAAAAAAATTTTATAATGCCCGGAAAAACATATTTTTGTGCTGGTGCATGGTAAAATGAATCCCTTTTCTGTTTGCTTCCATTCTCTGGATATGGGTCACTCATAATGTAGCTGTACAATGTGTGGGAGCTAACAGGTCGACTGCCTTCAGGCTGCCTATGGTTGCTCTGCTCTTAAAAACAGAGTAAAGATCTGGTAGGTTCCACCAATGAAAAGTGAATCCTGCATATTTCTTCATTTTGTAAGGACCAAGGATACCACTTAAAGACCAAACAATCCTGTTCAGCTTATTTATAATATCCATTGTTGGCCAGAAGACTGATATCCATTTAAGACCTGAACACACCGATTCAGATTTAGCCTCCGATCTGACAGAAAATCACGTCGGATGAGTTTGTGGCTTTTAGCGCACATTGAGCCAATGGGGATAAATACACCCAACATGATTTTCTGCAGGGGGCTTCATAGCTCAGAATGAGAATTCTTTAGTCGGACTATGTAGCAATTCCACGTCAATTTCATGGTTCTGACAGGAAGAGCGATGCGGTGACAAAGTAAAACACATTAGCTTTGAGGGAAAGACAAAATAAAATCTGTTAATCACATGGGGAAACAGTCAGGTTTGGAGTCGCTGGCTGGACAGACGCTTGGATAAACAATCAAAAGCACTATTTTTTTAAAGAAACAGAATTATTTGTCAATGATAGGAGTTAAGGAGGACAGAAAACGGATAGAGATTCTCTTTTAGATTCACAAAAACAATGAGAGACAGTACAGGAAAGTGCAGCTGATCACTCTACTGTAGAAAAAAATAATCTTCACAGATCTTCTCTCACTGTGTCACCCAGTACCCCAGTTTTTATTGCTGCTTTTTCCTTTTCTTTAAAAGTGGTTCCCATTATATTTTTAATACAGGCCTAGAAAAATCCTCTGGTTTGGTTGCTGCACAGACTCACATAGCGGTGCTTTGCTTTGTAGCTGCGCTGGTTGATCTTTAAAAATATTTTTACTTATTTATTTTGAATAATTTTTTATAATAAATGTGGGAATTGTCTCAATTTGTGGGGCACTGAACAGAAGTGGAAAAATCTTCACATATTAGGATCTGCTTTATGCAGTCAGTGTGACATGGGAAAAAAATAAAAATCAGATTGGAAAGTTAACGGCCTCAACAATAGCTTCCATCTTTGTGGTTAATAAACAAGCTCTCAGCAAACTTCGGTGACTTTACCATGCTATGAAACACTTTTCTTTGACTAGCATGTACTTGTTTCAGTCAAACGTTGCCTGGACAAAAACACGAGCCCACCTGGATTTAACCAAGCAACAAGTGTAGAGACTCCGATTGGTCAAGCACTGATTTTATTAGTGGACATTTTAACACCTTAATCAACATGAATTAGCTTGATGTTAAATGAGCTACGATGTTAATGACTTCTTTTCAGTCAGCACTCCTGTAACATTTGCTACCATCTACTTATTTTCAGTATAGAAATAGAGAAAGCAAAGCTTAAAGAATTACCGCTCCCAAAAATTGACAGAATATATCGGGGATCGGTTTGACTACACCATTAAAACAAAATAATTTTATATCTATAAGCAAAGAGAGGGCAGCTAAATCAGAATCTGTGGTTTTGGTGTTTAGCCGTGTTGAATGCTAAAAACCATAACATCATATTAAAACATTGAAACAAAAGACTGTAATGAATCAAGTTTTAATAAGCAATGTTTAAAAAAAGGTTTAGTGAGCTCTGTAGAAAAAAGAAATAAACTGAAATGTTAGTGTTTTTTATGGGTCTCTTTTGTAAACATAAAGCTATATTAATATTTTTTATGCCCAAAATCTAAATTTTTTCGATGTTATGGTGGATTTTGAACAACAGAGACGCATATATGCTAATGTCCTAATTAAATAAAAAAAGAATTGGATTACCGTCACTTCCACCTTAAAATATCGGACATTTCTGTACTGAATCTACACCCTCCCATCCCATTTAGCAGCCTGTTTTAAAAGTGCCTGCACAAGTAGAAGCATTAAAAGTTCTCCAATGTCAGGCTCTAATGCCAAACATGACACTCAGGCCTTTAGGAGCTGCTTAAGGGTCTACTCCCCGGCGCGGTCCCGCTTTCCCTCCAACGCTCCAGCGGGTTTCCCCTGGTTAATCCTAACGCTGCCCTCGCCTTTCAGAATTTAGTGATTTAGCCACTACTTACGGCCATTTACTCTTGGGGATGAGCTGCTTAAAAGTTAGTAAAAGTTGCTTTGACTGAAGCATTAGAGAACATATCAAAGTTAAGATCTGAGAAAATCTTCTCATCACTGACTTTGCAATCAATTCTCACAGTCTAACAGAAAGGTATCTCTGTGGAATCTTCAAACGGATGTGGGCCTAAATGCAAGATTCTATATAAACTGTGTGCTAATTGCAATAACGTGTTTAAATATGCCAAGCTGATCCGGTTAATTACAAGGTTGCAGGTGCAGCCTGTGACCGACAAGCAGAGGTAGAAATGAATTAAAAATCCATCCAATGTCATGACATTCTGGGTTTGATGAAAGGAGTAATGATCAGTATCGGGGTCAAATGGCAACTCTGATCTGTTTTACATCAGCTCATTAAGGCAACTATTACCGGTTTGCATCTACCAATTCAGACATTCATTAATGAATCCATATTATTGATGCATGTCTGGTAAGGTCCATAGCTTACCTGCAAGGAGTTTACAGAATATAGCTGCCAAACCTTAGATCATTACACAATCTCCCCAGACTGTGTCTTTTACAGTCACTACATCTCAAAGTGATAAAGATTCTTGGATGAATAATTTCCCAACACCAACTTTACATGTTAATAATTTCATTTAGCTGTAAATTAAGTTCAACGTGGGTCAAAACCCCTAAAATTTCGCACTTAAAACATTGAAGTAAACACGTTTAATTACCTCAATCAACTTGTTGGCGTGCTCACGAAACACCTGGGCATATTCTTTCACTTCCTTCTCGTTACCATTCTTGGCAGCTTCAATGAGGACCAGGAGGGGAACATTAGTTTCCAGGAAAGAGTCTGAGACATGGTCCATCACGGCTTTACGCAGCTGTAAATAAGTAAAAACAAACAAAACAAAGCAGCTGCAATTAGGATGGTGGGACCTGTGAAATTGGGCATGCATCCTAATGCCTCAATTAAAATGAAGAACTATCGCTTAAAATATTCAATTATGGTAAAAATATAAATAAATAAAAACAACAAAATTCTGTGATCACTTCTCTGATCTTAACAATTCAGGACGCAAAAACAAAAAAAGGCTTTAGGGGCGAAGAAACAAAAGCTTTCTTTTCAACAACAAACCTGTCTGCGGAGATCTCTGGTCTTCTTTGTCATCCTGTCGATGGCCGTGTTCAGAGCATCGCTCTTGTCTTTTCTTCCTGCCTGAAACATTCAAGAATAAAAATGTTGAGCATGGCTTCATTAAGTGAGGAACACACATTAGGTAGCTGTTCACAGACTAAACAACTTCTAAATGACTTCAGAAAGGGATCTGTTAAGATCCCACATGTTCAGACAAACAGGTAGCTAATTATGATTGCAGGTATTACATAAATTAAAAACATTTTGGAAGAAAAAAATCCTCTGTATGTGACAGAAAGATTCATTCTTTGGTTTCATGTAGAGCTAAAACAATCCAATGATTGAAATAATCAACTTCTTTGGTAATCAATTACTCATAAGCTGTAGATTACAGACTAACACATGCCGCTAGCTAACAGACCAACTGATTTAAAGCAGCATTAATCTAAAACTGTAAAAATACTATAAACATTTTTTCTGTGAAAATGTTCTATCCAGAAATCCTCAAGTTTAAGCTTCACCTGGTTTATTTTATATTCACGATCTTCTTTAAGACCTCTTTTGCCGTCTGGTTAATAATAAATCATCCAAAAAGTTCTCAACAGATTGATTGAATAGCAGAATAATTGTAAAGTCCTGGTTTATTGTAATAGAAAAACTAAAGCTGGTACACTTTAAGTGTTTCGTGATGAAGAGCATTCATGTAATCTATGAAACGGCAGATGGGCAATATTTCTTAATCATTATAGGCTAATACGATGCATAAAAATAAGGGTAAATTTGATCTAAAACAGATTTTAATCAGCTGTATTGAATATTTAATCAGCAAAAAAAGGAAGAGTTTCATGCATTTATGTATAGAAATGTAGAAAAAAAGCTTATCAATAAAAAAAAAATGCATATTGATCGATATCGATAATTATTGAAAAGATTTGAAACCATATTTTATGTGCAGCTCTGCCTGGACTTTTTCTAATATTGCTAAATGATTTAATTTTAATAAAAAACACAAACACAGACTTCGAATTAAATCTTTATTTAACCAACTTTTTTAACCATAACAGAATTGTTTTAAAGAAAAATAACTTAAGAGACCTGGGTTATGTTATTAAATACTGACAAAGAATAAACTAAAGTGACCAGAAAAGTGACCAAAATAAATATAACAAATAAATAAATGCCCCCCCACCGCCGCCGCCGCCCCCGTTTTTCCTGCTTTAACCTGAGTTATTACTTTGAAGTTTCTGGCCCCTCAGCATTTTTATCTCAATTGTTAGAACTACGTGGGAAACTGCCCAGAACTGAAAATATATATATATTTTCCGAAGATTCCTCGGAGGAGAGCCGCGCCGGGGCCTACACAGCTCGTACTCCTGCGGTTGTGAGCGGCTGAGATGATAAAAAAAATTGGTTTCGTTATCAGACTGGTTTTCACTGGTTCCCTACACATTTTACAGATGGCTGTGGTTTGTTTTTGGTCCGACTTGCCATAACCGAAATACTGCCAGACTGCCGAACTACAAAAACCTTTCTTTGTAACAATTTCCTCCGCCTCTCCTTGCTGCACAGCTTCATGTACTCTGTGTTGTGGTTTGAGAGAGCGGCGCTTTGTGACGGCATGCCTGGGTCCGCGTTTTGTGATTGGTTGGGAGGAAGCAGTGACTAGCATAAACCTACATGCTAGGCTACAATGAGAAGGAAGGAAAACTGCGTTTCTTTTTTATCGAACTTTTATCAACTCTCTTTTTTTCTATTGCGCCACACGTCTATCGATCGATATATATCGTTATTGAATTATCGCCCAGCCCTAACATAAATTATTTTCTTTTAAAAGGCCTGTGAAATCTGACTTTATGCTTTATTATGGCAATAGACTGCTTTATCAAAGGGTTCCGAAACATGTGTTCCTTTCCTAATCTATACAAGCTTCTTTAGCTTTTCTAATTTATACAAATGATGCCCCTTAAAAGTAAATATGCACAATAAGTTTTTAATAAGAAGGTGAAAGAATGTGGTTTATACGCAGGACACAGACCAAGCAGCAATCAGTGAAGGAAATATAACGTCTTTCATTTAACCTGGAGCCGCCTGCTGTAATTGTTTATTTGCGTATTAATGCAATCAGTCAGATTGCAACTGTTGCAGTGTAACGTGATTACATGCTCTCATTACACGCTTCAGATTTGCTCCTTATTGTAATCGGTATGTAAATGTTACGTGCTTCACAGCTAGCAAGGCCGGTGCAGCAAACGGAGGGACAACAAGCAGCCTCAATTCGGACCTTACAACCAATAAAAGGGAAAGCTGCACCTGGTTTAAGGAGGCATTTACAGATGTGGCTTAAGGGCCTGTTTCCAAGCAGAGCTGTGCTGCAACAATGTTTTGGAAAAAGCAGGGCAGGATTGCAATCATGGCAGAATTTTAAAAATAATGCGCTCTCCCTGTGAAACATCAACAATTTCACATCCCATATTTTGAGAAGGGAAGCAGAGCTTCAGTTGGACGCTATGAAAGGGGAAAAAAAATCTGATTTAATCCACATTGGTATGGAGAAGGTCTGTCGCTTGATCGTACATAGAAAGCTGATAAATATGTCCCAGTTATTCCTGCATAAGGCTGGCTGTTCAGATTCTCCAATGGCATGGTTGCTGAATAAAAACAATTAGCTACAGCTGGTTAACTGTAAATTATGTACAGTACCATTTAAACATAGTAGGCAGCAGTCGGACCACAAAGTGCTGCACAGCAGTCGGTCCAAACCACAAACCCCCCCACTGAGAGCCAAGAAATGCTCAGTCACATTCCACAGCTCGCTCAAGCATAACCTCAAAATGTAAAACTTTCAAGAAACATGGAGGGATGGATGGAGACTGAGGAGCTGGGCATGAGATGCATCCATTCTGAAAACATCACAAAAGGGCTGCAGAGGAAAAGGCAAACAAGTCGTAAAGCTCTAGGCATTTTATCCCCCTTATATTGCTGAAATCAAGTGCGACTAACTCCACGGACAGCGGCGGCACTGACCTCTTTCCCCGCTGCCCTTTGCCCATTGGGTGGGGGTGGGGTGTGCAGATAGTTGGGAACCAGAGAGAGCCAAAAGCACAAATCCTCTGATTTTGCGTTCTCTGAATCCAGTGCTGCAAAGAGGTTTAGCCTGCTTACACCTAGCCTTTGAATCCCTTCATGCCTGGGCTCCATTTCCCATCTCGGCCAGAAGGTCCACAGATTTTCTTCAGGCGCTTATTATAAAAGCACAAATTTGATGGTACTCTGGTCGGTCATATTCTCTTCAAAAAAACACTTCAAACAAAATTAAATCTTTAGAAAATAAAACTTTTAAATTATCAGAGCAAAACATTTGCTCAGAACATGTTGAATCCAAAAGCGAAGTCAGCCTTATGATTAACCTTATACGGTTTAATAAAACCCCAAACATTTATGACAGTTGGGGAACCTAAAGCCAGAAACCAGGTCGTCTGCGTGCGTCGCAGTTAACGTGGATATGCCCCCCGCAGATACCCCCCAAAATTGTAGGTGACCGCTAGAGACTGACTGAGTGGATTTTCACTCCTGTCCCGTTTAACTTCCACATAAAAAAAAAAAATTGTGTCCCGTCCCGATCCCGGGCCAGAGTACAAATCTAAATCCTGTCCCGTCCCACTCCTGGTGAAATTACTCCCACTTCCATCCCGCTCCCATTCAGAATGACTCCCGCTCCTGCACCACTCCCATTCTTGTTGTCTTCAATAAGATTTCTGCCAATACATTGAATCTGAATTTCTATGAAGGGTCAGTTAAGTTCCTGTTTCTAACTGTAGTAACTGTTGGTCCCTCCATTGTTGTTTTTGAGCGTGGGTGAAAAACTCTGAGCGGAAGCACTGTTGGTTTTTGGGTCGTGTAGTTTTTTTGACTCGCATTATAGGGTAGGCTTCAAGGAAAAAAACTATAAAATGGCGGCACGATTTTTTTTCCTTTCCATTTTATTTTTTGTCATTGATCCTAGTTTTTTTTAGTTACTATT
This sequence comes from Cyprinodon tularosa, assembly GCF_016077235.1. Taxonomy (NCBI): domain Eukaryota; kingdom Metazoa; phylum Chordata; class Actinopteri; order Cyprinodontiformes; family Cyprinodontidae; genus Cyprinodon; species Cyprinodon tularosa. Next base: position 1,800,099 of record NW_024038734.1, on the reverse strand, counting down.
GGTTTGCTCTCGTCTGCTCCCGTTAATGTTTAATCCTGTACCGTCCCAATCACGTGATCGTTACTAATACTGACTCCCATCCCACTTGAATCCCATGACCCGTGGGATTCCCGAAAAAATTTCAGTCTCTACTGACCGTAGACAGTGCTGCAGGTAGTGTCACAGGAAGGAGAGAAAGTAGGCCTCTGATTGGTCAATTCTACATCCATTCTACACTATGTGTATTTCCTGTTTGGTACCTAATGGCAGAAACTCTGGCTGTAATGCCGTCCACAATGCCTGGCAAACCTCGGACACTATCCTAGACACCGTGCGACAGCCTGTTGGTTTGCTCCCGAAGCCAAAACATGCAGCGCAACGGCCAGCCTTTTGGGAAAACTCACGACTGAAATGTGTGTCGCACGTCGTTGGATGAAGGATTGCAGACGGCGAACTAGCTCCCGACACACAGAAATCCACAATCCTAGCTAGTTCATGATTGTACCTCTTGCATTGTGGCCTGGAATAACATAGCACAGACCATGCTTAAACAATTTGGGCAAAAATCAAAAATATCTGCGTCATACCTGCAACAAGCTAACTGCGTGTGCTGCGGGAGGATACACAGCCCTTAACTGGTAAATGTAGGTAAAAAAAAATTAAGAGAAAAAAAGAATAAGTTGTGAGACGCGAAGTCGACCTGATTTAGATATCACAAGACACAGATTCCTGGGAAATCCAGGACTAATCGAAACTTTTCACAACTTAAGGCATCATATTTAGAGTTGTAACCCGACGCATTTGTTTTCCTTTTCTACGCCCTTTATTCTACTCCTGTTTCCGTCATTCCCACTGCGGGGTACAAAAGTAAGTCATTAATGTAAATTACATCCACTGCTGAGAGGGTCGGTTCAGCTGCAGGAGTGTTGCTGCTTTAGAAACGTAATAAAACTGACAGATGTCTTGTTTGGCTGCAGCGCATGTAAGAGGGAGCCACACTCGCTTCGCTGTGGACGTGAACCATAAAACCTAAGCAATGGTTCTGTCACGGCGACTACAATGGTTACTCACTAAAACCGAAATAAAATCCCTGAAATATTCACAGGTTTTTGATTACCTGCCCAATGTGGATCACATGAGGCTTAACCGCACACACAGCAGGCGGTGCTGGGCCTGGGTTCTTTTAAAACCAAAAATCAGTTGGCAATAAATAACCTTAAAATAATTTAAGCACTGAACTACACTAAATCCCTGGACATGGATTAAGCTGCAGTTGAAAAGATAGAGAAATGGTAATACCCTGCTGGATTTTAGAATCAAGGGAAAAATAAAAAGTAAGTAATAAAGTAAGTTATTAAGCAGCCTTATCAAACCATGACTCCCATTAAGCTTGATCCAAAAGGGACCCATTTCCCCCATTCTAACCCTATATTCTGGAGTACATTTCTTAGCTTGTAATATGATTTTATTCGAGTTCCAGTATTGGAAGCAGGACTGAACTAATGGTCCCTCAAAACAAGAAATTCTCCTTTTAGATCATGCTTTAGATTAAGCATCCTTGTGAATCAACCTCCTTAAAACTTGACTGGCTGCTTCTTTTTATTCTGTTTAGGTTTTAACTACATATTCAGTGTCTGGAGAACAACAACACAGAGGCTGCTGGGATTTACAGCTGTGGTTAATTCCAACAGCAAGCTGCGGCAACACGTTCAAGGTATCAATATTCTGATGCTGAGGAGCCAGTGGGAGGAAAAGGGGAAGTAAGAGGGAGGTGGAGGGAGACTAAGGTGCCCAAGAACTGTGTATGAGGCAGAGAGCAAGTGACTGAGCAGCAGAGTGAGCGGCTGTTTGTGTGGGAGAGAGAAAAGGCGAGAGAGAGAGAGAGAGAAACAGCGGTGATGATCGACGCCAGGCTGCCACCACTCTGCAGCAGAGAGTGGCTGCAACAAAAAGCACAGAATAACATCCCCGACTCCCAGCTCTGCTTTTTTTTCCTCTCCCTGCGTCTCTGCTGGCGGATGAGAGCTCCGCTCACAGCTCTGCAGAGGCTCTGACGAGACCGAACCGGCGTCAGACACCAGATCTCTGCGCTGCCATCAACAAGTTAAGCTTGGATGACCACGGCTATGAATGAAAAACACTTGTTCTTCAATTGAACGTCAGAGCCAACATCACTGCATTGAAGGAACACAAAAGGGTGAAATAAGAAGAGAAAAGGGGGAGCTGCTGACTGGAGTCGCTCCGGATCTAACTGATCAACTTGGAGGGGGAAAAAAATTATCTTTATCAAGGATTTTGTGGGTTGAGAGAAGAAACATTCCCTCTTCTTTGAGCTTGGATTTTAGGGGACTCTGGTAAAAACATAAGGAATAAACATCTTGTGACATGGAAATTTACATTTTGTTTCAATTAGGTGGGTTCAGAATTGCTTTATTTCAAAAGAAGCTGATTCCTTTTGTGTTTACTCAAAAGGGTTTTTTCCCTTTGGATTTTTCTTCCATCCCGTTGCTCCAAGAGTCTTTGGAAAAGGATAGTTGAATGCAGCCTCCGATGTACACAAAAGAATGGGTAAGTTGGTCTTTTATATGGTAGGTCTGGTAAAGAATAGAGAATACAAGTAAAAGGAGAGAGGGTGAAGACTAAAAGCTCCTCCGCTTCAATTTGTACTGCAACCCCCCCCCCACCACCTCCACCCCACACGCAAATGTACTGCTCTTCAGCGACTAAGTTAAGAAGATGCCCCCTAAAAAATATCATCTGTTGGTTACAAATATCCCTTCAAAATTCTGGGGGTTAAGGGGAAAGGATGTTTACGTCTCTTGAGACGTTGATATGCAATTAATTCTTGCAGCACAAGAAAGAAAAATAAGAGCAGGGCATCCTAATTCTAGAAAATGAAATCATCCTAGGTCACATGTAATTGGTGGCAATATGTCTAATTGGATGTCCTGATTAGAGCTATGATTTAAGACAACCTGTTTGTATGCATTGAGTTAAGTTTCAAATGTAAAATGTTTTGCCTGCTTAATATCTTGGAGATGGAGAGAGTAAAAAGGCACCATTTCCAGCCTGAATTTCTAATAGGTGCTCTGCAGAGATTAGGCTTCCCGCCCCAAAGTTCATTTTCTTGTCTTTGAACCGACCCAGGTTTCCATTCAAGGTGGCCATTGGTGGGACCCGCACCAGTGGCTGTGAGTGTGATCAGTATGCTCCTAGCGTGCCTGCTGTCTCCCGCATCATGCACAACCTGCCCTCAAAAATGCCGCTGTGAGGACCTGCAGTTCTACTGCGACACCCAGGAGCTTAAGGCACCACCAGATGGGGTGGAGAAGGGCGCCTTGGGGTTGTCGCTACGCCACAACAGCATCACTGAGCTCTCCCCTGATCAGTTCTACGGTTTCAGTCAGCTCACCTGGCTTCATCTAGACCACAACCAGATCACCACCGTACAAGAGGATGCCTTTCAAGGGCTCTATAAACTGAAGGATCTCAACCTGAGCTCCAATCGTATCACCAAGTTGCCCAACACAACCTTCATCCACCTCATCAACCTTCAGATCCTGGACCTTTCCTTCAATCAGATGACATCACTGGAACCAGAACTGTTTCATGGACTTAGGAAGCTCCAGATACTTCACCTACGCTCAAATTTACTTCGCACCACACCTGTGAGAGCATTCTGGGACTGCCGTAACCTGGAGTATCTGGGCCTGAGCAGCAACCGTCTGCGGAGCGTTGCCCGGAATGGATTTGCTGGGCTTATCAAGCTTAAAGAGCTCCACTTGGAGCATAATCAGCTGACCAAAATTAACTTGGCCCATTTCCCTCGTCTCGTCGCCCTCCAGTTTCTGTATCTGCAGTGGAATAAGATCAACAATGTCACATGTGGGATGGAGTGGACCTGGACCACTTTAGAAAAGATGGACCTCACAGGAAACGAAATACGTGTCCTGACACCTGATGTCTTTCAAACGCTGCCAAATTTAAAAATTATGCTTCTGGATAACAACAAACTCAGCAGCCTGGAGCGCCAGGTCTTGGATATGTGGCGGTCCTTGAGTACTATTGGACTGTCCAGCAACCTTTGGGAATGTACCAAAAGGATTTGCTCTCTGGCCACGTGGCTGAGCGCTTTCAAGGGAAGGTGGGAACACTCCATCCTCTGCCACAGTCCAGAATACGCCCAAGGCGAGGAGATACTCGACGCCGTCTATGGATTCCAGCTTTGCCAGAACTTCTCAGCGCCAGTCATTCAGACCATCAGTACGACCACAGAAACCACTACGGCTGCTGACATTACAAGCTCCTTGTTTGGAATTATGCAGCCGACCCCAACACAGGACTATGCAGAGGATTTTGGGAGCTTTACCACACCTGCTACCACCACAACCACAACACAAAAACCAAGCACTTCTGAAGCAACTACTGCTTTGCTGGAGGAGGCAGCTGTAACGGATGATTTGTTAGCGATAGACAACACTGTCATGACTCATAGGGTTATTATTGGAACTATGGCCCTTCTCTTTTCATTCTTTTTCATAATTTTTGTTGTGTATATCTCACGAAAGTGCTGCCCCCCCACTCTGCGGCGGATACGTCACTGTTCGGGGATTCAGAACCGCAGACAGATGAGGACCCAGCAGCGACAGCCAATGGCAGACCTAGCCACACAGGTACCCTATAACGAGTACGAGCCTAGCCATGAGGAAGGGGCGCTCGTCATCATCAATGGCTATGGGCAGTGCAAGTGTCAGCAACTGCCTTACAAAGAGTGTGAAGTATGAACTCCTATTTATTCCTAGACCATAAGGTTCGTCATTTGACCATCTCAGAAGAAACAGGGTTTGCTTCTTTAATTTGTCTCCTGTTTGTGTAAAAAGCCTGATTTCTACAAGTGACATTTGAAAACATGATCAATATCGAATGCTACAAAAGACAAAAGGCTGGACGGTAAAGACACTATATGATAGTCACAATTTTATTTTTCTATGAAAGAAAGGTTGTTCATATCAGCCAGGGGCAATCATTTTAAATAAGAAAATTGTAAACTGTGAGATTTGTCTCTACATTGTCTATATTTTGCAGCACAGCTTCATTATTGGGCCAAGTAGCCCTTTGATAACAAAGGACCTAAAGTGAAGGGATAGGATTATGTTGTTTTTTTTGTTTTGTTTTTTAAATAATAGGTAACATTTTGAAATTATATTTCCCAAAAAGCATTAAAGGCACTAAAAACAACCATACTGATAATAAATCTATGGAGAGGAAACCTGAAAAGGCATTTCATCCATCCAATCAGCTATGTGGAAGTTTGATCGACCTACAGTTTTAAGCCTGTTCCACATAGATTTTGAATTTTTTCTAATGTTTTGTGTCGAAACCTAGCTAAAATTAGAGTCAAAAACACAGACATGTGCTCAGAAATCCTGGTTTACCCCTGGCATTAGTCATATCATGTTTGAGCTTCTGTCTAATCGGGGTCAGGTAATACAAATAAAACAATAAACAATAATCAGCACTTAATATCCAATCAGTTTTATTAAAAACAGAAAGTCTAGAGTTCCGCCTTGGGTTTAACACAAAACTACAACACCTTTAATGTAAGATGATTTACATATGGATTACACATTTTCTAAAGGCCATACAAACTGTGAAGCAATATTTCTTTGCCCTTAATGTATTTAAGTACATCTGCGGATTTGGCATAGTGGGATCAATTTATAGATTTCTGTGATATTCAAGTAGCAAGTGAAAGGGCAATGAAGAGAGCAAATGCCAGAACATTTTAAGCTTAAAAATAAAAACCTCCAACAGAAGCCCACACTTTTAAGCTTACAGACTAACCAAGAGTGACGGGTTCAAGATTGAGCCAATTAAGGCAAGGAAAAAAAAGGAATCTAATATTCTGCCTCCCGTTTAAGCGATCTAGCAACGTCTAGCTCCCTCATCTGTAAACTGTAGCAGTTTTGTCATCATTGGTGCGATTAGACCAAAAATACCCGTTAAACTTTTTATTTTATGCAACAGAAATCAATCAAATTGTCACCTGCGGCTTGAGAATGGATTTCTAAATATATCAGTTTTTATGTTTGGACTAACAACTGTCGAGGTAAACGGGGCTCACTCCTCTAGGCAAATGGAGAGCCAATGATAAGCAAACAGCGGGCTTTAGTGAGGACACATTTGTATGCAACAGAGAGGATGTGCATTAGCATCAGTCTGAAGCTGCTGCAGCTTCGCACTTCATGTTCGATTCAGGAGAGGGAGCAGGGTGACGGTATGTGGGATTGAAGAAGAATTGATGGGAGGAAAGAAAAAAAAAGAGGGCCAAATTAATGGATAATGACTTAAATATAAAATGATTAAATACAACAGTTACTGAATTATAATGGCTTGTGGTTTAACCGTAGACAAAACAGCAAGAGTCACTACTTTCAGCGTTTGGTTTCATATGACGCAGCAATGAGCCACTGCTCCGGTATCACACCACCTTTAAGGAAGATGCATCATACTGAGGGGATGAGATCATTTCTCTGGTTGGGCGAGTCTGGATAGAAGCAGAAGGAGCCATTTGAGGTTTAGTCTACTAATTTGGCTTCGAGCATTTACATAAACATCTATAGAAGTGTGTCCTTAAAAAAAAATAAAAAAATCAGATCAACAAAAAATATATATGTAACCAAAAAATTTTTACGTTTTATGTTCAGACCATTCATCTGAAGCCAAATAATTCCCCTTTAGAGTTTCCTTTCCAGCTTAGCACTGCTTTTACTACTGCCCTTCTGACCTTGCATGTTCAAAAATCCAACTGGGAGGAAATTACTTCTCAATTTCATTCAGCAAACATTACCAGACATCATTTCTGATGAAAAGGGAAGTCAGTGAAAATCTAAAGATTTTTTTTTTTCAATCATCACAGACAATTTACTGTCTGAAGTTGTACCATGTGACTAAAAATCCACAGAATTTGTAGACTTATGCATCCCTTTGCACTTTGGCTCTTTGTAAACTGTTCTGTTTCCTCCTGTCATCCTAGTTCTTCTCTTCCTGCTGAAAAAAAAAAAAGCTGAAATGGAAAAAGAAGCAAAAGATTCCCTATTCTCATTTTCAAACTCTTTGTGCAAAACTGAATGCTTTTCTCTTCCCATTTTCCTTTTGTATTGTAATATGTACAATTTCATATCTGTATAGTGGATAAGATGTGCCAAACTGAAAAAAGAAAAAAAACAATATTGTCCCTTCAAAACATATATTTTTTAAATAAAATGGTTATAATTGTTTGCATATTGTTTGCAAACTGATGTACGCAGAAACCTTGGTTTGGTCTTTTTTTTTTTTTCTTGTACACATTCCTAGCTTGAATAGATTTAAATCCAATCATTTAACTTAACATAAAAGGGTTAAAAAAAATAAAAATGTTCCCTTTATACAGAATCAAGGCTACTTTGATTCCAATTCCCTTTGATAAACAAAACTATTGTTACCAGAGGTGAAAACTAAAATAAATTGACTTGCCCTGAACAAAGTGGGAAAAACAAATGTATTATCCTTTCTGTTTTAAAATATTGATAATTGTTTACATCAGAATAGTTTCAGTTCAATTACAGATATGAGATTTTAACAAGCCAACAGTTAAATGAGAAAGGTTCACAATTTAAGCCATAAATGTTCCTTTGAAGAAAAAAAAAACATTTTTTATAACCTTATTTTATTTGTTTTTTCAATAAAAAGAGAAAGCAAATGACTGAATTCTGCTAAACTGTTGATTTAGATTCATCCCAATTCACTGTAACGTAGTTTAACTCCTAATGTTGCTGCTGTGAGCCTTTTAGACTGTAACAAGTTTAAGAGTTAATACGATGAATCTCTGTGAGGCCTGTGTCACAGCCAACAATCTTAATTACATGGTGAAATTAAAAAATGCAGCTATTGGATGAATATTGTCATAATTCAGTCTGCTGTTTCGGTCAAATGTTGCACAAGAGTATTTTTCCATTTAACGTAATCATCCCCTCAGGTTTACTTGAATAGGACGCACTTCTGCATAGTCATAACATAAGACATATTTAATATCTTAATTCTGCTTGTTTTCTTATATGGAGACATTTATATTGATGTTGATGCACTGCAGCCAAGGGAAAATATCTTATTTTAAATATCTCTGAATATTGATTTCCATAAGGTATGGAAATAACCAGCAAATGGTCCAATCAATGTTTTGCTCACCAGTTACTGGAGGTTCAGTGAATACTACAGCAAACAACAATTTAATTTTAGGAAATCTTTAAATGACTTATCTTTTTTGAAAGATCATAATTTGTTTTTTTTTAAACTGGAATAACTATTCCTGTCTTTCAATAAAAATCCAAATGCTCACACTTAACTTTTATTATAACCAAGCTTGAATCTGTTGTGTAGTTTTTCTGTGAACCTTACATTCTCAGATCATTTGATTAACGAAGTCTAAAACTGCTGATTCAAAATTGACCTGAAGGTTTTTGGAGGTTTTTTTAACTGTGGATGATATGCATGCATTAACAATTGCAGCAATTTACTGGATTAATCTGGTTTTACAAAAAGAAAAAAAAAAGAAAATGAAATTGAGATAAAGATTTAATTCATGACCTAAAGCAGTGTTTCTCTGCCTTATTATCATGCACATCATATTAACAGATATTCAGTTTGTAACAAGACGAGCACTTTGTCTTAAATACTGCTGTGCTCTCCTTTGGATGCAGAATCAGAGAGTAATCTGTTGGACTTGGGAATGTGAAACAGAATTTATGAAGGAAATGTTTTTAAGCCAAAAGTATTTCAAGATGTGGTCGTTAAATATACATCCCAAAATGCAATACTATAATAAACAGATACTTGATTTAATGATCTGGCTGTACTTTAAAGAACAATCACAGAGACAGATCATCTTTTCATTCACAATAACCAGTCAAGAAACAGTCTGCAAACACCTTCAAAAGCCATCTGGTTACAAATTAAGCCCCCTATGCTGGTTTGCCGGAGTTAGAAGCTTCTTCCCTGTCGAGGATCCAATTATTCTTCCCAGTATTTCTTAGCTTTGGTTTAACTAGAGCACCAAGACATGCAGTTGTTCCCAGGTGAACTGGAAACAACTACAGCCAGCAGGTCTTCGTGTGGGTGTAAAAATGTATCCATGTGTGCAAGCCTTGCGATAAAGAGGTGAGCCATCTACAAGAAGCAATACTTTCTGTTCAGTTTCTTTATATAAAACCCTGAACTAAAATATCCCAGAAAGACAGCAGAAAAAAATTCCTAAATCATTTGGAGTTCGGGTGAATCAAGTCAGTTTCATTTAATGTCAAAGGCCCGTTCAACCTGAAAGGTATCCTAATAACAGATTAAGCAGTATGTGAGGAAAACAGAGGGGTGTAAAATAGTCCTGACTGCAGGTAGATCTAGAAAACATATTTCCTTCACTTTCACAGGGCCACTTTATGTTTAGGATTAGAGTAAAATGTTGCGAGAAAAACAATTTGTATTCAAACAGATTCATATAATTTTCAGAAACTATCAGAAATAAAATTCAGTTAATTTTAGCCAACTCAAAACCAATCTCCAAACTAAACCGTGACAGGGAGCTAAGGATTTTCTCAAGTGGATTTTAAAATGTGGAAAGGGGGTAAAGAAGGTCAAGGCATAAACTAAACCATGTATGATTAATTTAAGGTGGATTGAGGGATGATAGAAATCTGTTTGAACCGTAAATATTTTAGGAAAATGTCCTCCGGGCCAAGTCATGGCTCATCAGTTTATCATCAGTTTTATTTATTTTTTTGAACCAGTATTTATTAAAATGTGGATGAATATGTATGTTAGTCATTGTGGCTACACAAAAACAATGCCCAATTTAAAAATATATATAAATGACATTTAACAGATTCTCATGGCTGTTTTCCCTCTGAATTTTTTAAGGAAAGGTAGGAAAATGAAAAAGGGGTTTAAAACCTTTGACCAGGTATAATTGCAGTATTATACTTTCCCTTTACAACCAACCACTTGTCTTTACACTCCCCAAACAGTGCTTTGTTAATGGAATTGACCGTTAATGGATCAGCAGATGAACACTAATGAAAACAAGCTCGCACAACTGTGAAAAAAGGCAAGAGTCAAGTTGTAGAAGTTATTGCGATCCCTTTGCATTCCTCTCCCTTACTTCTTAGGAAAACGGTCCAACTCTTCTACCAGACAGAAAAGCCGATACAAAGGCCCCGAATCCACCAAGCGCAGATCAAAGGGCCACGTCTAAAAAATGTTCCCTAATGAGCGCCGTCTGACAGACTAGTGTTTTATGGAGGCCGTAAATATATGTGAAGCCTTCAAGACACTAAATCTTTTCTCCTGTTACACTGTGCGCTGTGTAATTTCTTTTAATTGTGGATTTAGATTAGATTAAAAATAAATCAATTTGAACAGTCTGTTACAGCCATTTTTGTGTTTTTTTTAAAACACCTGATGTAAATAATCTTCCGTAATATTTCATCCATTTTATGATTTTATTTTTTTCTACTTGATTAGTGGCGACCAGAGCTCATTACATCGAGGGGTTGGTTAGTAGGTAAAAGTCAGAGGGTGTGTCAAACAATGGGTTTAAAGAAAGATGAGATAGTCGCCATTTTTTCGTTAATTAATGGCCCTAAAACTTCCACATATGATTCTGGGGGAGTGTTGACCTAGTGGGTTAGAGCAGTACGCTTGTTCTCCGAGAAAGTTGCAAGTAACCAGTTTGATCCCCACAGACTCTACTCCGGGTTCCTGAGCAAAACCCTTACTCCCTGATTGCTCCCTAGGCGCCACACAATGGCAGCCCACTGCTCCCCAACAGATGGGTCAAATGCAGATAGTGCATTTCCCCACTGTGGGACAATAAAGAGATTTCCATTTAAGCATATGTACTTTGCATACAATATTAAGTCCATTTATACCTCGTCAAGAAGTTTAGGTTTGATCGTCGTCTAATTCCAAACAGTCCTTATACACGATGAAGCTTTAAAGAGGCTGCCTTTCATTTTTTTAGAATTAGGTTAAAGGATTTTTTCCCTTGCAAACTGTTTTCTGTTCGCTGTAGATCAGCTTTCTTCAATTGAAGTATTTAAAATCAGAAAGCATTAAATGTATTCTAATAGCGATTCTTGTGTCGTCCTTCATTCTGTCATCGTCTTTATTTCCAGCTCTTTCTACTGATGATGGTTTCTCAGTGTTTCTGTGGCAGTGCTGTCAGCCGGCTTGACAAGCAGTTTGTGAGCAGACATTCCTAATAAAGGGATAAATAAACTGTTGAATCCCTTTCTTACATCACTTTAAGAATCCCAAATGTCAATGGGGTGTGAACTGCACAACAGTGACCTGTAATTCAAAGGATTATTATAATTATTTAGACATTCTCCAAAACGCAACTACGTAAACCACAAAGGATCTCATCGTTTATTTTGGACCAAACCAACACCAGCTTTATCTGACTGTTGATGCCACCTGCTATTAGCTTCTCAAAGTGCCTTAAAATTATGAATAAGGAGGTACAGTGAAGATGGTACAAATCTGCTTGGCTGACAATTGCAGGTTGGTGATAACTGACACGTCAACATAACGCTTAACACTAAGGGGATTAATTGATTAAATTTATGAAAGCCTCCAAAATAAATAGGAGCTAGTGTGCGCAGAACAGATTGCATAAAGAGAGTCTGCCGACTAGACAAAGCTGTTTTTAATACCCTATTTTCTAATTTAAAGAATCAAGATTTATGAATGAAATATTCTTATTGGATCGACATCGATCGAAATGAAGGATTTCAAATGGCTTCGCTCTGATTCTTTTTAAGAAGTGAAACAGATAAATGTTACATCTAAATTTTGAGAATATCTTCCATCACTGCCACCTACTGGTTTGCTTGTTACCCTTCAAACTCTCGCTATCAAGAATTGAATGCATTCAGTTGGCTAAAGAAAGTAAGATAACTCTCATCTCAGTAGTAGCGATTCAAAATTTCACCACTTTCCATGATAGATCCTTGGCTGGTCCCCTAAAATTCCTTTTTAAACATCAATCTTTGTACTAAAATATTCTTTCGGTCATGATTTGTGGACATTAAGCGTCATCTCCTGGTCAGACCCTGTAATTAAGTGAAAGGGTGGAGTCAGAGTAAAAGAAAATGCACACCCAGAAGAAGGCGAGTGGCTTGAGGTTGGGGGGATTTTGCTGGGAGTCACAGGGGAGAATGATGCCATTCGGCTAGCGTTTGACTGGGAACGGCCATTTTGAACGGCTGCTACTGTGTAACCTGACCTAGTTATAGTTTTTGATGCTGGTCTTTCAGCCAGGAAACAAATGAAACAGTTTGCCCTGACAACTAAAAACTGTGTAGCGTTTAGGGGCGAATATTGGCATGGGTGTTGCGATATGATAGATATCACTATTATTGGGTCAATATACAATTTAATCAAAATATTGCAATATCACTACATATTACAATATATTTCCCAAATATCAAAATTAAACGTATAGATAAAAAAGCAAGTGCCGTATGTGTTCATCAGAAGATATTGATCATTTAATTATTTTGGTATCCATGTTGTTTGGGGTTGTAGTCAGTCCATATCTTGCACTGTGACAGCCTGAACTACAGATATGGCGGTGCCTCACACATCACAAGGGCCCCATGGTGCTATATACCAGAGTTGCGGTGCAGAGGTAGCCAATTTTCCCTCATTGTTTAAGGTAAAATGCTTTTAAAAATCGATATTAGGAACTGGAAATCACAATAAATCACCGAATCAATTTTCCCCCCACACCCCTAGTAGCGTTGTTTTAGCAATAGTCTAGGGATCTGCCTTAAACACTGCATTCTTACTCCCTCCTTAAATTACCAGCATTTCAAAGCTTTTAAACATGTAAAGTACTAGATGTATTTAAAGAAGAGACTTGTTAGCTTTAGGTTATAAAATGCATTCAGTCTGTGTCCTACAATGGTCAGAAAAAGGAACTAGATGTTACTCGCTATAAAAATGTAGGGGAAAAAAAGACAAAAATTCATTTTTAATGAAATGCATCTGAGCGAGCAGACAGAAAATTGGATAGAACTAAATTCTTCCACTCACTTAAGGAGCCCAAGGCAAAAAAAAAGTAAGAGTTGTGGGGAAGAGCAAGTCATCTGAAGAGAGAGGGACAAAACAGGAAGACGACAGCACAGGAGGAAATGGGATCAAGCCGGCTGCTCAATGTGTATAATGAATGTTAAGGATTGCCAAGTGCTAATACGGCTTCGAGCTGAACAGAAAACCGTGTTGGGTCCCACTACAGGTGCCAGGTACAGCGTGTCATTTCCACGCAGGTGTAAATGCTAATAAACTCACAGGGACTTAAATGTCAGTTCCTGTGTATGTCAGAGAAACCATGCATCAATTTGCAACAACAGACAAAACCCTGACAGATGCTAGTAACAACAGATGCTCTAATAATAAAAAGTGTCAAACCTTTATACTCAACATGTGGGACGTAAAACAGTGTGGCTATAAAGAATAATTAAGGTTTCACAACATGGCAGAGCAGGGGCAACGTTACCCCTTATCCACCTTTCCACTTCACTGGCTAAAGAGACGAGCTATGATGCTGCACGCTGCTACAGGGAAAATAATAAAAAGTGATCTCCAATCCAAAGAATTCAACTAGATTTATTCACAAGAGATACCCTACTTCAGACTCTACCAATAAACCAGATTCTCCCTATAATTCAGCTCTAATTTCTGTTTATATCAGCTGCAACTGAAAGCTAATTAGCCCATGGCTAATCAGGTTTACATGACCAAATATCACACTTATTCAGCAAACACTTTTGCACAAACATTTCACGAGTGAGAAACAAAGCTGATGGTCGATGCCACATTTGATAACTTGGCCAGCAAATGCACATCAAAAACAAAAAATTTACGACAAAACCGTCAACTTCCAGATTGAGCTGGAAGCCATTCTTCAGTCAACACTATGTAGTTACTTTTTAAATCGTCATTAAAGATTATCCAGGTCAAAACAAAAAAAAACATATTGAGCATAGGATGTTGTTTTTCTTGGCCGAGCCATTCAAAGGATATAAAACAGATTTACTATAAACGTATCACACCAAAATGAGGATAAACCTTTGATTCCAAATAATCTTTAAGAATAATAAAAGTGTGCAAAGCTTAAATTATGCCAGAAAGCTTTAAGATATCAATTTAGTTCAGCAGCAGCTTTTTTAAGTTCAAGCCCCACTCCCACAGACTGCCACTCTGGGTCCCGGAGCAAGACACTTAACCCCACACTGCTCCTTGAGCGCCACACAATAGCAGCCCACCGCTCCCCAAGGGGATGGGCTAACTGCAGAGAGATCATTTCATTGCTCCTTTCTTGTGGCAGTGTAAAGTCAAAGCAAAAAAAGCTGGAAAAAAATAAAATATTGCATCGACTAGAATTAAGAAATATATCATAATACAAGCTTGGGCCAATAGATCATTAAGCTCTAGTTTCTATTCGTTTCCAAATTTACTTTTTATGACATTACCAACAAGGCAAAAGGAGGGGCAGACATGGAAAGAGACCGTTATCAAAGGCCAATTTATGCTTCGACGCATAGCCTCTGCAACAGTCAAATCTGTCTCTGCACGAGCACGCCCCCCGCACAGAGGTTCTGCAACTGTCGTTGCGCACCTCAAAAACATCCTGACTAAGCGTCGGACGATCACAAACCCGCGCAGACTTCAAGCGGAAGTACGCAGACAAAAATCAGCTGTGATTGGTCCTTCGTATGCCTTTCCGGCTGTCTGTATGGTCGCCCTGATTCGGTGCCGAGGAACAACTACAGTGGACAACTACGACGAAAGGTTAATCTGTCTTTTTGCCAACTCCATTAACAGAACCTGTTCCTCTTCGATGTCTAGCATCTCTAGATCCATCTCCATGACCGTGATATCTTGCAGACGTGCCATTGTCATTTTAGAAGATAAACACTCCCGCTGTCACCGCCAAAGTTCTCGTGACCTTTCCGCCAAAGTTCCCGCAAGTTCTCGAATAGGCTCCCCCTTGCGCCTTGGCGGGAAACTACTGGGCATCCCTAGAATTCCCAGACTGATGTTGCAGAAGCATACCAGCAAAACTGGTTCGCCACCAGACGCAAGCATCATTTGATGTGTGCGGTTGCAGAAGTCTAATCTGCCCTTAAGTCTTCGTCAGAGAGGCACACAGAGACAGAGCATTTAGATGTTCTTCGGGTAAATATCGTATGAAGTTTGATTATGTGCTTTAAGAGAAATTTATTTCCTCTTCTGGTGATCATTTGCAGTCAATGGTGATGCATGCAACAATGTCACCTGAAAAATATATATAAAAAAAAAAAAATCAATTCCCTCTTCTGTGGTAGACTGAAAGCAGCAAGAATGCTGCTTGAAGTTTAAGTTAAAAGGAAATAAAGATGAGGCAGGATTTCTTCTACCCTGAGCAGGAGAATATTTTTCTACCAATTCTGAATCCCTCTCTGAATGAGATATTTTCATACACAAAGGACCCAGAAAAAGAGGCAATATTCCATTTGTGTTTTTTGAGTTGGTATTGACTTAAAAAAAGATGGAAGATTAATATTTCTAAATGTGTCCCATTTACTCTTTCTTACAGATAATGTGCGATTTAGAACTGGGAAGGAGTGTCAATATCGACCTCTTGCAGCTTTTTAAACATTTATGGTGAATAAAACTCCCAGAAAAGGTAGATTTAGAATATAATTTAAATGTTTTTGTTTTGACACACCTCAGCATCAGAATGTACATAAGAAATAACTCGTATTAAACTTCACTGAAGTTTGATGACTGCAAATAATTAACACCGACATGAAGAAAGGTCTATAATAGGGGTTCCCAGACATTTCAGCCCTTAAGAAGAACGCAGCTGACTGACAACCCTCTGAAAATACTCCAATTAGTTTACTTTATTAGTTTAAATACATAAACTGAATTATATTCAACTTTAAACTACATTTATAAATGATATCTAATTATTGATTTAATCTTTTAAATATGGAACCTGAGACCTGAAATACTTGTTCATAGTGGTTTTCGAGAAAAAGGCTTTAATTTTCTCGTTATAACGAGATGATTGGTGCGTTTAAACTGATTACATCGTTCAATACCACAACAGAGGGAGAGGATGTATAAGCCAAAGTCATGGCAGCCTATGTGTAATTCTGTAAATAATCCTGTGTTTAACTTTCCACTTCTAATTCATAAGCAATCGGACCTTTGCCTCCGGTGCCTTCTGAACAACCCCGGCTATTATGCCTGTAAGAGGTATAAGATGCATTAACCCCCTAAATGATTCCAGATTAAAGATTTTTTTTTTCTAAACAGATTTGTTTCTACTGTATTCCCCGCAATCCAATCATCCACCACGACCTGACAATGCGTGAAAAGAAAAAATGGGAACTAAAAGACTGATTATTTACGCACATGCGGTGCCGCGACTGCAAAACTACGGGCCCCGCAGGCATGGATGCACTGGGAATCCAGGGCTGTTGGACAGCCTCATTCATTACTCATACAGGTTAATAATTTCTTGTTATAACGAGATAATTTTCATTATCTCTAGAAAACAATTGTTTAACCGTGATAACGGCATAATTATATATATATATTGCCTCTTTTTCAGGGTCCTTTTTTTTATGAAAATATCTCATAATCTCTGTTCTATCTTTCCACAGAGATAAAAGGCAGCGCTATAGGTAACCACCTGGGAAGCCAGTTAACTGGTGGGAACCTGGCAAGCCATAAGAATGCGTCGCTCTGCCGAATGGCCTCAGTAAATTCGTTCCCCCGAACGTTTACTGAAACTGAAACTTTGATTTTAATGTAAATTGTAGTTGACAATAAAGAAGTTTGATTGATTATCGCTAGAAGGCAAAGGAAAAAAAAAATGTGTACAACTGGTCTTGGCTTCCGTATTTAAATGGTATTTTTTATTATTTGTGGAACATTTCAATTGTGCATTTTACTATTTAATAGTATTTTTAATATTTGAATTACTTATTTAGATAAATGTTACATCTACTTTTTTCAATTTATACGATGTTATTCACATTTATGCATTTCCATATTCCTCAGGGATCAAATCACCGGGATTCTGACAACAATCAAATGATCCCAACTTTGGAAAACCCTGGTGAATAATTAAGATAAACCTTAAAAAAAGATCCCAGGATATTTAAAATAAGTAGCCTCTTCAAAACCAAAATAATAACTATACTTGTTATTATAAGAACTGGTCAAAACATTTTCTTTCAATCACAGAGACATTTTAATTAATATTCGCCATTTGATTTTGTTTTCCGTTTTTACAGAAAATGTTTTCTATAGCAGTAAAAGATGCTCAAAAAAAAAGCCAGAGGGGATTAATTAATGTTCTTAATATGTTTGGCAAAACTATTCAATCCAGTCAAATACATACAGAGATACATGGAACTAATGAGCTAAATGATTTTCAAACTCACTGAAAACCTTATTTGACATTTTTTTTTTTTAGAACAAAATGTTCACTCTCTGCCAAATAAATCCTAGAAATTAAAAAGGTCTCATTGTGAACTATTCATTTTATTAATACAGTGGCTGAATCTGTGTGCTTTATCAAGCTTCAGCAAATATTCTAAAAACGAAATCAATAAAATCCCAGATGAGAGACTTTCTACCGCCCAGTCAGGCTGAACAGCACACATATGGTCATGAAGCCTCTGCAATGTTTGTTCAATCTTTCAAAATCCCTGACAAATGCAGTCAGAGCATCTGACAGTTTATCACCACTATAAGGCATGAGGTCAAGGCTCACATTCTCTCACTATGCTAAGCACATGTCACATGCCATAGATCTCACAGGCCAAATTAGGCCATTTAATGCACATGACAGACAATAATACATTATGCTTCTAATCTATTTTCTTCATCTGACCAAATGAGTAGTCATATCACTGCCATGTCCAGTCACCGTCACAATTTCTCTAGTCATAGTTGACTTCAGAGAGGAGCAGGAATTCGATGCTATAGAAAATGTATAAAATAAAACACTGACTTAAAGGAATAGTACACCCAAAACATGATTAGCCTTCATTTTCTACTCACCCCCATGCTGAACAACACTCTGGAGTACTTTTTTGATATCTCAAATGCATCTGGAGATCTGGGAGGCTTCTTGCTGTCTGCTGACATTCAAATAATGGAGGTCCATGGCGCCCGAGACAGAAAGGTCCATAAAAGTCCACAAAAACGTGTCAATATTCCTCCATACTGCTCGTCCAATGTAATCCAAGTGTCCTGAGTGGGTAGCATCCAGAATTTACTCGAAACGAAGTCATTTAGAATGTTTTTAGAGCATAAACAGTAGTGTATAGGATTTCCTAATAGCGCCCCCATGCGCGCTCACGATTCTACGGAAGCCGGCAGACCAAACCGGAAGAAAGTGCGCATTCAGCGTCTGGTCTGCCGATAATGCAAGCGTAGAAGAAGAAATGTGCTGTTTACCTGTGCAAAGAAAGAAACAACGAAAGAAAAATGTCTGAGGACTTCAGTGTTGAGGAAGAGCATGAGTTCTTTGCCGAGCTGAATCCGCTGGTTTGGTCTGCCGGCTTCCGTAGAATCGCGAGCGCGCATGGGGGCGCTATTAGGAAATCCTATACACTACTGTTTATGCTCTAAAAACATTCTAAATGACTTTGTTTCGAGTAAATTCTGGATGCTACCCACTCAGGACACTTGGATTACATTGGACGAGCAGTATGGAGGAATATTGACAAGTTTTTGTGGACTTTTGTGGACCTTTCTGTCTCGGGCGCCATAGACCTCCATTATTTGAATGTCAGCAGACAGCAAGAAGCCTCCCAGATCTCCAGATGCATTTGAGATATCAAAAAAGTACTCCAGAGTTTTGTTCAGCATGGGGGTGAGTAGAAAATGAAGGCTAATCATGTTTTGGGTGTACTATTCCTTTAACTCGATTGGGTGGGACCTGAAAATAAACTGACTTTGATCTCAGCTGGACAATACAAGAGGCAGCGGTTGTTATGATGGAGCAGGAAGTTTCCAAGGGAATAAAAATCTACACCACACGCCGTGTCACTACCCGATCCGTCCCGGAAGCGCGATCAGTCCTGCGCATGCGCAGATAGATGTACATGTCCATAAATATTGTAATCATGCTTACTTATTTCTATCCTTACTCACTAAGGAATGATAATACACATCTTTAAAAAAAATGTATGACTTTTGTGAGACAATTTTGATGCTTTTTACATTTTCTTCTTAAAACTGCGTCTCTTGACATCATCTGACATCCTCAGAGCAGTCCGGCAAAATATAATTAATCCATGTTTATCTGCATTTTAGTCGTTTCTTTCTTAAGATTATGCACTAAATAACAATGTTAACACGGAAGGAAAACATAAAACTCCAAAAAAAGACTAGCTTTATTTTTAAATCCAAAGCCGAAGAGTAAGCTCCTGGAAGTAGCGTAGGATCCCATTTCCAGGGCATATCGAGCAGAGACGGGTGGAAATACATTATTAACCTTTAACACATTATATTTTAGTACGCTTACCATTTTTGGGGAGGGAAAATGTCATTCAGGTCTTTTTAACAAAATGAAAATCAAGGGCGACCCGGATGTATATCCGGATGCACGCATGAGCTGATGGTGCATGCGCAGGATGGATCGTGCTTCCGGGACGGATCGGGTAGTGAAAATCAGAACAATGACTTAGACAGTAAAAAAAGAAACTAAAACCAACAAAAACAATAAATGAAGCAGGAATGAAGCCAAAACACTAAACCCAAAGGTTGAGCTTATTGTGATAATATAGGGAATAAAAAAAATGACTATTGCTTTAATCTTTTTAAACTTTTTACATCCATACTATTTTTTCTTTGCTAAACATCAGTTTAGTATTTTCTATGTGTTCAAATGGAGGCAGTATGGTGGGAATTGCTGTATACAGCATACTAATGTTCACTACCATGAAAGATAGGATCATAATGCGACGTTTGTAATGTGATGGGAGAGAAACACTCGACAGTTGCAGCAGCTTGTTAAGGATCTGGCAGAAAATAAAGACACTTACATTTCCCATATACTCAGAGAGGAGGTCCTGCAGAGCCTGGCGCACTGAATTGCATTCGGCCACAATGCGTTCCCTGCGGTCGTCACGTGTGCATGAAGAGTCAGCCATGAGAGCAGCTCCGCTGATGATGCTCTCAAGGCGCTCTTCCAGCGATGGACGAAAGCGTTCCTCGCTAAAGCCCACGGGATCCAAAATGATTTGTTTCTGTTAGAAAGAAAAAAATAAGAGAAAATAAGGAAAGACCAAGGAAAGATCATTTTAAGGAACATATTCAGCCTCAGTACTAAACTTGACTGCATAACCTCAAAACATATTAGAAAGTCATAAGGTGGACAAATATTAAGGCACCAACATCTCTATGCTATGCGCTGAATATGGCTAACAAATAATCCAAACTGAAAGAAAAAGCATAAGTTTGCATTCTAATTTGAAGTTGGTGTCATAACTAGATTGAAGCCTAAACGGCAACATGTCCACCCAAGTGAAAATTTAGTAAAATGCACAACTTGGCAAATAAAAGGATATCAGTAAAGATTTTATAATAACTTGTTTAAAGTAGCAGTTTGTGGTTGATTAGCTCGTTGATACGATCCTTCTAAAGAAATCATCTTTATATACCCTAAAGAGTCAGAAGTATTTGACAAGGACCTCCAAGTACGAAAACAGATTGTGAAAAATGTTTCCAGTCGTTTTCCTTTCCTTTTCAGGACTTTCATTTCACAATCCAATTCTGAAATTTCAGTTCAATTGTAAAACTCATGAAATGTTTTAAAGATGACGGACCAGAGATGCTGAAAAATATGAAATGCTCCTACCCAACGACATAACACTTAAATTAATATAATTCAGATATGCATCCATTTGCCTAATAGAGACACTCCTATAACCTTGTCTTGCCTCTTTTAGTTCAGCAGGACAAGACGGGTCCAATTAAGTTTGACTTTGCAGGGGCGAGCCTTTTAACAGCCTACAAGTAGTTCTGCTGCTGAAGCATTGAAAAGGCATTAGATCTCACTACAGCTCCGAGTCAAGGCCCTAATGTTTCATGGGTTTTTTGGCAGCTAATGAAAGTAAACCAGCGTCCTCCTGACATCTGGACGACTTCAGATGCTTTGCTGCTACAAAATATTTAGGCTGTTATAATTGTAGTTTGTTTAAGCAGCTCGTCTTCTGTCATAGGACCCGTCCGCTCGGTCTCATCCGACCTCCCCTGCTTGCGTGACACGTCACCATGGTAACAGGCATAGGGAGAGACATGGAGGAGAAAATAGAGGGGGGAGAGAGAGGGGAGTTGACTCATTTGCTAATTTTGACTAGCACTTGAAAGCAGGTTTTAGGGAGGCGATTTTCAGGGAGAAAAAGAACAAAAAAGCACATTTAAGGACTTTTTATTTTGAAAGAATTTTTCTGCTTTCATCTCCACTGATACAGGACACAAAAAGTCTGATCCAGACTAATTTATTAAATTATTCCACTATTAGAAGACTTTGAAATTTGACTCTGAATAACAGAAAAAAACAGCTCCAAACTTTTCAATCAGCTTATAAAACATGCTCATATGAAGCTATAATTTGAAGAGAGGTTCTTTATCTAGACATCAGGGCTGCTCAGATGTCTAGCAATTTCCGAAGACTGTTCAGAATGAAATCACACCTTCTTTCCAAGAGATTTAAAATCACTCATCAAGTTTTCCTTCCTCCCACATCTAATTAGAAATGGAGAGAAACAGGTGACCAAAACAGAACAAGTTGAGCTTGAGTGCTTTTAGACCAATGACCCATCTGAAGGAAGAAAAAAAAAAAAGCTAATTGCCTTTTAATTACTAAACCCAACATAGCTAAGGGGGGCCGGTTTAAACAAACATCCTCTTTAGTGCGTAAGCTGTTACTGTGAGTGAAGAACACCAGCTCAGCTGTTTTCTCTCTAAGTAACTTGTTAAAGAAGCCAGGAAGCCCAGAGATGTAAAACGTTTGAAACGCTTTTTAAATTCTTCTCTGATATGTCAAGGATGTCTGCAGTTCATTCAGGCAGCAAGACTGAAACTTTTAGCATGTAACAGGAGGCTTGAACTGCTCCTCCTTATCCTCTTCAGCACTCAACCTCTAATGGAAAATGCAGGATTAAAAAAAGGCTTTCTGAAAGCTCAGAATTAAGGTAAGGACGTATATTTTGGAGGAAATGTACTCTGGCCTCTTTTTGCCTCTGCCAAGGATGTTATGCTTTTAGGAGTTTGTGTGTCTGTCTGTCCTTCTGTGTACAGGTTAACTTGAAAAGTTATAAACTGATTTTAATGACATTTTTACCAGAGGTGCGCCTCATGCCGATGAACTATCTATTATATTCTGGTGAGGATCCAGATCATAATCTGGATATTTTTTTTAATGATTCTTTAACATTGAGAGATAGTGATTTATGGAGAAAACAAGCAGTTCCCCCATAAACCAGAGGGTGGCAGCAGTGGCTACTAACAGCTTTAACATTAAAGGTATACTATGCAACCGGTGTTGATTTTCCAGCGAGGCTCCCCCCAGAGGGCGAAAGTAATAATAATAATAAATATATGCTCAGCTGTTCTCCTGGTTTCTCAGTCAAGCCAGGCGCGGTTGTTCTGAGCATAGCAGACAGGCGAACGCAACGAATCACCATGTCTACTGCGGTAGAGTAGACATGGTCCACTTTCTTGCCTGCTCCGACATCGGCTTTCGCTGTTTTCTCGCTGGTTCCGCCATGATAACTGCACAAATATCGCCACTGTGCTAGCAACGCCCATGCCTTTCACTGGGGGCGTGTAGCAGTTCTCGCCGTAAAGCAAGACCGACTCTCTCGATGCACGAGACTTCTGAGCCTGTGGGTGCGGGCCGAGGGCTCCTGCAGTTGCAAGTACGCTATTTCCCCTACAGACCACCAGGGCGGCCGAGAAAACCGTTGTTTGACCTGAAATGACTCATTTAATCATCCAAAACGTTATGGAACACATTAATTAACTAAAAAAAAGGTTGCATAGTATGCCTTTAAGGGCTGTGTATCCTCCCGCAGAAGTGTGTCGCAGTTAGCTTGTCGCAGGTTTGACGCAGATATTTTTGATTTATGCCCAATTTTGGAGCGCGGTCTGCGCCATGTTATTCCAGGTGTCCTTGTGTCGATTTGATGAGCTTGTTCGCCGTCTACGTCACCTCATCCATACGCCGGGCGAAACACAGTTTACCCGTGAGTGTTCAAAGACTGGCCGTGGCGCTGCGTGTTTTGGCTTCAGATGCATACCAACAGACAGTCACAAGGAGCTACAACCTAGCGTCTTGCACTTTGTCTGGGATTGTAACCGAGATGTTCCAGGCATTGTGGATGGCACAACAGCCAGAGCTTCTGCCATTAGGTACCAAACAGGAAATATGCATGGTGTAAAGTGTATGTAGAATTAACCAATCAGAAGCCTCCTTTCTCTCCTCTCTGTGACGGGTTAAATGCGACACACATGCCGACGACCTGGTTTCTGAGCATAAACCAGGTTTTTGACTCCATAAGTCATGATCCAGGCCTAAGTCACAATAACAGGAAAAATTTGCTGCATGTTTTCTAGTGTAAGGGGGTTCTCGGGCCAGTTTAGCACATGAAACCTAAAAATCTATGTAACCGTTTAAAAGAATTTTAAAAATAGCAACTGTCACGCTCAATGAAGGTTTGTGCTTTTAATAAATGTAAGAATTATAGCCAGAATTATGTGACCCAAAAAAAAGTGAATTATATATATTTATTAGGGTTGTCAAAAAACGTTGTATCCGGATACAATACTCATTTTCAAAAGTATCGATACGGTGCTACCACCAGTGGCACCTAAACAGTCATTCATCTAAAGTGCAGAATAGAGGAAAAAGCACTTTCAGAACACTGTGTGATTGAATAATTCTGTGCACTTTTCAGTTTCAAATTTTTTTTTGTAACAGGGGCAGCTGCTGAGAATTATTTTTGTTTCTTAACCGGTTTGGCTAGTGTCATGGTTATGTGTGCAAAGCATAGCCAAGTAAGGAAAACTTCATTTTAATTTTGTACGTTTTTTATCAAGCTTGCTTAATACTGTGCACAGCAAACGACCTCAAAATATTGTTCTTATTGCTTATTGTATTTTAATTATTAATCAAATATTTCTGTTGAAATTTGGAGTTTTTATCCTTGTAGTATCGAAAATGGTATCGAGTATCGAATATTTTCCTTAGTATCGGTATCGAGTTGAAAAGTTTAGTATCGTGACAACCCTAATATAAATATCGGTTATTTCTCTTAAGATGTTTTAACAAAATAATCCCCTTTTATAGATGCATGAGACATAGAGCTGTACTAACAGGTTTCCATGTTTTTGTATGTAGATAAAATTGTTAAATCAACGTCTCCATTATGAATCAAAAATTATGCAGATTGAAAATTAGTGAGGGAGTTTAGTGTTTTTCCCTTTGGCGTAATAATAATACAAATTTCAGGGGAAAAACTTGATCAAATACGAACACATGCTTTTGACACTGCTACTTGTCAAATGAATAAATATGTGACTGGATTTACAACAACAGAAGAAAAATAAAAGGTGTTTCTAAAGACCTTTGTGACTTTGGAGCTACAGGATGTCTTTGGAGTTTAACTGAACAATCCTTCTGAATATCTAATGCCCTGCCTGTCAGAGAGGTTAGTGCCACAGAAAATCTAATCATCTCTGTATTTATCTCCATAGGGAGCATCAGGTTGATTAGCTCAATTTTTAAGCCATCAGTTATCTTGATGTTTTGTTTCATGTCAATATTATGAGTAGAGGGTCACATGTTTTATACAACTAATAAATTGGTTGCTGTAATTGTATATCAGGGATTTTTATCTAAAAGAAAAGAAAAGAACAACTCTTATTAGAGAAAAAAAATTGTTTTATGATTGTTTATGAAGGGTTATGTTGTCTGCTTATTGTGTAGCGTAATGTAGGTCTTTACATGAAAGGGAATGTTTGTGGCGTTTTCATTGATTTGAAATAGAAGCAAATTAAGAAACGAAGCGGTAGTGACTCAATGGCAGACTCACTTTACCCCACAGCCATGTCCCACATTGTCTGCTCTTCCTGTCCCCATTTCCACCTCCAGTTCAAGCCCCTCAGGGGTTTTGGTCACTTCATAATTTAGTTAGGTTTTCTCTTTTAACTTATTTGAATGTTTTATTCTATTTTATTAACCCAAAGTCTGTAATCTAGGAAAAAAATTTCAGATCTGTCCATTAGCCTTTTGGCTAATTCTAGCGCTTTGAAGGAATATTTTTAAAGTAAACTGTCCCTGTCAAATAAATACATCTAAATCTTTTTTTTTAATTATTTATTAAAATGTTTAACCTGTGGATATAGGATTTAGAAAAGGTTTTTTTTATATAACTTCATAAGCCAAGAGGCTGTGACTTGTAAATCACTCATGTAACTTACATCAAAATTGTTGAGGGCGTAGGCGAGCTCTCCTGCCCCTCCTGGCTGATTCAGGGCTGACTCTTCGGTGGCGGTGGCCTGGGCGGCGTTGGAGATTCCAGAAACGGCGTGCTGCAGCTGCTTGTAGATCAGGTCACGGTTAGCCTTGTAGGCTGCCACGTCAGGGTGCTGCAGGCAGGCACAGGATGCCGTGTACAGCATAGGGACGTTCCTTTGCAGCACCCCCCGTGCTGCAGCCATTTGGTCCTTATGATGGACGTCTTTTAGCTCCTAGGAGGGTGAAATGGAAAAAAGGATGAAACTGGAGATAAAGTGAAAGCTGGAACACTTACCGGGATGATGTAGTTTCAGTTTAAAATGGGCCTATCGTGCCCTGATGGAGACACTAAGAGTTGTAATAAATGACCTAGATTTTTTTTCTGTTCCCTGTGGTAATACAACAGTCATAATCAGGCCATTATAAAGTGCCTTTGAAATCTAATGTGTTGCTATTTAGATTTTAGAACTGCACTGAGATTCTACAGCCATGGGAAACGAAAGCACAAGCGAGATATTAAAACAAAGAAAAGACTTTCACATTGAAAATGAGGGCCTTGTCCTCCTATACTACTGATCACTGCTAAGCTCCATCACTTTATGCAGCCTATCCTTCCATTTAAAACTCTGTGCTCATCACCAGGTGACTTATTTAAACAAGCCAAATAAGATAATGTTATGCAAGTTACCCCAGTAAAAGATAATTTTCTTCATTTAATATATTTAAGATTTAAAAAAACATGTATACTTCGA
This sequence comes from Cyprinodon tularosa, assembly GCF_016077235.1. Classification (NCBI taxonomy): domain Eukaryota; kingdom Metazoa; phylum Chordata; class Actinopteri; order Cyprinodontiformes; family Cyprinodontidae; genus Cyprinodon; species Cyprinodon tularosa. Next base: position 1,773,738 of record NW_024038734.1, on the reverse strand, counting down.
AAGAACAAAGCAGAAATGAAATGCTACCTTAAACAATGACATTGGCCCTTCGGGTGCAGCTATTTAGATGTGAAAAATATTCATTTTCTCTCAGCCAGTGTTTATGAACTTTGGAAAATTGGTACAAACTGTTTTTCTGTAATCCTCCACTTCTAAAGAAGACAAATTATTTTTGCTTCACATCATGCAAATGACAAATGTTTGCTCATCTAAATACTTCCTGTTTGTCATGGTGCTGTAGAACAAGTGCATAAAACAATTAAGCACATTAATTCAAATTAGGCTAATTTAACTTGCACCGGGAAGGAGAATAGGACAAGAACTGAATGTATCCCTTTACTCACTTAAATAATAAAATAGTATTTGTTTTGTTTATGTGAATTTTTTTTCTGATCATCATTCAGTACGAGAGATTTTAATCTCATATGGACCATCCACGCCAAACAAACAGCTCCATAAAATTCAGGCTTTTCTGTTAATCACAGCTCTTGGCTACTTCACATTACCTGCTGTCTCTTGGCAGCCATCATGTTCAGCTTGTCCACCTCTGGTTTCAAGGCCTTATACTGGATTCCTAACTCTTGCTCTGTTCCAGCATTTCGCACCTTCAGCAGATTGTCCTCCACCTTAACCAAAGAGGGAAAAAAATCTGTTTTAAGCAGTAATGCAGCAGGCTATGGTTTACATTTAAATAAAAACAACCCATCCATTTTCTGTCGCGCTTTATCCCAGTTGGAGTCACAACGGGTGCCAGTGCCCATTTACAGCTGCGGCGGGGTCCATCCTGGACAGGTCACCAGACCATTGCACGGCAACAGAGAGACAAACAGGACAAACAACCATTCACACACACACTCACACCTAAGGAGAATTTAGAGAAGCCAATTAGCCTAACAGTCATATTTTTGGACTGTGGGAGGAAGCTGGAATACCCGGAGAGAACCCACGCATGCATGGAGAACCTGCAAACTCCCTGCAGAAAGACTCCGGGCTGGGAATCGACCTTGGAACCTTTATGCTACAAGGCAGCAGTGCTACCCACTTCTCCACTGAGCAGCCCTTAATAAAACAATTTTGTCTTTTCAAACAGCTACATTTAATCCTCTATTATTATTACAGTCCTAAAACAATTTCTTTATTTCAAAGTAAACCACTATGGATCATTACAATTTGGAGGATTTATTTCTTAGTTTCAATTTTCCAAACTTATAATAGGCCTTTATAAGACCAGTAATTCAGAGTCATTGTTACACTAATTGTCCAAGTAAAAAGAACACATAAAACACACATAAAAAAAGCAATCCAGAAATAAACTTTGAAAACAGATCAATCAAAAAAAAAGTAATTTTATAATTTCTATTTTTATTTCTGATTTAATTATTTTTTTTAACTTGTATTAGAGTTTGTGTTTAATTTTTCACATTTCTGCTCTCCAGATTGAGTTTTACGAATTACATTTGTTTTAAATTGCGTTTCACCAATAGAAATGCACCTTTGCTCTAAAGAGAATATGATGTGTAATTCAACTTGAAAAAGACGCAATGTCTAAAACTTAATCTCAAAGGCAAAAATAAAAAAATCTGTTGACAATTTAATGTTAAAATATAAACAATAATTTTAAATAAAAAAAGAAATCCTAGAAATCAAAGCTACTCTCAAAACCTTTTTTTAACAAAACATCTTTCAGTTCCTTTTATATATATATTTTTTCCCATATTTCCTTTTGTAAAAAATTTCTTTGCTTTCAACAAAAGTAGAACAAGGTCATTCTGCATACAGTCAGCCATTTTGAGTCACCTCAAAAGATTCTTTTTAGATTTCTGACACACACGTATCCAACACCCAATAAATGGTTTTTAACAGGCACCGCAGAACTTGACATAATGGGTTTACAGCTAGTGTTGCACCTGGCTGTGCAGTATCGGCCGATACCATCTCTTTGAAATTGATGTTTGTATTTATGAAGAACTGCATACTACTTGGATGTAAAATGATTACCATTATGGCTTTGTCAAGCTGCTGCCTACCTTTGTGAAGCAGGAAAAAGACTAATACGAAGTGAATCCAGTAGAACCTTTTATTGTCTACCTGGAATGGGTGACAATAGTTGAATAAACTTTTGACTCTCAAAATGGTATCTGTGTCCTATTTGTTGGTACTTGCCGTTACCGATACCACCATTTTAGTGCTGGATTGGGGCCTCGCCCGATACTGGTATCGGTGCAACACTAGTTACAGCTCTGCTTCACTGCCGTATGTAAACCTTGCAGGTGAGGAGCTCAAACTAGGACTAGAGTTGGAAACACTAGACCAGGGGTCTGCAACCTGCGGCTCCAGAGCCACATACGGCTCTTTGGACCCCCTACAGCGGCTCTTAATATTGGCTAAAATGTATATAAAGAGCTAAATAATGTACTAGTCTTAAATGTTTTCTTAAACACAAGATGGAAATAAACACAAGATGGAAAATAATGACATTAAAAGAACCAGAAGTATGTTTTTGGAACCATTTTTCTTTGAATTAAGATTGGAATTTATGTGTTCAATATTATTTTAAAACCTAAAAATACATCATTTGTTGGCAACTAATTTCCCATATGAGATATAAAATTTTTTATTTTTTTTAAGTCAGGTTATATTTTGAAGCCCTAAACAACTTTTACATGCTTCATTATAAATTCAGAACACCGCCAAACTAAAGCTGCAAACTAAACAGTGAAGCTGGAACTTTCCTGCCGACAGGGAGAATGAAGAGGCACTGCAAGCGCCATTCATCAGATTCACCTCCAATAAAATATAAATAAAAAGAACTAACATTTAGGTAAAAACGAATAAATAAAAGAAACATGCTTGGTTTAAAAATAATCTTACCAGTTTAAGTTGCACCAGGAGTTTATAGACATCAGACATGTCTGCCAGAACCAACAAATGTGTGACGGCGGACAGAAGAGCCCGGGCTGCTCGCACCATATTGCCTCTCTTCACAGAGGAACAGGGGTCTTCTGCAAATTCTCCAGAGGCCAGTCGCATTGATTCACCTGAGTAAAAAAAGAAGGTAGAGCAAAAATATCTTAATTTCACACATTAAAGTTGGTTCTTGTTTAATCACTGGTGATATTTGGGTTAGTATACATGAAGAAGACCATCAGGATAGAGGTAGAAAAAGGTAATTATATTCCTTTTAATTGGAATAAAAGTGTACGGTTCATTACGAGTAAAGTGCACTAAACAGCATTTATTGTGTCTAGTATCAGCTTGTTGCTGTAGCAGTGATCATCTGCAGGTCAAGACATGTTTGAAATCAGTCACAGTCTATTCTTCACAACATGTTTACTGCGTCAAAAGTCATTAGAGAAAGAGGAGTGCGCAGGAACAGCGGCGGTCTGATGCATCTTTCTGCTCAGCAAAGGTCAGCACATGTCGCTCAGCGTTCCTTCTTCCCCATGAAGGAAAATATGGAGGTCAAAACCACAACAATGGCTCACTGTCTGGTTTTCCCAGCATTGTGCGTTGGGCTCACGTTGGACAGGTCTGCACAGCTGACTTGGCACACAAATTGCCTTTTTAGCCTCAAATCATGAACAAGACAGCAAAGCTGTCCTTTACTTCACTGAAAGCGACAGGCAAAATTATTATATAAAAGGTCTAAAAACAACACTGCTGTATTCCAGAGACAAAAGAGACAGGTATTTATCTTATTTATTTCCTGTAATGCAGTACGGATCTAAATGGACGTTTTATTCCACAGAAGGTGTGCTGTAGATATGGAACAAATCGTGCTTTGCCATGTTTCATTTCTGCTCGTCTTTTATGATCTGGATAACTTATTCGTCTGAGATGATAGGTGTATTGTGTGAGCAGGCAAACAACCTTTTGAAATATTAAATCTGTGTTATATTCCTTTCAAGGGTTACGGAGAGTTTCATGACAAATTATTCTACAATCCTTTAAAGATTTATGATTAAAAATCTACATGAGATTAAATCTAATACCTTGATTTAATTTGCAAAATTATTTTAAGTTTGCTTTAGTTACCTAAAACTATCTAATCTAAAGTTGTTGTTTTTTTAGCTCATTATGGATTACAGTGTTTTTACCCTTTTAATTTTAACATTCCATTATTGCAAAACTGACTGAAAATGGTGTTTTAATGTAACTTAGACGTCCAAAGTCAATCATCATTTGGCATATTAATCGTTTTAAATAATGTACCCCATATAATTTTGTTTTTTCTTCCATTTGCTTCGTAGACTTTGTGATTCATGCATGTTTAAAATAACAGTGAGAATTAAAAATGGAAGCTAGTGACTTATTTTCTAGTGGAAACACGCATATCTTTATTTTTAAAAATGCAGCCTGACTTTGACCCGATCAGTGCAGCTCCTACATCTTTTCCTGGATGAAACTTTTAATCATGAAATGCAGTCGCCCAAAAGACATAAAAAACATCGATGATAGCTGCAAATGGTGCGGCTTTAGACCCCTCAATGTTGAAGAGGAGGTCAAACACGGTTTCTTGATTTTAGTTTTCTTCTTTGAAGTGCAGATAAAACTGAAACAAGCCACAAAACAAACTTTTCTTTGCTGCAGAACAGAGGTGCCAGCTAATTAAGGTGTTTACATTCCAGCTGTCTTCACAGAAAGAAGACTGGGTTTTCTAAGACAAGAAATGTCTTCAAGACAAAAATAAAAAAAGACACTTCTGAGTAGGATGAAAAAAGCTAACATATGAGTAGTTTTAAAAAAAGAGCAAAAAGCCATTAAATGAGTCCAATTCCACCTTTTAAGACAACTAGTGACCTACAATGAGTCAATTCTAGACGGAAACCTCTGGAAAAGCATAAATTAAATAGCTGCACAAATTCATCTGCCTCTGCCTATGTTGCCAAGACAATAAGAAGCTTCGAGGCCAAAGAACAAACCAGCAGAAAACTGAAAACCAGAACCTAATTATCAGTCTAAAACTGCACCTGGTTCATCCATCGTCTGTTTTGTCACATAAATTATTTTCTTCAAAGCTCAACATGTTCCATCTTTGCAGGTCAAGTCAATGTAAAAGTTTGAGGCCAAGGCCAAAAAAGCCCCTTTGAAAAGATTCTAGAAAAGCTTTTCAAGTTATCTTAAAGTTCCTGATGAGCCGTTGAAAACTGGGTTATTAAACTTTTTAAATGAAAAAAAAATTCTTTTAAATACACTATTCATCACCAAAAAAAAAAAATTAGGGAAATTCAAAATAAGGAAACATGTCCAATTAAATGTAAACCGATATATTTTTGTCTTCACTATGTCCAATAAATAATATTTTGAGACCATTTCTTAATGTAGGGCTTTGCTTTGATCTGCCATGTCTTTTGAAAATGGGATTCTTCAAAATCCAAGTTCAAAGATGAAAAGAGATAAAGAAAAGAAACTAAAAAAGATCAGGTTTTGCTCTCATCCAACCTGAATAAATCACCAACACATTTCAACACGCCATAGAAAAACAGATTTAATCACCTTTGTGCTTCTTTTACCTTCAGGTTAATAAACCTCTGACCCTAAAATGGACAACTATGATTCTTCCCTCAGTAATAACTTCCACACCAAAGAGGGTTATAATTATGACAATTATGATAAATTGGGAAAAAGGTTGCATTTTTGCAACCAGTTAAGATACATCAAGATGAGAATAAAATTATTTCTTTGTCCATTCAGATACGACAGAATTCCATTTTAATAAATTTTAGCTTTTCTTAAAAAAATAACCTAAGCTAAAGAATATTACCGTCCGACTTAGCGGGACTGATGCTGTGTTATCGCAGCATGAAAATTACATTAACATTACTTTTTAGCCTGAACTCACATAAAAGGAACATATCTAAAAGCTACAGATGAAAAAGGATCGAACCAACAGAAGGTTGTGGTCGTGTTACAGAACGAGCATGTTACCTATAGAGGCCATTTCTGTTAGAAATTGGCTTACAGGCATCACAGTGTCATCCACACTGAGGAGGGCACACAGCAGGCAGCTGAGTTTCCAGCCGAGGGTCTGATGCAAATAAGGCCTTGTAGCAGAAGGAGAGCGGAAACGTGTTCCAATAATCTCATCTCCATCACATCCAGTCATTCTTCCACCATCTTGCCCCCCCCCCCTAGCATCGGCTGCTACGTTCCCGTTTAAAAGTAGAACCCTCCTGTACTGAAATACTTTCCCTCCAAGCAGATTTCAGTCAGATATTCTCCTCTGCAACATGTGTACACAGCGTACATATAAGCAAAACATCCTTCTAGTCAACCAATGAGGATCATTAAGGGTTGTTTTTTAAATTCATTCTGTATTATTTAGTATATTTGTCCATTTTCACCAATATATTCATTTTTTTTTCAACTTTCCTGGGTCGAGCTTATGCTGCTTCATTTTTCTATTTATCAACAGCCGCTGTATCATGTTTAATGGATGTGGGTTTGAGTTATTTTTTAAGCTTCTGCCAGTAAAAGGGTCTTATATCTCTAGTTAACTTAAACCAAAACTATAATAAGCAGCCAAGCAGAGTGAGAAATTGTGGGGAGTTGTGAGCCATATAGGCTGCCTGACTGGTTCACAGCTGTCAATCATAATCACCACAATAAACTTCTGCTGCTGCAGAGAAAATAATCTAGCAGGAAGTGAAACAGAAAAGTCCACAGATAGAAACAGCTAAATTTAATTTTAATTTACCAATACAACAGCTGTGTTTAAAGCAACATTGTCCTGAAAGCTGTTATACCTTAATAATATTACTGCTGAATCCTCCATCTCTATAGGTACAATTCAATCATCATAAGATGCCAATTAGTAGCTGTCTAACAAATTAACTGATAATTATGACATTATCTGTTGGTTATAAGGTGCATACAAACCGTTTTATCAAACCAAAACATGCATATAATGAGATCTGGCAAGTCGACAAGGCAATATGCAGCTGCAAAGATATTTCTAAAGCAGATCTGCTCAAACCGATTCACCCACATTACTCCTACACCTCCAACTCAGTTTGTGCAACTAACCAACAACATAGACCTCAAAAAGCAAAGTCTGCCCCTTAGGCTGTCCCTCCCCCCCACACCCGCAACAAAGAAAATCAATAAGGCCATTTTCGGAAGGTAGATAGAGATCAGTGCTCCTTTAATAAACTTTCATCTATCTAACACTTATCTGCAGCCGGCTGTGTGACGATGAAATGATTAAAATGCAAGTCACACAATAAGCCTCTCAAACAGAAGGACGGCAAAGAGACAGGTGGGAAGGGCAAGAGGGAGAGCAAGGACACGTATAGGGAGAAACCGCTGAGTAAAGAAAACCTCCCATGACAATAGATGTGTACATCATCAGCTCTACTCTAATGTAACATGAATGTTAAAATAAAGGCTGTGTAAAATATCCAAACCACTTAAAATGGAAGGAGGGAGAAAAAAACCTTGTTTAACTATTTGGAAATGTATGCTTAATAGTCATCCATTTTTTTTTTTTTATAACTCATAATAATCCTATTTTAAAATCAGTTGGTGGGCTAAAAATGGCTAGAATCCAAGGTGGTGCTGCCCTGGTCAATGGCTGCATTATCAGTCCAAACACGCTCCACTGAGCAGCGTGGCATAGCTGAGAGCCGGGCCTGGGCACCGGCAAACAAAAGGCAGTGAATTCCAGCCCAGTGACAGCTCACCCAAACTACACTAACATTCCTGGGCACAGCGCAGCCTTTCCGGCTACAACACAGAGCTGAACTTGAGCAGAGGAGATCCGGGAAGAAAAAAACGGCGTGATACGGATGTCGCGTCACAGGGTGATAACAGCCCACCCTCAAGTTAAAGCTCCCCATCCAAACAGGCAAATTAATCTTGCCTCTGAAAGATGTTGGGAGTAAAGGATCACTAAAAAAAAAAAGCAGGGGGAAAAAAAACTCTATTTCGCTGGCTGGTTAGCCGGTTCTCAGCTTTTGTCTGGAGACATAAAATTAAATTGGAAGTAGAAGCTGAGTGGGAGGACTCCTGCCCACACAGGAGGATACAAACATTTAAATAAATCTACAGTCAGGAGCAGCAGGAAACTATGCTCTTTTATCACTACATGCCCCACACCACTCTGATCTCTGTGGCAACAGCTTAAAGGGAGGCTTTTTAATTAAAAACCAGAAACAGCAGCAGAAAGCGTATTTGTCAGATCTTCCTCCGTTGAACAAGGAGAAGAAACTTTTAAAAACCGACTGGTAGGTAAATCTTTACCATTATCACCATTTAACTCCAGGGAGCAAATATTTCTCAGCAATCATCCACATTAGTTTGTTAAAATGAAAAATCAAACACGTTTCTGCTCCTGAACACAGTAGGTGTGAAATGGGTAAAAAGTGCTTTGTAATATGCCTGTAAATATTGTCAGAGTTGGCAATAAAAAGGTGTTAAGATTACAAAGTGAAACAGCTATTGAAGCCAAAGTCTGACTAGAGCGCCAATCAAAGCCTTTTTTTCTTTTAATAATCAGTTACTAGACCCTTGCTAAGCTAAGCTCTCAATAACAGGTATCTGTGTACTCCAGGCAGTAGTCTAGTTGTAAAAAAAAAAAAAAAGAAGAGGGATGGCAGAATGTTTTTTGGAAGCATCCATAGCCTGATTAATATAGTCTATTCACCTAAAGCAATATGCTTGGTATGATTGTTACATGCCAGGTAGACTGTTCATTGACCTTGGCCAAGGCACCTAACACTTACCTAATCACTGCCCCTACAGAGTTAGCATGGCTATCACTGCCCCTACAGAGTTAGCATGGCTATCACTGCCCCTACAGAGTTAGCATGGCTATCATTGCCCCTACATAGTTAGGGACTCATTTCCCACTGAGATCAGCTTCATAGTCATGGTAGGACACTTCTTTGATTTTTATTATTTTGATCAGGCTACTCGTAAGCCCACAGCCCGACAAATGTTGAAAGGGCAATATTATTTCCATTACTGTTAATATATAGTAGAAATGTTACACATTATTTAATATGTCACAGGTGATTTAAGAAGGGGGATGCCACCCCTCCCCATCCCCCCTCAACTTGAGTACTGAACCAACGAAAGCTTTACATTTACTAAAAATTATTCACTATCTTTTGGGACTCTTTTGAGACATACATGGTCCCTAGAATTTCTAAAAGTAGAATGGGAGGCAGATATTTTAGTTCTTCCTGTTAAAAGGAAGTTTTTCCTCTCCACTGTCGCTATAAGCATGCTTAGCTTGAGGGATTGCCTTTGATTCGATGCAATCAACTGGTTTTCCTTAGATAGAAAACTTTGAATCAATTTGACTGGATGATCTGAACTGTAAAGTGCCTTGAGATGACGTGTTGTAAATTTGATGCTATAGAGATAAACCGAACTGAAAAACATTTAATTGACATACTGTACCGTATGTAGACTGTACCTTGCTTGCGGACATCCTCCACTGCAGCGGTGAGTTCATCCTTAAGGAACTGACTTTCCTTTGCGATCTTTTCTCCCTTCTCAAGGAAGTTCTGAGTGGCGTTCTCGACTGAGGCAGCCAAAACGTGAGCCTTCTTAGAGCGCCCCTTCTTCTTGTTAGATGGTCCTTTATTGCTGGAGTTTACCAACGTGGTGACCTAACATTTAAAGAACTACATGTCACATTCATGTCTAACACAGCATATTTTCTAATGCTAGCACTGGAAGCAAAAAAAATGCAGGTACTGCTTCATTTTTGATGCTTGTACAAGTTTAGTTCCACCGCGCAGCTGAAGCATCTTTGCTGCTCTAGCTGGGTGGTCAAAAACTGGGTCTGATGCGTGTTGGGTGGAGCTACCCTATCCTTTGGCTGACAATGTTGGGTCACTAACAATGACTGATAAACATGAGAGAGTCGCTTGGCTTATTGTAATGAATAATGCAATGTTCAGACCGCAAAGGCTGGAAGCGGTAGCAAAGGTTCTGCTCCCTAATTTTTTATGTTTGTCCACGTTAAGGTCAGACATCCAGTAAAGTGTGTCCAGATGCGTCTGATGCTCTATGTTCAATGGTAGAGAGCGGCTTTGCTATATTTGCTGTGATCAGTGGGTAAAAAGTGGTTTTAATATGTTTTTAAGTTATAAAGTCCGCCTTAAAACTTCATCTGTGCAGTCTGTGTACCGCCGGTGTACGGGGGTCTGAGCGGTTGTACTGCGGTGTGCTGTCCTTGGAAATCCTGTTCACGGGCAGCATCTGGGCCGGTTGCCTCTTTGCGGTTTTTGGCTACTGTTCGGAGTGGCTGGAAGGCCTTTTCCGTGTACGTAATTCAAACTGCATGCCCCAGACTCATAAAAGCAAACATATTTTGCCAGCAGGTTTCGACATTTTGAGTTAATTTAGGAATTAATAAACTGTTTCAGTGGGGTGATCATAGCGTTCTGCATCAGCAGTTCTGTGTCCGTCTACCTGCCAGCTCCCAGACCAGCTTCTCTCATTGGCTGTTGTGGCAGCGTCGAGCAGCAAAAGTTAAATTTTTCCTGCTTTCGCAGCACGTCACGCTCGTCAGATGCTCAGAAGCTCATGATGCGCTGCTCCTGCAACTGGAAAGGCGCTGCAGGACCTTTTGATCCATCGTATCTGCATGTAAACTAGCTGCTTCCACTGCCTCTAGCGTGTGCGGTCTGAACGTAGCGTAATATTACGAATTACAGTTTCCATCCATTTTAACATTCTTCTTTTGCAAACTGATTTTTGGTTTATTTCATTAAAAAAGTGAAATTTAGGCCCCGTCCACACGAAGTCAAAACGAACACGAAACGCTAATATTTTCCAGAACGTTTGTCGTAAAGACGGAGACGTAAAATAAATGTGAGCGTCCACACGAATGCATGAAAACGCTGCAAAATGTATGCCAGGCCTGTAAGTGGCGCTGTGGTGCCAAAGCAAAAATAGGCGACGAAATGTTGGGCATGCGCACTAATCTTTATACATGGTTGCCCTGCGGGTCCATTTTCGTGGTTCAGTCAAATTCAGGTGCTGAACTATGTCGTCGATATTGCTCTGTTCTTCCTGGAGATATTCCGGAAGAAGAAGATTCTGTTGTAAGCCCGACAGCAGGGTGAGTAGCATGAGCAGCAACCATTCAACACAGTACGGCGCCATTGTTGTTGTGATACTGTGTCGCGCATGCGTGTTTAGAGGCGACGCTGTGACGCATGCGTGTAAGAAAAAAAAAGGTTAGAGCTTAAAGATGGAAACGCGAAAACGGCGTTTCAAAATCTTCCCACTTCCCACAAGCCTTAATAAAAAAAAGATTGTTTACAGACCCCCGAAACGCCGGCTTCGTATGGATGAGAGGCTGGTTTGGTGAAGAATTTGTGCGTTTAGGCCAGGGTTTGGCTTCGTGTGGACGGGGCCTAAAGATGTTATCCATGTTTGCATTACCTGGGTAACAAGGGGCTCCAGTAGGCGCTCCACTGCCAGAGTACGGATCTCCAGGCTCTTTGGGTCCCATTTGAAGTTGATGTTGGGTGTGTTGATGCTAGTCATCTTGTTTGGTTCTATGGATTAAAAACAAATAAATAGGAAAAACTTTTAACTTGCAACCACACATAAATATAAACATGCTGAAAGAAATCTATAAGCATTTTACTTTGAATCTACAGAAAGCATCTCCTCACACTCTTCTTTTAAGCCATGAGGATGACTAGTCTATTAAACAGTATAGTTTTGTCTAACATCCGTATACTGTAGGCCCAGTGCTGATGAAATCCCAGATATCCTTTTCACAGTCAACCTTTGCCAACCTCCTTCAGCAGAGGCATTTAATCTCTGTTTGAAATCCTGGAGGGTTTTTTTTTTCTCTCTTTCCCACAGAGAGGTTGCATAATGGTTCTTCAACAGCTTGCAGCAAGAATGCAAACATGGATACAGGCGGATTACATGAGCCACAGCAAGCGTTAGATCAACACCGATACCAACAGAGTCAAACACATAGTTAATGTGAACGCTCATTACCCAGGTGCTGTCTGATTGATTACGCATGACCTTAAGTGCTGAATTTAGTGCATCATGTAAGGCCATATATGCAGATTAAATAATATAAACATGCAATTATCATGGGATGTTAATTAGCCTTGTACTAAACATTACCTTTGCTGATTTAACTCAAGATTAAAATGGCTGCACTGATATCCGAATCCTTAAATAGCTGGAAAATGAAAGTTGTGTCAGATGCAGCCCATGATATTGTTTTTCATATTTACTTTAGAAAAAGTTTAACACCATATGTTCTTATCAAACGAACAATTGCAGTTTTTATTAATCTAGAATTTAAATGCTGACATAATAGGTTATTCAGGGCCATTCAAAATCCAGTCTGACCCAGTTAATAAACTTGTATTGTATGGCAAACAATTCAGATGCGTTAAGGTTTTGAAATTAGGTCTTAAACAGTGACCTCATATTGTGAAAATCTTTTCAGAAAGCACTCAAAGAGTTCAACACACAAAGTGTTCAAAAATATTTTTGCTCCCTTTTTATCCAACAGACAACACCTCTTCCCTTGGAGGAGGACAGTCAAGGGCTGCACACAATAACTTTTCATTTTTCTTTTCAGACACTCACTGCGACTCCATTGATTAACCTTCAAACATGGGGCAGGGAAAGATAAACAGCAAACCCCTCGAAGGCTGAGAGCAAAACTAAAATGTTGGTCAACTGTAATGTGGGAACAATGTTATAAGCAGCTCATAACCTACATTTCTTTTTTTAAACACAACATCCATTAACAAAAGAAAACAATGTGGGATTTGGAGTGTTAATGGATCTTTGCACTGATATAATAGGGTATTTCACTAACCAGTTTCTGGTTATTAAATTGGGCTATGTAAAATTAGTTCGAATTTAAATCATTTTACATCATTTGACCCTCTTATGAGGTTTTCTCTTGTATTTTTGTTTTAAGGAATGTGGTGCATGAACACATTTTTAACCACATGAATAATATGGTGTTCAACTATCCCTGCGGATAAATGTCTGAATACCTCAACCTGACTTTATCAAGCCTGTTTTAAACAACCTGCTGTGCTTATGAATGCATCACAGCCCTAATCAGCTGATCTCTCATCAGCACCAGCAGAGCTGGAAAGACGGGAGCTGAACAGAGCTTTTAGAGCAAGATTCATTAACAGCATCTAGTGACGTTAAAAGACAGACAGTGTAAAGAACTGAGTCGGAAATAACATTTATGGATGCGGCGGAAAACAATCGACTGTGAGATCAGTTGTGAGCAGCACATTGACCTACTTAAACTGAAAATAAACTGCAGGAAGATAAGAAACATCCAACGTCTGTGATTCCAATGCTAATTCTACATTTCGTTTTTAAAGTGCTGTGTTGTAAAGTTTTATACTTGAGCAATTAAAAAGGAAGCCTGCTCATAGTTCCTGATGAAAGTGGTTCTTTCCTCTGGCCAAACGAGTCTGAAGCTGCGTCAGCGCCAGTGTTTGGTATTAAAAGCTATGGCTGTGCCTCAGCAAAAACAAAATAGTGCAGTTTACTGAAAAAAAGCCCCTAGAATCACTTTTTAAGGAGCTGTAGACCAACAAGCAATACAAATATCTTTAATAGCTTCAAATCAATTTCCTCTTGTATATTCTGATTTTACCTGACACAATGACTAAATTTAAGTAGGTAATTATTCCTTATCCCTGTGCAAGGGGAAAACTATCAATACTCAAAAGCAGTATTCAGATACCATACTAATATGACATGGTATCTGTAGTAAAACAAGTTGTTTGCATGTCTTTGCTTTTATTGTTTTAGATTTCTAGATTATTTACAGAATAGAACCTCAAACAACTGATTTTTTTTTATATATTTGGGTTATTTATCCTAAATGCATTTGTACACTTATTTAACTGATTGAATCTGTGATTCTGATTTTTGAGGTTAAAAGGTGAGTTTCTCATGGTCATAAATATGTTTTTATGCCTTTAAGTGGCATATTTCATTCCCATGGTATCAGGTGTCAAATATTTTTCTGGGAATCAGTATTGAGTGGGAATTGAGTGGGAAACCTGGATGACGGAGAATCTTCATCAGCATATTGAGTGGGAAGTTTTAGTGTTGTGACAACACTACTCGTTGATACTTGTGTTTGTAAAACAGTCTTCCTCTAGTGTAATCCTTAAGAGAAAAGTTTAAAATAAAAGTAGATTGACTTGAAGATTTTTTTACTTTTACAGACAGCCCAACTGTGGTTCGGGGAAAAAAATGTGTGTGTGTATATATATATATATATATATATATATATATATACACACACATTTATATAGGCCATTGTTATTAAGTGTGAACCTACTTTGATAGGAATAAAACAAAAAGTAAACAATGTGAATAGTCTGATTTTTTTTACCCCTTAACCTATATAACTGCAGTTCGGCTGGTTATTCTTGTAACAGTTGTTTTTAAATGTTAAACTCTGTCCCTTATTTTTAAAAATGGCTTCCAGTGTGGCCAACAGCTAAGAAATCACGGTCGTGATTTGAATCCAAAACACGACAGAGGCTGATCTAACATGTTTACCCAATCCACTAGGGTGGGGCACCTACGCTCTAAAGGTAAACTTAAAAGCGTAAAAATGAAACTAAAAACTTTAAGGACACCAACATATGTGTATGTCAGATTTTAGTTGACATCATATAGAAACAAAAATTCAAAAAAAAAAATACAAAGATGTGTGAATACCTGTCGACCAAACCCAGCTCAGCTAACCTCAGGTACTGTTACTTTAAACAACCAGGTCACACCTGTTGCCCTGAGAAGCTCGACAAAACTAAAGTTTTGTTCCATCCTGTTGAATATACATTAGTTTACAGTGTTAAAGAAACACAGCTGTGTGAGTAAACATAAATGAGGAAGTAGAACAAATCTCAGCAAGTTGGTACTTCTACATTTTAGCCAAATTAGCTTGACGCCGCTACCTGCTGTAGCAGCAGCTATTGCTAACGTTAGCCGATTAACAACAAACACCAACGTTAACCGTTACGTTAAAAAAAAATAAAACCATCTTTTACGCTTTAAGCTGTCATATTATAGTTTTAAACAATTCAAAAAATAACAATGGAATGTAGAGAGACGAACCGCGTTTAACTCTTGGAAAACAAACCGCTTGATAAACTGGGAGTTTAAAAGTTCAAAATGGAGGAATGGGAAGTATGGAATTTCATCGCCCTTAAAAGTTTTCCTCACCTCAAAGAGTTCTGCTGCGCTCTCCTCCCGAAAACTAGAGTCCTTTCCTCTGGACCGCTTTTTGAAAACGATAGCGAGCGTTTGAAAAAGTTAGAAGCGCTTTACTGAACAGAGAGTTTCGGTTACAACCGTTTCGATTAGATGGACTATTGCTCAACAATGGAGGAGACTAAGAGGAGGAGGGAGGGGGGCCGGAGGGAGGGGGCGGTGACCGAGAGCTTCCTGGCAGTGAGGCAGGGCGGCCACACGCCACAGCAGGCCCGGTGAGCACCGAGGGGTTCTAGGCGTGGCCCCTAACGCACGCGGCCATATAAGGCTTAATTAGTGCTTTCCTAGTAAGTCCCAGTTTTACCCGTTAACAGCTGAGTTTAAAGAGGAAGTTTATGCGTTTGAAGCTCAGAGAGAAACACAGGAAAGTCATATACAGGTGCTGGTCATAAAATTAGAATATCATGAAAAAGTAGATTGATTTCAGTAATTCCATTTAAAAAGTGAAACTTGTATATTATATTCATACATTACATACAAACTCATATATTTCAGATGTTTATTTTGTTTAATTTTGATGATTACAAATGACAACAAATGAAAATCTCAAATTCATCATATCAGAAAATTAGAATATTACTGAAGACCAATAAAAACAAAGGATTTATAGAAATGTTGGCCAACTGAAAAGTATGAACATGAAAAGTATGAGCATGTACAGCACTCAGTATTTAGTTGGGCCTCCTTTGGCCTGTATTACTGCAGCAATGCGGCGTGGCATGGAGTCGATCAGTCTGTGGCACTGCTCAGGTGTTATGATAGCCCAGGTTGCTCTAATAGTGGCTTTTAGCTCTTCTGAATTGTTGGGTCTGGTGTATTGCATCTTCTTCTTCACAATACCCCATAGATTTTCTATGGGGTTAAGGTCAGGAGAGTTTGCTGGCCAATTAAGAACAGGGATACCATGGTCCTTCAACCAGGTACTGGTAGCTTTGGCACTGTGTGCAGGTGCCAAGTCCTGTTGGAAAATGAAATCTGCATCTCCAAAAAGTTGGTCAGCTGCAGGAAGCATGAAGTGCTCTAATACTTCCTGGTATGTGGCTGCGTTGACCCTGGACCTCAGAAAACACAATGGACCAACACCAGCAGATGACATGGCACCCCAAACCATCACTGACTGTGGAAACTTTACACTGGACTTCAAGCAACGTGGATGAAGTGCCTCTCTTCTTTTCCTCCAGACTCTGGGACCTTGATTTCCAAAGGAAATGCAAAATTTACTTTCATCAGAGAACATGACTTTGGACCACTCACCAGCAGTCCAGTCCTGTTTCTCTTTAGCCCAGGCAAGACGCTTCTGACGCTGTCTGTGCTTCAAGAGTGGCTTGACACAAGGAATGCGACAGCAGAAACCCATGTCTTTCATACGTCTGTGTGTGGTGGTTCTTGAAGCACTCACTCCAGCTGCAGTCCACTCTTTGTGAATCTCCCCCACATTTTTGAATGGGTTTTGTTTCACAATCCTCTCCAGGGTGCGGTTATCTCTCTTGCTTGTACACTTTTTTCGACCACATCTTTTCCTTCCCTTCGCCTCTCTATTAATGTGCTTGGACACTGAGCTCTGTGAACAGCCAGCCTCTTTAGCGATGACCTTTTGTGTCTTGCCCTCCTTGTGCAAGGTGTCGATGGTCGTCTTTTGGACAACTGTCAAGTCAGCAGTCTTCCCCATGATTGTGTAGCCTATAGAACTAGACTGAAAGACCATTTAAAGGCTTTTGCAGGTGGTTTGAGTTAATTAGCTGATTAGAGTGTGGCACCAGGGGCCATCAATTTTGAACCTTTTCACAATATTCTAATTTTCTGATATGATGAATTTGAGATTTTCATTTGTTGTCATTTGTAATCATCAAAATTAAACAAAATAAACATCTGAAATATATGAGTTTGTATGTAATGTATGAATATAATATACAAGTTTCACTTTTTAAATGGAATTACTGAAATCAATCTACTTTTTCATGATATTCTAATTTTATGACCAGCACCTGTAGTGTGGGATCGTTTATGGTTTCCTTTCCTAGACTTTCCAAAAAGAGTTCAAAAAACAAAACAACAACAAAAAAAAACAATCCACTGGACGTTGTTTCCAAGTTTGAAGACGTTTCTCTTCCCATCCGGGAAGCTTCTTTTTAATAAAAAAAAAAAAAGAAAGAAATAATATAGATGACTCTTACGGAAGAGGATAAGGGCGACTGAAAAAATTAAAAAAAAGTTATCTGATTAAATATTATTTCAGTTTAATATGGGAAAAAGTCAGAATTCTGACTTTTTTCTCAGAATTTAGATTTTCTTTTTAAGAATTCTGACTTTAATCTTAGAATTCTGACTTTTTTTCTCAGAAATTTTACTTTAATCTCAGAATTCAGATTTTTTTTTCTCAGAATTCTGAATTTAATCTCAGAATTCTGATTTTCTTTACGAGAATTCTGAATTTTTTTCTTAGAATTCCGACTTTAATCTCAAAGTTCTGACTCTTTTCTCAGAATTCAGTGAGAATTCTGAGAGGTAACAAACATGTTAGCATCAAGCTGTACCCATATCCTGAGAGTAAACTAGCTCTCTTTTATAATCACCTTCCGCTCTTACATTAATGAAATAGCATCACCATGGATCCTTAGGGCATGTAAAAAGTCGCCTAATTCCGCCATTTTCTAATGTGTTAATGGCCCTCTCAAACAACTCACATCTTTGTTAGTGAAGCTGAGTGCTCCCACATCTTTCCTTCGGGGTGCTCTATACGATTAAGATCCAAAATTCTGAGATTAAAGTCAGAATTCTGAGAAAAAAGTCAGAATTCTGAGAAAAAAGTCAGAATTTCAAGAAAAAAAAGTCAGAATTCTGACTTTTTTCCCAATATTAAACTGAAATAATATTTAAAAATCAGTTAACTTTTTTATTTTTTCAGTGGCCCTAATCCTCTTCCATAGACTCTAAACTCCATTGGAATGTTAGGAGATTGTGGGAGAAGCAAAACCGTTTACAAAAAACAAACGAAAAAACATGTTGATGCCAAACAGAAAATAAAAATAAAATGCAACATAAGAATAATGAAAGCTTTAATAACTAGATGGATATTTCACTTTGGCACTTTTATTCCTACTGGTATTGGTTTGGATAATCTTTTCACAAACATACAAAACCTTTTTTTGTGTCATTTACAAGAAAATGTGATGTAGAGTTAAAAAGCACTAGCAGCTAAAAAGATGACAGCATGCTGACCTTTTGCCTCATCACAATATTCTCAAAATAGAAGTGCTTCGGAAAGAATTCAGAGAACTCAGAGAATTTAGTATGAACTCAAGTGGACAACAGTGAAACAGAAACGAGTGGACATTTATCTCTCTAGTCAGAACTTAAATCATGGGAACCATAGGATTAGTACAACCATGTTTTCAATAAAAGATCCACCAAATTTTGAAAAAGAAAATAAGTAAATAAATTAAAGATGCTTTAACAACAATGCCCTCAAAGAACCATTTAAAATAATCTAAAAAGTCCTGATAGATTGGAAGATTTAAAGAATAAGGAAAATAGCAAATAACATTAAAAGGCTAATTATATATATATATATATATATATATATATATATATATATATATATATATATATATATATATATATATATATATATATCATGAAAGCAAAAGGACATTTGTAAACAATGTACTTTTCAGTTACTACAGATCTGCTTTGCAAATCCCATTTGACAGTAATCTTTAAAAAGATATTTCACACACGCTCTCTCCTGATCTGCACAGTTCTTTTGACAAGAAACCATCTCTCTGGCACACAGGAGCTAACCTTGCTTGTCCTCAGAGTTTTACTAAAAGTGTTTTTCAATCATTCCCTTTTGCGTGTTTGTTTGCAGCTGCTTTTAAGTCAGTCAGTTCAAGGGTTAGCTGTTTCAAACGACGGCAGCCTCAAGAGGCAGATCCCGTTGCACTCAGGCAGCCATGGATACAAATGCTGAAAGAAAACGCTGAAGTCTGTCACATTAAATTGGATTACTGAAACATCCTGATATTCAACATTAGTGAAAAGATATGTCACTAATGGAAAAAAAATATGTATCAAATAACATGGTTTTACAACTTCAAGGTCAAGAAAACCAATGAAAGTCATGATCTGTAAGCAGGAGATGCACTTTTATCTTGTTGCCCCAGTGCTGACTGATGGCATTTAGACACGATAAACATGTTCAAGTGTCAAATAGTTTTGGTTTGGGCATAATGAAGTGTGACAGACGTAAATAGATTATCTGGAGAGGCCAGAAGCCACTCTCTCAATCTAATTTCCCCAATTTAAACATACACACATCTATTGCATAAACAGTTGATTTGCTTTGTTTGTGGAAATTTTTAATTGACACTGTTTTTTGCCCAAACGGTCTCTATTTTCCATTATCACTGAAATATCAATCTTATCCCTGATTCTTACAAAACTCAACCATTTTAGATGTGATTAATCTCTCCCTGTTACAGGATTATGTACCAAAGGCTTTTAAGGTTGCTGTAATTGAACCTTTGCTTAAGAAACCGTCTCTTGAGCCAGATGACTTGGTCAATTATAGACCTATATCCAATCTTTATTTCTTATCTAAAATCCTTGAGAAAGTAGTAGCCAAACAAGTGTGCGATCACTTACACCATAATTAACTTTTTGAAGAGTTTCAGTCTGGATTTAGAGCTCATCATAGCACTGAAACAGCTCTGGTGAAAGTCACTAATGATATTCTCATGGCCTCAGATAATGGACTCGTATCTGTACTTGTCCTGTTAGATCTCAGAGCTGCATTTGATAAAGCTGATCATAATATTCTTTTAGAAAGACTTGAATATTTTGTAGGAAAGGATCAGCTCTAGACTGGTTTAAATCCTATCTGACACATTTCAGTTTGTTCACATTAATGACAAATCTTCCTCATGCTCAAGGGTTACCTGTGGAGTACCACAGGGATCAGTGCTAGGACCAATTCTCTTTACTATATATATATGCTCCTAATCGGTAGAATTATAAGACAGCATGGGATTAATTTTCAATGTTATCCTGATGATACCCAGCTATATCTGTCTATAAATCCAGATGAAGCTAACCCATTACATAGATTACAGGCATGTCTGAAGACATAAAAACCTGGATGACTCTTAACTTTCAGGACCTGTCATTTTAACCCCATATGAGGTTTCTTGAATTTCCTTCTTTAATCTGCGCAATATTGCAAAAATGAGAAATCTCCTGTCCAGGGGTGATGTTGAGAAACTAGTCCATGCATTTGTTACTTCAAGGCTGGACTATTGTAATTCTTTACTATCAGGAAGTCCACAAACTGTAGTTAAAAGCCTTCAGCTGACCCAAAATGCTGCAGCCAGAGTTCTGATAGAAATGAAAAAGAGAGATCACATCACTCCTATCCTGGCTTCTCTTCATTGGCTTCCTGTTAAATCCAGAATAGAATTTAAAATCCTCCTTCTCACATATAAAGCCTTAAATGGCCAAGCTCCATCTGATATCAGATATCTGATTGTTCCTTATGTTCCTAACAGAGCACTTCGCTCTCAATCTGCAGGTTTACTAGTGGTTCCTAGAATTTCTAAAAGTAGAATGGGAGGCAGATCTTTTAGTTATCAGGCTCCTCTCCTGTGGAACCAACTACCAGTTTTAGTCCGTGAGGCAGACACCCTGTCTACTTTTAAGGCTAGGCTTAAAACTTTCCTTTTTGATAAAGCTTTTAGTTAGAGTGGCTCAGGTTATCCTGAGCTATCTCTATTGTTATGCTGCTATAGGCTTAGACTGCTGGAGGACATAGGGACCCCTTTTTCATCATTCTGCTTCATTCTATCTCTATTCTCCCACTCTGCAGAATCTGTTGGTTCAATCTCTAACGTTCTGCTCTCTCTGCTTTTTCTCAGAGTAGCTTTGACTCATCTGTTCCTGTTTGGCTGTGACTCCATCCTGGAGAAAAATATCAGCTGTGCTGCTGCCATCAACACATGAACCTCAGTCGGCCTCAGCAGATGGCCGCTCACACAGAGCCTGGTTCTGCTGGAGGTTTCTTCCTGTTAAAAGGGAATTTTTCCTCTCCACTGTCGCTACAAGCATGCTTAGTGTGAAGGATTGCATTCGAATCAATGAGTTGATGCAATCAACTGGTTTTCCTAAGATAGAAAACTTTGAATCAAGTTGACTGTATGATCTGGTGAACTGTAAAGTGTCTTGAGTTGTGTTGTGATACATGTGTTTTATTGGCGCTATATAAATAAATAAGCTGAATACTGTTCCTAAATGTATAGTGGATGATCTTTTTCCGGGTGGACCATCCTGTCTTCAAATATTATTTCTCTATCAGAGCCGCCCAGACCCCCGTACACCGGCGGTGCGCTGTCACTAGGAAACCCGCAGCCTCAGGCCCGCTCGCCTCTTCACGGTTTTTCGCTACTGTTTGCGACAGCTGGAAGGCATTTTTCATGTATGGAATCCAAACTGCAGGCACCAGGATAATAAAAGTGAACTTATTTTGCCAGCAGGTTTTGACATTTTAAGTTAATTTAGACGTTAATAAACTGTTTCAGGGGAGTGATCATAGCGGCCTGCATCAGGAGTGCTGTGTCTGTCTTCCTGCCAGCTCCCAAAACAGCTTCTCTGATTGGTTGATATTGCGTATCGAACAGCAAAAGTTCAATTATTCAGTTATCTCCAGCAGCTGCTGCTTCTTAAGTGTGTTGCGCATGTCAGATGCTCAGAAGCTCGTAGACGCTGCTCCAGCTAGTCAAAACACACTGCGGGACCTTTTGCTGCGCTGTGATGCGCTCAACCATTGACTTTGCATGTAAACTAGCTGCTCCTGCTGCCTCTGCCACTTGCGATCCCAATGTAGCATTAGTTACCAGCAGCAGCCAGGTCAACACCCAGCTCCAGGAAAGCTCCACAGCTGAACAGAATGCCAAGGAAGATGTCAATGCTGCGGAAAGAGAGAGAGGGAAGAAAAGAGGTTACTGAATTCAAAGTGAGGTCATTGTCGACCACGGAGAGGTGAAGGGTAACTAATGTTCTCTACTTAAGTGCTGAATCCTCAATGGAGCCGCTGTGTTTGCATCAAGACACTCAAAGGATTGCATTTTATTTTAGATGGTGGAGCCTCAAATGTATCCATGCAGCATATTTTTTGTTAATCAACAGTTTCATTTAACTTTCTATTAACAACTTTGCTAAACTCCATATCAATCAAAAATACAAACTAAGTAACTTAGATTGATTGTTGTGTTTTTTACTATTAGTATATTTTACAAATATTCTAATGTCATCAAGCCAGCAGCGCAGGCTGGTTCAGTGTTTTTGTATTTTTAAGTGTCTAAATCAAGGAATGCATATAATGGTAAGTAAGGTAATTATACAGAAAGGGTAGAAGTATACAGAAATGAATGAAATAATGAAAAGCATCCAATCATCAGCAATCTAAAGCAGTAGACACAAATATTATTACTATCAACAATAGAGTTTGGCTCAGCAGACCAAAGCTAACGACTCCCTGCTATTTGTTGGCCTGAGTAGGCGTTAATTAGGAAGTTCCACATGTGTAATATGAATTACAGCTCCCAAGAAAATGAGCTTACAAATGCACTTACGAAGCTCTTAATGAAGGCCACAGAATATAGCTATCTCCCTTAAAGCTGCTCCTGAATGGGGGTTTCTCTTTGTGCAATAATAATTTGCAGGGTAACTGCTTTCTCTATAGAAGTCAAGACCGTAAAAATAAAAAATAAGGGTCATACATTAAAATGGCACGTTAAGCACTGGGAGATGGAGCAACATCATCAAAACTGTTTAGTCTGCAGGATTTATTTCTGTGAAGAACAGAGGAGACTGCTTTACACATGGAGCAAGTAAGATTTGTTTATCCAATTAATACTCTGGAGAGAAGACGGATTAGGTGCCGTGTAATTGTCTGCTTGAATGATGAATGTTTGCCCAAGTAACAGCTTGCTGGGAGGACAAGTTTGGGAGTCCTTGAACTTCATCTTTTTTGTACCTGTTGGGCCCGACAAATGATAAGAGCACAGCATGCTATAAATAATTCCCTCTCATTATGAGGAGGTGCACATGTTTGTCACACGCTGAATGCATAATTGAGCACATGCTAAAATTTGAGAGAGTGTGGCACAAGGTAAAATTGAAAAGAGAAATATAGATTGACTTTGAGACTGTATTTATTCATGTATTTGATTTAAACATGTAAGATCACTTTAACCATGACAGCAAAAATCTAAAGCCATAGATTATTTTTAAATTTTTTTTCAGGGTGGAACTGCTGCACAGCGATAAGGGAAAATACTCATGATTATCCACAGCTGAGCATCTTTCACTATTGTGTTGTCATGTATTGTTTCTACAGATGGGAGTTACTGTGTGCTATGGTTTCCTGTCACGGTGGTTACTCATACTTTGACATTGACTGGAAGGGAAGCTGCATCAGTGCAGGAAGATTTCGTTCCTTGACATAAGGAACACAGCGACTTTCAGTCTGCCCACATTCACCTGACTCATCCTGACAGCTGTCCATGAAGCTGCCTGATGTTGTCTCAGGCTTTCCCCTGCCTCGGAAGGACCTCGCAGCCTCACAATCAGGAAATGAGCTATATAGGCATCACTCTTCCTTCCACAGCAACACCAGTGATGGGGAGAACAAAGCTAACAGCCTTGTGAAGGTAATAACAGTCTTTGATGGTGGCCATTCACTTTGACTTCTCTGTAGAGGTGAAGGAAAACCAACATGCAGTGAAGAAAAAAAAAGTCCCTTCAGAGGACATATCAAACTTGTTTTAGTGCCTTCCAAAAGCATAAAACTTTTCCACATTTCATCGCATTACCTCTAATCTATTTCACTGGGATATCTTGGTATATTTTTTTTGTGCATCTCTACAAGCTTTGCACATTTTCTTTCGCAACTAGACTCAAGCTCAGTAAGATCAAAAAGATTTTTTTGTGCACAAAAAAGTTACACCTTGTCACAGATTCCTATTTGCATTTTGAACTGGACTTGGATAAGGACGATTCAATTAATTACAGTTCAGCTTATTTCTATAGTGCCAATTCTAAACACATGTCATCTGAAGACACAAAGATAGATTCTGCATCGACTCTTCAGCAATCCCTCACATTGAGGATGCATGCAGCGCCGGTGGAGAGAAAAAACTCCCTTTAAACAGGAAGCAACCTCCAGCAGAACCGGGTTCAGCTGAGGCCAACTGGGTATCAAGGAGAGAGAAACAGACATACAAAAGTTAACAGCGACGTTAAAGGGATGAAAGGGAGCACATACAGTTAGTCACAGTAAAAGTGCTTTAATAGATTTGTCAAGGAGAGAAACAGGACTACACTGAAAAACAGTCCCAACTCTATCATCTCTAAGTGAAGGTGTTGATGGCAGCGCCAATATTTCTCTCCAGGATGGAGTTACAGCCAAACAAGAATAAATCAGAGGAAGCTACTATGATGAGAAAAAGCAGAGAAAGCACAATTTTAATGTTTGAACTAGCAGACGCTACAGAATGGGAGAAAAGAGATAGAATAAAACAGAATGATGAAAAGTGGTCTCTGCGCCATCCAGCAGTCTAAGCATTTAGCAGCATAACTAAAGAAAATAGCTCAGGATAATGTAACTATTTTGGATGAGGTATTAGAAGGTAGATCCGAGGAGAAATTCAAATAGATGGACATGACATAAAGAAAACCAATTAATCTTGGATCTAATTTTATGTTTAGAATCACTGCTCTGCTAAAAAAAGGAATCTCTAATATATTCTAGTGCTGTCAAAATTATCGCGTTATTATCGCGTTAACGCGAGGCCATTTTAACGGCGATAATTTTTTTAACGTGAGATTAACGCTATGTGGTTTTATGGTACAATTTTCCAAGTACATCCCGCTGCAGCCTGCGGAAAGGCGGGGCTATTTTCCCCCAGTCTATGCATTTCTCATAGGCTTCGAGAGCGGAGCTCCTCAAGGGAAAAAGACGCTCATACACTGGGTGACGCTAGTGCCTTTTCTTTAAGCCCCACCACCAAAAAACAAGTTGAGTGTCTGGTAACTAGTAGCAACCTGAAATACGCTGAGAAAACAGATTACTGAGGTGAAATGGAATCTGCTACGGCACTCTTGCCGTCTGTGTACGCCACAGGTCGGTATCGTGTGTGTGTGGGTGGGTGTGTCTGTGTGTGGGTGGGTGGGTGTGTGTGTGTTCTCATTTTTGTTAAGAGGCTGAAAAGTAACTTTCTAGAGTATAGACTACCTCCATCTAGTGATGTCGGTCTATTGATTTTGATGTATTGATTGAAAATTGTTCATTATTATCTTGGTTAATTAACATCTAATGTTAACTGTACTACATTTTATAGCAGTAGGGTAAAATGCTTGTCTTTGTTCAAAAGACTGTATTGACTGTAAAGACTGTCTTTTATATCAGCCTGTTTTCAGGGCCTTTTTTTTGGCTACATTTTTGTTATTTTTTGCTACATGCCTCCCCATCTTCTTGCCATATGTTTCTATGACATAAATCAGTGTCTGTGACCTGTTTTCATTTTAAAAAAAGAACATTGGCACAAACCTAGCCTGTATGTATTTTTTGTATGTCATCGAGAGTATTTAAATGATTTTCAATCAGAAAAAAAATTTGCGATTAAAATGCGATTAATCGCGAGTTAGCTCAGGCATTGATGCGATTAATCGCGATTAAAAAAATTTTATCGATTGACAGCACTAATATATTCAATTGTGTTTTGCACTACAGTGAACCCTCGTTTACCGTGGGGGTTATGTTCCAAAAAGAACCCGCGATAGACGGAATCCGTAAAGTAGAAACCTTTATTTTTTACAGTTATTATACAATGAAATACTCCATAAAACATTGAAATCAAGTTTTTTTTGTTGTTGTTTTTTTACAAATAACTACTGTACTGTACTGTAAAATAATATAGTTATAAATAAATAAATAATAATTTTTATCATCTATACGAACTGAAGGGTTAATATTGATGGGATTAGCACCGCCCCACCGTGACGGATTGGAACGGGAGAAAATGAAAAATGATTATGAAAAAAAATACAAAGTACAGTAGGACAAATAGTCACTCAAGTGTACAGTACAGTATTTCACTGCTGTTTGACGGAGCCGCTGCATCCTGACTCTGCTTTGTGGCGTTTTTTTCTTCTAAAGCCTGCAGTGCAGGTTTGTTTTTTAGAGAGAAAAACATAGTTATCAGTAGTTGTTGTCGCTCTTTTTTCTTCTGGGCCAAAAGATCCTTATAAACTGACACGCCACCATCGATTATGTTTGACGATAAAGTTTAACAATGCATGATGCAAATCCATCAAACAGCGAGACCGTGAAAAGTGAACCCCGTTATAGCGAGGGTTCACTGTATAAAATTGACAGGTTTTCTTTACATTTGACTTATAGTACTATCTTGTATCTGCATCGTTGCTGCATGATGCCGCCATCACCATGCTTCTGCCTGGAAATGTTGTGTTTGAGGGGATGTCCAGTGTTTAGTTTTCTTTATTCCTAGTAAAAACATAAGCAAAAAAGTCCAGGTATACTGTTATCTAATCAGAACCCAATATTTCAAACATTAACTGTGTTTCCTAGGTGGCTTGTGGTGACATTCCGAGAGTTTTATTTACATTCCTGCACTGCTTTCCTTTCACTTCTCAGTAACATTGTACTTTGTGTCCAATGGTACAAAACCCAAAACAAGGATTTTCACTGTAATGAAAGTAAATATGTGTAAATTTTATAAGGTAACAATGCTTTTGCAGGGCACCACACAGTTAGGTCTAGTTTTAGTCATGCAATGATGTCAGGCATCCCTCGCCACCTCAGCGGACAACTCAGAAGGTCACAAACAATATCAACCCATTGCTGATAGTGATAGTCCC
Source organism: Cyprinodon tularosa (assembly GCF_016077235.1). Taxonomy (NCBI): domain Eukaryota; kingdom Metazoa; phylum Chordata; class Actinopteri; order Cyprinodontiformes; family Cyprinodontidae; genus Cyprinodon; species Cyprinodon tularosa. Next base: position 1,746,546 of record NW_024038734.1, on the reverse strand, counting down.
TCGAGCTACACCCACTAGATCTGGTGATAAAATCTGTCTTTGCAGAACATCCTGTTGGCATCTGAACAAAGATCAGTTCAATAAGACCTTTAACTGAGGCTGGACAACTAATGAACCTTGAATAGTGTATGATTGGATTATATCAGTCCAGCTTCTTATCAACCTGATATGAGTTGAATTGAGTTTCATTGTAATCTCAGATTAGTTCTTCTACAAAAATCCACCCTGAAGAAAGCACATTGAATTTCCTGGAAACAAACAAAAATGTTTCCTGTCTTCCTGCTTCATTTGTTTTTCTCTTTAAAAATCACCTCCATGTCCAGTTATGTCTTCCCCCAAGAAGATAAAGGTGTTTCTTTTCTTTCTTTCATCCAATGGCTACTGACTCAAATGCAATTAGCTGTAGATCAGCAACCAGAAAGAAACACTTGTCATTCACAATACACGACACTCTTCTAGAAACCTTGTTTTTTTCTCTTTACCAAATTGTCTTGGGAGCCTCTGCCCTAATTCCCAGCTTTCCAAGTGGGATTCGGGCTAAGAGGGAGGTGAGGTGTGGAGGCAGCCACATAATGAAACATAATGCATTGCAAAGCTGCACTGAGTCACAGTATCAGACATCCTCTAAAGTGGCTGATTCAAACGTATCTGTAAGCCTCAGCGTGGCGCATGCTTTTGATTTGCATAAACATATATGGTCCAACTGTTGCTATAGTGCAAAGATAAAACACCGTACTAAAATCTTAAAGGGTATTGCCTTTTTATATGTTCTTGTTTTATTTAAAGCAGTTTTTGTTTTTATGATTAGAGTATGCTTGGATGTTAGGAAAATGGAAAATGTTTTTTTTTAGCTTGTTTTGATCATTGAAATGTAAAGCCTTGTACAGCTGCTTACTGTTTTGAAGGATCTGCTTGAACAAGTCCCCACCCTTCACCGCAGTAGAGTCTCACCTCTTATGTAAATAGTTGTTTTTCATAGGTAATATTGGATGTTCAAGGTTTAAATATGGTCTTAATATTTTTTCTTGATAATTTAATATATTGTTTGTTCATTAAAATCATTCACGATATGGCCATCTTTTTTCCTTTCTTTATTTAATATGATATTGATAATTATTTCATTTATAAACCAAGAAGCAGGGTGGGAACAAACCATGGATAGCAGAGGTTTTACAGAATGCTTGTAAGGAGAAAAAAAATTTATAAAGATAGTTTCTAAAACAAGTAAACTATAAAAACAAGTAAACTATAAAAAACAAGTAAACTATAAAAAAATAACTTAGTATCTATAATGAGAATAATAATCAAGTAAAAATTGGAATAATAAAAAGGGTAATTATGGAATAAAATATTAAGTAGTAGACAAAAGGTAGAGTAGCATCAACAGAGATGTCAAGTAAAGTAGAAATAGTTCTTTACCTTACTTAAGTAGAAATGCTTTACAAGAATATTTATTTTTTTAGACAACTTCTTACTTTCTGCTCCTTACATTTTGAAAAAAGGGTGATTAGTTTTGTTTCATTTAAACTCATCTCCGTAGTTGTTAGGACTCCAGTCTGTGTGGTCTGTGTTTTTGTGTGTTTGTCTTTCTTCCTCCACCAGGCGGCACCTGGTTCTGATTCTCCTCCTCACACACCTGCAAGGGGTTACCTTGTTAACGTTAAGTGTTCTTAAGCTGCTGACTGCCACTACCTCGATGCCAGAGTGTTTGCCAGTTTTGGGTACACTAGCCAAGCTGAGTTCTGCTGAGTCAAACTGAGTTTTTGTCAACCTGAGTCTTAACTTAGTTTCTTGTCTTTGCCTCTCGGCAGGAAATCATCCTGCAAACTGGATTTTCCGGACCTTCTCTCCCTGGAAGGATCAACTGAGCTTCAAACTGAGCTGAGGAAACAAACTGGAGGTTTGGATCCACTTTTCCCCGAGGAAACGTTTGAGCTTCATACTGAGCAAGGGATTCATCTGCACAACAGTCCGTTCAAGTACCGCAGGAAATCTGAGTGGCAGTCAGTCTTTCTCCGTTCATCTACAAGCAACCGCATTCTGGGTAACCCTGTCCACCCTCCATAGTATGAGACAAACACCGGAACACATCCCTCACCTACTGGAGTCTAAGAGTCAACCTAATCTCTTCTTCAAGTTCGAGAATCAATTCTCCCACTGAACCTGAACTAACCGCAGTGTCTTCCCCTCACCTTTCAGTTCCGGTTGAGCAGTGTTCAGAGCAACACTGGAATCTCCACGAAACTTCTCAATAAACCTGTTAAACTTTTTCCCTTGTCTCTCTGGACTGGTTTATCTGCATGTGGGTCCGAGCTCTTGATAAAATCATGAGAGTTATGGCCTATTGTTATTAAAAAAAAAAAAAAAACATCAAAATAATTAGTTTAATCCGGATAATATATTTCTTTGTGGTTGGACTTTTTGTTCATCATGTAAATATTTTTTGAGATGATGCAAAGTTAAATTTCACACTGTTATATATTAGTTATAAATCTAAGAAAATGAATTATAAGGAAGTTATCATCCAGAATTGTAGAAAAGTTTCCTTTAAGGGCTAGTGCTGTAAAGCATCTCTCATTAACAATTTGTCCTGCATTCCTTTTACTTTTATACTTTAAGTCATTTTAAAAATGGTACCTTTACACTTTTACTTGAGTGAAAAGCTAATGTTGATACTCTAACTTCTACAAAAATGTTTTAAAGTAGGATTTATACTTTTACTTGAGTATTAAACATTAATACTTTTAAAAACTTCTGAGCAACAAGAATCCCAGATTATTTTGCAAAAAAAGGTTATACATACATCATGCAAAGAAAATATCAAATACATTTAATACCTTATTTTTTTGAATGCAGATAGGAGTCTGGCAAAGAATGTTCCAGATAAAACATAAAGGATAATCTAAGTGGCATTTTTGTAAAAGAGGTAGAAAAACATTAATTAAAGCAGAATGTTAATAATTGTGCAAGTAAAATATCTACTGATTGTGATGATATGGATATATTGCTATGGAAAAATAAAATAGATTATGTTATGATTAGTGATGCACCGATACTGATGCCAGAATCAGACTGTCGCCCCGATCCAGCATTGTGGTGGTATCGGTATCGGCGAGTACCGACAAATAGGGCACCGATACCATTTTAAGAGCCAAAAGTTTACTCAACTATTGTCAACCATTATAGGTAGAAAGTTCTACTGGATTCACTTGTATTAGTTTTTTTCCTGCTTCACAAAGGTATGCAGCAGCTTGACAAAGCCATGATGGCAATTATTTTACATACAAGTAGTCGGCGTAGCACTAATTATGATTGGGATCACAACCAACAAAAACAACAACATGAAAAAAACTAAAACAAACTTTGATTGCTGTAATTATGCCTTTAAATCTTGCGATCTTACTCTGCAAACATGATGGAAGGCAATGACAGGGGGAGTTCAACTCACACTGAACTTGGTGCCATGATGAAAACTGGAGATTTCCCTTCACAATGACCAAATAGTCCTTAAAAATGATCCACCCATAAATAAGCCACACATCCTTCTCTCTAGCAGCTATAAAGACAGGATGTCTTTCCAGTGGAATAATCTCAGAAGATGTCCAAAGGGTCTTATGCAGAAAAATGTAATCAGAAGAGTAACTCTACTCCAAGTTTCCTACAGAAGGCAGAGCTTCTCCCTCTATCAATAAAACAGCCTAGCTAACCAACAGAAGAAGCTCATCTAAGCAGCTTGCATTCAGGATCTTCTTTACGGTAACAATAGTTACATCCTGACAGTAGCTTGGAGCAGAAAACTAGCTGCCAAGTAAATCTACAGACAGGAGCATTACTGCCATCAGTCTATAAAGTTCAGGCTCCATCCTGCCAACGAATCCATGACCTCCACTAGAGGTAGAGACTATCCCACTATTGTGTTGCCGCGTCAAATTAAATCCCTCTAAAATAAATTGAAATTTTTGATTGTGAAAGGAGAGTGAGTTTGATGGTTGCAGATACCATTCCACCTTTTCATTAGGATGATGGCGTCGGCCAGACAAAGAATAACCAAGGATTCCTGTTGCGACCTGGAAAATTGAATCCGTCACATGGATGGACAAAACCCTATAAAAAGTAGTGGAAATTACCTTTTAATATTAATGACATGGGGAGAAATGACATTATCAGTAGCTGCCTGGATCCATGTGATCCAAAGGATATTAACTAGTCTGTCTGTGTGGGAAAAATGGCATTTGCTGTGTTCGTGTTAATAAATTCAGAGCTTGAGTCACTCCTTGGTGAATGTTCAGTCAACACTTCTCACCATTTACCTTTCAGCTGACAAGTCAGCTGGTGTCATGATGAAATGCATTTTTTTTTCTTTTCTTGTCTTCAGCTCAAGCAAGCAGAACTGATTCCCCCCAAAGGACTTTATTTTATCTTCTAGCCAGTTTCTCATGAAAAGCCAAACTTGTACGGTATAAATGAATTTATCTCAGGGTATATTAAAGCTAATTAGCTTTGCTGATTAACAGAAGTGTTCTTCATGTGATAAAAACGGCTAAGAGAGGGAAAGTAGCACTGTTCTTTCTGTGCACTCGACCGTGCCTTCTTTTTGCTTTGCTACCAAAGGCCGGGGTCACGGAAAGTGTAAAATTCCTCACACGTCACAGGAAGTACAGTGAGTGAAAGCAAAGCCGGATCGCTCTGATGTTGATTCTTTCCGATGTGAGGGCTCTCTGTGAATGGATGTCACCAGCAACATGGTTAAGTTGTGTTTTTCAAATTGGTGGCTGTCATCATTCGCTTTCACCTCACACACCACTGGGATCCCAGCGGATAAAAAGTTGATGGGCATCTTCTTCCTTTTGAGGCTTAGAATGTCCAGAAGCCTTTCTGGAAGTTTAAATGATGAATGCATATTTAATGATGAGCAAAACTCTTTTACAAGCAAAGAAATATAGAGCTGTCACAATGATGCATTAAATGTTCTCCATTTCCCAACGTGGCAAACAGTAGTTTTTATTCTTGCAAACTTGAGGGGAAATAACCAAGCAGGATGATCATCTGGCTGTGAATGCATAATTACCCATGAATTATTCAGAGCGAAAAAAATCTCTCCTTTCTCCGCCTCTGCAACATACCTCCGAGTAAAAACAATCTGAAAAAAAAAAGAGGTGACTCAGGTAAACACAGTAGAGACAATATGTCTCAAACTAGAAGTGCTCAGTTTGAGGCTCACAGACTCTGGGAATCTGTTCACTAATGACTCTGAGGAGTCAGATACAGTATTGAAATACTGCTGGGTGCAAACAGCAATACAAACTCCTCACCAGGGTCCATATCGGTAAACAATCACCTGGCATCTGTCAGCCTTACGTCGAATCAGTCCCAAGGATGGGTCCATTTTAATGCACTGTTAGGTATTTCTATTGTGACACATCAATGTTGCCAATAACAAGGAGTCCTGGGTGTTTATTCAGGAAAAAATCATGATATTTCCAGAGGAAAGCAACTTCTTAAAGGAAAAGTCTGGCCATATTCACAAATCAAACCTCTGAAAGTACTTTAAAAATGAAATTATTCCATATTGTTCAATAAATGATAAGTTTCTTTTAATTAAGAGTAATTTTCATTTGAATGTGCTTTACTGGAGACATCCATGTTTGTCAAACAACACTACTGCCACCTACTGGTTTGTGACGTCACGGTGCGGTATCGGCTGTTGATCAAGTCCCAGTGCCGTATCTGGTGTTTGTCACAAGGCACTATTATCCAAGTCATCCTGAAAACATTCTTCTTCCAAATGTTGGCTACATATTATGGCTTTTTTTTCTCTGGCCATAAGTTCGATGGAAAATCCTCCCTCTTAAAGTTGGCAATCGAACAACAAACCCGTCAGTGGAGGATCATGAAAGCTGAATTAACAAACTTTTTTTTCACTTTTACCCGATGTATTACAACATCCAACTGTCATGCACATGGGCATTGTCAGTCATTGTCATTGTCAGGAATAGCTTTGAGTTGAAGGTTTTATATACAGTAGCCTATCAAAGCTTTGGTTTTGTTTAGAAAACATGCAAATTGAAACGGACGAACGAGTCCACCCCTTTGGAATGGGGGTTAACTCTATTTCTGACATTTTGAATTGAAAAAGCTTCCTGGACGGGAAGCGAAACTTCTTCAAACTTGGAAACAAAGTCCAGTGGATTGTTTTTTTTTTACTTTTTTGGAAAGACTATGACCTGGACAACATATAATCTTCACCATCATACTCTGTAAAACAGCACTTCTGTCATGATTTAACTAAAGATCAGACCCAAATGCAGAAGACCAAACAGAGAGACCAGGGAAAAAGTTTAACTGGTTTATTTAGGAGATTGTGAAGAATCCAGTGTTGCTCTGTACACTGCTCAACTGGAACTGAAAGGTGAGGGGAAGACACTGCGGTTAGTTCAGGCTCGGTGGGAAATTTGATTCTCGAAATTGAAGAGGAGAAATAGATTGCTGACTCACGTTTCCAGAGAAGTTGTTGACTCTTTGACTCCAGTCTGTGTGTGTTAGTTCCAGTGTTTGTCTGATTCGGTGGAGGGTGGACAAGGTTTACCCAGAATGCGGTGTTGGTAGGCGAATGGAGAAGCTGAATGCCACTCAGATTTCCTGCGGTACTTGAACGGGTCATAGTGGAGATGAATCCCTTACTCAGTGTGAAGCTCAAACAATCTCTTGAGGGAAAGTGGATCCAAACCTCCAGCTTGAATCCTCAACAAAGTTTGAAGCTCAGATGATCCTTCCAGGGAGAGAAGGTCTGAAAAATGCGGTTTGCAGGATGACTTCCTGCCTAGAGGCAAATACAACAAAAAACAAGATTGAAACTCAGGTTGAGAAGAACTCAGTTTGACTCAGCAAAAACTCAGCTTGGCTAGAGTACCCAAAACTGACAAACACTCTGGCGTCGAGGTAGTGGCAGTCAGCAGCTTAAGAGCGCTTCGTCAATGAGGTAACTCTCAGCAGGTGTGTAGGGAAGCAGACCGGAACCAGGCGCCTCCTGGTGGAGGAAGGGAGACAAACACAGAAAAACACACACACAAACAGGAATCCTGACAACTTCTTAAAGTTCTGTTGTCCTTTCAGGTACATTAAATGTTGACCAACAAAGCGAGACAGTCTATAAACTGCAAAAATAAACATATTTACAGTCTGGTTTAAAAGCTTTATGTCTATTTCTTTTTAAAGCCCTTTGGCATTTTCTGGTGAGCTTTAGATAGACATAGGCAAATGACTTATGGCCATATTTACTATGTCTTAAATATTGGCTATTAGCCATACCCAAACACACACAGCTAATAACTTTAGATGTGTGGCTAAGAGCATCACATCGTGTAAGAGGCTGTATAGACAGTTAAAGTGGGAAAAGTGACACTAGAGCTTCATGTCAATCAAATGTCCAGAGACAGAGTCGTCTGGACAGCCACAGGGCACGAATCTCTTTGTGCTTTTGCATTAATAAAAAGCTATCATTCAACTGTACTTTTGTAAGAAAAAACTTTCAACCAGCAGCGGATCTCATAGTAGGTGGTGTAGATGTTATTCTCACAATAAACGTAGTGGTAGGTAGATCAACCTTTTATCTACATTCTTAAAGGATAAACAATGCCATTCTCTTACCTCAGAGTATTTACTGAAGTCATATTTAGGCAATTTGTGGTGTAAGGTCAGGAGCTGAAGATATATACTGCAAAGATGGAGGACAACAAGCAAATGTCTCCACCACTCGATCTACTGTGCCACAAAGCTGCAGGTCAAATAGAAAGAAGTAATCCCTGTAAGAGCATCATTATAAAATAGTGCCATTAGGTATCTGGATTTCCACCTATCATCTGCAACACATAGTTGTCATACCTTTTGTTTTGGGAATAGGTCAAAAGTTAATTTGAAAATAAGGAAAGGGTTGAAAATGAAACTAGATAGTGTTGGGTTTGGGGCTGAAGGGGGGTTTAAATCAACATCTGTTTGACCATTGGTTGAACCTTGGATTTAGGAGCAGTAGTTCTGATTTAGAAAATTTTGAGTTGTCATCTAAGCTTTTGCTGAAAACATGTTTCTGTTGGCCTCTTCAGCACGGACCTTCAGGGTACGCTGGGTCGGTGAAAGCTAAGAGCAGCTGAGATTCAGCTCCTCTTGTCAACTTCTCAGGCAGACATATGTGGATAATTTTCTTCAGGCTGAGGTTCAACCTCTACATTAGATGATGGAGTTCAGACATCTATGTATTCCTCACTACACTAGTAAGATGTAGTAGGAGTTGGAGAGAACTTTAGATGATTTTTCCCAGCATTTACTCCTGGTAATTTAAAGGTATAGAGGATGATCTTTCAGAGTGGATCATCTAAATAAGTGGTCCTTCTAATTGTCAATCAATTTAATTAAATTCAGTTTATTTCTACAGCGCCAATTCACAACACGTATCATCATAAGGCACTTTACAGTTCACCAGAACATCCAGTCAAATTTATTCAAATTTTTCAATTTAAGGAAAACTAGTTAGATTGCATCGACTCATTGACTTGAATGCAATACCTCACACTAAGCACGCTTGTAGAAACAGTGGAGAGGAAAAACTGCCTTTTAACAGGAAGAAACCTCCAGCAGAACCAGGCTCAGTGTGAGCAGCCATCTGCGTTGGCTGACTGGGGTTTAAGGAGACAGAAGCAGAGATACAAATCATACAATACAATCATTCTGGTGATATGTTTACGTAAGACCGTCCTACCTGCTAATCCCTTTAGCTGTCTTTTTCTGGGCATGCGCACTTTCAGCCATATATGTGTGGTGAGATACAGTTTCAGACAGTAATTTAAGCTCACTTTTCTCACCACGGTTTTTTGAAAATGGTTGTAAGAGAAAAAGTGTTCACCAAGTGTATGACAAGAAAAGAAAGGCCTCAGAAGAGGCAGACATATCCCAGAATGCTTTGTGCGGAGAGGTGAAGCAGTGATCATCTGTCTGAAGGGTCAGTTAACTGAGTTCACTATAAAGACCACTATATAGTCAACACTCTACATAGTCATTGAGTGATTCAGGGGTTAGGGCGGACGTTCTGACACAGTAAGCTTGTATGAGCTATGAGAACAGCAACAGCTGAACAGAGCGTGCATGTGGAGAAATGGGCTCGTGCACGCTCTCGCATGAGCTTAAAAAATGCTCCTGCTCAGGAGCGGGTACAGGGTTGTGCATGTGCAGTGGAGAGCATGGGCCTTTTAAAAAAATCACAAAAATCCTCCACAATACCTTTAATAGTCTACATTTTTTAAGCTGAATGCTGTCCACCATTTGAAAAACAGCCTTTGTTGGTAACCTAAGTTTGATCAAATGCTTTTGGGTGATGCATCATTGTTGTTTTTTTTTCGATTAATTAAATTGCAATTATTTGTCCTTTAAACATAACCTGTTTGATTTTGGGAATTAGATCTAAAAATTATGCTGTATCAGGTTACACAGCTGTGTCAGAGGTAATTTACATTCTATATACCCAGTGTACAGTACATGTCAGGGAAGCCTAATCGCAGGGTTGAGCTACTCTTGAATATTACTCTGCCATATCTTTGAAGACAGAAAAAGACAAGCGATAATAAAAGAATGTCCCAGTGTACTGGGAACGAGTTGTAGCTGCTCCATTTAACATACCAAGGTTATCTAGTGACAGGCCTTGGGAAAAAAAAAGATGCCTGGGAGAAATACAATGAAGCTTTTCCAAAATAAGAGTAATCTCTGAAGTATAATGAAGCCATTAAGCATGAAGCATGAAGAGATGAGAATAACAAGTGTAATACGTTGAATTACCCAGCTGCGTTTTCACAGAATCTGAAAGGAGAAAAAATGTGAGGTTGCAGGAGCAGAATAAAAGATGGATGGAAGATTTAAGAGAAAAAAAATCCTTATAAAAGGTTAGAGAATGTTGATGTAGTCCTGCAGTAAAGTCACCTGGTGGGTTTGTATTCCAGATCCAATACTATCCATTAGGGTGACCCTTTTCCTCCACAAATGAGACCACATATTGCTGTGACGCCTCAATGATTTCTTTACTTTTCCCCCCACTAATTGTTGCAAATGTTTCAGTGTGGGTGAGTCCACAAGGAGAAATGCATGATAAAAAATGTATTCAGCATATGTCTTGGTCCGCTTCACTTACCATGTAGAACTAATTTAAGCAGACAGATATTTGATTGTAAAGCTAGACGTAACCTCTTTCATTGTTTTAGAGTGCATTTGAACAAGCTAAGCAAAATTAATGAGTTAATTAATCTTTAAACACCCTACATTAGCCTAATAGACACCATCCGAGCCCTCGAGGGCCTGAGTTTTGCATATTTTAGACGTGTAAATGACAATACGTACAGCAGCAATGCAAAATATGTTTAAAAATTTAACACTAAAATGACTAAATTAATTTTTTTGTAATCCTTGTTACTTCAATGTTAATCAGCAGAAGGTATCATGGGAGAAAATCTAAACTTGATCCATAAAGACTCCTGCTGAGACTCCAGCTGTGAGGCAATAGTGTTAACCACCATGTTGGACTTCTTAATTTGAAGCTAAAAAAGATATTGAACTACAGTTTTGAAAGATATTGCCGATTGGATCCGAAGTCACACTTAAATGGATGCATAATTTTTTGAATAGACTATATTCAAGAAATGTTTATTTTTTGTGTTAAAACACTACAGTGCTGATGCTTTAAGCTGTTTAGTTTTATTAAAGTCAAATAAAAATACTGCCTTGCTGAAATCATCATGTTGTTTATGCTAGAATTCTTTCTGGGTATATGACGTATGCTAGGTCCTGTAGTGCCAGCTCTGCCAAGACAAAACAGCCATCCATCCATCCATCCATCCATCCATCCATCCATCCATCCATCCATCCATCCATCCATCCATCCATCCATCCATCCATCCATCCATCCATCCATCCATCCATCTTCCTCCGCTTATCCGGATTTCGGGTTGTGGGGGCAGCAGCTTAAGAAGGGAGGCCCAGACTTCCCTCTCCCCAGCCACTTCTTCTAGCCCCTCAGGATGAACCCCAAGGTGTTCCCAGGCCAGCTGAGAAGCATAGTCTCTCCAGTGTGTCCTGGGTCTTCCCCAGTGGGACGTGCCCGGAACACCTCACCAGGGAGGCGTCCAGGAGGCATCCTAACCAGATGCCCGAGCCACCTCAACTGGCTCCTCTCGACGTGAAGGAGCAGCGGCTCTACTACAAGTCCCGCCCGGGTTGACTGAGCTTCCCACCCTATCTCTAAGGGAGAGCCCAGCCACCTTACGGAGGAAACCCATTTCGTCCGCTTGTATCCGCGATCTCGTTCTTTCGGTCATGACCCAGAGTTCATGAGGGTAGGAACGTAGATCGAACGGTAAATCGAGAGCTTCGCTCAGACAAAACAGCAATGAATAATATTACACCATTTCAGTTTGAACTTGTTGATATTCTCATTGAAATTATGAGAGTACAGAAATAGCAAGAGATAATGATGACAAAGGGGCCTGAACGGAGAAGAAGGTGAGAGTTGGCGAAAGAAGCTGTTTGTGTGGCTGCTGCTAGGAGATGCTAACCGAGATGGAGAGCTACGCTCCAGTTTCTAACTGTTTATGGTTTATGGTTGGCGTGGGGATCAAAGGTATATAAGAACAATGTATTACAAACACTAAAAGATACTATCTTGTCAATTTAAACGTTCAATAATTTTCTTCCAAATAGATTTTGATTTCATGTTATCCTAATGGTGTTAGCAATCAATATATTAAACACTAGAATACAAGCTTGAGGCAAAAACGCCATTGTGGGAAGAGTTCAGAGAGGTCATGGAGAAAGACTTCCATACGGGCTCGAAGCAATTCTGGTCCAAGATCCTTCGTCTCAGGAGGGGGAGGAAGTGCAGTACAAACACTATTTATAGTGTAGGCGGTGTGTCACGGACCTCGACTCGGGACATCGTGTATCAGTTGGTGGAGTATTTCGAAGACCTCATTATTCCCACCAACATGTCTTCCTTTGAGGAAGTAGAGTCTGGGGGCTCCGGGTCGGGTTCTCCCATCTCTGGTGCTGAGGTCCCCAAGGTTGTTAAAAAGGTCCTCGGTGGGAAGGCCCCAGGGATGGATTAGGTCCGCCCTGATTACCTTAAGATCTGGATGTTGTGGGACTGTGTGGGGTGGTCGTGCCCCTATTTACAAAAGGGGACAGAGGAATCACACTCTTAAGCATCCCTGGTAAGGTCTATCCCAGGTTCTGGAAAGAAGGGTCTGTGGGATAGCCGAATCACGGATTCAGGAGGAGCAGTGTGATTTTCGTCCTGGCTGTGGAACACTGGATCAGCTCTACACCCTCAGGCAGGAACCTGGAGGGTGCATGGAACTTTGCCCTACTAGTCCACATGTGTTTTGTGCATCTGGATAAGGCATTTTAACCGTGTCCCTTGGGGGTCCTGTGAGGGGTACTCTGGGAGTTTCGAGTACCGGACCCTTTAATAAGCGCTGTTAGGTCTCTTTATGACCGGTGTCAGAGCCTGGTCCCTAAGTTGATAGATAAATTAGACATTTATGCCAGCATATTCAACTAAACCTTTCAAAAGACTGATTTCCTGTTAAAGAACAGTCACTGAATGTTTCATACTTTTGCTAATAGAGCAATGAATTTCCAAGTGGCAAAATATATTATGGAAAAGGTAACTTTGAAAAAGTGGGATCTTGGTCTGATTCTAATTTATCAAAATCAATTATTTAAGCGTTTACACTGAATAAATGCAAGTAATCTAAAAAAAAAAAACATATTGAAAGTACTTTCAGCCTGAGCTTATTGCTTGTCGCTGTCTTGTAGTGCTTTAAAGCTACAGTGTGTAACTTTTAGTGACATCTAGCGGTCAGACTGCAGACTGCAGCAACATGAACATCTCCCCCCCAACGCTTCTCCCCCCCAACAGTACGGCGAGCGTTACGGGACAAAATGTCTTCCACGACGTCCGCATCACCTACCTTCTCAAGTGATGAGGTTTGTTTACATAGATAATTTTACAGATAGTATTTCATTAGTCTGTGTAGGGTATAGATTTCATGTAGACTTAAGATAATAAATATACCCGTTATTTTTTCTACATCGTTGTGACATTTTGGCGATTTCGCAATCGCTAGTTTGTTGGCTCTGCGCTGCCGTAGCGCAAAGATGTCTGCCTCCATGGCTGCGAGACCCGCTCCTATGTAATTATAAATAATGAATTCTAAGACAACGCAAATATTAAGGTTAAGAGGCTGAGCTCGTAGATGATGATAAAATAATATAGTTATGTATAATATTTTACATTTCTGACTGTATATCCCTGTAATTATTACACACTGTAGCTTTAACCAAAGACCCATAGGGCATGGAGATTGAGATGATGGCTCAATTTGAGTACCTCAAACAAGTAAAACTCTTAAGTCAAAGGGGAAGTGTGTCAGCATTTGCAACGACAAGTGCCATCTGAACAGTGGAAAGAAAGGAGCAAGGACCAGGAAGCACAATGCTTTCTACCTCTGATTTATTTAGCATAGGGACCTACTGATGTCCCTAGCAGCTGTTTGGAGCCAAACTTTACAGATGAGGTTTATTCTCCCTAGTATTCAATGAGAAATGTCACTAGTCGTTTTAAACTGTGATATCAAGCTGCTGCAGCAGAAATAAGTACTGTGCACATGTTGGCAGGATTTTGGGCTGATGGAGATATAGAAATTATCTTGTTGCCTTTCTAGATATCCAATAATGAAAAGTAGTATCTACTATTTTTTTGTCTATACTACAAATACTTTGAGCATACAAAAGGAATGCTAAAATAATATAAAGATAAGATCATTTGAATGCTGGAAATATCCACTCTGGTGTGGTTTAATTTGGTCAACAGAATTGTGAACCAAGGCCAATAGCAGGAAATAAGGAAGCCACAGGATTCCCTCATTCATAAATCCCATCACAAAAGAGTATACATTCTTCTCCATCTACTGTTTTCTTGAAGAAAGGAGCATATTAGTGCATATAAATGTCAAGGAAAATTGCTTAGGTTGTCCTATTAACTCCTGCTACCAACAAATGTTGTGATAAAATAAAAATTCATGATGCAGGCTGCACATAGGTAATCATTTTTTATTAGTGGCTGCAGCAGAATTCAAACTATGTACAATAAGCAAAATAGGACAGCCTCCATCAGAATGCAGAGATTTTTTTTTTACAGTACAGTACATTTTTATGTCACTTGGATTAAAAAATGTAGGAAACTGCAGGATGGTGCGTTCAGTTGCATTCTGGCAGTGTTGCAGGGGGTAACCTGACACCATAGCTCACTGAGGGGGGGGCTGAAAACCGATCTTAGGTTTCTTTTAGTTGATTGAGCACTGCCTGTTTAGAATGTCCTCATTACATAGAAAACACATAGATGACCTGCAGAAATATACATTACAGATCTTCACATAACGTATAAAAAGAATAAACAAAAGTTAATTTAAACAAAGTCTATTATTGTCAAATTTAGTCTCATTTCCAAAACAGCCATTAAGACAGAAAAACCCAAAAGCAGATACCAACAAGGCCAAACTCAGACAGGTCAGGGTAAGAAAAGAGAAGGCAATTAAAAAAGCCCTAAAACTGAAAACAACTAAACAGTACCTTATTAGCTGTGCAAAAATAACTGTCATTATATGACAATTTGGCTCAAGAAATAAACGCGAGTCAGAATCCAAATCTTAAAAGGATGATTTCCCTTTTTAACCTGATCAAAGGCACAATGAGAGCTCATGGCCGATACAAATTCAGGTATAGCATACAGTGCCTGGATGTGTAATATGTCAAAACCCTTGTTAGAGCACAAAGGCTTTCCCTGAACAAATTCTATTTGATAATATGATATGGGAGCTCAGAGACTTTTGTCGAAGGTACTTAGCATTTCACTTTTAATTCATTAAGAAGGGCAGGACCCTCAGTGGAGGGGATTGTTATTCCTTTTGGGAATACGGGGTACCATGGCTTGTCTATTGGTCTGTGTAATATTTCCAATACAATAATAAGAAAGTAGAATAACTAGTTTTTATTTTAGATGGCCGAACAATAAGAATGAAAGGAATAATGTTGAAAGAACAACCTTTGAATTAAAATCAGCTTATGGAGTGGAAAAAGCAAAGACAACATGTAGAGGTAGCAAACCTAGGTGTCAAATAACTAAGTCTAAATAATCAAGTAGTTTAATTAATTATCTGTACTTTACTGTAGTACTTATTTTTCTGATAATTTTAGTTTTATTCTATACATCTGAGCACAAATATCTGTACACTGGAAAAATGATCTAGAAATAAGTAAAAAAAATATCTGAAATGAAGTGTATTTACCCTTGATTTGAGTAGATAAATGAAATAGTTTGCCAATGGAATGAGTATGTTTATTCTTAAAATAGAATAATTATATAATATGCGCTTGAAATAACACAATGCAATTGTGTTTTCTTATTTTAAGTGTAAATTGTCTTGTTCCATTGGTAAAATGTCTCTTTTACCTCCTTAATCCAAGAACAACTGCACAAATTGTAAGAAAAAATGACTTACCTAGATTTTGATGTTTTCCAATGTACTTTCTACTCCGTACTCTCTCTAAACTGGCTTGTTACTTCCTTACATTTGAGAACGACATGGCGTAACGGCTGCAACAAAACAGGGAAAGTCTGGAAAACATTGCAGTTCGTGTCTCGGATTCTGAGTAACATGACAGTCCCCATCCATCCCTCCTTTATTAGTTTAGATTTACATGTTGATGATGTCCTATTAAAATGTAACACTATTTACAACTTCAGAGAGCTCTAAAACTGTTTACCTACTCATGCAGGGCTACAGTTACGTCTCCATGTGCTGTCTGACATTTTAACTCAGAACAAAACTAGAATGTCAGTATTTTTATGCTATCTATAACAATGAGCAAAAGAGGAATTTTAATCTAATTTTGGTGCAATCAATAAATAATTTGTCATTTAAGGCTAAAACTTAATTTTACTTTCATACTTAAGTACAATGTAAAACTTGTACTTTTACTTAAGTTAAGGAGTTAAGTCGGTGCTTTTATGAGTCTTTTTTTTGTACTAGGGCTGAAACAATCAATCGGATAATCGCGATTAATCTTTTATTGAAATAATCTTCAATAATCTTCATAATCGTAATTGACTAATCTTTAACTGGAGTATAGTGACTCTTAAACATGCCTTTAGCTGACAAAGCAACCATTTTGCATTTAAGATGAAAAAAAAATTGTCTGTCATGATGCTCTATCTAGAACTCCTCAAGTTGAAAAGTCTGAGTTGTACCTGTTTAATTGAATTCATTTATATAAAAAGTCTTAAAGAATCTTTGGCTACCCGATTTTTAAGCGATTATTCAAAAAAATAATAATCGACAGATTAATCGATTTGAAAAATAATTGTTTGTTGCAGCCCTAATCTGTACTTTTTGTAGCAAACATGTTTAAAAAATATATCCTGGGCAGATGAAATTAAAACTGATACTAAGCGACACTTAAACTTTGTATAGGAAAATGAACTCTTCTGATAACTGAGAGCACATCGTCCTCAGTGAAAAATGGTGGTTGCAGCATCACACTGAAGGGATGCTGCTTTTTTTTATGTCACAGAGATGGTAAAGTTTGGTAGAGTTGATGGGAAAATGGATCAACCTAAGCTCAGGGTGATCCCAAAGGAAAACCAGTTACAGTCTACCAATAATTTCCGCGTGTGAAGGAGGGTCACTGTTAAAATATCAAAGCAACCCTAAACATTCAGCTGGATCTAAAATCAAATGCTTTTAGACAAAAACACTTTCATGTGGTATAATTTATCCATCAGAGCGCAGCCCTTAATCTAATTGAGAATCTGTGGCGAGACATGAAAAAAAATGCTGTTTACAAATTGACTTGATCAGCTCTGATTGAGTTTGAGCTCTTTTGCAAAGCAGAATGAGCAAATACCTCCGTCTCTAGATATGCAGCGCTATTAGAGACATAACTCAAAGGACTTTGAGGCTGTAATTGCTGAAATTGTGACTCCACAAAATACTGACTCAGGGAGGCTGAATGCAAATGAAAATGATGGATTAATTTTCTTTTCACTTCAAATTATGCAATACCTTTTGTTGGTACATATAAAAATCTTTATAGCAGAATGCATTAAAGGTGAGGGTAATAAGTTATAGAATGTACAAAATGGACTTTAAATACTTTATGAGAGCACTTTTAAATCTGAGCCTGCAATTGTCATATTGAGGAGGAAGATTTCTGTTATTAAAAACATCCTGCAGCTAAAAAAAAAAAAAAAAAACTTAAATAACCTTCATGCAGCAAAACACAGATATTTATCAAAGCCGTTAGTGAAGCACAAAATATGCTACTGCAAATTTGATGCACAAGCAGCCTTGATACAAATCTTCAAATCAGTTTTGCTCCTGCATCTCGTGTGTATGTGTAATAAAAAAATCTGTCCGCTCATCCTGTTCATTAATAGCACTGAAGGACAAATACTAATTTTAATTTCTCAGTAATATACCATTTATAGTATGACAGAAAACAGACTGAAAACATTGCAAATACTTTTGAAATTCCAATTTAAAAAAGATGCCCAGGCTTAACGGCGGGAGCAGGAATACAAGTGTGCGTGGGTGTGCATGAGCTAGCAGCATGACTCATCCTTTTTTTTCATCAAATACTCTGCAGCCCCCAGCAGCTGTAGGTCTGTAGAGGAAGGCAAGTTAATCATTTAATGACGAGAGTCCGAGAGCCATTTATTTGTCAGTAATTTTCTTCCTACTCCCTTTCTAAGGCTAAAAAGGAAAA
Organism: Cyprinodon tularosa; assembly: GCF_016077235.1. Classification (NCBI taxonomy): domain Eukaryota; kingdom Metazoa; phylum Chordata; class Actinopteri; order Cyprinodontiformes; family Cyprinodontidae; genus Cyprinodon; species Cyprinodon tularosa. The sequence goes on along the minus strand of NW_024038734.1, from coordinate 1,728,687 downwards.
TATGTAAACCTCTCTTATTCAAAAGTACTTCATTTTTATCACTCTTGCAGTTTAACAAGTTTCATTTAAATAATAATTTGAATTAACCTCAAACTCAAAAGCAAAACAGGACTTTTCAGTCCCCTAGGATGTGTTTTGATGTAAAGCTGTGACCCTCACACTTGACGATGAGTGTGCGAATTCAGATCACATGTCTTAAACTAGTTTGGAGAAAAATATTTAAAAGTTTCTTGTGAGATGTTAAGAAAATGTTTTGTTAGCATGTAGAAAAAAATTAATTTAATTCGACTAAAGGATCCTATTAGTGAGGAAAAGTGGATTAAACTAATGGATTTATTCTTTTTTTTTTCCAGAGGTGACAGATGTTGATAACCAATAATAACTGGTGATAAAAACGTCTATTAAGCAAGAGTATGATATTGTGTGAATGGAAGCCCCATTCCCACAGACGCCACTCTGGCTCCCCGAGCAAGACACACACTGCTCCCTGGACACACTGCTCCCCAGGCACCGCACAATGGCAGCCCGCTGCTTTCCAAGGGGATGGGTTAAATTAAGAGATTTAATTTTGTTGCTTTACTTGAAACAATACTGTCACGATTTGGTGGTGTTGGTTAGAGGACCCAAATGCAGAGATGAGTAGGTTGAGATGAATAAAGTGATTTAATAGGTAAACAGGCTCTGAGGCAGGAGTCAAAAATCCAACAAAATACCTCACAAGACAGGAGTCAAAAAATCCAACAAAAATATCCTAAGAACCAGAATCTAAGAGTCATCAGGGAAAAAGCAAAAACTAAGAACCAGGAAGAGACAAGGAAGGAACGACAGAGAACTGACCAGAGGTTTGATGAGAAGTAAGACGAGGATCCAGCAAACAAGAACTGAAGATGGAGGGCTTTTAAAGGGAACAGAGACAAAGAGAGAGCTGACGAGGAAATTGGCAACAGGTGCTGGCAGAAAAGAGAAAACAGCAAGGGGGGACAGAGCAGAAAACAGAGCTAGGAATAGAGGACACAAGAGGGCAGCAGAGGACAACAAATGGAAAACCTGGAGGACAGGAACTAACAAGAAAACAACAAAATAATAATTAGACACTAAAACAAGGAGAAAAGTAAGACTGAATACTCTAAATAAACATAACAAAACCAAGACTGTGACAAATACATTGTTTAATGACAATAAAACGCTGGAAAAATGACAACACTGTTCTAAGTAAGACCAAAAGCATCACTGTTTAATTGTTTATTTTATCAAAAATTACTAACAAACCATAATTTGCTAAAAGAATGGAAAGTGCATTCCACATGAGATAATGCACAGACAAGAGAAAGTCAATTACATTTTATTTATTTTGTTAAAATAGAACTTCAATACATTTTTCAAACTGATAAAGTAGATTCCTTAAAAAAAAGCACAACCGTCAGCTTTATAATTTGTTTATGTAAATGGAAATATTTAATTTAAAAAGTGTATTTCTGTCAATCAGAGTATGAAGGCATTTGCTGATAAAATAAGACTCAGCTAGAAGACACACATCACAAAAGTAGCATCAGCTCGGCATGGTAAGCCCCAGCTCCAAGTGGATAATGAGCCATAATTAACAATTAATGAAATTATAACCAAGTTGTTCTTTTTTTTTTCCAAGCCTAAAAGTTGTTTTCTTTGACGTCACCTGAATGCCGACAAAAACTCATGCAGGTATGAGAGCAATCAATAAAAAAAAAACAACAACACACAGACAGCATTGCTGCATTTACATTATCAGTGCAATTTGTTATGATATCTGACTGATAAATAGGGCATCATATTTTACAAAAATAATTAAACATCGTGAACCTCCAGTATATTTTTAGTTTGTTTCTAATTACTGAAGTTTTCTCCCCTAGTTATAGACTTTTAGATTAACTGGTCACTGTGAGCTGTTTTTGGAAGGGTGGGGTATTGTCTCTGTGATTGTTTTTCCTTTTTGTCATAAAGCAGGACAGATGGACCCAGTATTCAAGGTGAGACAGACGGTGGGAAAGTTCAAAACGTTTATCAAAATAAACCTTACAGTACAGACGTGTGGGGCTGTGGATCTGCGGATTGCAGCGGCTGCAGGGGGCGGGGCGCAACCCATTACTGGCGTTCTCGATGTGGGAGAAACACAGGTAAGTGACCACAATTATCCAACAGGAGATTATTATCTGAGTAAATCTCTTACCTGGTTTAACAGTTCCGTCCATCCTCTTTGAAAAAGGCAGGATCATGCTAATGGACTGCCAAACGAGCTGCGGTGCAGAGCAGCCAAGACTGACCCCGGTGAAGCAACCTGAGTGAGCAGGCAAAAATCTGATCAAGGTCATGGAAACAGACCAGACAGGAACAGTTCATGAATCCAGGAGTCTGATGCCCTGTCAGGGGTTCCAATCTGTGCAGAAACAGACAGATCCAGGGTTCCAGGAATCCACAGAGCGTGATGACAGGTTCAGAGTTCCATGTGTCGAGCAACGAGCTAGAACAGATACCCACAGATACAGACAGGCAGGCTCGGTGGTTGACGGACAGAGACAAGACATGTTACCGAGATTACTGCAGAACTTTAAACTGATCTCCAACTAGGAGCCAGGCTTATGGGAAATAAAACCGACCTTACCCTGGACACTGAGCTAAAACTCTGAGGGTGAAGAACACCAAACTCTCTCAATCCACTGGCCTCCAGGGACGGGAAAAACCATCTTCATATAACCATATCCATCTTATCCAATTAAGGTCGATCACATCTGATTTACTACAGAGATCTATTCTGTAGTGTCTGATTTTCAATTTCTGTTTTACTTCTTCCTATCAGAGGTGTATAAATTGTAAAAGTAAAACTGGCTTAACAGAAAATAACTTTGGTAATGGGAAAGTCACTTATAAAAGTAATTAATTAAAAGTCAGAAAGTTGTTCACAATAAATAAAAGTAAAAGTACTCAGTATTTCTGTACAATGATCTGCAACTGTGCAGACTGCCTAAGAAAGCTAAGGGTGTCTTTCCGTAGGGATACAATGAAATACGTCCACTTTGTCTTTGAGGAAAAAAAAACTAGAGCTCATTGTGTTAAAATAAGCAAAATGAATTTCGCAATACTTTACCACTGTAGAAATGTTTATAGTTGTCTTGGGTTTATCAGCCTTTGGGACAATATGTTGAATGATATGTAGTCGTATAAATAACTTTCTCACCCTCCAGGAATAAAAGAAATTAAAATTTCTTTTTTTAAAAAGGGTTTAAATCTTGGCAAACGAGGCTGTGCATTATCGCCACCAACCAGTGAGGGATGTGGACCAGGACAAGCCGCCCTCTTCTCTTGATAACATGTCGACTCCACATAACCAAATCTTTTCCATACATTTCCAGTGATATTTAAATTTGAAGTGAGTAACAATGTTGCCCTGTGATGGACCGGTGACCTTTGCAGGGTGGACCCTGCCGCTCGCCCGTAGACAGCTGGCACCAGCACCCCTTGTGACCCCATCTGGGATAAAGCGTGACGGAAAATGGAGGAATGGATGGATGGATGAGTAACAATGTCTCAGATTGTTAATTAAGGAAGAAAAAAATAAGTTTTTATGTCTCTAATATAGCAAAATAAACGTAAAAGTCTCAATAAAAAAATAAAATAAAAAAATTACAGATCCCCAAAAAGTGACTTAAGTGCTTCAATGAAGTAAACTTAGTAGCTGTTCATATCTGATTCCTATGGGGAGTATATGCAATAAATTAAAATATATTTCTGTTAAAAGTAGCTATATTCTTGCTTAAACCTTCTTCTAATAAGATTTTATGAATATTTCATTATTTCATCTTTGTAAAAAACTAAAATAAACAGTTATTTTCATTGGGACCCAAATGGGTTGAACAAACTGAAACCTTTTGTCATGTAACAGTGAGAGTAGTTCGTAATTCCTCTCTGGTTAACAGGGTGGATTTCATTCTCTGCAGCACTTAATCATTTCAAACCACATAAGTAACCAAACACAGCCAACAGATCCTACATCTCCATGAAATTGCTATCGATCATCAAGCATCACCTGGAGACACCAGGTGCTCGTTTCTGACTTTACCTCACCATTCATAAACTTTAGCAGGCAGACATCCCTGCCATACATATCAGCCTCCCTTAATCACTTTACTTCTGTTATTCAGCATCGTCACTGAACACCGACTGAAATTTGTAGTAATTGCAAAATAATTTTTCTCACTTTTAAGACCATAAATCAAATCACTCCATGGTATCCTTCTGATCTCATGCATATCAACAAAGCTGACCAAACTCTGGGCTCTTTATTGTGCATCCATCTTCCTGCTGATGTTTGCTATCATAACTTTCAGCCATCTTGCCCTGTCCCCTGCTTGATGATATTAACTCTTTTCACTTTTAAATCTCATCTGAAAACATTCATGTTTATTTTGTCCTTTAAAGTAAAATCTTCCCTTTTGATTAGAAATTTGTGTTTTATATGCTTTTGTAAAGCTCTTTAATTTAAATTCTGTTCTTTAAGACAACCATGCATTAATGCATTCTTCTTCCTATTAAGTTGATCTTTTAAACTTTTGTCACACAAGCTGTCATATGATGGGACTTATTACCTTTTGTTTGACTCATTTCCTCTTTTTGATGGTAACTCAGCTCTGATCATTGGAGAAAACAAACCATGAACGATCCTAAAAATCAAGGTGACAAAATGCTTAGTGCATTCTCACTTTAATTCCCTGTGTTTGTTTGACTGTTTGTATTTTTTAAAATTTAAAACATCATAAAAACAGAGTTTTAAATGCAGATGGAATCAAATATCACACAGAATTAGCATAAACACTACGAAGACCCCGGATCGAGACAGGAATTTGGTTGTTTTTTATTTTTATTTTTGCTCATTCCTTTTTTTAAGTATTGACCAATGTAACAAGCTGCTTTATTTTGTTTGGACATAGGAAATACACAACTGCAATGCTTCAGGACACACAGTAGTTTTACTTTGTACAAAATGTAATATTGGATTTAAAAAAAAAAGAAATTCTTGTGATCTGTTTTTCTTTGTTTTAATTCCTCCAGAAATACTGTTGCGTGATATTAAATATAGCAAATCATTTAAATTTGATGGGAAAAACAGTTTAAAACCCTTACCATTTAAGGAATTGTTATATAATCAGTGAAAAAAAACACTTTGTAATTTCATGGATGGAGTTTTGATTAAGAAAAAAAAAGAATCTGGTTTTGATCATTATTCTGTCTTTCAGTTCAAGAGAAACATAAAATTTTTGGGTGTATTCCCTGTTTTGTGCTGAAACACCCCCACCTAGTGGCTAAATTGGGCATCAACCTTGGTGAGCAGTAATTCGTCTTCGGTGTGATTGATTAATTGATTGACTTAATTGATCTCACAGTGGAGAATTTAGTTGTTACATCAGCTCAATAATCAAAAAGAAGAAGAAGGTGCCAAAAAAAAAAAAAAAAAATATATATATATGTATATTCTTATTGCCAGAGGTTTTTTGTGTATTTTGTATTTTTCAAGTAATTTTTAAAATCGGTAATTGAAATTTTACTTGATTACGTTTTGAGTGAAGTATTGTATTTCGTTACATTACAAATCCCGTAAAAAAAATCTTTGGAAAACCGAAAGGAAAACAAAAAATTGGGCCCGGAAGCACTACAGTGAGTGACGTGATCAGCATGTAGATCTAGGCTACCAGGCGCCAAGTCTTTCTGTAGGAGATTGGGAACCAGATGGAGGTGGATCAGGAGAGCGACGACGGTTCAGAGAACGTTTCACTAGAAATGCTAGCTGAAACATCGAATTTTGCTGCCAAAAACGACGAAAATCCTTGGCCACATTTGAAAGACTGCTTTTCATTTAAATTCAAGAGGGCCAACAGTATCATCATGCAATGCCAGATGTGTCTGCCAAAGGTGACTGAACTGGCAGCATTCAATAACTCCACATCTAATCTGCGGAAGCATGTTTTGGTAAGTATTTAGTGCATTGGTACTTCAAACAAAGTTTTCATGACTAATAGCCAATTACTAAAACAACCTGTTTCGTGGCATTGCTAATTTTGTCTAGCACAGGGGTCGCCAACCCACGGCTCTTTCATCCTTATACTGCGGCTATGAGTGGCTTGGGAAAATAAATTGCTAAAAGAAAAACTAAGTATTTCATTTAAGTCAGTGTTCCCTGCAGCACTATCTTGGCGAGGTTGGCAACAGTTTTTTTTTTTTTATGTAACTAAGTAACTTTTACTTAAAATACATTTTAAATTAGCTACTTATTACTTTTACTTGAGTATTGTTTCTGATGGGTAATTTTATCTTACTTGAGTAATATTTCATCCAAGTATTGGTACTTTTACTTGAGTATGATATTTTAGTACTTTTTCCACCTCTGCTTATTGCATAGGGTATCTAATATGAAAGCAGGTTATTGTACAGGGGGAACACGTAGGAAAAAGATTAAACAAGCTAGCTGTGTTACTTGATGTATGTGCTTGATACAGGGCAATCTGTAAGTAATTTTAGCAAGAAAATATAAGTAAATGTAAAAATGATCCTTGGTTAAGACATATTTGTGATTAGTTAGATAAACTGCAAAATCATGAACTTGTTTTTTGTGCAACTTAGCTTCTCTAACAACTAAATGATGTTAAGAAACTGTGAAATTTTATATGTACCTGGAAAAGTTGCTTACGTTTAATATCAGTAGAAAAGCTAGTGAAAATATATGCTGTTATACTTAAAGCACATTACTTCGAGATCAATTCCTTTACACTTTGATATCCTCCATCTATTCTACTGGGATGTGTAGCCATTTTTCCTGGTAGCAACAGCTCAATGAAACACTTTTTGCTTTGCTTTTTGTTTATTCACTTGTCTTCTCTTGGGATGTCAGACATACCATATATAGAAGCTTTTTATCTACATGCACAGAGGCAGTTTTGTTCTACAAAGAGGTAGCACCCTAATTGCATAGAAAGCCAAACAGACAAAAGGGTGCCACGGCCCAGTGCTGGCATCCATCTAACATCTAACCTCTCTATACCAGAGCTATCCTGACCCAAATGTAAAACTTTAGCTATAGCACAGAAATATCCCTGGATATTTTCCAGGTGTGTCTGCATCATGCAAAAATGTTTAGCTTTAAAATAAAACAGGGTCATATTTTTCTCAAGCTGCAAACTAAAAAATGTATTTAATATTTTTCTAACATTGTGAGTCCACATTTTACCCAGCACTGTGGAAGAAACTTCTCAATTATCTATTTTTGTAAAACTAACAAGGAAAGAAGCTGGTATGGAGTACATAGAAGTAGCTGTGAACAAATGTTGCTTAAAAAAATTTATTTAGGACTCTGCCTCCAGGCTTAATGTTATTCTCCAATTTTAATAAAGTATTTTGACACATGATTTGTTAAATACATATAAAAATTCACCTAACTTCTGCTGCTTGCAGATCAGGGTGATGGGGCGCTGGTGCCTAACTCCAGCAATCTCTGTGAGAAAGGCGGGGTAAATCCTGGACAGGTCGCCCGTCCATCACAGAGAAACATAACCATACACACACACCTAATTTAAATTTAGAGTCAGCAGTTATGGTAGCAGTTATGTTAATGGATTGTGAGTAGTACTCTGAGAGGACCCACAAATAAATGCAAACTCCATGTAGAAATACCCCAGAATGTCACGATCAGAAAAGTAGGACCCAGCATTCAAGGCATACAAACATTTATTAGAAATGTTTATAAGAAACGGATCTGCAGTGAACAGCATGGGCATCTAAGGCAGGAATCTGGTGGAGGATGATAATGAGCGTGAGTCACTAACACTAGGGGTTTAAATAACATCCATCATGGCGATTCGATTCAGTATTGATTTCCTGACCCAACGATTCGATTATTTTCGATACTCAGGAATACACCACGATACGATTCAATTCCATTAATTAGTAGTTCTATTTTTTTTTTCTTTTTTTTACACCTTACAGGCTAGAGACAATGTTTCAAATTTGAAATAAATAAATGAAAGCTGCAATAACGTTATGCTTTTTTTTTTTTTTTTTTTTTTTTTTTAGAAACAACAGCAAATAACAGAGGTAGAAAAGTTGCACTCCACCTATTTCTATTAAAACCTCATTCACTGAAAAATAATAATACCCCTGCGTTATAGATTCTAAAAGGTCTTGCATAAAAAAATACTGCACAAAATCAGTGCAATGAGTGCAATGCAATACCTCGGTTCCAGACGTCCCAGCCCCGTCCGAAAACACTCCGCTGCTCCTCTCCCAAATTGTAGCTGACCGCAGACAGTGCAGCAGACTGGAGGCCGGTTTGTTTTGTTTTTATGACCAAAATTGCGGAAAACAACTCTTGAGGTTGGACCCGCCAGAAGAGCGAGGTGTGCGAGAACGCTGGGACCCTTTTCCCACCTGGATCCTCGCTATTTTTGGCCCTCATGTCCCTCCGTCGTCGGACTAAACTCGCCCCCACTTCCTCTCCGCCTCGGCCGTATCTAGACCCACAGCGTGTAGCACAGACCACGCTTCAATATTGAGCATAAATAAAAAATGTCTGTGTCAAGCTTATAATAACCAGGAAGCGAGGTAGGAGGGAAAAATAGGTTTAGTGCCACCGCAGCACGGGAGGGAGAATTACGCCCAGGAGCAAATGGATAAAAATAGATTGGAGGGAAAAAAAGCACATGAATCGATACTCTTGCGGACGTAACGATGCATCGGATCGTCGGCTGTTGGATCAATGCAAAACGATTATTATTTACACCCCTAACTAACACGGTTTTAAAGTTCAGTCTGTACCCAGAGGATAAGGTTGGTTCCAGCCGGTCGGCCAAGGCAGCAGAGCTGGGGTCGCCCAGAGAGTCTCCTAGACACTGTAGTCCCAGAGGGCGAAGAACAGGCTGGAGATCAGAACTGAGTAGACTGAGGAAGCCAGGGTAATCCAGAGGGCGAAGCAAAAGCTGGTGTCGAGAAACAGTTCCAGGTTCGAGTCACAATAAGGCAAAAATCTAGTAGGAGTCTGAGGATAGGTCAGGCAAACAGATCAGAACAGGAACAGGCGGGCTCAGAGGTCCAGAGGCAGAACAGGTCAGGATCAGGCAATCAGAAAGACTCAGGAAAGATCAGGCTCGAATAATCTCTCCCTGATGGCTGGTCTGATGGTTGGTTAAATAGAGGCTGAAGCAGGTGGATCAGGTGAATGGTAATGAGAAACCGGGCAGAGATAAGCAAGTGAGTGAAAAGAGTAAACAGACCAGACATCAGTGCCAAGATCATGACACAGACCGGGAATTGAACCCAAGACCTCAGGTAAGCCTCTTGGACCTTTTTGCTCCATGGAAATAATATAATAATTCTTTTAAGGAACAAAAAAAGGACATTTTGTCACTGTTTGCATCACAGTCATAAACCTGTCATGTTTAATTCATGAGAGAGTGTAACCTGACCCTCCTCAAGTGAGATGCACCATCATATTAATCAGAAGTGGTTTTATTGTTCTATGTAAAATGACATCAAGGCCAGCAGGAAGCAGACCATTCTCTCATGATATGATTGTTCTTTTGGATGAGTCTTTTTTTTTCCCAGATTGACTTTACAGCCAAGCTGGGAATGCTGTTTGCTTTTGCTGTAATAGGGTCATAGACGGGATTACTCAGTTAGCACAAGTGCCTCGGTGCCCTGTTGTAAGCATTAAGTCGGGTCGAAGCAGGATGGAATTGATCTGGCCTTTTCTGCTCCCCAATTTGGTTTGTTTCTGTTGATTAGAATTGCGCTATACGTGTTCATCTTGTGTAGTAGACTACACACTCATCATGTGTTAATCATCTTGTGGTGTGATTAGCATGGCCAGTGTAAGGCATGGAAACAAGGCAGGATTTATAGCCCAAATGATAATGATTTAATAAAGTGAAGCACACATTTAGGATTTAGTAGGCTTTAGAATATTAGTAATTGAAAATTGAAATAGTTCATAATTTACTTGGCCTAAAATCAATTTGATAAATGAGTATTGGAAAATACATACACTAAACACACCAATGCACCATACACACTTCAGAGTTTTTGCATATTGTACATTGCAGCTCTGAGGTGCAAACACAAACTTCACAAATAAAATGAAAGTGATAAGCTCTGGAGACAAACATATTTTTTAAATTGCTTACAGTTTTTATTTTCTTTGATTTTACTAACTTCACTGAACTGGAAAACTAATTTTTTGACAGATGATTGAAAACGAATGCTGTGCAGCACTGGATGAAAATAAAATATAGAACTTTTTTTAATAAAAAGTGTGTTTATTTTTGTTATGCTTAAAAAAAAGCAAAATTTACACTTGTTGGAAAGTGTAAAATATGTCAAGTCCGAGGTGGTGTGAGGCAAATTTAGAAAATGAATCTAGAATAATGTCACAATTAGCTCTAAATGGCTAATTCTATACCCTTGCAGATCATAAGATAATATTTTTTTCTGTTAAACTGCTATTTCAATTCTTACTATGCCTATTCATTTGAGGTGTAATTTTTTTGACCTTCACCTAAATTTGTATTGTAAATTAGCAATGCAAAACAGCATGGAAATCCTTTTGGAATCACAGGAGACACATCAGATTATAGTTTACAACATGTTTACTATAATTGTGGAAAATTAGGACTAAAACATTTATTCTAAATGTGTGCCAACAGCAGCTGTCATTTTGGCATATTTTAGTCAGATGTCTCCAAACTGTCAAAATGTGTTGTTTTCTTTACCTCATAGAAGGAAATCTTGTAAAAAATAATATTAATAATCCCAAAAAAGTAAAAAAAAAAATCCACTTGACTTGTATCTTAGGCAGTTTCTCAATATGCGTTCTTGAGCGTTCTCGTGTACTCGTGTACTCGTGTACTCGTGACACGTCATCAGCCTCAGCAAGAGTACCGTTCCAATTCTCGAGAACGCCAGATCGAGAATGCACCAAATCCCCGGATGTTGTTCTCACCCCCCCTCTTTATCGAGCATGCATCAGAGCAGACTTGTGCGTTCTTCATACTGACCGCTTCCCCAGAATGCCCCGCGGCCGCAGCTTGATTCCAGACAGCGCTTACAGTGTTAAGTTAAACATTCCCTTTTCTGCTGCTGCTGTTCTTCAAAAGTACGTTTTGAAATCGTTTGAGGCGATAACATTATACATTTAAGCCTCCCTGTGTGGTCTGTTTACAGAGTTAGTGCGAAAAAAAAAAAAAAAAGTCTGACGTTGAGCGGACCAGAGTGACCAGCAGACCTCCGAGGGTAACCGCAGCCAGGGCTAAATTTACCCCGTCTGTAGTGCACTTCTCTCGGTCTAGTTATGTGTGAACTACCGCTCGTTCTGACAACTCCCAACAAAGAAATTCCCGCCATTGCTGGTATTATACCCACGGTTCGGTAATTTTTTAAAATGTTTTTTAAGTTTTAGAAATAAAAAAATAGTTTTCAAAATGTTTTGTGTAGGGAATAAATAGTTTTGACTGAAATGCTAAAGAACGTTGCATGTGATGACGTCACGAGTACGCTTCTGTTCCAATACACATACGTGCTTGCGTGCTCCAATCTTCCTGCATTCTCGCCAAGAACGGACTTGACGAGAACGCGAGTACGTACTAGTTTGAAGACGCTTCGCTTCCCATCCAGGAACAAAAACAAAGCCTTGTTTTGGATTAGAAAACTTGTAAATTAAACCGAACAAATGGGTCCGCCCCTTAGGAATGGAGGCCATTTGGGTTCTTTGTTAACCAAGAAATGAAGATGGTTCCTATAATCTGCAACTTTCCTTAGACATTTCTCATACTCAGGCATTATTCCAAGGGTGTCTTTCCCAAAATGGAGTGCAATATGTTGGTGAAGATTCAGTTATCCAGGTCATAGTCTAAAAAAAGTATTTAGATCTATTGTAGGACTCATTAGGTAAGTGATACAACCTTTGGCTATGAAAATTACCCTGTGTATCAACAACTTGTTGTTGTAGTTCTTTAAATGAGCTGTGATAAAACACATCACAACCAGTTTAAATTGATTTCCGTATTTTTCCTCACTCTATCCGGCAGTGTGGCACTCAGAATTATATTTCTCAGTGCCAAGGAGAGGCTTGGCATATTTTCTTTCACAAGTGGAGAATTGCAGTTTTCTCTATAATGCTGCCTTTGATATTTAAATGAATGTAAAAAAAACACAAAACATTAGACATAATTTTTTTTTATTATTTCACATGCAATGGAAAAAAACAAAAGGGTTATAGAATCAAAAGAAAAGGAAAGAGATGAGACCAAAAGTTAAAGGGGAGAGAAAAATAAATAACAGAGGGCATAAGCATAAAATAATAAAAGATTACGTTCAAAGAGTCTGCTTCCACACCTGCAGAGAGTGAAATAATTAACGCTAGAACAAGCAGAAAAGGTATCACAGATACAACCAACTAAAGCATATATGACAACATGTGAAGTAGTTTGGTCGAGGGTCAGTAAGGTGAAAAAAAAAAAAAAACAGCTTCAGCCACCGGTTCCAGATTTCTCTGCTGTCTTTTATTCAGCATTTTCACTCTGACAGCCCTCCCTGAGCTTCCAAGAGCTCAGTGCTTATATAACCTAGTGGCAACACACCTGCACCTGAGTGGACCAAGCCACAATTAAACAGGTAGAAAAAAAACAAAGTCTAAACAGAGAAACAAGAATAAAATTATTAATCTAATTTACAAACTCACCTACATAAACAAAGAGTCTAGAAAAATATACAATGTAATACAAGATAACTCAAAAAAGTTACTTTAAAGAAAAACAAACAAAGCATTACTCCAAAGGAAACCCTCTAATTGGTAGAACCCAGCAAGGTAATTGATGACATCATCTAGCCAATTTAGCAGAAAATACTTGGACAAAAAATGGTTGGTAAAAAGGAAAACAAATACTATGAATATACTTTGAAACAAAATAAACAATTTCAACCAATAATCCAGAAGTAATAGCTTTAACCTAAACATAAATAGATGGAAACTGAAACATAATGCTAACACAAACAAATCCAGGATAGTAAGTGAAGCAAAGTTGCAAACTAATGTTTAAATGTAAGCATTATGAATCAGAAAAAAGAATAAGGGAAAAGTGGTGAACACAAACTGAATCACTTTATCACACAACAGTATAATAAAAAATACATAATATCATTTCATAGAAGATGTATTTAGTGGCAGCTATAGTGAAATACAGAGCCTATCTGTGTAGCTGTAATAACCTGGATCTAATGAGGTTCTATGTGAGTGGCCTTTTAGTTGTTAGGTTTCAAGCTCCCCCAAACACACACGGACACCCCCCCAGATGTCCAGATATTTCCAGGCAATAATGTACGGATCAACCATGGGGGTTGAGACCTGAGACTCCCACACTGCAGTAGAGACACGACAGACCCAGGCGATCCAGGTCCCACCAGCACACATCCGAACACCCAGCCTCAGAGACCAAAAAAAGCACAGGAAGAGGTTCCAGCCAATTATCAACCTCCGTCCAAAACTGTGCCACCAGACAACGTCAGACTAATAAGTGATACAGCTTTGGAAAGGAAACACACAATCTTTTTTAAGGCTAGTGGCCATAAGGGCTTTAGGACACATGTCTGTGTCCAACCGAGAGACATAGTCCCTCCAGCGTGTCCTGGGCCATTTCCTAGGCTACGTCCCGGGGGGGCACATGTCTGGAACATTTCCCGAGGAAGGCGTCCAGGGGGCATCTGTAACAGATGTCCGAGCCACCTCAGCTGACTTCCCTCTCTATGGAGTCCTAAATCTCATCTGAGAGATTTAGTAAAAAAAAAACTGACAGTGTTTGGCTTACTTTCACTCAGGCCAAAAGTGGACATCACTCAAGGGGCCAGGTAGTGGACTCGCATGGGTGTTTAATCCAATGTTAAAAAACTGGCATAAAGTGTAACCTAGTGCCAGTGAATAAAAATACGTTACACTATGCACTGAAGATGAATAACAAGCAGGGAAAAGTCATGTTGGCTGTGAGGGAAGTTGCGTTCCAAACCTTTTGCAGTTACAAAAGCGGTTGAGTGGATATAAAACTTAAGCAAGAGGGGGACAATCTGAAAGCATGTTGTCTGTGTCAGGGATTGTTTGTTGTTTGAGAGAATATAGTTTTGAATCTCTCTTCTGAGAAGCATGTTCTTCCAGACATCCGTATCTTCTATCTAGGTCACATTAATGGTACAATTACTGAGATTGTCACTCACTACAAGTACTTGGGCACTATCCTGGATAATGAGTCAACTTTTGAAACAGATGCCCTCTATAAGAAGGCCAACCAGAGGTTGTTTTTTCTAAGAAAACTGAATTATTTTCATGTGGATCAATAGTTTTTGGCTGCTGGGAGTTGCGCTAATATTCTGCAATATTTTTTTTTACGTTTTAATGTCCCTGTGTGTGTTTGTTGATTTGTGGACCCTGCAGTAAAGGAATTGCTCCTTGGGGAGATTAAAGTATCGAGTTTGATCTATGTAAGCTCATTGCTTTAAAATCTTGGCCAATTCTGGAAACCTTAGAGAGCTTAAGTCATTTCAAGGGTTGGCTGGATATTATCAGAGGTTTATTAAAGGAAATTCCACCGTCGCCAAACCTTTGACATCAGGTAATCCACTTATTTCAGTTGCACAGGCACTTTTCCATGGGTTAGTTGATGCATATGGTGACTTATACTTTACTGCTAGAGATAGCTATCTTTTGCATTGTCATGCCAAATGCTAAGAGGGAAGGGCGTAACTTGTGAAACTATCCTATAAACATTTTAATTAGATTTAATATAAATAATGAATAAAACCCTTTGCATCATAGCCTTAAATAAAAAAATGACAGGACTTTGTGTGGCTAATTAGGGGCACATTTGCTACATCTTTGCTGCAGGAACAAACTAATGGAGCTGTAGAGCAACAGATTTAACTTTTAATCTGGGGACCCTTATAAACTCTCTAGGCTATCAACCTGAATCATTTTCCTTGAACTCTGATTAAACTGAACCTCCTCCACCTCGGTTGGTGCAGTAGGTGCCCTCCTTGAGAGTCTGCAACATTAAGATGAACTGACCAATTCATTTACAATCTTTCCCTTTCCACTACACTTCCCTGTGACCATGTGCAACCTGGTGAAATCTGAACTTTTGAATTATAGCAGAAAGAAGAATCTGCATGTGGGACTTATTTGAAATTATTGAATATGTTTTGTTATTGTCTTTGAAGGGCTATCCCCATTAGCCATTCCATATTCGTTTCCATTTGTTTGTTATGTTAGTTTTACAATTCATAGTTCACTTTTTGACTCAAAATCTGCTTCAGAATTCTTGTGTCCTCCTCTCCTATGCCTGTGTTTAGATCTTTAGATTATTGCCCGTATTGCCACCATAAACATACACATACATGTTACAGTTTCGGAAATGTATGAGTCCTTGAAATTTTCAGAAAAGAAATCCAAATCTTTGTTTTCTCTTTTGGAGCTGCTGACAAACAGTTTGAAGGTTGGAAGAGTTCCAGAGTGAGTAGTGATAAAAATCACCCAAACGCTCACAAATTCATTAGGCTGTTGTGTCTGTGTCTTTGTAACAACTGAAACAAAGACATCACATGCAATGTTGGCGAAGGGAAATGGTGGGATGTAACAAATACCAAAATAACAATGGTAAAGTCTCTGTGTAAATAATATTGCAAAAATTGACAAAATTTTACCACCAACAGATCATTGTCTGAGGCTGCAGAGACAAAACTTCTCCTGACATCTCCTGGATGACTCTACCTGTTGATCACAAGCGTTTTCAGCATAACCTCTATTGGTTTTGCAAACTTTTTTTAAAATCTTTTTCTGCTTTTATGATTAAAAAGCCCCATCCTACAGTATATTAATCTCAGCACTCCCCTCCACTAGTTAGAACTGAAGATGAGGAGAGAAACATCTTCTAGAAAACCTCTCACTTTGAAATCCAGTCGGTGTGGGTTGATCAAGAGAAGAGGGGACTCATTGGAGAGTGGACAGGTAGACATTCATTGGACTCGGAGGAGCAATAGAGTGGAGTGCGACTTGGAATTCCGGTAGAACTTGAACGAGACGTGTGGAGGTTAATCCCCTGCTCAGTGTGAAACACAAAGCAATCCTTCCAGGGGGAGAAGGCCAAATATCCAGCTTGCAGTAAGACTTCCTGCCGAAACAACAAATACAAAAACAAGGTTAGGCTCAGTGAAACAAAGATTCAGCTAAACTCAGCTTGGCTAGAGTACCCAAAACTGGCAAACACGCTGGCCTTGAGGTAGTGACAGTCCACTGCTTAAATACTCCTCCTGATAATGACCCAATGAGCTGCAGGTCTGCAGGGAGGCCCAATGAGGATGGGGCACGACCTGGTGGAGGAGAAAAGGAAACACAAAAACAACCCACAAAAACTGGATTCCTGACAAAAACAACTTGCTATGGTTTTTAAATGGCTTCATAACAAATATATATGAATAACTATCGTTTCAGCTGGACAGCATCGAATATCAGAGGAGATAAAGATCAGAAAAAATTCATTTTAATCCACAATGCAGGATACAAATTTATGCCAACATGCAGCCACCTTGAACCATGCAAATCTTCTATTAGAGAGGATATGCTACTCTTTTTTGCGTTATTTAAGGATATGTAACTCTTTACGATACACTATGTAATGTTTTACCACTCAATGCCCCGTTACATTTTAGTTATATAGTACTATTTTTATGTTTTCCTCACTGTCCTTATGATATATTACTCAAGTACTAGTAAAATTACCCATCAGAAAAATTACTAATTAGCTAATTTAAAATGTATTTTAAATAAAAGTTACTTAGTTACATTAAAAAAACAAAACTGTTGAACTGGGCAGGGGATCTCTCCCATGTGGTGAAAATAGGACAAGGAGTCATAAATCCAAAACTATTTAGTTTTTAATTAAAGAAAAATCTTTGTTTGAAGTACCAATGCACTAAATACTTACCAAATCATGCTTCTGCAGATTAGATGTGGAGTTATTGAATGCTGCCAGTTCAGTCACCTTTGGCAGACACATCTGGCATTGCATGATGATACTGTTGGCCCTCTTAAATTTAAATGAAAAGCAGTTTTTCAAATGTGGCCAAGGAATTTCTTCGTTTTGGGCAGCAGAATTCGATGTTTCAGCTAGCATTTCTAGTGAAACGTTCTCTGAACCGTCGTCGCTCTCCTGATCCACCTCCATCTCGTTCCCAATCTCCTACAGAAAGACTTGGCGCCTGGTAGCCTAGATCTACATGCTGATCACGTCACTCACTGTAGTGTCTTCCTTTCGGTTTTCCAAAGTTTTTTTTCACTCAGTAACGGATGGGATTTGTAAATACAATACTTCACTCAAAACGTAATCAAGTAAAATTTAAATTACCGATTTTTAAAACTACTTGAAAAATACAAAATACACAAAAAACCTACTCAATACAGTAACCTGAGTAAATGTATTTCGTTACTTTCCACCTCTGCATAGTGGTTAGGACGTAGGGCTTGGAATGCTGAGGTTGTGAGTTTGAAACCCACTCCCAAAGCCTCCATTCTGCCACCCCGACTGCTCCCTGGGCGCTGAACAGTGGCAGCCCACTGCTCCCCAAAAGTTGATGGGTTACATGCACAGAGTTAATTTCTCCATTGTGAGATCAATTAAGTTCAATTTGTTAATTTTATATGTAAAATTTTTACATGATGTATTAATATTCTGGGCTTATGGCATAGTATGCTTAATTTAGGTGAAATATAACATTATGTTATGCTTTACTATATGCTGAAGTTATACTTAGCATTATTGTGTGACATTCTGTAGTGGTACATAATACCTGACATAATGGTCCTACTATTTTTTGTCATGCCATGTAATTTCTCTATGGATTTATGACAAGTAATTTCTCTGTGGTATAGTAGTTTATCAAAACTTATTTACAAATAATTTTGATGGTCAGTTATCTTTCATGATTTACAATAAAAGATGCAAACTAAAATAAACATTACTGCGATTGATTTATAATGTATGTGCCCTATCTTGGAGGTCAATATAATATAGAGAACTATTTCTCTGCAATAAACATACAGAAATTAGTACAAACTCAAAATAACTCATAAATAAAAAAAATAGTCCTATTCATAAATCTTATCTTCTTGTTGACAACTCTCCTCCTCACAAAACAGCTTAAACATTTGATTGCAGTGTTCGAGCTCAACTGAACTGAGATTGGAATTTATTTTCCTTTCGATTATCTGTCCCTTAATAACAGAGAAGTAAATTATTTAGTTATTATGGCGCAAAGGAAGGCCCAGAGTCAATCAGTGACCAAATGGAAACTGGATAGAAAAAAACAGGTAATGATTATGGAAAATCTGTTACCGGGGAAACAAGTGACAGCCAACTTTTGAATGATTTCTATCCGGTTCACTCTGGAGGACGGTTATTTCAGTTGATGGTATTGACAGGGAGGGTTAAAGTTTTATAAAGACTCCTGAAACCCAAGTAGTTTGAAAAAGAAATGAGTGCATAGATCCTGTAAAGCCAGACTTAAAATCTTCTCAAAAACTTTTCATTAAAGTGCTCCACTGACTTTAATAAAATGTCTTTCAGGAAGTCTCCACCCACTGATTCACAGGCCAACTATTAGCATACAACTGAGTATCATGCTAATCTTCATGGCATTATGACAGATAATATGACATATTATCTATAACACTCTTATAACAATAGACAAAATTCATTTAGTATTTTTAACAGCACCCTCCAGGGACTCCACTTTCATCTGTGCGTCTTTATCCTCTTTCATAGGCCTGTAAAATCAGGTAAGCATCGAGGAGGACTTCTCCTATGCTGCAATGTCATAAATTTTCCACTATTAGTCTGTTCTTGGGTGAAATCTTCTTTTTCACCCATTATTCTAAACTATCCTGAAGAGATGGCATGCCATAACTCACACAGGCACCCATGCTTTGCAGCCAAGCCCCAGAGCTTCCCCAAAGGAGATTAAAGAAGAAAATTCTTAACGCACGGGGAAACATTTTCCACTCAGAACACTTGTTTTCACTGTCAAAAGAAAACCGGTACACAACAATGTGCAAAGGTAGAGAAAATTGTTGGCACATGCAAATGCAAAGTCACAGATTCGACACCATGCCGTTTTCTGCTTCATGATCCCGGTCGCAGTTAAATGAAAATCATGCACAATGTGCCATTTTAGAAATGTATGATCTGTCTGTTCCTCTTGTATTAATGCTCCTCATCCCATCAGCTGCCACTGTGGGGATACGAGGCTGCTAAATTAAATCTAGCCTGTTGAGAATAAAGCTATTTTTACCAGCATCAAGAGGCTACGAGTCAATCCGAGTTTCAGCTGCCTATAAGGAAGAGAGGCAATCTTGCTTCTGAATGGGTCTGAACGCTCAATCAGCAATACACTGCACTCCAAAGGAAATAAGGCAACCACTTCCATCCTCCCATTGATTTTTTTTTTCTTTCACATTTCTTCTCTGCACTATCACAGCCAGTAACATAACTCTACATTATTCTCACACAGGAGTGTCCATGATAATTCACTGGGGTGAAACATCAATGCTTGTACATTTTTTCTCTCTATTAGGAAAGATTGTCTTTGACAGAGAGCTCCAGCTGCATATTTTAAACATATTCAGTACAATTGGGTACAGTCTGTGGTTCCTTATAACTTCAAAAACATGTAAAATTGCATCATTCCACAAAAGGAGGTGGTGGGGGGAGGCAGCACCACCTGTTTTATGGCCTACCGCTTGACATCAAAAGAAGGTTTAGGTGACAGGCTCGACTCAAAGGCCGCTGCAATAGTGGCTCTAATGCTGGCTGGTTCGGTTTGAGAGAACATGATGAAAGAAAAGAGGATGTCTGTGTCCAATAACATGCAGGAACACCTGAGAACAGAGACACAATTCTACTCAGGCCTGAAGCACACTTTTTTATATTACCTCCATAATCTCTGCAGGCCTATATTTGATACGCTCCACTAACCAATATTAATTATATAAATACTGTCAAATCCTATATGCATGCCCCCCTGTCACCTGGAGTCTATATTTTGCTGCAGTAATTTATTTTTCCATCATGAGCTGGAGGACAGTGATCTGCAGTGTTATCTTTTTGCCAGTAGGTGGAAATACATGCATATTAAGTGACTGAGTCAGTGCCAGAGACCTTTTACTGCAGCGCCAACGGCAAGAGGAGCTTTTTAGGTTTAGGCCAATGCAATAATAACACGCTCATTGTGCTGTTTAAACTGCAATATGTATAAATTAACTGTTTCTGATAGGAGAATAAATTTCCCAGAAATATTCCTTCTGTTAGTCATGATAAAAAAATCTATTATTTCATAAGAAAAGTCAAAAATCTTACAATCTTATGTTCATTCTCTGCTGTTTTTAGGGCAAAGCTGGTTTGTTTGATTGCTTTAGGAAGGCAGGGTTGTTTTTATCATCTGTAGGTTTAAGACTAGCAAGGTTTTTAGTCTAAATTAAAGCCAAAAGCAGAAATCTGAACTTTCCTGAGAAAGAAAAGTGGCTCAGCTTTAGTTTGTAGAAACCCCAGCCATAGGCGGATCTACTGGGGTGGCATGGGGTGGCAAATGCCACCCTAAATGACAGCCTTGCCACCCCTGCTGCCACCCCAGTTGGCGGTAGGGGTGGCGAGGCTTATAAATTATGGATAATTTGAGAATTGCGACCGCTAATTTCCAATGTCGGACTGCAGTGAATGCAGCACGAGATGACGCGAGAGCGACTGAGACTGATTGTTTTGAAAACCGAGCGGGGCAAAGCGAGGGTGCCAGGGGTGATGGGGAGAGGAGACACAGGATGAAACAGGTAAAAACTGATTAACTATCTATCGAGAAATGAAATCATAATGAAAGCACAATGTTGCTAGCATAGCTGCAATGCTGATTTTGAGATTAAAAAAATCAGGTTGCAGAACGTCATTTCTCTAACTATGATGTTAGTTAGGCCTGAAGTCTCAGGCTCATAAAGACATATTTGCGGCCAACCATGACAGAAAAGAGACGATCAAGTTTGGTTGTACTCAAATCAAAACGCACAAAGACATTGGATCTAAATAAATTTGTGAAGCGTTTTTCTGAGCAACATGGAAATCACTGTATTCAGCTGTTATAGTCATGTTAACTTTATGTTATGCTCTCTGGTGAGCCTTTACACAGCTGTTACATTTTGCTTTGGCACCTGAGAAAATCTGATATTTCCTTTAATAGAACCAAAAGTGTTAAAAGTTAAAATGTGATACTGGTGTGAATCCTGCTTAATATGAAGCACTGTTGTTGTTTATTTTTTGTATATATAGTATGAAATTATCCAGAAATGACCTGTATGAACCTACTCACAAGCAAAATGTATTTTTTATGTTGCTTCTTTTCAGATTTGTGGAGATTTTGATGTAACATGCAGAACCCGCCTTTTTGTTGATTTGTTGATATAGCAGTATGGAGGACCAACTCTGCCATATTTAAAAATAAATACAGAAATAAATAAATGCTTAATAAATAAATAAGCATACAATTAATTGCCACCAAAAATACAAACAACAAATAAATGTAAGTAGAAATTAAATTATACAGCTAGTCATAAAGGTACGTATATAACTCTTTTAATTGGCTTCTTTATTTCTTTGCCTTTTTAATATTTACCTTATTTATTTTTTTGTCATTTATTATCTTCAACTTCATTTTTTAATTACTTATATTTTTAAGTATTTATTTATGTGCATGTTATAATATTTTTGTCTGTTTTATTCTTCCTTTGTATTTTTTTACCCTAGTTATTTCTTCGCCGCTATTTCTTTCTGCCTGCCCTGTTTACATTTCTGCCTGCCATTATAATAAAATTTCTAATTACATTTATTTGTTTATTGAATTTTTGGTGGCAATTAATTGTATGCTTATTTATTTATTGAGCATTTATTTATTTCTGTTTTTATTTTTTAATATGGCAGAGTTGGTCCTCCATATTCAGCTCTATCTACAGCATATTTACATGCATGAAATGTCCCTTTCATGTTGCCTTAACTTCTGTATGTCAAGTTACTGAGGAACAAATGGGGTAAATGTGTGTTCAGAGTAAACATTACATAGATGTCCAGTACCTTGTTCGGGTGCCTTGACCCGTTTATTTCTACTGTGTAGTTCTGCTCACTTTAGTCCAGCTCAGTCCATAGATCTCTGATGGGGAACTTTTTCTTTCTATAGTTTCTTCTTGTGCAAATGCTGCAAAGCTGCCTCTCTGACAGTCAATCTCACACATCTGCGACTCAGCACCTGTGTCTTACCTTAATACCTTTCCTATCATAAGGCCCCTCTAGAAGTAGTGTTATCGTTCTTCTATCTCCTATTAAGTGAGATCACATTGTACGATGTATTATTAATATGAACTTTTTCACATGAAACACTAGTACTGTACATACTATTCTCACCAAACTTTGATAACTGTGATTAAATTCAGTGTAAACAAATGCCATATGTTGCCACCCCTAAAAAATTCCTGCCCCCCTCTTGCCACCCCATAAATATTTTTCTAGATCCGCCCCTGACCCCAGCAGCCTGAGGCGCATCTGGGAAGCAATAACAACAATACAGGGATTTTCACAGTTCTTTTTTTCTAAGACAAGTCTGTAATTTCCCAAGATCATGTTCAAACTTAAGCCTTTTGCTTCAAGTCCAAGCCAATAAAAAAATCTCACATAAAATCATTGAACAGTTTCCTTTGAATTGGATTCAGTTATCTATCAACGTCACATAAGAAGGAAACTAATAGATTCAGTCCTTTACTCTTTTTACATTATTAGATGAATAAATCCAAAATAAATCCCTGGATAGTAAGAGGTTAGTCCATAATTTGCTTTAATAAAATGTTTGATTTGAGAGACTTTTTCCATCTATATCATGATTTAAAGCTGGCATCAAATGATTGACATACCTGGTAAATAAATTAAGTACATTTTACAGAATATACATCCGATTTCGCTGTGATTTCATAAGAGGTCGAGTTCATGCAACTCAAATCCCTGCTTTCCAAATTGAGTTAAGTCTCACCTGTTTTGATTCGAAATGCAGTCATTCCAGAAGCCTCTATAGGTGTTATTGTGATTTAAGTGCATCTTGGGAACAAGTTACAGACGGGATATTTCAAATTGGTCATTTTTCACAAACTGATGGAAGAGAAATATATTGTTCACTAAAGTTGAACTGTTATTATTTTCTGGTGTACTAAAATAAACCTAAACAATAGTTTGAATACTCCAAGATGCAAACAATAATACATAACATTTCCGACAAAAGTAAATTAGCCTTTGAGCGAATAAGGGGTAAAATTCTTCCTTTGTGGTGTTAAAATATCCAGTATAGATTTGATCTTTCTACAGATTTTTTGCTTGTGCGTGTCTCCATGGTGAAATTGCTGAACTCGGTTGAGATCTGTGATTTACAGCGGCTAGAAGCTGCTTTGTACTGAGGCAGTTTCTGTATGTATAAAAGCGAGATGTCATCTTGAATCCTTCCGAATCGGCTGCGTTCATCTTTGATCTTCTGAGCCCACAGGTGAGGAAAAAGCAGGTCCAGATTGCAGCCTTTTATACTGTCCTCAAGGGTGAAAGTTGAGATATAGAAGCAGGTATATGGAGTTAACTGTATTTGTGAACTAATCAAATAAACCCATTTGACCACACACAGCATCTACATCAGCATCTATTCAAATTATTCATTACATTTTACAGCCTAGGGGGGAAAAGTCTGCAGAGCCACAAGCTGATTGTAAAGACTGCACTGGATCTTGTGTATTACTCATAAATATAGCAATAAAGTGTAGATCAACAAAGGGGTGGAGTGAGAGGGTGGGGTGCTATAAGGGGGCCATGCCACGGTCTTATTTGCAGACCTGCAGGAATGTGAGCTGCATACTGATATACTGAAACCTCCAAGACACTGTGATGCCTCAGAGAGTTGGAAATGGTGAGCATCAGTGCAAAAAGAGGCCAGCCGAGTCAATTCTGAGTGCTGCTTGTTTTGAACATCTCAAAATAAGATGTTGGACTCACTTATGTTGAAGGAACTAATGAGAGTGCACTCACCATCAACAACAAAGCACTTCTTTAGGAAACGGCTGTATAACATTCAGATCCACTCTATAATAAAAACCTTTTTTGTAGGCTGTAAAAATGTCCGTGCTCATTAGCTGGTGTAGAAGGGTATAATTATCTCCATGCAAACTCGACTTAAGCAGTGGACATAAATGCAGAGAGATTTTTAAACAATCTTCAAACCTTTCACAGATGAAAGCATGTATACATTATACATTATAGAATCTACAGCTTTACCAAGCTGAGAAAAAAGCTAATGCTGAAAATATGAGAACTAAAGTTCTACATCAGTGACCCCAGTGTAATCATGACAGAGGACAGTGTCAAAGATGATTTTGGTTTGGCTGTTTGGACATAGGACGTCAAATAAAATGAAGAAATTTAGTATTAAGTGCATCCCTATGTCCATCAGTCCGTTATTTTTATTGACTAATATTTAGTAGAAACATCTTTCCCTTATTTAGCTATAAAAGTTCCAAAAAGGTTAAAAAACAATCCATTGGACTTGGTTTCTAAAGTTGAAGACTTTCGCTTCCCATCCAGGAAGCTTTTTCAATTTAAAATGTCAGAATTAGCGTTGAGTTAGAAGCTTTACATAATAGCCGAAAAACTTGTTTTAGCTTGGAACACATTCAAATTGAACCAGAAGAACGTGTCCTCCCCTTAGGAATGGAAGGTCGTTTGGGTTCTTTGTTAGCCTGCAATACCTGATAGTGGCCTATGCCCCTGAATGGGGGACGTTAGGGGCAATTTTTGGCCTAGGCCAGATACTTTGTCCCCTGCATGGGGGTGGGAGATTGAAATGATAGCAGGAAGGAATCAACTCATTGTAGGTTTTTGAAAGAGTCCAACTCCTCTGTTTGAGGTTGGTTTTTCTTTCTTCACACACCTTTCAAACCACCTCTCTTCTTTGTCCAAAATGTGAACCCTCTGGTCCTGAAATGAGTGTCCCTGGTCCTTAAGGTGCAAGAGGACAGCAGAGTCTTGTCCAGAGGAGGTCACTCTTCTGTGTTGTGTCAGGACTCCTCTTTTTTGTGTTTGTTTTTGTTTTCTGTTTGTCTCCCTTCTTCGAGCAGGAGGCGCCTGTTTCTTGTCTGCCTCCTCACACACCTGCTGATGGTTTCCTCGTTAGACGGAGTGTTCTTAAGCTGAACACTCTTAAGCCAGAGTGTTTGCCAGTTTAGGGTACTCTAGCCAAGCTGAGTTTTTGCTAAGTCAAGCTGAGTTTTTGTCAACCAGAGTTTAACTTTGTTTTTGTCTTTGCCTCTCGGCAGGAAGTCATTCTGCAAACTGGATTTCTCGGACCTTCACTCCCTGGAAGGATCAACTTAGCTTCAAACTGAGCTGGGGTTCAAACAGGAGGTTTGGATCCACTTTCCCCAAGAGATCGTTTGAGCTTCTCAATGAGAAAGGGATTTTTCTCCACTACGACCCGTTCAAGTACCGCAGGAAATCTGAGTGGCAATCAGTTTCTCCGTTCACCAACTATCAACCGCATTCTGGGTAAACCCTGTTCCGCCCTCCACTGAATCAGACAAACACTGGAAACACGGCACACAGAAAGGAGTCAAAGATTCAACAACTTCTATTCAATTCAATTCAGTTTATTTATATAGCGCCAAATTCACAACACATGTCATCTCAAGGCACTTTACAGTTCAACCAGATCATACAGTCAAATTGATACAAAGTTTTCTATCTAAGGAAAACCAGTTGATTGCATTGACTCAAATACAATCCCCCACACTAAGCATGCTTGTAGCGACAGTGGAGAGGAAAAACTCCCTTTTAACAGGAAGAAACCTCCAGCAGAACCAGGCTCAGTGTGAGCGGCCATCTGCCGAGGCCGACTGGGGTTCAAGGAGACAGAAGCAGAGATACAAAAAGCAGCTGTAAAAGGCGGCCCCGTCCAGGAAACACACAGCCAGGCAGACGAGCTCCAAGGCAGCTCCCATGCCAGAGGACGAAGAGAGCATATTCCACTCAGTCACGGTCAGAGAAACAGGATCACACTGGAAAACAGGCCGAACTCCAAAATCTATAAACAAGGGTGTTGATAGAAGCAGCACAGCTGATGTTTCTTTCCAGGATGACGTCACAGCCAAACAGGAACAGACGAGGCAAAGCTACTCTGAGGAAAAGCAGAGAGAGCAGAAGGTTAGAGATTGAACTAACAGATTCTGCAGAATAGGAGAACAGAGAGAGAATGAAGCAGAATGATGAAATGGGGGTCCCTATGTCCTCCAAAAGTCTAAGCCTATAGCAGCATAACTATAGAGATAGCTCAGGATAACCTGAGCCACTCTAACTATAAGCTTTATCAAAAAGGAAAGTTTTAAGCCTAGCCTTAAAAGTAGACAGGGTGTCTGCCTCACGGACTAAAACTGGTAGTTGGTTCCACAGGAGAGGAGCCTGATAACTAAAAGATCTGCCTCCCATTCTACTTTTAGAAATTCTAGGAACCACTAGTAAACCTGCAGATTGAGAGCGAAGTGCTCTGTTAGGAACATAAGGAACAATCAGATCTCTGATATCAGATGGAGCTTGGCCATTTAAGGCTTTATATGTGAGAAGAAGGATTTTAAATTCTATTCTTGATTTAACAGGAAGCCAATGAAGAGAAGCCAGGATAGGCGAGATATGATCTCTCTTTTTAATTTTCATTAGAACTCTGGCTGCAGCATTTTGGATCAGCTGAAGGCTTTTAACTACAGTTTGTGGACTTCCTGATAGTAAAGAATTACAATAGTCCAGCCTTGAAGTAACAAATGCATGGACTAGTTTCTCAGCATCACCCCTGGACAGGAGATTTCTAATTTTTGCAATGTTCCTCAGATGAAAGAAGGAAATTCTAGAAACCTCTTTGATATGGGATTTAAATGACAGGTCCTGATCAAAAATAACACCAAGATTTTTTACTTTATTATCTGAAATCAGTTTAATCCCATCCAAATGAAGTGACTGGCTAATCAGTTTCTTTTTCAGAGACTCTGGTCCAAAGACTATAACTTCTGTTTTGTCTGCATTCAGAAGCAGAAAGTTAAGAGTCATCCAGGTTTTTATGTCTTCAGACATGCCTGTAATCTATGTAATGGGTTAGCTTCATCTGGATTTATAGACAGATATAGCTGGGTATCATCAGCATAACAGTGGAAATTAATCCCATGCTGTCTAATAACTCTACCAATTGGGAGCATGTATAAAGTAAAGAGAATTGGTCCTAGCACTGAACCCTGTGGTGAGCGTGTTGAAGATCTATCATTAACATGAACAAACTGAATTCGATCAGATAGATAAGATTTAAACCAGTCTAGTGCTGTTCCTTTAATTCCAACAAAATATTCAAGTCTTTCTAAAAGAATATTATGGTCAACTGTATCAAATGCAGCACTAAGATCCAACAGGACGAGCACAGATACAAGTCCATTATCTGAGGCCATGAGAATATCATTAGTGACTTTCACCAGAGCTGTTTCAGTGCTATGATGAGCTCTAAAGCCAGACTGAAACTCTTCAAAAAGTTCATTATGGTGGAAGTGATCGCAAACGTGTTTGGCAACTACTTTCTCAAGAATTTTGGATAAGAAAGGAAGATTGGATATAGGTCTATAATTGACCAAGTCATCTGGGTCAAGAGACGGTTTCTTAAGCAGAGGTTTAATTACAGCAACCTTAAAAGCTTTAGGTACATATCCCTGTAACAGAGATAGATTAATCACATCTAAAATGGAGGAGGAGATTAAAGGGAATACCTCCTTAAATAACCTGGTTGGAACTGGATCTAACATACAAGTTGAAGGCTTAGATGAAAACAATAATTTTGCTAATTCAGAGAGTTCAACTGGATCAAAGCAGTCTAAACCCGGTTCAGATTCCATGACTACCTCAGGTACAATCGCGGATAGAGGAGTGCTTATGATCTTATTTTTAATAAGATCAATCTTATTTATGAAGAATCCCATAAAATCATTGCTGCTAAGAGCAGGTGGAATGGACGGTTCAACAGAGCTATGGCTCTGGGTGAGTTTGGCAACTGTATTAAAAAGAAATCTAGGATTATTCTTATTCTCCTCTATTCTCTGGAAACTTCCGGTTGAGCAGTGTTCAGAGCAACACTTCTCCCCCTGTTTAACTTCCTCTATAAAACCCGTTAAACCTTTTCCCTGGTCTCTCTGTTCGGTTATCTGCATTTGGGTCAGAACTTTGAAACATCATGACATGTTGGACAATGCATCTGTGGAGAGGTTGTTTGGTTTCTCCAAAATAAAGATCAGAGCATTCCTCCCTGCACTGAACTGCATACACCACTCTGCTCATATTAGATTTGGGGGTTTTGTCTTTGGGATGCACTAGTCTCTGTTTAAGGGTCTTTTTTTTTTTTTTTAATGTACTTGGATTTTCTGTTTAGAGAAAATCCTCTTGAGTTTCTCAGAGACTCCAGCAACATATGGGAGGCAATTTTTTTGCGTTTCATTATCTAGTGGATTGTTTTTTTTTTAAACTTTTTTGGAATGACTATGACCTGGATGACCGAGAATCTTCACCAAGACTTATCTGTAGAAGGTTTATCTACCATGTATCATGGTGAGCTGCAGCTTTCCATACTATTCCATACTGTCTGGCAATGTGGCAATAGGAATCCTTGTTTTGATGCCAAAAAGAGCCCAACAGATTTTACTTTCACAAGTGGAGCAGTACGGCTATCGCCATAGTGTTCCACTTGATTTATGCATGTAGGTAGCTTTATTATAATTTATGCAGGGAGTATTATATAGACACTGCAATGGCAAAGTAGAAGAGGGAAATGAATGAAAGAAAGATGAGATAAAAGGGAGAGTGATAAAACATCTTCAGTCTGCTTCGTCGGCTGTAAAGAGAGATGTAAAAAGAACAACACAACCACCGCACATAGTTTAACAGATACAATAGAGTAGCACCTTTATGTTATCGCTGAAGTATATATCAATCTGACATGTATACTGTGGTAGCTGAAGTTAAAATTATGGGCTTTCTGTATGTAAGTGAATCTGTAAGTACCTGGAACCAAGCACCAGTAGTTGTTTGTGAGAGATCCCTTGTGCTTGTAAAGTTCATCCAAGGGAAAAATGGTCAATAGTGGTTGTGAAGAGCCAAAGACCCAAATTAAAAGTGTAAAAAGTATTTTAAAGCTAAAGTAATAAACTAAATGTTTACCTGTAACAAACAAGAAAAACGATGAACCAAAATGACCTGAAAAAATGTGTCTCAAAACGAAATTATTTCAAGACACAGAGATCAAAGAAATGCATCTTGTGACTTAGAGTTCAGGTCGGTGCATCTCCACATCTCAGATCTGTTGCTTAAAGGAATAGTACACCCAAAACATGATTAGCCTTCATTTTCTACTCACCCCATGCTGAACAACACTCTGGAGTACTTTTTTGATATCTCAAATGCATCTGGAGATCTGGGAGGCTTCTTGCTTTCTGCTGACATTCAAATAATGGAGGTCTATGGTGCCCGAGGCAGAAAGGTCCATAAAAGTCCACAAAAAACG
Organism: Cyprinodon tularosa; assembly: GCF_016077235.1. Taxonomy (NCBI): domain Eukaryota; kingdom Metazoa; phylum Chordata; class Actinopteri; order Cyprinodontiformes; family Cyprinodontidae; genus Cyprinodon; species Cyprinodon tularosa. The sequence continues at coordinate 1,698,948 of NW_024038734.1, read as the reverse complement.
TGTCAATATTCCTCCATACTGCTCGTCCAATGTATTCCAAGTGCCCTGAGTGGGTAGCATCCAGAATTTACTCGAAACGAAGTCATTTAGAATGTTTTTAGAGCATAAACAGTAGTGTATAGGATTTCCTGAAAGCGTGCGCCTGCGAGTTCACAACGCTACGGAACCCTGGACTCCTGGACCAGCCTGTTCCGGTTCTGATCGGTATCCCTAACCGGGATTCGGACTCCTGGACCTCATGCTTGTCCTCCAGGACTGCAGCATTTGGGACACTCTGGGCGGCACCCGCTGCATCTAGTTGGCAGCCCTCCGGCTGGATCCTGCCACGTTCTCTTGGATGGACAGAACTGTTGAATCAGGTTAGTGACTCACATAGATAATCATCCTCCGTCAGATTATCATGGTCACTAACCTGTGTTTCTCCCCAACAGAGCTCCAGTGACAGACGCCCTACTCGCCAATACCGCGGATCCACAGCCTACCTCTGTATTTGAAATAAACGCTTTAAATTATCCCTGTCTCAACTTGAATACTGGGTCCCTCTGTCCTGTGTTATGACACAATATTTATATTTCATATGATAAATCACTGAACAAGACAGGCTTTGTTTGTTCAAAAGGAATAAGGCATACCAAGCATTACAGAGGCACATTTTTTTTATTCAAGTTAAAGAAAAACTTAGAATGATAACAATGAATTCAGAAAAACCCAAGAATTTCATTTCCATAAGCAGCAGACAGCAGCCTGACAGCAGCCATTATTGCATTCAAATGAAACCTATTTTAGAGCAGGTAATTGTGGCTGATTGTTGGAGATCCAGACACCTTCACCAAGACAAAGACATTTGAATATTTGAATCTTTCATTTGTCATTTTTAGAAGAATAACCCCAATGGCCTCTTTTTGTCAGGTTGTAGATTTTGTTGACATCTCTTTTTGGATTGTGTTTTCTTCAGTAAATCTTCTTTAGCTTTTTATCCCTTCTGAGGACTGCATCTGTACTCAAACACAATCAATGAAATAATCATCATTCATCATTCAGTTCGCTGCCAGAGATCTCATGTTATATCCTTCTCAAAATGTCTTTTAGGTCATTTTAATGAAACAAAACAAATCACAGGACATACTCTTCAAAAAGTTGATATATTTTCATAGTTCATTTCCGGTTAACTTAAGTACAGAGATTCATTGCACAAAAAGTGAAATATTGCATTTTAAGTGCTTATTTCTAGCTATGTTGTCTATGGGTTTACCTGAAAGATATCCTGACTTTGAACTCGATAAAGTCCATTAGCCCAACACCAGCAGATAATATGGCAGCCTAACTCATCTCTGACTTTTCAAGCCTCACACTGGACCCCTGCTTTGTTTCGTTGGCTCTTGATTCTTCCTCCTTTGGACTTAAATTTTCAAATTTAATCTAATGTCCTGTTGTGGCTATTGAATCTAGGTCTGCAGCCACAGTCAATACCTCATGAATATCGTCCAAACTCTTGAGAGGACTTTCATTCTTGATAGGTTATTGTTTCTGAGCCCTTTTCCACTGTATTTTTACCTGTTTTTAAAGTATCTGTGATTGGTGAGTTACACCTCTTTGCTTCTATAATGGAGATGCACCCAGATGTCCTACTCAAATAAATTAGCCAAAGTAACGGTTGGACTGCATAGAAATCATCGATGGCATGTTGATCTACATGTAAAGTATGAGCTTAATATTTCTTCCTCAGATGATTGACATGTCACAGCATCAGGTTACTTGGTGCAATAGTTGAGGGGATGCAAAGGTGAAAATAATATGTTTTACCTAAATATAAGGACATTTACCAGTGAAAATGTTATTTAGTAAAATTAATAAATAACTAATTACAATCTTCTTTTTGTGAGCAAAAGAAAATTCCTTGACTCCATTATGTAAAGGACTACATAGAGGAGGTGGAGCATCTGGTGGGCTGGTGCAAAGATCACAGCGTGATCCTGAACGTGGAGAAGATGAAGGAGATCAACCACGCTCCACTGCTCATCAACAGCTCAGCTGTAGAGGTGGTCAGCAGCACCAAATTTCTGGGGTTGAACATCACAGAAACCCTCACCTGGAATGTAAACACTACCTCACTGGCCAAAAGAGCACAGAAGGGCATGTACTTCCTGCATAGGATAAGGAGAGCCCACCTGCCCCCACCCATCCTCACAATCTTTCAATGAAGCACCATAGAGAGCGTTCTGACCAGCTGTCTCACTGTGTGGTGTGGAGGCTGCAGCGCCTCAGACTGACAGAAAATGAGAATGAGGGATAAGAACAGCAGAGAGGATCACCGGGGCTCCTCTTCCCTCCATTCACGACATTTCATCCCAGAGCCCGTGACATCATCAGAGATGGCAAAAGTACTCACTTTCCGTACTGGAGTAAAAGTACAGATACTTGTGTTAAAAAATACTCTGGTAAAAGTGGAAGTACTGATTAAACTTCTTTACTCAAGTAAAAGTAACAAAGTACAGGCTTGTAAATTTACTTAAAGTATAAAAGTAAAAGTAGAAACCACTTTTTTCATGCTGTTGCCTACATTTTAAATGGATGTCTGCCAATAGGACTAGATATCCGTTGTGTTCATTTTCAATCATCTCGTCGTCCATGCTACTATGCTAACGCCACCGCCACCAAGCTGCAATGATTTGCCTCGAATGAATACCGCCGAATCTGACGATTCATCTTGTAATGGTGCGTCAAATGCAACGTAGATTCCCATCCAATTAGATTGAATTTGGTATTGATGATGTGAAAAATAATAACGGTATCTCCATTGAAATGATTCAAAACTAAAGTAATGAGCCACATTTTTAAAATGTAAGGAGTAGAAAGTAGAGATATTTGTGTAAAAATGTAAGGAGTAGAAGTAAAAAGTCGCCATAAAAATAAGTAGTAAAGTAAAGTAAAAATATGAGAAAAATCTACTTGAGTACAGTAACGAAGTATTTGTACTTTGTTACTTCCCATCTCTGGACATCATCAATGACCCCTCACACCTCCCCATGGACTGTTCTCCCTGCTGCCCTCTGAGACGAGGCTTCACTGCATCCGATGCAGTCCCATCAGGTTCTGCAACAGCCGTTTCCCCGCTGCCATCAGACTTTTGAACTCTAGACTGGACTGGATGCATCACATTTGCATCATTATTCAGGACTACCATCATGCTGAACTTTTATAATTCTTTTAAATAGAACACAGCTTAATGTTCTACCTCATTTTGCATCATTTTTATTACCTTTCCATATTAATGCCCTTTTGCACCCTGACTTTAAACTGGTTTTTATTTTTTTTTTATACTCTGTTTATACAATATGATAATAAAGTTTGTCTAAGTCTGAAAGAGGAGCTAATGGTTTTAAACTGTTTAGAATTAAATAAGTAACTTAATAAAATGAAAATACAGCACAATAAACATGTCAACCAGTTTACCTATATAGCATTAATTCAGAAAATTTCATTTGTTTTCTTTTCCACTGTTTATAAACTGCAAATTACATACAAAAATGCAAACTCCCTTTGAGCCAAATATTTCATTAGATAAATTGAATTTAATGTTTAAAAACTCTTCAGATTAGAATGAGATAAGAGACAAGCAAAGACAAGATGGGATCACTGATCAATTATTTAAGGCGGCGTTGTGTACATGGAATTTATTTGTTAATATCCTTGATTCTTTTTTTCTGATGTATACTCTTGGGATATAGATCCAAGCAACATCATAATTTATTGATTATCTATCTTATTTACTGCTGTCACTTCTACGGCCAGACAGTCGCCTTCCTGCTCGACGACTGTTTTGTGTTTATCAAAATAAATTCAATAAATAAAGGCAATAAAGTAAGAACAAACAGAACCTTCTCAGATAAAAGCATATTTGCATAACCACACCAACACACTAACACACACTTTTTCCTTTTCTGCGCCTCATCGGGATGTCTCATTTGATTACTGTTATTCTCTGGCTTAACGTTTTCAATCTTGGAGCTTTGTAACAAATCTCATCTTTGATGGTTACTCTTCAAAGATTATTCAAACATACTTTTACCGTTTTATCCAGAAACGTCTCCTCAACCCACAGTCATTAAAAAAGGCACTGTGAAGTTTGACATCTTTGTTTTCTGCTTTGACTCCAGCAAAGCATGTCCTGCTGATACTGGAAACTCATTTAAACAATATTTCAGATGGGAAATGGATTTAAAATCACACAGTGTGATAATCAAAATGAACGTACACAGCAAATTGAAAATTGTTAAATAATATGGTGTTAGCAGAATTTGTTCAAAGACAGTGTTAATTTAGCTTTTAATAGAGATATATTATACAAATATAACTCTGAGGTGTCACATGTTATTAGTTAAGATTGAGTGTTAAAAAATTGTGTTACATAATAAATCTGGAGGTGTTAAAATGGAAAAAAATAACTCTTTGTCTATCGACTCTGAACTCCTATACTGGATTTGACACGCAAAGATTACATTCACACACCAGGGTTCCTACAGCATAATGCAAGTTAAATTCACTTTTTAAGACTTTTTAATGCCACTTGAAATAAAAATTTAAGGCCAAATTCAAAAGAAACACAAGAAAAACCTGCTTGCGACAACTTAACCCAAAGGTTTATTTTAACATAAACCACTGCGCTAATGTTTTAAATTTTGAAAAGCTTCCCATACAGGAAGAAAGCTAGAAACACACAAATGACAGATATATTTTAACAATTATTTAACTGAATTCACAAACTTTGTTTTAGCAGGGAACAAATCAAATTGGTTTTAAAGCCACAACATAACCAGTGCTAAGTCTTTTTTGCAGCTATTTTTCTTTGTATGGTTTTCTTAGTATGTTTGATTTGGTGATAAGTGGAGGCGTTGCAGAGACAAGGGTGGAACTAAACTGAGAAATACCGGTTGTTTCTCTGTAACTCCATTTTGACGCTTTGTGTTTCGTGCTTCGCATGTGTGACTCCACTGCCTTAATTCCCATCGTTCTGAGCTTGAATCGCTTCTTGCACAAAATCCACTGAGCCTCAGGTATGTTCCCTGGTTTTAGCCATGGAGAAAACTCTTGGCTGGAGACAGCCAAAAATGTCAATTTTAATGTTTTATTTAACTGGTGATTTTTAAAAGAAAGACTTTGCCTAAAGAGACTTTTCCAGCTGGAGTCGTTATTAAGGCAAATGAAAAGGGCTGGATGGATGAGGAGATGATGAAAGAGTGCCTGAGGGAGGTGTATGTAAGGAGACCAGGTGTTTTTTCCACGCATCACCATCGCTGTTAATCTGTGACTCCATGCGTGCCCATCTCACAGCCGATGTGAAAAACAAATGAACGCTGTGCTTGCTGTTATTCCGCTCCACATCGGTGTAAACCGGCCATTAAAAGTAAGGCTGCGAGTGGCGAGGGAGCGATGGATGATAGACGGACACCACAGTTTGATGAAAAGTGGAAGGCAGCGCCGGGCAAGTTACGCCGCAGTTTGCAGATGGATTGTAGATGCTTGGACTAACGTGTCTGCTGGCACTGTTGTTCGAGCTTTCGCAAAAGCCGGCATAATTTCCGAGGAGCTGCACGGCACGGAAAGTGACTGACAGCGAAGAAGGGGAAATTGGCATGTCTGATTTAGTGCAGCTGTTTAATTTAGAAACAGAGGATGATGACTTCGATGGGTTTGATTAATACTTTGTAATAAATACATGAATAAAGCACAAACATACTCAGTTTTGCTCCCGCTCTATTTTTAAATACACAGTAGAGGTATTTAAACGTAGTAGAGGACATGTACCGGTATATAAAACCTGCGCCCTATAATCCGGTGCGCCTTATGTGTGTCTTAAATACAGTAAGTACGCCTTATGGTCGTGAAAATACGGTAGTTAAATTGTTTTGGTGATAGCCAAATCATGTTTAGATAACCTATAATATTTGAAACTATAGTGTTTAAAAAGGGGTTTTTAGACGAATCTTTTATGTATTTTTTGGCTAAACTCATCAATATCGCTACACCTAAAAGAATGATTAGGGAAATGTTACCGTGAACACATGGAGCTGTGTGAATCCCCATCTATCAGAAGACTGTCTCCCATAAAAATGGACCCAGCAAACAACGGTTTAATTGAAGAAATTATAGTTTAGATTTAGTTCTCTTCAAAAATTTTGATAAAAAGCAAAGTATTGAAGTGGAAATTGGCAATTGTTCCACATTGTTACATGTTTTGAAAAAATATTTTCCAATTGTGATGCACTTTTGAAATAAATATTTGCTGGAAAAAACAAACATTGCTTCTCTGTTTATTTATTTTTCCAAAGGGATTTTTATATGTTTATAAACGTAAAATTTTTAGTATTTAGAGAATAACTCCTATGTAGTTAGGAAACAGGGTGTTAATATTCCAATTCTAACACCTAGTTGGTGTAATTAAGTGTTAAGGCAAGGCAAGTCAAGCCAAGGCAAATTTATTTGTATAGCACAATTCAGTACAAAGACAATGCAAAGTGCTTTAGATGATTAAAATATAGGAAAATAAAACAGAATCAAAGCAAGTAGGAAAAAAATAAGGAGATAAATAAATAATAAAAAAAAAAAAAATGCAGACTCCAACAATGACGTCTTTACCAACTTCTGTCAACCCTGTCAACCTATTTATTTCAAACACAACGTTGTTTTTTCAAACCACAAGATTCCTGACCTTGATATGATATGGTACCCACAAGATTCCTGATCTTGACACCGCAAGATCCCTGATCTTGACACAATATGATACCCACAAGATCCCTGATCTTGACACTATATGATACCCACAAGATCCCTGATCTTGACACAATATGATACCCACAAGATCCCTGATCTTGACACTATATGATACCCACAAGATCCCTGATCTTGACACTATACTGTATGATACCCACAAGATCCCTGATCTTGACATAATATGATACCCACAAGATCCCTGATCTTGACACAATATGATACCCACAAGATCCCTGATCTTGACACTAAATGATACCCACAAGATCCCTGATCTTGACACTATATGATACCCACAAGATCCCTGATCTTGACACAATATGATACCCACAAGATCCCTGATCTTGACACTATATGATACCCACAAGATCCCTGATCTTGACACAATATGATACCCACAAGATCCCTGATCTTGACACTATATGATACCCACAAGATCCCTGATCTTGACACTATACTGTATGATACCCACAAGATCCCTGATCTTGACATAATATGATACCCACAAGATCCCTGATCTTGACACAATATGATACCCACAAGATCCCTGATCTTGACACTATATGATACCCACAAGATCCCTGATCTTGACACAATATGATTGTTCTGTCAAGCTGCCGGGTAGCCCCTCCTCCCCTCCCATCAGCAGGGAGGCACCAGGTGGAACTAATCTCCCAGCAATTTGGGCGTGCCAGGGACCTCTAAAGAAAAAGGACCAAGAACTGCTGCATGGCAGAAATGTAAGCAGCTCATGTTTGGAGACAGCCAAAATTCAGCTCCATTGTGACTGTGCAAACAAGTCCTTCTACAAAAACTCTGAAAGACAACCGGTAAGACTCTTAATGCCCTTGATTCTCTGGCTGGACTTTCAAATCAAAGAACTTTATTAAGGTTAATACAGACTGTGGTTGGACTGTGTTGGTTATTATTATTTGTGGAAATGTTTATGTTGGTATGTTAAATTGATTTAAAGAAAAGATGGTTTAAAAGTTGCATTTGTTTGTAGAAGTACATTTTCTTTTCTTAATTTGTATAGGATAACATTAAAAACTTTTGAAAATGTAGAAGTTAAAAACTATAGTTTGCTAAAATATTTAAATTAGCTAAAAAAATATACTGTTTAATTTATTGGCTAAAATTTAAGATTTAATTCATTTGGCTAAAATTGATCAACTTAATTTGACTAAGAAAAAAAATAAGTTACTTTAAATTGTTGATGTATTTAAAAAAATATGTTTGTTTATTTTAGAACATGGTGGGAAATATTTTATTTAAAAAGGGCTAAAATGCTTAAATTAATGATGGGTACAATTTTGTATTATCTTAAATGACTTATTGTTTTGTGTACCTTCTCTTTTTGAGGTTTTTCACCTGCCCACTGCCTACTGCCAATTTTCAATAAATAAATTATGAAATGACTATCAAATGGCTGTTCATTGAGTGAAATCCAGTTGGAATGTAGAGGACTATCCTTTTCAAGTGGGGAATTGCACAAGAAACCACATTAATACTTGACAGTGAAAAACCGTCTTATAAAGACTGGAGGACCAAGTAAAGTGACCAGCATATTCAGAGACTGTTTCCTGCCCTGCTGCTGGACAAAAATGGCTGATTCAGTAATGCTGGAGCAATTTAAGGCCACAAGAACATCAGCAAAGCGTCAATTTTCCCGTCTGGCCAATAATGTGCTACGAATGCACACAGTGATGTCTGAGGAGGAGCTCAGAGACAGTTTTGTAAAGCTCACAGCAGAAGCTGGCAGAGTTCTTGAGGCCAATGATGATGTTGAGGGACAATATACTGCAGAAAATGCAGATGAAGAGGCCTTAAGTGAGCACCAAAGGTCTGACTTGGACAAAACAGCCACGGAGTGTGAGAGAAAACTGCAAGAGTTAAAAGACCTCCTACAAAAGACATTGTGGGCAAACTATGGGGAATATGAACTAACACAGGCAATTACAAATGCTGAGGATCAAGCAGATCATGTGGGAACTGTGGACCCAAGTAAAAACACAGAAGCTTATGACTTCATGATAGGACAATTGGACAAACTTGTGAAGTCAGCGAAGGCGATGCACAGACATTGGAAGTGCTGGGCCCCCCTTGCAGAGCAAAAACAGTTCCAGAGTCGTATTGAAGGCCTTGAAACCATATTACCAAGACTGACTTTAAGAAAAGCAGACTTTATAGAAGCACAGGCCAGAGAAGAGCCCAGCAGAATAAGCACTGCTTCATTCAGTTATTCAGCGGCACCTGCCATTAAACTAAAGCCGGCTGCCCTCCCAAAGTTTACTGGTATCCGACGAGAGTTTCACCGGTGGAAAAAGGATTGGGAAGCGCTCCAGATGCAGGGAGAACCCACTGGATCCAAAGAAATAAAAAAATTCCAGCTACTTGACAGTTTAGATGAAAGGACCATACGGGACCTTCGTCTTACATCTCACACAACAGCTGAAGAAATTTTCCGGGTCCTAGAGAACCGCTTTGGAAATAAAACCACAATTGCCCTTGAAATAGTGGAGGAGCTCCAGAGACTCCCAGCTGTTAAAGGCCAGCAGCCCAGGAAGATTGTTGAGCTCATACAATCAGTAGAGAAAGCTCTAATTGACCTAAGTGAGCTTGGTAAGACCGGCGCCATAAAAAACCCTCTTGTAACAAGAACAATAGAGGGTAAACTTCCAGATGGCCTAAAAAAGGAGTGGCTTCTCCATGTATCCGACAAAGATGATGAAGCCGAAGAAGACAAACGTTTTGACTACCTCTTGGCATTCCTACAAAGTCAAGAAGCCATCTATGAAAAGCTGGACCAGTTGAAGGAGGAGGAGTCAAAACCAAAATCTGAACCACGGCTAGCCTGGACTAGAACCTCCACTCAACCAAGCAATCAGGCTCAAGGATGTGTGGTCTGTGGTGATGTGAAGCACAAGAGAAGATTATACTTCTGCCAAAAGTTTCGCACGCTCAAACTATCAGAGAGGAGAGATGCTGTCAAAAAACTTGGTGCATGCAAAAAATGTCTGGAGATTCACCATGACAGTGAATACTGTAAACCAGAGTTCCTGTGCAAAAGGCCAGACTGCAGGGAACAACGCACTGCTGAACACCATTATTACCTCTGTGCGAGAGCTGAAGTGTCCAGGGGAAATGTTGCCCAAAGACCCAAAGACAGCACAGTGGGAGGACGTTACACCCAAGCCCAAGAAGATTTCATTAAGAGCCTGTCACCTGAACTTGCAGAAAAGTGCCGTCATGTCTTTTACAACAGTGTGACCAAAACCTCTCTCATGTCTAATCAGCCTGGTCTTCTGTTAGAAAATGGATTAATGGAATGGCCTGTCATCATGATGATATTAAGAGTCACAGCCAATGCAGGACAAAAAGTTGGGACACTAATCGATCTAGCATCGGATACAAACTACATAACTCATGATGCAGCTGATCGATTGAATCTTAGAAGTGAAGCTATAACCCTTGTCGTCCATGGTGTGGGAGGAATGAAAGTACAAGTTACAACAAAACGATACCTCCTAAAGATCCGGGTCCGTACAGAAAAGGGCAACTTCAAATCCCACCAACTCCTCTGTTATGGCTTGGACAGCATTGCGGACATCCACAAACATGTGACAGCCAAAAGACTTCAAAAGTTTTTTCCAGACGTCCCTCTCAAAGAACTCGAGAGGCCGAAGGAAATACAGCTTTTAATAAGCCACAAGGAAGGGCGGCTTGTCCCACAGAAGATACGTACTGTTGGAGATCTTGTATTATGGGATGGACCATTGGGAAAAACAGTTGCCGGGACACACCCTGGTCTGTTTGAAAGGGCCACCATTACAGCGCACCAGTCCAGAACGCACTTTGCCAGGTCCATGAGAACAGCTGCGGTGATGTATAAAGAACATGTCTGTGTCTTACCTGCTGTCAAGCATTCATGCTCCGTGGCCGCCGCTCGCGAGTTTCTTGAGTGGTGGAGGTGGGATAGCATCGGCGCTGCCTGCACCCCAAGATGTGGAGGCTGCCGCTGCGGCAATTGCCAGCCCGGAGGCAAAGAAATGACCTTGGCGGAAGAAAGAGAGTTAGAGGTGGTGAAGAGTGTCCTGACATATGCTGGTGCAGACAAACACAGTAATAGCACTCACTGGCATGCAAGATACCCATGGCTCATAGATCCATCGACATTGCCAAACAATATAAAAGCAGTGGAGGCAACCTTTCTCAGAACTGAGAGACAACTAGCAAAAAACCCACAATGGAAAAAGGCCTACAGTGCTCAAGTGCACGAGATGGTTGACCGCCGGGCTGCAAAAAAGTTGACTGAGGAGGATCTACTTACCTGGAAGGGACCTGTTTGGTACATAAGTCATCTCATTGCCCCTAACCCCCACTCAGTTACAACTCCAGTGAGACTCGTCTGGAACAGCAGTCAAAAATACCAAGGCCAGAGTCTAAACGATCTCCTGATGAAAGGTCCAGACGTCCTCAATCCAATCCGGGCTGTCCTCCTCAAATTTCGCCAAGGCTCCTTTGCTGCCTTAGGAGACATCAGGAAAATGTACAATTCTGTCTGGCTTGAGGAAAAAGAAGTCCATCTGCACCGATTCTTGTGGCGTGATTCGGAGGATGAGGAGCTTGAACAGTACGCAATTACAAGAGTGAATATTGGTGACAAGCCAGCAGGGTGCATAGCACAACTCGCCATGAGAGAGACAGCGAACCTGCCTCAGTTCAGTCACCTAAAGGACGAGCGCCAGGTACTACATGAACACAGTTATGTCGACGACATCTTGACATCCCACAACTGCCGTGAAAGACTTGAGGTCATCACCAATAACGTGGAGCTGATCCTAGCGGCAGGAGGGTTCGCTTTAAAGCCATGGGTCTTTTCTGGGCAAAGTAAAGGACAGAAAGAAGAGGCCTCACCAAATATTGTTGTCCTGCCAAATCAACTAAAGGAAGAAGATAACAAGGCACTTGGTCTCGGCTACATTGTGGATGAGGACAAGTTGCATGTCATGGTGAGAGTCAACTTCTCCAGACGAAAAAAGAAAATGAGGCTTGGCCAAGATCTGTTGCTGGAAGAAGTTCAAGCTAGGACACCAAATCCACTGACAAGACGTGATTTGCTAAGTCAAGTTGCTGGCTTGTACGACCCAATAGGCCTGACCACACCAGCAAAACAAAAAGGGGCCATCTTGGTCCGAAGAGCATTCCAAGAGGCAAAACCAAAGTGCAATATTGTCAAAGATACATGGGACCTTGCCTTGTCTGATGAGCTCCGCAGAGATGCAGTTTATCTTTTTGAGGAGTTTGTCCAGTTAAGTAAAGTCAAGTTTCCAAGAGCCCTCACTCCACCAGATGCAGCATCAGATCCAATCGCAGTCACCCTTTCAGATGGTAGTGAAAGCTCTTACGGTGCTGTCCTCTACCTACGATGGAACTGTCAAACACAAACAATAGTTCGACTAGTGGAGTCAAAAGCAAAGCTAACGCCCCTAGACCACAAGGGGGACGCAGTCAAAGCGGAGCTTTGTGGTGCTGTCTTTGCAAGCCGCCTGAAGAAGTACTTTGAACAACACAGCCAGATCAAAATCAAGCAGTGGTTCCATTTATTGGACAGCCAGACAGTTCTTGGAGCTATCCAGCGTAAGAGCTACGGGTTTCAGACTTTCTTCGCTAATAGGATCGGAGAGATTCAAAGTAACACAAGGCTAGAGGACTGGTGGTGGATCCCTGGATCATACAACATAGCTGACATCATCACTCGAGGAGCTGGGCCAACAGACCTTGATGTCAATTCAGAGTGGCAGCAAGGGCCAAAGTTTCTCTGCCTCCCCGAGAAAGAGTGGCCAGTTATGTCAGCAAGGGATGTGTCTGAAGCTGCTCGAGAAAGCATTAGCAAAATGCAAAAGAAGTCGTTCGTTGCAGCACTCACCAGAGCCCAAGTAAAAAGAAATAGACAAAGTCCTGAGCGAAGACCTCCCGCTGGTACAGCTGTCCAAAACTTACTGGATGGAAGACGCTTCAGTAGCCTAAAAAGCCTAGTCAAGACCGTTGCCATTGTCTGGAGAGCTGCTAAAAAATTTTTACCAGCAAGCAAGTCCGTGACAAACCTAAAGTGGGAGGTGGTTCTAACTGAAGGAGTCATCACTGCCATAGAACGTCAGGATGCTCTCAGAGACATCTTCCTTGCTGCTCAAGCGGGAATGACCTTCCCAGCTACCACAACAGACCGTTTGGTTGTGTACAGAGAGCCAGAGACAGGATTACTAGTCTGTGGTGGGAGAATTCATAGCTTCAAGGAAGATGGCATGGCAGTTCCCCTCCTACCCTCCAATGCATGGGTCTCCACTTTGTTGGCACAAGAGGCACACAATGAGGGTCATGAAGGTGTGGCTGCTACCCTGCTAAAAATGAGAAAGAAAGCTTGGGTCATCCAAGGACGGAGAATTGCCCAGAAAGTAGTGGAACACTGCCTTTTCTGCAAAAAGTCCAAGGCAAAGAGATGCCAACAAGTAATGGGTGACCTGCCTCCTGAAAGAAGCAGCCCAGCAGCTCCATTTGAGTTCACCACAGTTGATCTATTTGGACCTTACCTTGTCAAAGATGACATAAAGAAACGAGTCTCAATGAAGGTGTGGGGTGTCGTTTTCAGCTGTATGGCCAGCAGAGCAATTCACGTGGACCTGGTCAACACAATGTCCACAGAAAGCTTCTTAATGGCATATCAACGATTTACTGCAATTAGAGGGCACCCAAGGAAGATCTGGTCCGATCCAGGAACAAACTTTATCGGCACCAAACCTGTCCTTAGAGAGTTGTACCAGTTCCTGGATTCTCAAGATAAAGCTGCAATAGAGGAAATGTCTGCTCAGAAAGGTACCAAGTGGGATTGGACAATTCATCCAGCTGACTCCCCTCATCGCAATGGGGCTGCTGAGGCTGCTGTCCGCATCGTCAAGAAGGCACTCAAGAGCCTGGGTAACAACACAAGCCTCAGCTACAGCGAGCTTCAGACAACTCTGCAGCTTGCTGCAAACCTCGCCAACGAACGGCCAATAGATGCTCGAGTGCAGAGCTGTGAGGACTGTGTTCAGTATGTGTCACCCAACACACTTCTCCTGGGTCGTGCCTCTTCAAGTGGTGACATCAGAACTTTTGACTTCGCAAGCTACCCTTACAAAAGACTCAGAGAAATGCAACACCAAGTCAACAAGTTCTGGAGGTCTTGGAGCCAGCTCGCCGGCCCAAACTTATTCGTGAGAAGCAAATGGCACACCTCAAGTCGAAATGTCTCCGTCGGAGACATTGTTTGGTTATGTGACCAAAATGCAGTAAGAGGCCAATTCAAGCTGGGACGGGTCGTGAGTGTCAACCCTGATGCTAAAGGCATTGTTCGGGATGTACACGTTAAAGTAGTTCAAAGCTCCAATCTTTCTGCAACAGGACCCACGTTGAGCCAACCATCAAGAGTCCTGAAAGAAACTGCCCAAACCACAGTCCTGCATAGAGATAACCGACGCCTAGTTGTTCTGCTGCCAGTTGAGGAACAAGTCTCCGACTGGAGAAGGTCCTGACCGTCAGTTTGCAGTTGCTGATGCTGCGATCTCTCCATCGTTTCCGTGGAGAAATCGAGTGGGAGGTGTTCTGTCAAGCTGCCGGGTAGCCCCTCCTCCCCTCCCATCAGCAGGGAGGCACCAGGTGGAACTAATCTCCCAGCAATTTGGGCGTGCCAGGGACCTCTAAAGAAAAAGGACCAAGAACTGCTGCATGGCAGAAATGTAAGCAGCTCATGTTTGGAGACAGCCAAAATTCAGCTCCATTGTGACTGTGCAAACAAGTCCTTCTACAAAAACTCTGAAAGACAACCGGTAAGACTCTTAATGCCCTTGATTCTCTGGCTGGACTTTCAAATCAAAGAACTTTATTAAGGTTAATACAGACTGTGGTTGGACTGTGTTGGTTATTATTATTTGTGGAAATGTTTATGTTGGTATGTTAAATTGATTTAAAGAAAAGATGGTTTAAAAGTTGCATTTGTTTGTAGAAGTACATTTTCTTTTCTTAATTTGTATAGGATAACATTAAAAACTTTTGAAAATGTAGAAGTTAAAAACTATAGTTTGCTAAAATATTTAAATTAGCTAAAAAAATATACTGTTTAATTTATTGGCTAAAATTTAAGATTTTATTCATTTGGCTAAAATTGATCAACTTAATTTGACTAAGAAAAAAAATAAGTTACTTTAAATTGTTGATGTATTTAAAAAAATATGTTTGTTTATTTTAGAACATGGTGGGAAATATTTTATTTAAAAAGGGCTAAAATGCTTAAATTAATGATGGGTACAATTTTGTATTATCTTAAATGACTTATTGTTTTGTGTACCTTCTCTTTTTGAGGTTTTTCACCTGCCCACTGCCTACTGCCATTTTTCAATAAATAAATTATGAAATGACTATCAAATGGCTGTTCATTGAGTGAAATCCAGTTGGAATGTAGAGGACTATCCTTTTCAAGTGGGGAATTGCACAAGAAACCACATTAATACTTGACAATGATACCCACAAGATCCCTGATCTTGACACTATATGATACCCACAAGATCCCTGATCTTGACACAATATGATACCCACAAGATCCCTGATCTTGACACTATATGATACCCACAAGATCCCTGATCTTGACACTATAATGTATGATACCCACAAGATCCCTGATCTTGACATAATATGATACCCACAAGATCCCTGATCTTGACACTATACTGTATGATACCCACAAGATCCCTGATCTTGACACAAGATGATACCCACAAGATCCCTGACCTTGACACAATATGATACCCACAAGATCCCTGATCTTGACACAGTATGATACCCACAAGATCCCTGATCTTGACACTAAATGATACCCACAAGATCCCTGATCTTGACACAATATGATACCCACAAGATCCCTGACCTTGACACAATATGATACCCACAAGATCCCTGATCTTGACACTATATGATAACCACAAGATCCCTGATCTTGACACAATATGATACCCACAAGATCCCTGATCTTGACACCACAAGATCCCTGACCTTGACACAATATGATACCCACAAGATCCCTGATCTTGACACAATATGATACCCACAAGATCCCTGACCTTGACACTATATGATAACCACAAGATCCCTGATCTTGACACAATATGATACCCACAAGATCCCTGATCTTGACACCACAAGATCCCTGACCTTGACACAATATGATACCCACAAGATCCCTGATCTTGACACCACAAGATCCCTGACCTTGACACAATATGATACCCACAAGATCCCTGATCTTGACACAATATGATACCCACAAGATCCCTGATCTTGACACTATATGATACCCACAAGATCCCTGATCTTGACACTATATGATACCCACAAGATCCCTGATCTTGACACCACAAGATCCCTGACCTTGACATAATATGATACCCACAAGATCCCTGATCTTGACACAATATGATACCCACAAGATCCCTGATCTTGACACCACAAGATCCCTGACCTTGACACAATATGATACCCACAAGATCCCTGATCTTGACACAATATGATACCCACAAGATCCCTGATCTTGACACTATATGATACCCACAAGATCCCTGATCTTGACACTATATGATACCCACAAGATCCCTGATCCTGACACAATAGGATACCCACAAGATCCCTGATCTTGACACTATATGATACCCACAAGATCCCTGATCTTAACACAATATGATACCCACAAGATCCCTGATCTTGACACTATATGATACCCACAAGATCCCTGATCTTAACACAATATGATACCCACAAGATCCCTGATCTTAACACAATATGATACCCACAAGATCCCTGATCTTGACACTATATGATACCCACAAGATCCCTGATCTTGACACTATATGATACCCACAAGATCCCTGATTTGACACAGTATGATACCCACAAGATCCCTGATCTTAAATTATCAGCTCCAGAAAGATTTATTATTTAACAGTAAGTAAAAGTTACAATGCCAACTCTCCAAAAAGAGTCAAATTAACACTCGCTGGTGTGGACCCATATAGACACCTCAAGGGTGTTAAAATCTAATCTGACAATGTTGATTTGAGCATGTTGGATTTGCTGTGTATTAAAGCTACAGTACTACTATAAATTTGGACTTTTTTTTGCAGTTCATCAAGGATTACTATCAAAGGAACTTTTAACTGCTTGTTTTTAATATTGTTTTTCCAAATTTATAGCTTAAATATTGTTAGATTTTACTTTAGAGGTATGAGTTGCAGCTGTGTTTGTATCAAAGAGATTTATTAATAATGACTTAGACCTTGACAACTTTTATAGTCATTTTGTACACATAGAGTTTATACTGAACAAAATTTAGTTTAGCTTTCATGACGTTTCCACTTATTAAAGTGCAGCAGTGATTAAATTAAAAAAATGTGGGAGAAAAAAGCGTAGTGCAAAAAAAAATAAAAAACGCATTGATATTAAAGTTCAGAGCATTAAATATATATGGTGCAATTATGCAGTGTTTTGGTTTGGTGTTGTCAGTTTGATGCAGTCTGTGACATGATTTGGAGTTTTTTCAACAGTTCAGCTGTCTGATGGCAGTGGGGAAGAAGCTACTACAGAATCTGCTGGTCCTGCATCAAATGATTCGAAGCCTCTTCTCAGAGGGCAGCAGGGAGAATAGTCCATGGTGGGGGTGTGAGGGGTCATTGATGCAGCGCTAGGATGAAACGTCTTTTATGTAAAAATAAGTATTTGATTAGTATTAGTGTTCTATTTAAGCTGTTAATTAAAGAATCATTCATTTTAGTGTCTTTATTTTGTCACCGCAAAGCGTTTTTTTTTTTGTCTGTTTATTTTCTATTTAAAGCGTTTTATATTACCTGTCACAGAAGTGTGTAATTCAAATACACATATCTCACCTTCAGATGTTGTCAACGCAAACATTTTTTATTGGACCAGCAGATCCTGTTTTTAATACTTCTAAGCAAATAAAAAAAGGAAATTAATTAACTTTAATAGAAGTCGTGGCATTTATACCAGCATCTTTTTGATGTTCTGTAATTACTTACTGCTTGAAACAAAATCAGAACTTCAAAGAGAGTCTTTCAATTGATTTAATATAGAAAAAAAGATTTGTTCAGCTGCACAAGTTTTTTGGATGCCGTCTTCTTTTTTTGCTCTGAGTTTTCATTTGCATGAGCTGTTAGTGACAAATCTTTCTTCCCATTTTCATTAATTATGAATGTTCCACATTGAGTGAATAGATGGGTGAACTGTACCAGAGGTAGGTACGCTGTGAAACGAGAGATTTTACTAAACCGTTGCCAATATGAAATAATAGACTTCCAGGAAGATTGATGGAAAGTTCAGCAAGAAATACAGGTTTGAAGCTTCAAAGGAATTAGAAGCAGGGTGTTGGTAAAATGAGATTGTATAAGAAATTGTAAAGATTTAATATTTAAGTTGAAACCAAAAAGGTTTCAAGCTTATCAGTTTTCCTTTTGTTTTTCTTCTTCTTTCATAGCTTTAGTAATTCTTTATAGGCAGCGCTATATGATTTTTGAGTTGTCATAAACTGTCATAAACACGCCCTCTGTACCTCGCAACCCACAGCTACAGCGCTGTGTCACTTTAAAAGCAGTTGGAAAACACATTTAGCGCAGCGAGGGGTGTGTGGCTATTGATTTCAATGGGCTGCTGTAAAGCTGTCAGTCTTGCTGCCGGAACCAGGCCAGTGGCACAGAGAGTTGCATGTGTGATTTTCTGGCCTGAGACATTAAGGAGAGATGACAGGATCCTCTATTGATGCATGAACACTGATCACCATCACAGGGACTTAGAAAAGGATATATAAAGGTAAAAATTGTGTTTTTTTTCTGCTTTAAGGTCAGTAATGAGTCATAGTAGTCAGTAATAGTCAATGGATATGACCTCTTTTTCCAACTTTTGTTGGGGTAGCAGCATTAGAGTAAACGCTTTGGGTTCTAACAAAGACCAAATTTGTCATGATCTGCCCTGATAGCTCACCTTAATTAGTCATGCCTTTCACCTGCTTAACTCTGTCCAGCTCCTAATTGCCACTTTTCTCATCCACTGGCCGGTTTCCTTTATATTGGGCTAAGTTCCAGCTATCGTGGGCGGATCATTGTTTGCTATTAGTTTGCTCCCTGTTTGCCTTCTATTAGTGTCCTGTCTTTCAGTTTTGTGTTAGATTCATTTCCAAGGTTCATGTTCCAGTGAGGAGTTTATTCTCAAGCCAGTGTCCTCGGGCGATTTGTTCCGTGACCAGTGGTAAGAGCGTTTCAGCGTTTCCTTTGTAATTCTAATTTCCTGATTCCGTTCCCTCTCATCCACTGGCCCTCTCTGTCCCTGCCTGAACTGTTAGCCTGAACCACGACTGGACTCCTGTTGGATTCTGCCTCCCAGTCAGGCTCGGACTGGTAATCTGTGATACCGAGCATTTGCCTGGTGGGCCAGTCATAATTTCAGCGTGCAAGGGCCGGCCCTCCTTAAACACTTACTCTCAGGCCGAAGCTCCTGCCTGTGACAGTAAATAACTCAAGGAGCTCATGAAGTAATACAATGTTAGCTACCTAAACAATGCATGCAGTATAAATAGCCCTTCCTTGTCATGCACATCCTTGTGACGGTTGGCATATGGTGCAATGGCATAATGACACAACAATAGACCCGTAAGCAACATTATCTGTGTGGGCCCTAATATGAAGTACAACAGATGATAAAGGTTCAGGATACGGTGACAGCTCCATAAATCGGCCAAGAAGATACAATTATGCAATTCTCAGTAGTATATGATCACACACAGAAAATTAGTGACTGCGCACCTTGAATGGAACCACTGGTGACAGTGCACCACCACATGTTACAGACATCCCAAGTACCACAAACTCATTTCAGCTTATCGAACCCTCCTCACCCACGCTCTCTCCATATATCTCCTGGTCATATATTTTACTCACTGTAATCATGCCTGGGAGTCACGCCTGCTCACTGGGGTTGCTGCATCGGGGACGCTCTGGATGGCTCAGGGCCGCCTATCGTTGGCAGTGCATCGGCTTATCATGCCTATGATTGAGAGGATGGACTGAACTGTTAAACCAGGTAAGTGACTCACTCTAATAATCATCTTCTGTGCAGATGACCGTGGTTACTTACCTGTGTTTCTCCCTAAACCAGAGTGTCAGTGATTGGGATGTGCCCCGCCCCTCTCCTGCAGTCGCTACAGGTCCATGGATCTTTAGAAGCCTGTTTCTGTTCTGTTATGTTTTTGTATTAATAAATGTTTTGAACTTTCCTACTGGCTGTCTCACCTTGAATTCTGGGTCCATCTGTTCCTTCTATGACAAAAGTGCTGCCTGGAATAGAATGAGCGATCAGATGATTTAAAAATAACAACCCACATAGAAACAAGGGGGAACATGGCATGAACAATCACAGGCTGTTAAACGGGGAGAAAAATGAAACATCTTGAAATCGGTATATTGAGATTATTGGTCCTTTGGAGAACAATGGATAAAAGTGAACTTAAAGAATGACCTAATCAGACAATAAGAAGGAGCAGCTAAGCTAGAGGATTAGCACAAAGGCTAATGTTAGAAGACTAATTAACTCAACTCAAACTTTATTTATAAAGCACATTTAAAACAACCGGGGTTGACCAAAGTGCTGTACAGGAATCACAGTTAAGGAACATAAGATAAAAGCTGAAGGCTAAAATACATAAACACATAAAAATAGAATAGGATAAATGTTTAAATTAAAATACATTTTAGAATAAAATAAAATTTAAAATAAAATTAAAGAGAAAATGAACTGACCAGACGTTTCTACAGACATGAGTAATCAAAATAAACAGCAGATCAGATTAAAAACGTGTCGTTTAAATATGCCAGCTGGAATATGTTGATCAAGTTTGTCAGGATCAGAATGAATTTACAATCCAACTGAAAGGGTGGTTTATTTTTCACTGAAAATTTGATCTGCATGTGAGTGAATGCATGTGGAGATCAATTTATCCTGAGTGATCGGAGTATATATGTGCACTCCATAGTGATCGACTTCTGCTTTGAGTCACTAGACTTTAGTCAGAATATTCAACCAACATCTTCACATGATACATTTTTACTTTGAACGGCTGTTTTATTCCAGTTTACTTAACTCCATATTTTGTTTTAAGTCCGTATGCACATTAGAAAAGGGTAAAAACAGAAACACAATAGAAACCCAAAACAAAACACCCAAGAGGCAGATCTAATGAAGGCCTTTGACATCACCCCTTAATCCAACACTCTTACCAGCAATAGTTTATGAACATCCTCCACAGCTAAACCATAGCTGCTTACAGCATAATCAGGCTGTTATAAAACTGTTTTTATACAACTACTTAATGCAGGTTAGAGGTTAGAGCTAATCAGACAGAATTTTAAATACACAGGATGCATATAAACTTTATATCAAAAACACTAACTTGTATTATTACTGTACACCAGATAAAGATGCTATAAAATCATTTATTCTAAAGGAGAATTTGTGTCCCTAATATGCCTCTAATACCAACGTTTTGCTTTATCTAACTTTACATGTGGCAGGTCTGGGTGAGAGCACTGCAAAAAATAAAAATATAAGGGCATTTACTCAAACTCAGGATTCATGCTGTTATTTTGAAATGTAGCTGTTGCTGCAACAAGGTTCTGATTATACTCTGGGGTCGTTTTAAATGGCTTTTGCATGTTAATGAGTGTTTATGGATTCTCTCCAGGTAATCTGGTTTCTTCCACAGTGCAAACTTTAGCTGTTGGATTTTAATAGTTTCTATAATTGCCCGTAGAATTGAATGCATGTATTGCTATGTTTCTCTAATGGACTGATGACCTACCGTCCAATTGTAGCTGGAAGTTTAAACCCATGTGCATGGATACAATAGGTATAGACAAGGGGCCGCTGAATAGATTTTCCCTGTGGTATGTAGAGTTAGTTTCTCTAATTAAGCAGATTTTAAATGAATTAATTAGAAGTTGGAGTGTGTTTTGTGTGTGTTTGCTTTAGAAATTCCTCCTTGAGCTGCAGGTTCTTTGCAAGAGGGTCGAGGCAGGGCTTTCATTGATTTCATTTACTAATTATGCTGCAGCACATTTAGGGACAGACAGTATTATTGTCATACTTACATAATTTCATTCAGAGCTATATTGTATGTAGCTATAGATTCTGTATTTTGTGTATATATATATATATATATATATATATATATATATATATATATATAATATATATATATATATATATATATATATATATATATATATTATATATATATATATATATATATATATATTGCCTGCACCATCAACACCAAGTCAAATTCCTTATAAGCGTAAACCTACTTTGCAATAAAATAGATTTTGATTCTGATGCTCTTTAATATGTGTTTTTGTTTACCGCACTATGATTATATCAATAAAGTTTTTCATAAGACTTTCAACTTTATGATCAAATTTTTGAGGAATTTAGAAAATATTATGAAAGATTATTAAAGCTTAATAACATGTTAAATAAATATAAATATAATTTAATAAAATTGCTTTAATTGAATGAGGACTGTGACTTACTTTCACAGATTTTTACATACACCAGGATAAAAAGGACAAAATAACTCAAATTGTCTTGCTTTTTGTTTTTCAAATCAAACATCAATTAGAAAACAAAAATAAAAAGATGTTTATACTCATTAAAAAATAGCTAATAAAATGTAATAACTCAAATTCCCCTCCCACAGCTATGGCTAAGCAAGAATTTGATTGATAAGCCATCTCTAATTTTCTATTTTTTTTTTCTATGTGTGACAGTGTGAAACTTTGACAGAAACTTAATAACTTGCAAAATATCTAGCCTGCTCAGTCACATTCTGTCATGAAAGGTAATAGCCAAGTCATTCCAACATGCTCTATATTAAGGTAGAAATCAGTTTAGGCAGCTATTCACAAGCTCACGGCGCTGCAAGCATTAAACACAGTCTTATTTATTCAGTGCATTCTTTTGTAGCTGATTCAATGAACAAAATCACCTTTTCTTCAACACTTCAAAACCCTTTTTGTTTCACTTATTATATCTGGCAAACCTCGTGAGACCTTGTCCTTCTTTGTGTTCCTTACTTTGCTCCCTTTAGCCCCATTTACACTACCCTCTGAAACCGATCTGTGCCGAGTTCGGACCGAGCTTGGATCAGTTAATGGTTTACACACCATGCTAGCACGGTTCCTCGCCTCCTACTGACGATCTACGATGCTACTGCTCCAAGGGTGTAACTTTGTGATGAAAGTTGGTGGGGACTCTCAGGTGGGGGCTGATGGACCTACAGTTACTCAACCTGAAAGCTTTCATTAGGTTTTTGTATTTTCCAAAAATGAGCACAAACACATATTTATTTAATTTTTTCCTATTGTTAGGAACACCAGAGAACCCCAATACACTGATATTTATATTTATAGATACATATACATATATAGGGGCCAAAAACATTAATGTATGAAAAAAAAAGGAATAACAGTCGATTCCGATGTCAGAATCGATATATCATGCATCCATGGAAGTACAATATCAATTCCATCCATCCAGAAAAATATGGATATGCTTCATTTTAAATATAGCATAGCATATTTTTTTCTTGTAAACTTTCTGGTAAACTTGGAGATACCCATTACCGTTCAAAAGTTTGGGGTCACATTGAAATGTCTTTATTTTTTAAGGAAAAGCACTGTACTTTTCAATGAAGATAACTTTTAACTAGTCTTAACTTTAAAGTAACGCACTCTATACATTGCTAATGTGGTAAATGACTATTCTAGCTGCAAATGTCTGGTTTTTGGTGCAATATCTACTATCACTCCAGTGTTCTAATGGTACAATGTGTTTGCTCATTGGCTCAGAAGGCTAATTGATGATTAGAAAACCCTTGTGCAATCATGTTCACACATCTGAAAACAGTTTAGCTCGTTACAGAAGCTACAAAACTGACCTTCCTTTGAGCAGATTGAGTTTCTGGAGCATCACATTTGTGGGGTCAATTAAACGCTCAAAATGGCCAGAAAAAGAGAACTTTCATCTGAAACTCGACAGTCTATTCTTCTTAGAAATGAAGGCTATTCCATGCAAGAAATTGCTAAGAAATTGAATGTTTCCTACAACGATGTGTACTACTCCCTTCAGAGGAAAGCACAAACAGGCTCTAACCAGAGTAGAAAAGAAAGTTGGAGGCCGCGTTGCACAACCGAGCCAGAGGATAAGTACATTAGAGTCTCTAGTTTGAGAAACAGACGCCTCACAGGTCCCCAACTGACATCTTCATTAAAAAGTACCCGCAGTAGCCTGTTTGTGTCTCCTTGAATCCCAGTCAGCCTTGGCAGATGGCCGCTCACACTGAGCCTGGTTCTGCTGGTGGTTTCTTCCTGGTAAAAGGGAGTTTTTCCTCTCCACTCTCGCTACAAGCATGCTTAGTGTGAGGGATTGCATTTAAGTCAATTAGTCGATGCAATCAACTGGTTTTCCTTAGATAGAAAACTGTGAATCAATTTGACTGTATGATCTGGTTGAACTGTAAATTGCCTTGAGATGACTTGTATTGTGAATTGGCACTATAGAAATACTGTAAACTGAACTGAATTGAATAGAACTAAACCAGAACTGATGAACTAGTACCAGTTTAGTGTTTAGCGGTTCAGTTGTGTCTGGCATGGTCCGGTTCAGTTGTTCTTGACATTTACACTCAACAGTTATCTCGGTTACCATGTGGGACCGATCTTGGCAAGGTTTCAAAAGAACAAATGGGGCTTTAGTGCCCTCTCCTTATTTTCTTGTTGGGCTTTCTTGCCTTAAGCCTGATGTATACTTCTGTGCGACCAAATCATGTTATTTTAGCTTTATTAGGTTAGATTAGATTACAATAATTAATAAATGTTTTTAAAAAGTGTGTGCTGCTTTATCAGGTGCCTTTATCAATAACTGTAACATATGGAATAAAGGACGTCTTTTCTAGAAAGAATGTTACTGTTTAAACCAATCTGGAGCTAAACATCTCTTATCTAATGTGTTTTATTCAATGAACTGTCCACCTGCAGCCTTGACCATGAACGGAGAACATGATGAAACAACAACAATGATAAGGCTGCCACATACAGCTCCAGCTAAGACGCCGAAAACCAATCAGTTTGAACAGACTCAGAGTTCAACACAGGTCTCCCCACCGACTTTTGCAAAAATTTATTCTAAAAAAATAAAAATGAAAAAAGAGCTCCAAAAACAAACTAATCTCGATGTCCTCTGTACTACGACAAATAAAAATATTCTGAAGCTGTTTCTAACCACGAGAGCCAAACAGACTATCAACTGCCCACATCTCTCAGATTTTACCGTTTAAATCTACTCTAAGATCCAAACAAGGATAAGCTGACTTTAGTCATTATGCTCCCCTAGGGCTAAAAACCTAAGTTTATTTTACTTTTTATTTATTTTTTATATAACAATCTTATTTAAATTATTCACTATTATTCAGTACTATTATTTGTGTTGCACTTCAAACCTTTTTTTTATACCTCAAATGTTTTATCTTTCTGCTCTGCCACAGGCTCTGCTGATCCCTTTCCCGTCTAACTGTCTGCCTCTGCAAATAAAGTAAAGAGGAAAATGAAATAAGGCACCAGGTCCTGAATGCCTGTGCAGAGCATCTGTATGTTTCTACAGCACCTCTTCAACCTCAGCCCGACCCAGGAGGAGGTTCCGCTGATTTGGAAGACCTCCTAACTTATCTGCTACCAAATAAAACTCAGAAAACAGTCTTTACTAACGACCTGTTGCCCTGACATCTGTTGCTCCACCTGAGTGAACATACCAGCAGCTACCAGGACCCTCCTGCAGTTTGCTTACTGCCGTGGAGTTGGTGTTGAAGAAGCTATCATACTTCTGAATGCTTTAACGACCCACTGTCATTTGGACAAGGCAGACAGCAAAGTGAGGAGCATTTTAATTTCTCCAGTGCATTTAATACGATTCAGCCTGACTGTCAGAAATCATAGAAGACTCAGGTGGAGCCGACAACGACTAGCTGAAAGACCACAGTTTGTGACACTTTAAGGTCATTTGTGTGATCAGGTAGTCAGCATTACAGGAGCACCACAGGGAACGGTGCTCTCATCATTACCTCTGAAAAACACATTTATCCTCTCATACGCAGAGATACTCAAACGACTCTTTAATTGTTAGAAGGAGAAGGTGTTGAGTACAGGGAGCCAGGAACAACTTTGTGACCTGTGTCAACAAAAAAAGGGAGATGATTGTAGATTTCAGAGGGAAAACAAACACATCAGATTTTAACTCCAGGAGAATGGACTTGACTGGGGAAGAAGGACTTTAGTACTTATTGAAGTCTAAGTCCTTCAGTGTTTGCAGTAAGATGCTACAAATCTTCTTTTTGGAAGAGTTTGATCTCTTTTGTCACCATCTGTTGTGATAACAGCATCAGAGCAAATGACTTAAGGAAGCTCACATTAGTAGCCATTCAAAATTTCTCCACTTTCCTTTATGGGCCGTTGGCTGATCCCCTAAAATTCCTTTTTAAACATCAATCTTTGTACTAAAATATATTTTCTGTCATCATTTGTGGACATTAAGATCTTCTGGTCAGACCCTGTAATTCAGTGAAAGGGTGGAGTCAGAGTAAAAAAATATGCACGCCCAGGAGAAGGCCAGTGGCTGGAAGTGGGAGGGGATTTTGCTGCCATTCGGCTGGCTTTTGACTCGGAAGGGCCATCTTGAATGACCTGCGACCGTAACTAGGTAATATTTAATTCTGTCTCTCTCCTGAGAACTCTTCGTTTATGAAATGAAGACCATTCTTGACAGTCCTAAGCATTCTCTTCAGAAAATGTTAAACAAGAACAAATGTCTTTAGTCAAAGGCCTCCCCTGATCTACTACTTTCAATTCAATTCGGTTTATTTCTATAGCGCCAATTCACAACACATGTCATCTCAAGGCACTTTACAATTCAACCAGATCATCCAGTCAAATTGATTAGAAGGTTTGACTGAGGAAAACCAGTAGATTGCATCGACTCATCAACTTAAAGGCAATCCCTCACACCAAGCATGCTTGTAGCGACAGTGGAGAGGAAAAACTCCTTTTTAACTGGAAGAAACTTCCAGCAGAACCAGGCTCAGTGTGAGCGGCCATCTGCTGAGGCCGACTGGGGTTCAAGGAGACAGAAGCAGAGATACAAAAACCACAAGAGAAACCATTACAGGAGATCCGGCCTATCTGTACTAGAGTTACTACAATATTAAATTTTTTACTTGGGATCAATAAAGTTTTTTTCAATTGAAATTAATATGAATTAAGAGTGTATCTATTTTCTTGCAGATATTTTCTAATGGCTGACCTATTATTACACCTGCCATTAACATGTGTAACACATTTTGGTGGAATTCAGGGCCAGTTTGACACACTTTGTTTGGCACAGTGTTATAGAAAGCTTGTTCTGATATGTGCTGGTGCTCTTGGTCAGGGAAAAAACAACATCCATCCGAACAAAAAGAAGCTCAAGTAGCATCCTCAAACAAATCATGAATAATAACAAAACCTCTGATGTGTCAAATATAAAGAGCCAACAACTGCTCAGCGTCAGGAAGTTTTTTTATTGAATTTCTTGACTGAGATCATAGAAAACTGGAATTATTATTTATTTTTTTTTTTGTACATTGTTACTATGTGACCATCAGTTCTGAAGAAGAAAGTAACCGTAACAGAGGTCAGTTATTGTTCGGCATACCGTTAGCATCAGTTGAGATTTTAATTTTCATTTTAAGTACATTATTTTCTTATTCAGGTTTAAGTTGAGAGAGAGAGAAGCTGCTGATTAGTTTTTATTTGATATTCAGATTTTATAGGCAAGGTGCTTAAAAACAAAAGGCTTCCAGTAAAAACATATTCTCGTCAAAATATTGCTCAATAAAGTGCTTTGCTGGTTATAAAGCCCTTTGTGTGGGTGTGATGGGGGGTGCTTTTCCCATCCATGCCTACACTTTTGACCACCTCATTGACTTCAGCCTGTGTGATGAACAAGTCTGACTCCGAGCAGCCAAATTTGCTGGAATACATGTCAGCCATGTTGAGGAGATCCTCAAAGTATTCCTTCCACCGTCCTACAATGTTTTACCTCATGGTCAACATCTCCACACTCCCACTAAAAATGGTGTTAGCAAGGTACTGCTTCCCCCTCTGGTGAAACCTGAAGGTTTATCAAAACCTCTTTCTCCAGTCCTGTGTTTTTTGTCCTGCAAACCAACCAGGCTTGAAAGGATGCCTTCCTCAGCTTGAAATCTTCCCTTACTGAGGATGACCACCACCCGGTTTGGGGGCTGCCACCACAACTGGTAACGCAGACTTTACAGCCACTGGTGCAGGTTGACTCAACAACAGAAGTGGAAAACATTGCACCCCAAAAACTAAATCTGGACAGTCCACCATAGTATTGATTTATTTAGACTTAGAGACTTAGACAAGCTTTATTGTCATTTTGTATACACAGAGACTATACAAAACAACATTTTGTTTATACAGCTTTCTGACAGTAAGTAAGTAGCAGCTAGCAGTGAAAATAAAACATTGTGATATAAAGTGCAGCAGAGATAAAATGTAAACAGTGTAGAAGAGACATGGTACAAAAAGGCATTGATGTGGAAATTAAGAGCAGTGTTGTTTTTGGGTTTGTGCTTCTCACTCCACACGAGTTCGCTCTAAGCAGTATAGCTCTTCCTGCTCTCGCTACTTAATAAACTATGTGGCTGATCATCCTCTGCCAAGCGTAAAAAATCCTTTTGTCTAACTATCAGGATGTTATTTCTTCCAGCTCACAAGAGTTTATACTAAGCATTCATTATTTTCTACCAAAAGGAACCTCTAAAATATATCCAAAGAAACTATTTCATTGCAATCTGTTAATTTTGGATAAAGACCCAGATGTAAAGGAACATAGATCTTTGAATCTTTCTCTCTCATTTTTCTCGTTTCTATCTATTTAATTATGATGTAAATGTTTCCTTATGTTTTCTTTAAAACATTTTCTCTGTTTCCTTTAAATATTTCAACATTTTAGTCAGCATATTCATTCAATTTAGGTCTAGATGCCACGTTATTACGAGGCAATTATGTAGGTTATCTCAGTATTTTATTTAAATGTCAAAATCCTGTGAATTTAAATCTACTTTGACCAATGAGCAGTGGCAACAAAGGAGCGAAATTCTCAAAAATAAAGCCAAAATTTCCAAAGTAGAAAGAAGAATGTTTTTGTTTTTTGCTCTTTTGGAGCAAATTATATTTTATTGATCTGTGTTTAATGCATAATTCACAGTAGATCAGGAAGTATTTGCTTTGGGATGGAACCTTGTTTGTCCTTTATTGTACATTTTGTTAGCTTGTCTTTCTGCTAAATTAACCAATATGATGTGTTGAACTAGATCTGCTATTTTCACAACTTTTGTGACAAACTTTTGTATAAAGTAGGCATTAATTCATAAAAAAAGTTTATTTGAATTCTATAAATCAAAGTTTTCTGCCCAACAGTAGTGATGAACTGCACGGCAGCATTCTATACCTAGCTACTGTAGTATCTAGGCTAGAGCTGTCATTCTGATAAATAATCTAGTTGTTATTCAAAATTGTAAAGTTAAACTGACTAAAACTAGACTAAGACCTGTTTAAGTTTCAGTCGACTAAAACATACTAAAACTATCACATATCGTAAATACTAAAATGTGACTAAGACTAATTACAGTTTTTTTCCCTGAAGACTAAGACTAAATGTAAGATGGCTGTCAAAATCAACACTGGTTCAAAGCAGTGCAAAGATAAATAAATATATATAGTCCAAAAATTGGGCTATTATTTGGTCAGTCTGATTTTGTCCCGCTTAAGTCCAATAATAGACGTTAAACCGGGTTTTCAACGTCTTTTTAAAGGCCATCATTTTCAGATCTTTTTTTCAAGGATCTGAAAATAACGGCTTTTCACTTCTCAAACAAATTTAGACGTCATTTGAAACTAAGTCATGTCATCTTTTCATTGTCTTTCCAACTAATTTTTGCTCGGTGGGTGGGACATCCATATAAAGTATCCAGCTTGCCATGAAGTGATTAGTTAACAACTCTGCCCCTGTTTTCACCCTCGTCTTCTAGACATACGGCTGATAGTCATAGTATATGTCTACAGAGTTGATCATTGAATTCCAGCCTAGGGTTATTTTTGATCATGATAATGATAATAATACATACATACTCATTGTCTTGTGTGAATTCCAAAGTTTTCTTAGGATCATGTAATGCTATTTGGATTTGTAGTTCTTGGAAAATCAGGCTCTGGTGATGTGTTTGTAATATCAGAAAGAAAAGTGTGGTTATTTTACAATGTTTTGGCCTGACTGTGAATTTCAGTTCAATGCCCTGCAGTGGTTGCAGATGGAGATCATATGATGGTCCAAAGATTCTCTAGAAGGTCTGTGCGCTCCAGAAGCCATGCAAGGACAGAATTCAGGAAAATGTTCTGTAGTCTGACATAAAATACCTGACTAGGTCATCTATTTTTTTGTTTCTGAGGTGATTTGATCTTCCTGGGGTGAGCATGAGCTGCATAATAGGTAATGAGGATCACTGGAAGAAATAATTTTTTTTCTGACATGCCATGCGCCATTTACAATTCTTATTAAGAGGAGGGTCCTGCTGAGAGAGTCTAATCTGACCCGCTCCTTACACTGAATAACTCATAAATAATAATGCGTAGGAAGGCACACGCAAAGCACATCAAACTTGTTTTCTTTTCTTTATCTCTGTTTGGCAGGATGTAGGAAAGTATATTTATTTGTTATCTTATAAGATGTACCAGTGGAAGATATATAGACATTCAATGAGGCACAAACTGAGAAAATCTGAACTCTCTGAGAGAAAGTGTTCTTCCACAACACCTAAAATGTAATGGATCTGTGAAGAGCCAAACACAACAACAACTTATGATTGACACAGACTTTAACACATTATTAAAGCCAGGCGTGTGAAGAAAAAGCGATTGAGTTTGAACAAAGCTTTGCTCTTTTTGACCTTTTTTATTGATTACATCGTCTTGCTTAAAATATCTTAACATCCAGAGATGTCAGACAGTGTAAAAATGCAAATGCATGCATGAATAAATACATGAGAAATGCACACTTTGGAAAAAAGATTCAGTGTTAAAATAAGGTTGAGAAAGATATTAGTCCTAAAAAAAAAAAAAAAAACAGACAAACAACTTGGTTGTAAAACAGTATTTACATTATATTAGTTTGGTATTGCAAAATTAAACACCTGTTTTGACAAAAGCTACAACTCTCTGAGAATTTACATTATCTGAAGTCTGTAAGGAAATGGATTAACGAGTTGCATTGAACTGTGCAGAGATTTACCAAGACAGCCTCCAAAGATGAAGTATGCATAATGTAAGACTGTTTACCAATATTTACCCGTAGAACAGGTTCATACTCATTTTATAATGCATTTAATCCTTTTGCAGTATGCTCATTTCCATTTTTTTCTTTTGTGCTGGTGCCTTCAAAGAATGTTTTGCCAGAGCCATCCCCAAAACACTTATCATTAGCCTGAACTGACTAGCTGAAAGCTGCAATTACAGTTGTCTAAAATTCTCCTTTTTGCTGCATATGCCATGTCACGTAAGATTCCTAAGTTGGTTTTGCCCATATCTGTGTTTAGCCGAGTGAATTCACATTTAAGGGAAAGTTTAAAAGTTCAGCATAGTGTCGGACCTTCCTTTCTATCATGGGGAGCAACTGCTGCAAGACTGACAGGATGGAACCCCTTATCAACTGTTAAACACAGAGGTAGAGATGTAATAGTTTTGGAGATATTTCTCCTTCAAATGTGTTGAATTTTAGAGAGCATAGCATCAACGTGTTTCTACAGTAGCAGCCATTCAAAATAGCCCTTCCCTGTCAAAATCCAGCCGAAATGCAGCCAAATGGCAGCAAAATCCCCTCTGTCCTCCAGCCACTGGCCTTTTCATGGGCGTGCATATTTTTTTACTCTGACTCCACCCTTTCACTGAATTAAAAGGTCTGACCAGGAGATAACTCTTCTCTTAATATTCTTATTCAATGTCCAAAAATCACGATAGAAAGAATATTTTAGTACAAAGGAAAGTGTGAAAATTTTGAATGCCTACTAATTTAAATAGCTAAATACTTTGAATAAATTGTTTGCTATAAGATGTTTAGTAGATGTAGGTTTGGGAAGCCCTGTAAGCACAGCAGAGTCAGAGGGACCTACAAGGTGTGCTTAGTTTGTGTAGTTTTAAGGAATTTCCTGTTGCTGCTTTAAGTAAGGACCCTGTCACACCTTGTTGATATAGACAACTTTCTATGTATTTTAAAAATGTTGGGCGTAAACATAGAGTATTCATAACGAGTCCAGAGTTTATGTCCAACAGCCTAACTTATGCATAACGCACGGCAGCGTAACCCCGTGCGCAAGCATCATTTCATGGGCATTACGAAGCATCAGTTAAAGCTTATCCCCTCAGGCACATCGCTGCTCCTCTCAGGTGCACCCAGAAGAGACCGGAGGCACCTGGTCTGCATAAAAAGATCTTCAATCACCGTATTAACCTATCTGCCGATTTCTGCCCATCCAAAAAATTAAATAAATAAAAAGAAAAAGAAGGAAAGAACATTTCCAGTTGAAGCGTGTCTGCTAGGAAGTTTGATGGTCGTGCCGTACCATGAATGCACGGCACCTTCTCGCTCATCCTATGATGGGGATACTGTCTGGTTTCCTCCTGTGAACCCCCTTTTATACCTTTTATACCAAACATCAGCCAATACGCCATTACAGTAGCCATATAAAACACGTTCAGTGGTCGTCTGGAACAAATATATTGATATACATTGGAGATAAGTTCTTGATAAGTTACTCATAAGTTATGCACAAGTTACTTATAGGTTTTGGATAAGCTAGACACCACGACTTACGGGCAACTCAAGGTACTCGTAACTTACCGTATTTTAGCGACTATAAGGCTCATATAAACGTCTTTTTTTTCCCCTCAAAATGTGCGGTGCGCCCTATGTGTTTTGTTACTGTGGACGTTGTTGAGACCACCATGAGAACGTTAAAGGGGGAAGTGTGGGCGTGGATTGGCGTCGTTTACTGTTGTGCTTGTCTTCCACGCAAATGGACAGAAACTGTGGTGATTTTTAAGAGAAAGACTTTGTCTAAAGAGACTTTTCCAGCTGGAGTCGTTATTAAGGCAAATGAAAAGGGCTGGATGGATGAGGAGGTGATGAAAGCGTGGCTGAGGGAGGTGTATGTAAGGAGACCAGGTGGTTTTTTTTCCACGCATCACCATCGCTGTTAATCTGTGACTCCATGCGTGCCCATCTCACAGCCGATGTGAAAAACAAGGTGAAACAAATAAACACTGTGCTTGCTGTTATTCCGGGACGTCTGACAAAGGAGCTTCAACTTTAACTTCGACATATGCCAGGGTATGTCGATGTAGTCGCCATATGTCTTAATAACTTATACAAAATGTATCCATAACTTATCCAACATATGCCAGCGTTTTTACCAGATTTTTCATAACTTTGTCAATAATCAGACCAGGATGTGACTAGAGAAATTACACATAGCCTTCAAGGAAAAAAAAATAATCATACTTCCACTTTTTTTAATAATTTAACAAATGTAATCTTTTTTTCTGTCTCGATTAATAGAATTTTTATTTTCCCATTTTACTTTGTGAAAATTTAAGCTTGAGGCCTTTTAAATGTATGGTGAAATGTTTTCTCTCAAGGGAAGAATGAAGTAATGACAGACGATACTTCGTAAAAAGAAACAGGGTATGAAATGAGGCTTTGTGTTTTTATGTCCACCGCATTCCTCAGATCAAATAAGTTAAAGGTTAAACGATGCACTTATATCTAACCTTGACTCTGAGGTTAGTTTTCCTCACAGTAATTAAAATGTTATTGTTTGCTGCAATTTAATTTTCCATCAAATTAACTTTAATGTCTTCCACTTTTTGATCTGTATAGCCTGAGCAGTAAAAATATCTACTGAAAACGTAACTTCATCTGAGGCCAAAGGCTTTTATATAGATGTTTATCTTAATATTACAAGAAAATCACACGACATGGGGCATGTGATACTATTTACTGTTACTCCTAATGCCTTGTTTTCTTCCACAGGATTCAGCTCAGCTGTGACATAAACTAATATCCTTGGTTTGTATGATTAAATAAGCGGTGCAGGAAAAGTTCTGCCAACAAATGGCAGATTAATTTAATCTATAAATAGTTTCAGATTTGTCAGACAGTGGGCATCTGCAGTAAATCAAATGCATATCTACTTTAGGCTCCCTTACTTTGCCTTTTCTTGAGAATAAGGAAATAATGTGGAGTTTTCTGTCTATTTTCAAAATCGAATTAAAGACTGGACATTGGGGAGGGGGGGCAGCAGTGAAGACATTCCTAGAAAAGTTAGTTAAGAATCTTACAGTCTCTGCTTTGTTCTGTCTCTGTTTGCAGGTTGTCCGTTCTCATGCTGCTGGATGCTAATGTGAAAAACAAGCTTACAGAGAAATCTATAGATTATAAAGAAGCATTCCAAATGAAATCATAAGAGATAAATGAAAACACATGAGGTTACTGATTTCATAGATTTACTACTTGAAAATTTACAAAATAAAACTACTACTAGCCTACTGTACATGTGGAGTCCTCCACTTTGAATACCACTGATATCCTTTTATACCAACACCAACAATCTAATATAGAATACAGAACTCCACAGACTAACCCAGCCTTGCTTCCCAACCAGAAGGTTAATTATCTCTCAACTGGCAGAAGGATGATCCTACTTGAATTTAGCACAGACTCCTGGATGCTCCCGTTAAACATAATTTAATGGTGGCAATTATCTTCTCCTTTGTAATGAGCTCTAGTCTAGACTGATGAGGGAAAAAAGGGCTGAGATATATTAGCTTTTTGACCTCAGCTGAAAAAAATGGTTTTGTGTAAAAAAAAAAAAGCTTCTGCTGCACTAAAGGAAATAATTTATATAGCTGTTACATTCTTTTCCTCGTGACAGGGTTATAATTTCCTTTTATCACATTTTATAGCAGAAGTGGCAACAAACGGATGTATTATTTGCTTCATAATCTTTAATTGAATTACAAAGATGAATATAGATTAGTTTGATGCAACTAGAATATAGGGAATAGAGTGTCTATAAATTAGTCACAAAGGCATTGTTTGTGTGAAAAGCTCATTTCAACAATGTGCTCTAATAAGCCATACTTACAGATAAGAATTTTTGAGCTAGAGTGGAAATCTCAGTTATTTCCTTGCTCAAGCAAAATGTGGCTTAGCTGTGTATGAGGAAGTGCTACCAAGACTTTGGCAGCAAGGAGCCATCAGCCATGATATTAATAGGTCCCGAATGTCCATGTTGATACTGACTTTGATTGCTGGTTAAGGAAGACGCAGTTTTTCTCTGTTAGACCAACCCCCACGAGCAGCAAACCCCCCTCTCTGAAACACTTTACAAGAAACTCCAGCTGTGACATGTGATCCTGCCCCCGACCATGCTTGAGGAAAAAAGTCACATTCTTACCCATCCTCTTAACCCGTGGGATTGTAGAAAGGAGCCATATTGGCAAGAACAAAGACAACATGGCTAAATGGACTTTATTCCTAAATCCCTGCTCAAGTTGAGAAGCCTCCTGAAGCCATGTTCAAAACCAGACTGCTGCAAAGGAGATTGTCTGCAACATTCTCTCTTATTCAAAAGAGGTAAATGGTAAATGGCATGTACTTATATAGCACCTTTATTCAAGTCAGGAGACTTGACCAAAGCACTTTACACTACATTCATTATCCCATTCACGCACACACTGATGGTGGCTAACTACATTCTAGCCATAGCTGCCCTGGGGTACACTGCCGTACACTGCCGTACACTGGCGCCACCGGGCCCTCTGACCACCATCAGTAGACAATGCAGTTGAAGTGTCTTGCCCAAGGACACAACGACATTGAAAGTCAGAGTCGGGGCTTGAACCGTCAATCCTTCGATGTCAGGGCAAAACTCCTACATCCAACGCCACTGTCGCCCATAGAGGTAGAGTAACTCAGACCAGGACAGTGGCGGCTGGCCAATAGAGAAGGGCACCGCCCCACCCACCCAATGACTTTGATTAAGACATATTACGTTAATAATTCAATTTTAAATTAAGAGTTAAAATATTTAGAAATATATTGCTTTATATTGTTTAGATGGGTAAGATAAATATTAAATCTTTAATTATGAGTAAAGCGTCATTTCATTTTTTGTTGGATTGGTGACATATTTCTGCTCCAGGGTGCAAGAATGTTACCCATTGACTCTCGTTAAGAGTACATTTGCAGTAGCTCCTCTGCAATACAAACCTATAGGACGGTCCAGGGAACAGCTAAGCAGCGAACTGAGGTGACAGGAAGCGTATTTGCTCACCACCTCCCAAAACAGCGTAGACGTTTTGCGGGTGATTAACAGGTGGAGTCATGGGAATGGAGACATATTGAGAGAAACGGCACAAGAAACATCCCTTTCCAGGACCTGGTTTAGCAAGAAGGCTCGGCTAACTTCATGCAGCGAGACTTATGCTTTATTCTGCTTTCCCTGCCTCCAAACATCAGGATCTGACTCATCATGAATAAAGACAGGTATGACTGATTTAAAACCCTGTTTCAGAAAAGGCACAGAAGCATGAACAATCTGAGATTAACATGGAAAATTATATAATATAGTGTACTTTTTTTTAGATTTTTGTTCATTTCAATAGTTGCTCTTAAATAAACACATCCACAGAAATTAAATAGTTTTTTATATATTAGAAAATATAAAGCTGACTAATAATTAATTAATTAATCATAAAAAAGAAAAGAAAAATAAAGTGCAGACGGGCATGCTCAGTGGCAGAGGGTAGCCGAGACAGGACGTGGAACCAGAACTTGATGCAGGACCTTTAAACTGGTCTACTTCCTGGAGCCAGGCTTACTTGGATAAAAACTGAACCTCCCCACATATAGAGCCAAAAACCCAGAGGACTCAGTGGGGGAGGAACAGTGGACGATCAGGGGACGAGACAAACACAAAACCCTCTTTCCACTGGCTGCCAGGATCCAGGACATGAACCAAGAAATAAACTGAACAGACAGGCTAACAGAAAAACAGTGAATGATCTGGCCCTGAATGCTCAGGCTGAACTGAATATAACCAAGAGGAAACAGGTGAGAGGAATAAATTATAATTGAGGCAGGGAGGGAAAACGACAGGTGAAAGGAATGACTAATTAAGGGAGAGCAAACAGGCCAGATCATGACAAATACCTTCTCCATTATTAAACTGGTACATAATATTGGACTATTAAAAATACAGGTTTGCCTTCACAAAGCCTCAGAGTAAGTAAACCTGTACATGATATTATGTTTTGTTCTTATAAAGTATTTTTATAAAGTATTTTTTTTTGTTGGCATTCATATTAATATACTGTTGTGATAACTTAGTATACGTTTGATTGGTTTTTGGTATATGTCTATTTTGAATTTATAGCCTCCCCTGGAGAAAACTCCACCAGCCGCCACTGGACCTGGATCCAGAAGCTGCAGATCTCAAAGGAGAAATACTTTCCAGTCATACCATCTGAATATAGACTCATTCATTAACAAAGCCTGGACTAAGTTTTCCTGAACTTGGGAGGATATGGGTCGGAAAAGAGTTTCCTGCTTAACACATTTTCTGTGTTTATGGTTGTGTAAAGCAAGCAAACAAGAAGTGGAATGGTGACAGCATGGTACACTTTGCTGATATGTTTAGCTGTTGTTAAAAAAACTAAAATAAACTTTTTTTTTTACTAAGGGTCTAAAGACGAATATAATGTTAAAGCTAATGTGTTCCCTGACCAAAGAGTCCTTTAAGGCAAGTTCCCTGCCATTTCTGCTAGCTACTAGCTCCATTGTTTAAAATCCAAGCATAAAGAAGCTAATTGGACCTCACCCTTAACCATTCCCAGAGGAACAATCACAGACGGTTAAAAATCAATTGTCTAAAAGGTTATTTATTTCTTAGTCAAGCAATGCAATTTTATTTGACTAAATATTGTTTTATTCACCTCCTTGGATTTAAATTGTGGATTGGTTAGAACACATTCCTATTGCTTTAAATAAGTTCAAAACTAATTGGACCTCATTGCAAACTCTCACACTAAACTTTGGTTCTCAAACATAATACTGTCCCAAGCCATGAAATTGTTGCATCATTTTCCTATTCATGGTTTGCAACCATTTTCATTTAATTTGTTTTGTGGACATGGTAGCTTAGTTTAGTTGAGTTGACGGTGATGTGCGGAGGAGTAGTGGTGGATGTGGAACAGTTCTCATCAATTAACATGACAGACGGAGAGGAGACGGAGGATGTGGAAAATGGGGGTAAAACAGTACGCAGGTAGAAGAGAGCTAGAAAGAAAAGAAGATGGAGAGGGAAGAAGACAGAGAAGATGGAATGACCAGATGGCACTGATTAACACTAGCAATTGATTAAGTTTACTAATCTTAGGAAAAAGGAGAGACAGATTCCTTGATTTTACATTGTGTTTTGTTGTTTCAATGTTAATAAATATGTAAAACTGGATGAAAGCTTTACTGTCCCCGTTTCCTATTTTAATTTTGATTATATGTACTTCTTTTTATCTAAGAGCTGAAAATGTCCCCAGATTGGATTTCAGAAATTTGATCACCTTAAAGGTACACTATGCAACCGGTATTGATTTTCCAGCGAGGCTCCCCCCAGAGGGCGAAAGTAAAAGTGCACTGTCATAAATATGCACAGCTGTTCTCCTGGTTTCTCCGTCAAGCCAGGCGCGGTTGTTTTGAGCTTAGCAGACAGGCGAACGCAACGAATGACTAATGCTGCGTTCACACTGGACGCAGCTGGCGCGACAGAAGCAGCGAGTTTACATGCAAAGTCAATGGTTGACGCGCGTCAAGGCGCAGCAAAAGGTCCCGCGGCGCGTTTTGAGCAGCAGGCGCAGCGCGTCTGAGCAGCTGAAGCAGTGCGTCGGGCGTGTTTAATCATCTGACGCAGGGAGAGAGACACAGCGCTGATGATCACTCCTCTTAAACGGTTTATTGAC
This sequence comes from Cyprinodon tularosa, assembly GCF_016077235.1. Taxonomy (NCBI): domain Eukaryota; kingdom Metazoa; phylum Chordata; class Actinopteri; order Cyprinodontiformes; family Cyprinodontidae; genus Cyprinodon; species Cyprinodon tularosa. The sequence goes on along the minus strand of NW_024038734.1, from coordinate 1,659,856 downwards.
GCCTAAATTAACTTAAAATGCAGAAATCTGCCGACAGAATATGCAGTTTGGATTATTTAGATGAAAAACACCTACCAGCTGCCGCGGTGAACCGCGAGGAGGCGACCTGGCCAGAGGCTGCTGATGAAAGGATTCCTAGGCGCACCGCTGGTATGTGGGGGTCTGAGCGGCTCCGACAGAAAAAATATTGAAGGCAGGATAATAATCTGAATGAACTGACGGCACTGATTACGTTTTCAGGTGTATTTTCTCACTTAAACACATATTAAAACTACTTTATTCCCACTGATCACAGCAAATATAGCTGCAAGGCAGAGAAAGGATAGTGAAGCTCCGCCCAACGCGCGTCAGACACACTTTTGCACCGCGCAGCAAAGCTGCTTCAGCCGCGCGTCAGAACTAACTGGTACAAGCAGCAAAAATGAAGCAGCAGACGCGATTTTGCTGCTTTTGCTGCGTCCGATGTGAACGTAGCATAACTGCACAAAGATCGCCACTGTGCTAGCAACGAGCATGCTTTTAACTGGGGGCGTGTAGCAGTTCTCGCCGTAAAGCAAGACTGACTCTCGCGAGACTTCTGAGCCTGTGGGTGCGGGTCGGTGCTCCTGCAATTGCAAGTGCGGTATTTCCCCCACAGACCACCAGGGCGGCCGAGAATACCTTTGTTCAACCTGAAATGACTCATTTAATCGTCCAAAACGTTATGGAACACATTAATTAACTGAAAAATGTTGCATAGTGTGCCTTTAAATACACAGAGCTCGACACAATTAATGCTACGAGCGGGTCTCTCCTCTTGACATACAGTACCTACTATGTAAGTTGGAAGAAGATACAACGCTGTTGGCCAGGTCATGTGACCTGGGAGAACGTATCGCTTTACGGCCACAGGCTCTTATAAAGTCATGCTAAGGCTTTTACTGTACTATTTTTCCACCTGCTCTACTACTGGTCATGGTTGAGGCAAGGAAAAAGTTTAAACCCTCTGAGGAGGCAAGAAAGAGAAAACGTGGAAGGGATTGTGTCTGAGGAAAAACGAGAGTCGATGTTGGAGAGAATTTTGTTCGTTGGCGCAGGCCCAACTTTATGGTAAGTTAACACTTTGCTCTTATACAGTCATATATCTTTGTTATTATTTTTATGTTTTTGTTATTATTTTTTATGTTTTTATGTAATTAGAAGTAAAATATGAGCAGTTACAGGTCTAGCACCCCAATGCCCAAAAGTAACATGGTGTGCTTTTAAATAAAACAGATACTTTTTGGTTTGCGGAACCTTCTGCCGCATCCAGACTCCATCTCCAGCGACCGCTAGGTAAGTCGAGTGTGAGATCCCTGTTCCAGAGGCACTCTGTGATTTTTAATGCTGCCTTAAAAGGGGATTGGGCTATATAAGTAAATTAGTCATTCCATGAGAGAGTGATTTAGGCAAGTTAATGTGTGTTTGCGCCATTTATCTGGCTACTTTTTAAGTCTGTCACAGCAAGAGAAAAAGGGCAACAGATGGATCACATAAGACCACCCACAAGTGTACCTTGAACTGCATCACAGATTCAACACAACAGTAAAATATAAAGTGTTTGTTTAGACCAAGAAAAGGGCAAAGCTACAGTCTGATAGGAGACAGAATGTGACGAGAGTAAATACTGGTGAGGATTTTCACCAGGAGAGCTCAGGTCTCCCCTAGGAATGAAAAGGGATCCATTGTTGGTCCTATTTTTACTAAAAAGGTTTCTCTGTTTAAAAGAGCTTAAGTATATGTAATGTTATTAGTCCAGATAACAAAAGATCTGTGCAGTCACACCATTAGGATGCATCTTTTTTCTTCTCACATGCTTGTGGACAACGCTGGAGTCATTTCAGTTTTATCCCAGAGGTGGCAAACTTCTGCAAAAAAACAGAGGAAAACGCGTCATACTCTCAAGGAGCTCTTACACAATGTTCTGCAGGACTATTTGACTTGAAAAACAACAGTATAGTCCACCATTTTATAGTATGGCCTTAGTGTAGCTTAGCATCAACACTCACAAGCACCTTGAAAGCCTTACTGTGCAAAGATGTTCTTGTTGATGAGGAGAAATAATTGTAGGTGGATGATAATGGAATTACTCAGGCAGAGCAGTTATATCACCGCCTCATACATAAACACGTGCATCAAGAACTTCAATTCTGGGAAAACTTGTATTTTCCAAGAGTTTCCCTTTAAAGTTGAGATGAGATCAATGCAAAGATAATCATCAAACATCTTAGCCTTTCATATGGCTTCTATAAAAAACATATTTTCACAAAGGGAGGGGGACTATTAAACAAAAGTAATAGTTTACAGTAAGCCATTAAATAAACAGGGATAAAAAGTGTCAGGGGACATATGCACTAAATACTGAATGACAGCTGTGTAATGCACCACTACAGATTAGATTTTGCATAGACAATTTTTGTGTTTATTTCTTTTATCTACTTAGGGATGTGGTCATGTTTTCAAGCCACTGCAGTAAATATGCATGCAAGTACCACAAGATATTTGGAACTGGAGCCATACAACATTGGCGACACATGCTCAATTCATTATAAACACATAACAGCCTTTCCTCCAGAGTTTGTATGTGTTTTATACAAACAACAATCTTTTTCTTTGTCTTCTCATTAAAACAGACACATATTTTCATGGTTTATGTAAACTGCTCCAATGATATGCTGAAAATAAAAAAAATATTTCACATCACCCGTGTATTATCGATGCACCATTTTATGTGAAGAACCTGTAATTAAAACTTGCTTTCATATGCCATAATTAATTCAGGGTATGGTTTATTAATCTGCTGCTTAGTGGTAGAAGAAATATTTTTATGAAAAAAGGAATTGTTGAAAAAACTATATATATATAAAACCCTGATAGCACTGAAATGGACCACAAATGAAAAAAAAAAAAGATTTTCAGTTTTGTAATACGAGTTGGATTTCATAATGCTAAAGAATATTATTAATGATAGATATTTTGAACACATTTCAGTGTTTTCTATAGCACTGATGTACTCTTTGAGTGAAATGCTTCCTAACACTCACACAGATACACACTTTCACACAAAGAAGGTTAACGGGGTGGTAAGCACCAACCAGCGCTGTTGGCCACTCTGCAAATGGGAGCTAAGACCCCCCTAACCTTTTCTCACATCAGTGGGCACATCGCATTGGCTTTGCAGAATTGTACAAAGCGAAAATTCTTCCTGCTTAGGGCAACATCAGTCCACAGCAGTTCAAGTTAATTCCCACATGCACAATCCCTCAAGTGTGTCAGGCTTTCTGTAACGTATAACTGTAAGATGCTTGCATTTTTCTAACATGTGTCTAAAGAGGCATGTTGGAGGTATCAGATATGATAGGCATAACAGATACATTTAATGGTTCATTAGTCAGATTCTTGGATCGTAAATAAAAATATTTTCAGTTGTGGCTTAAAGGAACCAACTTATCTGAAATGATCAGGGTTTGTTCCACAGACAAGGAACATAAAAATTACAGTTAATGATAGCTGTACTTGTTCCGGTTTTGGTCCACACTGATTTAACAGGTCTCTGAAGGCTTTAATGGTTTAGATATTAGTTTACAAGAATATTCAGAAATGTATTGTATGGCTACTGCTGGTCCTGAGTTACAAACTAACAGCAGAATTTTCAAATCTATTCTTTGACAAATAAGGAGCCAATGCAGTGATATAAGAACCGCCATCTTATGGATGTTTGGCAACCCTAAAGCAGAATAGTGGGAGCGCTTTTATAAATGGAACTGAGTAGAGATGGCCCATTTTGTCTCACTAACTGTTAAAAATGTTTTTCTCCTATTTTGTGGGGAAAAAAATGACTATTGGATTTAAGGGGAGGAGCAACACTCGGATTTGGTATGAAGAAACACAACCCAGTTTATGCAATGACTATTACAGAAATCTTGAACAGAGTCAACTTACCAGCGAGGAGCTGGCGGGTCGGATGATGCCCTTAAAACTATGTACATCAATTAGACATAGAAACATTGATTTTTTTTCTAAGTCAGATGAAAGAGAAAATATTTAAGTACTAGAACTGTCCCTTTACATGGGTTGCATTAGCTTTAAGTGGCATTTCAGGCTAAATAACATTGTTGTTAGAAAAATAACTAGAGAAAGCCTCATGGTTGGATTCTTGTGGGGCTGTGAGAACAGCACTTTACCCATTTCCAGTTAAAACTTTAGTGAAACAGGCCTATTTGTGAGGGGAAGCTTGTATATTAAGTTAATGGCTAGCACATATAAAGTTTTCTGGTAAAACACTAAGAAAATCTAATACAGGAACAGCTAAAACAATGACAATAAAGTGTGTATTGCCCGAAAAACTGTCCATCATATCACATTTTTTAACCTGAGCATTGTAAGTCCTCAATTGGGCCACCCCTTGAGTCACCAGTGCTAAAAAATTTGTGCTAAACTGCCCACTAGGAGGCCAAAACATGTGCTGAATTGCCATAAAGTGCATTCTCGGAGCAAAAACATATCCAAAAGTACCCCCTTGGGAGCTAAACATGTACTAAAGTGCCATCTCAGGAGTCAAAGCATGTATTTAAGTGCCCTCTTCGGAGTCAGAGTGCATGCTAAAGTACCCCCTTGGGAGCCAAACTTTTTCTGAAGTGCTGTCTCAAGAGCCAAACCAGTGCTAAAGTGCCCTCATGGGAGTCAAAGCGCATGCCAAAGTTACCCGCTTTGAAGCCAAACATGTTCTGGAGTGCCACCTCAGAAGCCATAGCATGTGCTAAAGTGCCCCCTTCCGAGTCAAAGTGCATGCTAAAGTACCCCCTTGAGAGTCAAACATTTTCGGAAGTGCTGTCTCAAGAGCCAAACGTGCTAAAGTGCACTCATGGGAGTCAAAGCGCATGCCAAAGTACCCCCTGCGAAGCCAAACATGTTCTGAAGTGCCACCTTAGTAGCCATAGCATGTGCTAAAGTGCCCCCTTTTGAGTCAAAGTGCATGCTAAAGTACCCCCTTGGGCGCCAAACATGTTCTAAAATGCTGTCTCAAGAGCCAAACGTGTGCTAAAGTTCCCTCATGAGAGTCAAACCGCATGCTAAAGTACCCCTTGGAAGCAAAACATGTCCTAAAGTGCCATCTCTGGAGACAAGCATGTGCTTAAGTGCCCCCTTTGGTGCCAAAACATGTGTTAAACTCCTCTTTACAGAGTTGCCCTTTGTCTTTTTTTCCACCTTGCCCTTCAAAAAGTCTGTCCAAACCATGATTTAAGTAAATGTTAATAGTTACTACTGATACTTTTTGGCTAAAGAAAGAAGAAAACACACCGGTTTTACACACATCTAAATAGAGCTTCTCAAAGTGTTTTTTCTTTACATCTAGGATGCACATTTGCAAAACTGTTGATTAAATAGTCTGATTACAGTAGCGTGTTCGTTGCCTGTTGGCTAGCTGTTGCTAGCTATCAGTTGGCGCTAAGCTATCAGTTGCCGTGGCAACAGAAGTTTTGCTTTCCCCACTTTTTTTCCTAAACATCTTAATGCCATCACATCAAATGCAATGTGTTTATTGGTAGTTGTTCATTATTTGATTAAGTGAAACGTAATAGATTTTGAATGTTCCCACAGACTACTGTTACACATCTGTCTGCCATATAGCATCTATCTATCTATCTATCTATCTATCTATCTATCTATCTATCTATCTATCTATCTATCTATCTATCTATCTATCTATCTATCTATCTATCTATCTATCTATCTATCTATCTATCTATCTATCTATCTATCTATCTATCTATCTATCTATCTATCTATCTATCTATCTATCTATCTATCTAATCTGATGGAAATCCCCTCAGTGCATCACAACAGCTGAGCTAATGAACTGAATATAATCAAAGACTCTACCTCAAGAACTCATTTGAACACTTTTATGTTTACTGATATTTTATGTATTCTCTATATATTCAAGTAGCATGTAGTGTTTGCATAGTTTAATTCAATTCAATTCAGGTTATTTCTATAGCACAAATTCACAAAATGCCATCTCAACTTGATTAAAAGTTTTCTATCTAATTAGAAAACTATCTAGTTGATTAATCAATAATAATAATAATGTGACAGGGATTATTAGGTTTAATAAAATACCCATTTTGTTTTAATTATGGCATTCTGTGATTATTTATACAGCTGTGACTAGTTGTCTAAAAGTTGAAATTAACAACTTGAATAGAAAGTGACTTATATTTTGCTTGTAGTTAATGATTAATAATTCTGCATGAATTATAGACCACGTTATTGATATTTACTGATGGCGAGGACAACTTGGATTGCAACAGCCAATCCAAAACACCCAGACACAAATGTAAGCATTAATAACACCTGGTAATTGAACAAGATATCAACTAAATAGCTCAACTAAAGCTCATTACTTGGTTTTACCCTTGATTTGAATGACATATCAAGCATAACTTCAAGTTCAAATTGATAATATGTTCATAATCTGCTGGTAAAACTGCACAATAATGCCTTGCTCAAGGGCATACCTGCAAGCGTTCTGAGAAAACTAGGATAAAACACCTAAATCTCTAAGGAAGATGGCTACTGAGCCAAGTAGATCTATTGATTAATAGAAGTTATTCATTTTATGCTATACCCCCACCCAAAATCATTAGGAAAGCTTAATTGGTTTTTAAGACATATTTTGGAAATATGTAAGAGTTTCAAATCAGATATTTTCCTATCTGACTTGCTGACACCAAAAAAAGATAAATGCAGTAGCGGTGAATACTTCAATTATTCCACCTTACTTCTGCATATCTCACACCATCTTTGCTTTCTCTGAAGGAGAGCCTGACAGCCTGAACTTATTGTGCACTGGAGAGGGTTTCATCTGCTGTCAGTGAAATCAAACATTGTATGCCTTCAGCAATCCAATAACTTTCCTCCGTGGTGGAGACGCTTATCATCATCCTTCGCCATGCTTTCTCTGCGCAGCACAGATGTACATGAGGGAATAATCACAGATCTGTATGTGTCAAGGGGAAACATATCAGGTCTCTGAAAAGCGTTTTATGGTGTCAAAACATTTAGCAATTTCAGATTTTGTCTTTTTACAATGCAATTGTGGAAAGTGCACTTTGTGTGTTATTTACTTTCATAGACAACTCCTTTCTCGCCATCTCAAAATAACAGCTTGAAACGGACATCTTAACAATAGCGGGGAGGTCATGATGTTTCCTTATAATTTGTCAAGGAAAAAATTCTTTCCTCAGTTGAAATGTTTGTACGTAAGATTGAAGGTGAAATGAATAAAAAGCTAACATATTTCTTATCCGAGGAAAGTATGAAGTATTTTAATGTACAGCCCACTGTTAAACACACTGCACACGAGCTGAAGTTTACTAAAACTTTTTTTCTTGAATGCATCAAAACTTTTTACAATATTCCACAGAACACCAACATCTATATACATTAAAGAGTTATAATGCTGCACGTATCCTCTTGATTTTTAATTCCTGCAGCGCTCCTACCGGGCGCCTCCAGTTGTTAAAATTATCAGACAGCTTGATATAAAGTTCTGTTGTTTTCTGATGATGTGTTTTTATCTGTGGAGTTCAATTAATTTAATCAACTAATCAGACTGCAAGTCTGTCTTAAAGACTCAGAAGTCTTGCTAACTCCATTTTAAACTCTCACATTCTGATAACAGCATATTGTGTTTTTTTATAGAGAACTGATCAGAAAAACTACTTCATGCATTTGTTACCTCAAGGCTTTAATATTTTAATTCTTTCTCATCAGTATTAGCAGAAAAAGCCTTTAAAATCCCTCTAGCTGATTAAAGATTATGCACCATAAAGCCTACTAATGGGAGTTAAAAGGGGATACATTCTTTTATTAATTTTCTTGTTATTAATAATTATCTTTAGCCTGGATCCCTGCTGAATCCTTTATAGAAATAAATCAATTTGATGGTGGATGAAAAGCTCTGAAAAAAAAAAGAAATAATAAACACTTGATTTTTTTCATCTGTCTGCAGATCTGAAGATGGTTTCTAGTGTTTTTCAAAATAAAAGAAATTGTTCACGTTTTCTGAATAGAGAAACTTTACTAGCTTCTGTGTATTGAAAAGGTACCAAAATGATATTACCAAACATAAAGAGACTAATATTTTTTCTCACCATGTGGCATGTCAGAATATTTCCCAATTACTAATAAGTGAGATTAACATTGTTCCATTATAAATATTTAAAAATGTCTATAATAATTATTTTTATAGTTTTTTTGTATTTGAAAAATATGTTATGATTTGGGTCAAACATTTTCTGTGTCTTTTGTTGCAATTTTCGTTTTACAAGTCTTGTAAATTAGTATATTAGACCATCCTGGCTGATTTCTTCAAACTGTATTTCAGTGTTTTCCTCATAATTTTGTTCCTTCTTCTATTTTGTTAAGTTTATCAGCCACTCTGTTGGCAAAAAACAGGTTGTTACCACCATCATCCTTGAACGGTGGAATGGCGCTGTCAAGTTATAGGATTTTCCTCTTCAATGAAATAATGGTCTAACCTATGTTGGTGATAGACGGGCCAAATAAACCAATCAGATCAACGAAGCATATGACGTACTAACAGAGCGACGACGAAAACACAACCACAAGCCAGGCTACTCTTGCTGCTGCAGAGTAGCATCTTTTCCTCTGAGAAAAGCCTCCAGAGCAGTGTTTTGCTCTTCTTTCAGTGAAGAAATACTCTGTAATTCCGATAAAACTTGCTCGATAGCCACGCTAATGCTAGTTTCATCGGCTGAAGCCGCCATGTTCTTTAGACTGAACGGTCGCCCTTCTCGTTGCGTCACACCTCAACCCGCCTCAAAGCCAACGCTGATTGGACGTTCGTTTGGTGAACGGCTCCAAATTTTCTTTAACGGAAAGTAGCCAGACTGATCTGTGAGGGAAACCTTGAAAGCTCGCGAGATCAGGATGGTCTCACGAGGCTGATAATGGTCACCATGGCCAAACATTTAAAGCATGTTTGGTTCAGACCACAGAACTTATTTGAAATAATCATACTGTCCCTACTGTTCCTGAGTGCATGTGTGATTTCCATATTCTGCCCTTTGGTTTTTGCATTTTTGTTTTGGTCAGGTCTGGTTAAATGAAGAGCACTGATTATTAGAAATGTAACAAGTTCAGTTCTTAATATTGCTATTCCGATTTTAACTAAAGTTCTAAGTTAGTCTATAATTTTTGCAGCATTAAGGGCTGTGTATCCTCCCGCAGCAGTGTGTCGCAGTGAGCTTGTCGCCGGTATGATGTAGATATTTCTCATTTATGCCCAATTTTGAAGCGTAGTCTGCGCTATGTTATTTCACGCCACAACGCAAGAGGGAGAATCATGAACTTGCTAGGATTGTGGGTGTCCGTGTGTCGGTTTGACGAGCTTGTTCGCCATCTACAACCCCTCATCTGACGCCAGACGACACACAAGCATGTCTGCGTCAACTGCGACACACGCAGACGACCGGGTTTCTGAGCATAAACCAGGCTTTAGTTCTAAGAACACCTCTCATATCCAACTTAAGTCAGTAGACTGTGATATCTTTAGCTGAAATGAAATGCGACCAAACTGAATCCATCCATCCATCCATCCATCCATCCATCTATCCATCCATCCATCCATCCATCCATCCATCCATCCATCCATCCATCCATCCATCCATCCATTTTCTTCTGCTTATGCAGGGCTGGGTCGCGGACGCAGCAGTCTAAGCAAAGATGCCCAGACTGCAAAAAATTGAAATCTCAATAAGTCATTTTTTCTTGCAATAAGTGCATTTTTTTCTTGAATTGAGTAGGTAATTGAGACACTTTGCCAATGGAACAAGCCAATTTACATTCAAAATAAGATAACACAATTGCATTGTCTTATTTCAAGTGAATATTATCTAATTATCTTATTTTAAGACTAAAAATAATCATTCCATTGGCAAATTATCTTATTTACCTACTCAAATTAATGGTAAATACACTTAATTTAAGAACTTTTTTCTCATTTTTAGATGGTTTTTGCAGTGCAGTGCTTCCCGATCCCCACAGACTTCCTCCAGCTGCTCTGGGGGGGGGGACCCCGAGGCGACACAAGGCCAGCTCAGAGACATAGTCCCTCCAGCGTTTCCTGGGCCTTCCAAAAGGCCTCCTCCTAACGGGACATGCCTGAAACAGATGCCCATGCCACCTCAGCTGGCTCCTTTCGACGTAGAGGAGCAACGACTCTCAAACTGAATCATGAGTTGCATTTAATCTGGTATTTTTTTATGCTAAAGATGATTAAAATGAGTGATTATAGCTTTATTTCAGCTGAATTTGCAACTGTAGATCAGATATCTTTTAGAGAGCGTTCTAAAGGGATTCAAAGCACCATGACTGGTTCACAAGAGTAGAAGGGACATCCTGTGTCACCCTGGGCAGTTTAAAGTCTTCCTCTGCTCTGAGGCCTTTGCTTTGCCAGTGTATCTGCTACTTTGGCTCCCATGGAAGGAAGCACAAATGTGCTTTTCGTTTTCATGCCGATCACTGCCAAGTCCATTTACCCCTTAAACGAGAAGGCTCCCACTCTGTGCCGTCATCTTTGGCGTGCCTTACAGAAGTTATAGCCTGGATGACTCTTAGCTTCCTAAATTCCAATGACAGAATGATAGAGCTTTGTCTTTTAGGCCTGGGGCTCCTCAGTGGGTCATTTTTTGTAGAGCTTTGACTCTCTTGCTCAGGAAAAACTACTGTCACTAGCTTCCGGGTAAAAATGGACAGTGAGTTTAATCTTGACAGGCAGATCAGTTCAGTGATAAAAAACAGTATTTATCAACTGAGACAACCAACTTAAGTGAAACATGTTTCTACAGCAGGACTTTAAAAGCAGAAATCCATGTATTTTCCCCATCATGCCTCCATGACTAGGGTATCTCACAGACATCCCTAGCTTCTGTCCGGCTGGTGCAGTATTCAGTTAATCGTTTTTTTACTGATATAACCAAAAGAGAGCAAAGAGCTCACTGCAAAAAAATAAAATCTAAATAAGTCCTTTTTTCTTAAAATCTGTGTATTTTTTCTTGAAATACGGATTGAAGTGAGACACTTTGCCAATGGAACAAGACAATTTACACTTTAAACAAGAAAAAAACAATTGCATTGTCTTATTTCAAGTGCATAATATCTAGATAGCTTATTTTAAGAGTAAAAATACTAACTCCATTGGCAAATCGTCTTATTAACCTGCTCAAATTAACGGCAAATACACTTAATTTAAGACATTTTTACTCATTTTGAGATTGTTTTTGCAGTGCTCCTGTCTTAGCCTCCCTGCACTGTCTGCCTCCTCATTTTAGGGTTCATTCTAAGATTATTTCATAGATTTTCAAATCTTTAAATGGTCTTGCCTCGTCTTATCTCTGTGCTTTTACAATAACATTGCCTCTCCATTTAACTGAGGTCATTGGACCAGCTACTCCTGAATAGCAGAGGAAGCTACAGAACGAGGGGAAACGAGAGGAAAGAGCTGTTTCTGTTATAGCTCCAAGGCTTTAAAACTCCCTGCCAGTGCTCATCTAACAATGTGTATCTCTAAATACGCTCTGAAAACTCTTCTTTTTTATTGGGTTTTGACCCATCCTGGGAGAGTTTATTTTATTTGTTTGAGTTGCTTAGAGCATCTTTTATATGTGTTCATCTATTGCTGCTTTAAAATCTTTTCAGCATTTTGGTCATTTGTTCATTCTTAAAGTGCTAATGCACATAGTCGGTTTGCTGGTTGGCCTGAATACTCAAAGATCACCAGCTTTAGATGTTATCAACTCATTAAATGTCCGTTATTAGAGATAATCAGTCCCATAGAATAGTATCCTTATAAAAAGTATTCTTTTTTTTTCCCAGCTTCTATGTTCATTACACTTGTCACAAGTATAGAGCAATGAAATTCACTCTCTGCATTTAATCCATCCCCTTGGCGAGCAGTGGGCTGCCATTGTGCGGCGCCTGGGGAGCAGTGTGGGGTTAAGGGTGGGGCTAGAACTCAGAACCTCTAGTTTCCAATCTATGCCCTAACATCTAGGCCACCATTCTAAAAAAAAGAAAGAAAACGAATACTCTTTACATTTTGCTGTAATTACCTATTATAGAAATACTTAATGTAAAAAAAAAGTCTGAAACGGCGATTTTATTTTATTGCTTCTTAACTTCCTTCCTTATAACATGTATAACCAAAAATCTAAATTTATTTGTAGGAATGTTTTTTGATAGGTGATGGGAAAAAAATGCTTTTACAAATTCTGTCTCTTATAATCTGACGCCACCAAATGGCAATTATTAAACAGTCTTCCATTGTGTAAATTTAACAGTTTTTCAACCCCCTCCTAGGTTCTTAATCTTATCCCTAGTTCTGATCTAATTGTTTATCGGCCGAGACGTGGCTGTCCACACATCCTGACCCAATGATTTCACAGCATTAATAAGCTGAACAACCAAGAAAACCATGGTTACATCTGGCCTTTCTCTTCTTCAGCTTCTTGTCAGGTTTGAGCTGACTTCAAGGTTCTCTTCTTAACCTAGAAAATTCTTGACAGACTTGCCCCTTCCTCATTAATAGATCCCATCAACATGTACTGTATGCACCGTCTCTTGCTCTCTGCTGTTAAGGATAGTACTTTTGATAGTACCTATAGTCAAAAACAATCCTGTTAAGCGAGCTTTTTTTTTATTTTGGGTACCCCAGCTTTAAAAATGTCAGACACGCATCCTCTCTGGAGATCTTTTTTAGTGCAGGTCTCTGACTTTAAGATGTTTTTCTCTACCAGTTCCCATTCAAAATGGCGCTTCCCAGTGAAACACCAGCCGAATGGCAGCCCACTTCCCTCCAACTCCTTGCGAAATAACCTAAAACTTCTTCTGGAGTGACCCCTCTTTCATATTTTTTTACTCCGACTCCATCCTTTCACTCAATTTCAGGGTCTGATCAGGAGATGGTGCTTCTCTTTAGGTCTTAATGTCCACAAATCATGACAGAAAGAATATTTTAGTACAAAGATTCATGTTTACAGTTTACACTTTGAAGATAGAATTCAACCAGATCATACAGTCAAATTGATTCAATGTTTTCTATCTAAGGAAAACCAGTTGATTGCATCTACTAATTCAATTCAATTCAATTCAATTCAGTTTATTTATATAGCGCCAAATTCACAACACATGTCATCTCAAGGCACTTTACAGTTCAACCAGATCATACAGTCAAATTGATACAAAGTTTTCTATCTAAGGAAAACCAGTTGATTGCATTGACTCATTGACTCAAATACAATCCCCCACACTAAGCATGCTTGTAGCGACAGTGGAGAGGAAAAACTCCCTTTTAACAGGAAGAAACCTCCAGCAGAACCAGGCTCAGTGTGAGCGGCCATCTGCCGAGGCCGACTGGGGTTCAAGGAGACAGAAGCAGAGATACAAAAAGCAGCTGCAAAAGGCGGCCCCGTCCAGGAAACACACAGCCAGGCAGACGAGCTCCAAGGCAGCTCCCATGCCAGAGGACGAAGAGAGCACATCCACTCAGTCACGGTCAGAGAAACAGGACCACACTGGAAAACAGGCCGATCTCCAACATCTATTAACAAGGGTGTTGATAGAAGCAGCACAGCTGATGTTTTTTCCAGGATGACGTCACAGCCAAACAGGAACAGACGAGGCAAAGCTACTCTGAGGGAAAGCAGAGAGAGCAGAAGGTTAGAGATTGAACTAACAGATTCTGCAGAATAGGAGAACAGAGAGAGAATGAAGCAGAATGATGAAATGGGGGTCCCTATGTCCTCCAAAAGTCTAAGCCTATAGCAGCATAACTATAGAGATAGCTCAGGATAACCTGAGCCACCCTAACTATAAGCTTTATCAAAAATGAAAGTTTTAAGCCTAGCCTTAAAAGTAGACAGGGTGTCTGCCTCACGGACTAAAACTGGTAGTTGGTTCCACAGGAGAGGAGCCTGATAACTAAAAGATCTGCCTCCCATTCTACTTTTAGAAATTCTAGGAACCACTAGTAAACCTGCAGATTGAGAGCGAAGTGCTCTGTTAGGAACATAAGGAACAATCAGATCTCTGATATAAGATGGAGCTTGGCCATTTAAGGCTTTATATGTGAGAAGGAGGATTTTAAATTCTATTCTTGATTTAACAGGAAGCCAATGAAGAGAAGCCAGGATAGGAGAGATATGATCTCTCTTTTTCATTTTCATTAGAACTCTGGCTGCAGCATTTTGGATCAGCTGAAGGCTTTTAACTACAGTTTGTGGACTTCCTGATAGTAAAGAATTACAATAGTCCAGCCTTGAAGTAACAAATGCATGGACTAGTTTCTCAGCATCACCCCTGGACAGGATATTTCTAATTTTTGCAATGTTCCTCAGATGAAAGAAGGAAATTCTAGAAACCTCTTTGATATGGGATTTAAATGACAGGTCCTGATCAAAAATAACACCAAGATTTTTTACTTTATTATCTGAAATCAGTTTAATCCCATCCAAATGAAGTGACTGGCTAATCAGTTTCTTTTTCAGAGACTCTGGTCCAAAGACTATAACTTCTGTTTTGTCTGCATTCAGGAGCAGAAAGTTAAGAGTCATCCAGGTTTTTATGTCTTCAAGACATGCCTGTAATCTATGTAATGGGTTAGCTTCATCTGGATTTATAGACAGATATAGCTGGGTATCATCAGCATAACAGTGGAAATTAATCCCATGCTGTCTAATAATTCTACCAATTGGGAGCATGTATAAAGTAAAGAGAATTGGTCCTAGCACTGATCCCTGTGGTACTCCACAGGTAACCTTTGAGCGTGTTGAAGATCTATCATTAACATGAACAAACTGAATTCGATCAGATAGATAAGATTTAAACCAGTCTAGTGCTGTTCCTTTAATTCCAACAAAATATTCAAGTCTTTCTAAAAGAATATTATGGTCAACTGTATCAAATGCAGCACTAAGATCCAACAGGACGAGCACAGATACAAGTCCATTATCTGAGGCCATGAGAATATCATTAGTGACTTTCACCAGAGCTGTTTCAGTGCTATGATGAGCTCTAAAGCCAGACTGAAACTCTTCAAAAAGTTCATTATGGTGGAAGTGATCGCAAACTTGTTTGGCAACTACTTTCTCAAGAATTTTGGATAAGAAAGGAAGATTGGATATAGGTCTATAATTGACCAAGTCATCTGGGTCAAGAGACGGTTTCTTAAGCAGAGGTTTAATTACAGCAATCTTAAAAGCTTTAGGTACATATCCCTGTAACAGAGATAGATTAATCACATCTAAAATGGAGGATGAAATCAAAGGGAATACCTCCTTAAATAACCTGGTTGGAACTGGATCTAACATACAAGTTGAAGGCTTAGATGAAGACAATAATTTTGCTAATTCAGAGAGTTCAACTGGATCAAAGCAGTCTAAACCCGGTTCAGATTCCATGACTACCTCAGGTACAATCGCGGATAGAGGAGTGCTTATGATCTTATTTTTAATAAGATCAATCTTATTTATAAAGAATCCCATAAAATCATTGCTGCTAAGAGCAGGTGGAATGGACGGTTCAACAGAGCTATGGCTCTGGGTGAGTTTGGCAACTGTATTAAAAAGAAATCTAGGATTATTCTTATTCTCCTCTATTAATGAGGAGAAGTATGCTGCTCTTGCTTTACAAAGGGTCCTCTTATACAGCAGTAAACCATTTTTCCAGACTAGGAAGGACTCTCGCAGGCCTGTGGAGCGATATTTTCTCTCCAGTTTCCTAGCATTTTGCTTCAAAGTACGCAGCTCTGCATTAAACCAAGGAGCAAGCTTTCTATTTTTAACGGTTTTCATTTTCAAAGGAGCTGCGTTGTCTAAGGCAATACGCAGAGAACTAGCAACCCCCTCAACAAAATCATCAACCTGTGAAGGGGAATAAGCTAAGCTTTTGCACTCTGCAGCACTGCTCAGTGACACAGAGCAGAGAGAAAGTGAAGCAGATTCTTTAAAATTTATAACTGCACTATCTGATAAAGATCTACTAAAATTGAACCTTCTTTGGGGGGAGGAGAACTCTGTTAAAGTAATCCTGAAGGTTATTAGAAAGTGGTCAGAGAGGACAGGGTTGTGAGGAAATACTGTTATTTCTTCACATTCTATGCCGTATGTCAGCACAAGATCCAAAGTATGAAGATGAGAATGCGTGGGACTATTCACATTTTGAACAAAGCCAATAGTGTCTAAGATAGCATTAAAGGCTGCTCTTAAGCTATCGCCTTCAATGTCAGCATGGATGTTAAAATCTCCCACTATGATGACCCTGTCAGTATTTAATACCAAATCAGAAAGGAACTCTGAAAACTCATCTAAAAATTCAGAGTAAGGACCTGGTGGACGATACAAAGTTACAAAAAGAAGAGGTTTTCTTGCCTTGAAATTTGGATCAGGGAAATTAAGGGTTAAATGTTCAAAAGAGTTGTAGGAATTAATTGTTTTGGGAGTAATCAGTAAGTCAGACTGGAAGATTGTTGCTACTCCTCCTCCTCGCCCAGAACTTCTGGGGATGTGAAAATTTAAATAGCTTGAAGGAGTTGCCTCATTTATGCTCACATAATCCTCTTGCTGCAGCCAGGTTTCTGTAAGGCAAAACAAGTCAATGTGATTATCACAAATCAAGTCATTAACTAGTAGACTTTTAGAGGAAAGCGATCTTATGTTAAACAGACCGCATTTAATTGTTTTAACTTTTTCCCCAATTGGAGTTATTTTGATTTTAATTAGATTATCATGATTTACTCCTTTGGGAATCTTTGCTAATTTATTAGATTTTGGTCGTGGGCAAGACACTGTCTGGATGGAGTAAAGAGTGGGTAACAGTAGAGAAGCTGCAGAGATGTGTGTTAAACTACAACTCTGCTTCCTGGTCTGCACCCTGGGTGGTCAGGGTTTTGGAGGACTAATAAATGTGGCCAGATTCCTAGAAAGAAGAGCTGCACCATCCAAAGTGGGATGGATGCCGTCTCTCCGAATCAGACCAGGCTTTCCCCAAAAGGATTGCCAATTATTAATGTAGCCCACGTTGTTTTCAGGGCACCACCTAGACAACCAGCAATTGAATGACGACATGCGGCTAATTGACTCGAAGGCAATCACTCAATTGTAGGGGACCAGCCAAGGGCCCATCAAGGAGAATGGGGAAATTTTGAATGGCTACTACTGTCCAATCCTCATAAAATGCACTGAAACGTCTGGCTGTACCTTTACAAAGTGCAAAACATTGATGGTTAGTATGGCGGTTTAATCTCTTGGTACAAGGTTCAAGGATAAAGATGGTGAAATACAAATTACTGATTGTTTTTTATGTGAAAGTTACGTTTAAATATATAGTTCGGACTACATTTCTTTTGTTATTTACGTCTGTAAATCCAGATATCATAGCCTGTGAGGAAACAGTGACATGTCCATGCACACTGCACAGTGGATGAAGCTGATATGATCTACCAGAGAGTTTGAACAGACTGTACCTGTGGGCCCGGATGAAAAAAGCGCATCAATTCCCTCTGACCTGTGGTGAGATCCCAGCAGAGTCCTTTCTGCTGCTCTGCGTCGATCAGATTGGCTCCTGTCCTTTAAAGACGCTCCAAAGAAAATCACATTTTTGATATGAGGCTCCCTGAGTGGAATTCAAAAGATATTCACTTCAAAAAACCTCATGATGTCCTGAAGTGGTTTAGTAAGGGTGAAAATACAGTGAACAGGAATAGGAGGAGAGTGTAAAGGTTATCTGGAGTGTTCTTGGTAAAATCAAGAAAGAAGGATAAACTGTTTTCCTTTTTTTTTCCTTTTTATTTTTGGTATTGATATTAAAAATTATAATAATGCTGACGAAAATTCTTCTTTTAATTTCCTAAAGTGGCTTTGAATTTAAATTCCTATTTGTCACTTCCCATGGTTGCTAATAATACTCAACAAAATATTTAATTATTTAAGAAAATTCTCATTTGTTAATTTTATTAATAGTTAAGAAAAAGCTAAATTTATTTGAAAAAATAAAATAAAACCCCCAACATGATTGCAATGCAGATTAATTACGCTATAGACTAAAATATTATAGATTGATTGTAGAAGCAGTCTGCATATCTAGATACATGATGTCCTCGAGGCGAGCATTGTAATGTTTATTGTGCTGACAGAAGATTCAGGTATTTATTCATTTTTTTGTTGCCTTTGTATATCCTTGAATTTTTCAGAGAATTTTAGTTCTGTAATGAAAAAATATCTAACTACAAACATGATTTTAAAATGCAAAGTGAAAAAAAGAAAATGGAATTGAACTTTTAATAACTATATTTTAGAATTGTGGGTTTTAAATCTACATTTAGAAATAGTTTTGAAAATTAATTTTCAAGTCGCAGTATTTAATAACCGATTGTTAAATACAATTTAAAGGTCCTCTTTAATCATTTCATTTAAAATGTACATTTAGGAAACACTTTTCAGATTGGATTTTTAAGGTAGAATGTCATTCTTTTTCACTGACTGTCCTGGTCCATAATCATCATTTTAAACCTAAGTCTTTGTTTTAAAGGAATCTTTACACTGAATATGTTTTGAGCAGCTGAAAATTTTTATTAGCAGTTTTACATTTTCTCTAGATTATTCTCTTTAAATACATAGAATTGGAACAGAGGTGATGTTACATGTATAAGATGCCAGTGCAGCCTTCCTCTGTAACATCTACACACAATCAATTATTTTCCTTTGAAATAAAATGTTTTACTTGATGACCAAACTATAACTTCGTTCTAAAAGCTGCATACGTAAATCTGTGTGGATAGAGAAATAATTCATAATTTTCTTCCAAACGAATCTATTTCAGTATTGTGTACAGTTCATGATTAAATTTATATGATATTTATAGTATGCTACGCTTTCAGATACATCTGTTATATTTGAAAATAAATTCTCCATTTATGTATTTCATTAGAAAGGGGGGTGAGAGCATGATGTTATGAAACAGAAACGAAAAGAAAAGCAGAGGAAACCTTATGTCTGAATGGCAGCACGTGGTTTTTGGTGTTACATTCAGGAAAACAGTGATGTTAATATTTATCACTTTTCTGTTATGAAATGAAAGGTAGGATTATTCTAATAGTTATTTCTGTTTATGCTGCTTTATGATGTATGTTCCAAGTATAAATAAAGGCTGTTGATGTAAATAAAAAATAATAGGGAGAGAATTCAACTAAAGTGGAACAAAAACCAGGAGAATTAATTCAAATTCAAAATAAAAAAGATTCTGGAGTTTTGGGTTTATTTCTCCTACATCTCCAGTAAATAGTTTGGCAGCTTTAAAGAAGTAAAAGCTAAATTGTTTCCAGATTAGAGACAAAAACATGATATTATCCAGGTATTCATAGACTCACATTTTTTGTTATATATTTACTATTCTTCAAGCAAACAAACAGTGGAAATGATTTAAACAATATGAATGTAGATCCCACTTTGAATCCAAAGCTGGATCACCAGTAAAGAGTCCTTCCTTTCATTTGCTAGTGTTACACAACCCACATATGATCAGTAAAAGGGAGGGAACTGAAGGTCCGCTGTGGCTCTCAGCGTTTGGAGCAGTTGCGCACGGATGTTGTCCAGATCATAGCTGCCTCACATGGCATCTGTTGCTCATGCAGTCACTCTGGCTCAGACTTCTTAACTTTGGGACATCAAATCCGACCGAGCGAGTGGAGTTCCTGGTATCCGCGCTACTGAGAAGGCAGAGATCAAGTTTTACGCGCAAGTTTGGACAGCAGACTCCAGCTGCAGAGCGCACCTATTTTCAAGGGACCTAAATATGAATGACACGGATGTAATCTGCAATAACAGCACCTCATCCAACTTAAGCGATCAGTCATGTTTATCTCCAACCGCCACGCCTTACAGTCCCATCGACATCACCACCTTTATGCACATTTTCCCCTCAATCTACGGGATCCTGTGCTCCGTCGGAGTCATCGCCAACGCGCTGGTGATCTACGCGGTGGCAGCTTGCAAGAAGAAGATGGTGTCGGACATCTACGTGCTGAACTTGGCCATAGCTGACATGCTGTTCCTGCTGGTGATGCCCTTCAACATCCACCAGCTGGTCAGAGACAGGCAGTGGGTGTTCGGAAACTTTATGTGCAAAGCGGTGGTGGTGGTGGATGTCAGCAACCAGTTCACCACCGTGGGGATAGTGACAGTGCTGTGCATTGATAGGTAGGTAAGACTGTCATTAAAAACAACCTGTGCATCACCTACTAAACCATGTTATCATTGATGGGGACTGACAGTCAATTAATCAATTAATCAATAACAGCAGAGAATAACAGCATATATTGTTTTATGATGATTTTCCTTTTATCAAACAGCATACTTCTGCCCAAGGGGATGGTTTAAATGCTGAGATTTAATTTCTTTGCTCTACTTGAAACAATACATTGTTTAATGACAATTAAACGCTGGAAAAATAACAAAACTGTTCTAAGTAAGACCAAAAGCATTACTGTTTAATTGTTTATTATATCAACAATTATTAACAAACCATGATTTGCTAAAAGAATGAAAAATGCATTTCACATGAGATAGATAATGCACAGACAAGTGAAAGTCAGTTACATTTTAGATTAGATTAGATTCAACTTTATTGTCATTGCACAGGTACAGGTACAAGGCAACAAAATGCAATTTAGGTCTAACCAGAAGTGCAATAAGAGCAAGTGCAGGATAGGGTTGTCAAAAGTATCGATACTCAAAAAAGTATCGATACTGAAACTTTGTATCCGGATACAATACTCGTTTTTAAAAATATCGATACAGTGCCACCACCAGTGGCACCTAAACAGTCATTCATCTAAAGTGCAGAATAGAGGAAAATGCACTTTCAGAACACTGTGTGATTGAATAATTCTACGCACTTTTCAGTTTCACACTTTTTTGTAAAAGGTGCAGCTGCTGAGAATTATTTTTGTTTCTTAACCGGTTTGGCTAGCGTCATTGTTATGTGTGCAAAACATAGCCAAGGAAGGACCACTTAATTTTAGTTTTATATGTTTTTTTCCCACAGCATACAACCTTTATTGTATTTTATTTATTAATGAAAATATTTCTGTAGAATTTTGGAGTCTTTGTTTTTATCCTTTTGGTATCAAAAATGGTATCGAGTATGGAATATTTTCCTTAATATCGGTATCGAGTTGAAAAGTTTAGTATCGTGACAACCCTAGTGCAGGATAAATAATGTTTCCATAAATACAGGACATGAGTTCTACTGGATAAGTATAGAGATGAATACTATTATAAACAGAATCTTTCTAATAGATCAATATAATATATAGAAAACTAGTGTTATGAACTAAATTTACAGCTGGATATGTACCGAATATAATATACAGGTGGATATTACTATAAAAAGGGTTTTTACAGTTATGTACAATAGCATATATTTGGTCCAAGCTATATATTTATATATAGTTTAAACAGAAGCTATCTAAATTAAAGTGCAGTGGAAGGTAATTACAGTTAAAGTACGTTATTGTAAATGTATATGTAAACATTTTATCTATATTGTTAAAATAGAACTTCAATACATTTTTCAAACCGATAAAGTAGATTCCTTAAAAAATGCATAACTGTCAGCTTTATATATTTGTTTATGTAAATGGAAATATTTAATTTAAAAAGTGTATTTCTGTCAATCAGAGTATGAAGGCATTTGCTGATAGCTAAACACTCATTTTCTAAAAATGTGAAAAAAAATTAGATGGATTTGCTTCTGACTCATCATTTTGATTATTCTGATCTGTTAAAACAGTTAAAATAAACCTAAATAAGAAATGGTTTGAGAATAAACTAAAGCATATTATAAGTAATAATACAAACATATTTTTTTCTGTGTTAACTTTAAAAAGGTTTATCTGTTTTTAATAATACACTGAAAAAATTATGCAATCCCTTTTTATTTACTTTAACACAATTGTTTTATGTCTACCATTAAACAATTGTGTTAAAGTTAAAACATAGGATTAAGTAAATGCCAAAAATAGTTGGATTATTTTTTTGTGTATTTTTACTAAAGCTCCATAGAACTCAACTTTTCACTCCAGCACAAAAACTTTCCATAACTCGTGTCTTTTTAATTCCTACTAATCTAACACATTTAGTCACAATCCAACTCTTATACAATCCTGTACAAATATTTGCCCTCCAGATTTTTTTTTTCTTTCTTTTTTTGCAGTCACACTTTCAAGCTGCAGATCGAGTAAATCTGACATCATGTGAGATAATCTGACAGTAAACGCAGCTTCTATATGAGTTCATTTATTGGGGAAGGAGTGGTAACATCCAAACCTTTCAGGGTTTTCAGGGATTCGTCATAAAGTGTTTAAAATGATAAAAATATTTTCCCATTGTTTAGAAGGAAATGGATTAACTGATGTTTGCTGATTTAATCTAATTCAGCCATGTTGAAACATGAAAAGCCTTTTTATAATCATGCCCCAGTGACTGGATTTAAGCTTCGACTTTGAATAGACTATTCTATAATCTTGTTTTCATCCTGTTGAACTCTTTCAGGGATGAACTTACTGTTTTGCTTTAGGTCAGAGTTTTATAACCTAAATGCCTTGAACTTAAATGTGAGATGTACCTTTGGATTCTTTTTTTTAGCAATTTTTTAACCTGACTCCGCCAGATGGATTTGCTCCGCATTTCCATCTGGAAACCTTTTGTTGAAGTCATTTTGGGAAGGAGCGAAAATACCGGTTAGCTGATTGGCCTATGTTGGTGATAGACGGGCCAAATAAACCAATCAGATCAACGAAGCATATGACGTACTAACAGCCAGGCTACTCTTGCCGAAACCAGTCGGGAGAAGAGCAAAAACAGCTTTTCCTCTGAGAAAAGCGTCCAGAGCAGTGTTTTGCTCTTCTTTCAGAGAAGAAATACTCTGTAATTCCGATAAAACTTGCTCGATAGCCACGCTAACGCTAGTTTCATTGGCTGAAGCCGCCATGTTCTTTAGACTGAACTGTCGCGCTTCTCGTTGCGTCACACCTCAACCCGCCTCAAAGCCAACGCTGATTGGACGTTCGTTTGGTGAACGGCTCCAAATTTTCTTTAACGGAGAGTCTCCAGACTTATTAGCGAGTGAAATCTTGAAAGCTCGCGAGATCAGGATGGTCTCACGAGGCTAGCAATTTTTAGCTTTTCTTGACATTTAGACAAGCACAAAATTTCACTGTTTATAAAATGACATACATCAGCGCTGTTTATAAGCAGAAAATATTGTGTTGAATAGAGTTTTTGTTATGGTTATGATAATCTGAGATGGGAAAGATGAATATCCCTCTGGTGAAGTCAAATGTACCATTAAAATTTTTGTCCTGGATCCTTTTTAGCCCTTTTGAATGAGTCGCTGATGACCTCTTGGAGTAATTTTGGTAGTTCAGCCATTATGTTGCAGATGTTCTCTATCTGGGAATCCTGCCTCTCACTTTAGATTCTTTAGACATCATCAGATAAAAAAAAAACATTAATAAGTTTGACTTAAAATGTATAAATCTAAATGCAATGTTTTGTTTTCTGAAACACAGTATTTAATGTTGAAAACAGAGCAGTAATTTAATTTGGTCTGTTTTCTAAATATCTCACAATCATTACCTTCTAAAATGGATTTTTATACTGCATATGTATGGATTTGAGTTAAGGATAAGCTTTTTCAAATAACCCTTGAAGAGTTATGACAAACGTTTTATACACCATGACAAGAAACTCTTCAAAAAGACGATTTGAGTGCCATGTTTATGATCTAAGCATGTACACTGGTCATCCTGAGCTGTTTCACATGAACACATTGGGTCATTCCAACATCAATTTATGTTTATAAAGCAAGAGGAAATCATTAAACTTAATATTTACCCATCTCCAATTCCTTTGTATTTTTTTTAACACACAAAGCTGTAGAAATTACCCAAAAAGATCAAAGACCCCCTTAACTGCAGCTCCATTATTTCTAACAGGTGACTCAGTAAAGCTTGGAAGTGAAAAGAAAAGCAGAAAAGCTCTAAATACTGAACAAACAAAAAAAAATCGAATGGTTGCTTTGTGTAAAGTTTTGTAAAAAGACAGCATTGAGGTTAGAAGGTCAGCCTAAGAACAGGTTTTCTCCCGAATTATAGAAATATGGCAATTTCTTCTAATCAATCTAAATCTCCTATTATAGAATATTTCATGTTGTTTTTTTGTTTGCAAAGGCATAATCTGTCTTCAGACTCAGAGCACAGGTAGAAACGCAGTCACAAAATGCCACATTTAGGCTGCAGGCTATTTTCACCAGTTCCTTCAGTTTCTGTCTTTGCAAAACATATTGTTCTATTTTCCTTTTTATTCTAACCTATTAACACTGCCGTAGAAAGTGTTCCATAGAAATTGCAAGATTGTTGTCATAGAAAATTGGAACAAAGATGGCACCCTGAAATTAAAAGGCAGCTGGATGTATATAATTTGGGGCACTTAAATGGCTCCTCTGTTCTTTTGGTTGAATTACATTTCTTTGCAAAAATGTGTTAGACATCTGCAAACACTACTCTTTGTCTCGCAAGAAAAAAATTCTCAAAGGGCACTTAACTCATTATCACTGTTTCTTAACAGCATGACCTCCTTTGCTATGCCATTTGTTCAAAAATGTACTTTATTCAGTTACTATGATCTATTTTTGGTTGTAAAAAGTTGATTTTTTTCCTGCCAGGTACATCGCTATTGTGCATCCCAGCTCAGAGAGGAGGACCGTGCAGTGGACCATCGTAATCAACATGCTTGTGTGGCTGGGAAGCTTCCTCCTTACCGTCCCAGTCATGATTTACGCCACGGTGGTCCACAGGCTGCACATGAAGGTGTGCATGATGAACCTGGACGGACCCGAGGACATGTACTGGTACACTCTCTACCAGTCCATCCTGGGCTTCATTATTCCGCTCATCATCATCAGCACCTTCTACTCTCTCACCCTTTACCACGTGTTCAGCTCCATCCGCCGCGTCAAGCGGAAGCAGTCGGTGTGGGCGAAGAGGGCCACCAAGATGGTGCTGATGGTCATCGCCTTGTTCCTGATCTGCTGGTCACCTTACCACGTCATCCAGGTGATCAACCTGAGCAACAACCCGCCCACCATCGCCTTTGTCTACGCCTACAACATCAGCATCTGCCTCAGCTACTCGCACAGCTGCATCAACCCGCTAATGCTGCTCATCTTTGCCCAGAATTACCGCGAGCGCCTCTGCCGGCGGAACGTCCTGTACAGCTCGCAGCACTCGTCCAAGGCCACTGTGGTCAAAACCGACGGCTCCAGCACGACAAACGACCCGAACTACAGAGTCACCGTCATCTAGTCAGAATGATGAGTGCTTGTATCTGCAGCCTGACAAAAAAGATGTACAGCTTTTTTATATTGTAAATTAATTTGCTAGAGAAAAAAAGAGGAAGAAGCTGCATCCTGCTGAATAAAAGACGGCAAAGAAAAGCTCAGTAATATTTGGATTAGTCATTAGAAAGCACATGCGCACACATTGGGTCAGCTCAAGGACTGAATTCCTCTGTGCAGCTTCACTGGTCATTTCACCAGGACCAGTGTAGCGTCTTCAGCCTGAGCAGACATGATCTGCTGTAGGTAATTTAATAAAGAAGTCATTCTAAGGGCTTATGATTTGTAACCAGTGGCCTCAATAATCCAGAGTTTACTGATGCAAAGCAGATATGAGCTGTTCTGTTTTGAAACAGAGGCACTGAAGAAGTTTATATCCGGTTTGTCAGTGTTACAAAACTTTAGAGCTCAGAAAGACAATTAAGTTTGATCAAAATTGGGTCCGGCTGACTGCATCCCAAACCCATAAAAGGTACTTCCTGTCTTTGTTCGGATCCTTTCATTTTGCTAACAGGGCTTAAGCCAGATTAAAATGAAAAGGCTCCTGTGGAAAGTGTTTGCAAAAGGGAGGGACGTTCAGTGCAATTCTTTGAGCTGATTGGGTGAATCACCAAATAGGACTTGCTTTCCATGTCGAGTTTTTAGCCAATCTCAGCAGCAGTAGCAGCGGTGGCGTATCACAATTATGATTTGTTTCACAACTTGTGGACTTAACCACAGTAAACCAAACTCTTACCAAATCTGGGACATCTTTCCCATTCAAACAGGCTCATAAAAAAAAGTAATAGATGATATTCCAGCTAAAACAGACTGAATAGCGAAGTCTACAGGTTCGACCATCGGCGTAGCCACCTTTGTTCTGCTTCAGCCCACCGCTTCTGGCTGACATATGTGTCACTGCATTTCATTGGTTCATTTCTGCATGAAGGCGAATGCATCTATCGGCTTCTGGCAAGATGCATTTTCAGGACTTTGTAAATTCTCACGACCATTCAGCAAGCTTACAAGGTAAACACTTCCAAGTAATATTTATTATCTAAAAAATTATCTAAAAAAAGGTAAAGTAGTCTTGAACAAGGTGTTTCAACATTTTACAGAGCACATTTGAAAGATTTGAGGATCACATTTCTAAGCTGCTCACTGATGGGGAAAGTACTGTATATAAATATATAGCCTGCTGTCATGGCTGCACTGTACTGATGTCTGTATAAATGTTACATTTTAAAGAAAAATGCAATGTATTCATGATAAGTGCAGAGTCATACAGTGTGCAGCCCACTTCTGTCGGTGTCTGACCTCAGACTATTGGTGACTGTAACAGAAAACTCCTCTCAGGGACTGCTTTACTCCTAATATTTCAATAAAATATAAGATCCTAAATCTCATTAAAACCTATACCTCCACAATCTCTTTGTGCAGCAAGTACTTTGGTTAGGCGTCCATTGACACTAAAAGTATAACATTCAGTGCATGCTTTCTTTAAATATGAGTCACATGCCTCAGGGGAGATGTGTTTGTACATGTCACATTTAGACAATAAGCCTTGCAGAGGTATTCATTTGAACCTAGTCCGAGTTTGTCACGTTTTAACCAAAAAACAATTTCATTTGGAATTTATGGGATGGACCAACATAAAGAGGGTCGCATTTGTGTAAGAAAGGATACATGCTTTACAAAGTAACTTAACAGTTTGCAGAATTGCATTTTATAACCCACAGCATGATACCTCTACCACTATGCGGCGTTGAAGGGATGGGGATTTCAGGTTGATATTTTTGTGAAAGTTTTCTGAAAAGCAGTTTTGCATGTCGGCCGAAACCTTTCAACCAAGACACCATCCTGCTCAGGTTTGCTGGTTTTTTTTTTTTATTTTTTTTGTAGTCATTAAACAGGACTTCTTGCATTATGTTGTTTTATGTGACTAAATTTAGAATTTTTTTTGCAAGGCACTGTATGCAGGCGTAAACATGGGTTAAATGTAGGTATAAATAGAGTAGGTCATGCATTGGTTATTTATGATGTCAAAATGTTGTTTTCTGTAACTTATTTAATGCAGCTCTGTTTGTTTGTTTGTTTGTTTGTTTGTTTGTTTGTTTTGTTTAGTTTGCTTAAATTAGCATTTTTGCTAGTATGAAACTGTCTTTAAAAAAAGGATTCACCAGTCAAGCAGAGACAATAAACACTGTGAGGGACTGGAGTCGCTTTTGCATCGTTGTTTGGTCAGTTGAGGTATAAAATAGTGAAAAAAGTGCCAAAAAGTAGATCTAATATTTTTGTTTAGATGTTCAAATAAATACTGATGAATGG
Organism: Cyprinodon tularosa; assembly: GCF_016077235.1. Lineage (NCBI taxonomy): Eukaryota > Metazoa > Chordata > Actinopteri > Cyprinodontiformes > Cyprinodontidae > Cyprinodon > Cyprinodon tularosa. Next base: position 1,632,052 of record NW_024038734.1, on the reverse strand, counting down.
AACAGGGACAACTGAGTACAAGTTTAGTAACTATTCTGTTATCATCATCAATGTTCAAAATAGGAGGTAGAGCAGAAGGCTGTGAGTGATCAATAATATTAATGCTTTTAAATTCTGATTCTGATTATAGGAATGCATTACCAATAAAGAATCATCTCCTTTTTTTTCAAATCAAGAATTTAAATTACAGCATTTAAACTAAGAACACAGACTTTAAAAATCGGTTCATAAAATTTTTATCAGATTTTCCCTGTTCTATTCATCTCTTCAGTTTTATTATAACTAATGCTTTTGTTACCGTCTTGTAAAGTGTCTCAATATTTGTAGTGGCACTCGAGCACTAAATGTGATGTACTGTGACCCAGATTGTTTCTGCAGATGTTCTGGCAGAAGTGCTTTGCATTGTTTGTAAGAGCTCTTCAAGTGACTCAATCAAATCTGTTAGCAGCCTTGTATTTTGTGGAAATTAGTAGTTAGTGAAAATGTAAATTGTGCTTCATTTTCTTTCATTTGTTACCTCCAATCATTGAATAAAAAAATCGAAACTGCTAAACTTCTAAGCTTTTATTTGATGGATCTTCACAGAATAGTGAAATATGAATGAATAAACAGATAAAAAAAGAGAGAAGATGGATGGACGGACGGATGAACGGAGGGATATACAGACAGACAGACAGACAGAAAGATGTGAAGTGAGGACCCAAAATTTGAAGCAGACAGATTAGTGTTATAACAAAGCGTCAAAGGCTGGAATCTTTGTAGAGGGAAAACTCAGGTTAATGACCATGTAAATCTGACGGAGGGCGATTACTTGGTTGTACAGTTCAGTCTGTGCCCAGACAAAAATATAGTAGAAAAGAATCCTGCTGGATGGCTAACACGACGAACGCCGCACAGAGAATTCCAGGAGGCGGAGCCTGAAGACTGCTGAATTGGCTGACGAGCAGATCCAAGCAGACAAAGGAAGGCAGGAGTTTACAGAAGATGAAGTCCAAGCCAGTGTCAAAGAGGTTAACAAAGCCCAGACCAGAAGATCAAAGAGATCTGGAAAGGTATGGGAGGGGGGGAATCCAAGTCAAGTCAGGAGACACATCCAGGTTCCTAAGACAAGTCAGGCAAACAGATCCGACACAGGAAAAAGTAGGCTCAAAGGTCTGAGGGCAGAACTGGTCAAGATCAGGAAATCAGAAGAACAAAAGGGATGATAGAGAACTCTCAATGAAGACTTGGATAATTCGGTGCTCATGAGTGGGAGCAAAAGCTTAAATACAGATAGGAGCAGGTGGATAAGATGTACATTGATTAGAGAATGGACAGAGCAAAACAGGTGAAGGGAACGAACCATTAAACCAGTCATCAGTGCCAAGATCATGATACACAGACAGACAGACAGATAGATGGCAGTGGTTAGGGTTTGGCGCTTGGATCCCAGTGGTTCTGATTTCAAGCTGTGGGTTTTTTGTTATCTGGAGCTGGATTATCCACCTCTGATCAAGAATAATCTGCAAATGGAAAGTATCAGAGCCACACTTGCTCTAGTACTTTCCAACCGACCACCAAAGCTCCAATAATAGACAAGGAGAGCATTAATCAGAGCCAAAAGTAACCCTTAAAGGGCTACTGAGTTCCACATTAGGGACTGAAGGATCTGTGCGCGGCTAAAAAATGAGAGATACATGTAACTTAAATGGTCTTTATGGAAGAGTGGCCAGAAAAAGGCCATTACTAAGGCCTACGTTGCACCAATAACAGTGCTGTAGTACATATGCTGGGCTCTTAGGTGGTGCTGTGACACTGCAGCAGGATCACACCCAAACCACTGAGAAAAACTCTGGGCATGCGCAGACGACTCATATGATATAAACTCAGCAACAAGGTGGTAAAGAGGCACATGCGGGTCACATGTTAAAATCAGGCTGTAAGGTCAGTGTTTAAAAAAAAAAGTGTTATGTACACACCTAAACAAGAAACAGGGGTTCTATGATTTATTCACTCTGGTTTAAAAAATCCTTTATCCTCTCCTTTAACAATATTTAGTCGTGTATCCATATGGATATCTTTGCGGTTCCATCTAATTCTCTCTCTAGTGCCTCATTGTTAAAAAGTAACATGGCATGTTGTGAGTTTGTCAGAAGGCAAGGGGGAACGCCCAAACTGTATTTAGGAAAGAAGTGTTGCAAGAAAGTGTCAGCACAGACTGAAAATTTGAACAGATTTAAAGGTATTGTTTTAAAAACTGGGATATTCTGTCCGTTGTTTGAAATTATTACGGAGGTTAACCTTCCAGCAGGACAATAACCAACTGTTTATTTGTTTTAAGGGGAATCATTTAAATAAACATTTAAATAAACTAAAATGGTCTAGTCAAAGTCAAGACCTTAATGCAAATAAGGATCTGTGGTTAGACTTGAAATCTTGAAATCACTGAGGCGATTCTTCTTTTAGGTGTGGGCAACAATCCCACTGGTATAATACTGAAAGCTCATAGATCCTTATCCAAAGAAAATCATAATTGCTGCAAAAGATAAATCTACAAAGTACTGACTTTAGGATGCATGAACGGTTTTGCCCTATTTGTTGCTTATTTTAAAATAAATAAAATTATGCATTGTAATTTACTGTAGGCATGTTCTATAGACAGGCTATTTGAAATCTCTGTTTTTCTGTTTTTCTCTCTGTTAATCTCTGTTTTTGGAAAGTTTTGTGTGATTTTGAATGTAATTTAAAGGCACACTATGCAACATTTTTCAGTTAATTAATGTGTTCCATAACGTTTTGGATGATTAAATGAGTCATTTCAGGTTGAACAAAGGTATTCTCGGCCGCCCTGGTGGTCTGTGGGGGAAATACCGCACTTGCAACTGCAGGAGCACCGACCCGCACCCACAGGCTCAGAAGTCTCACGAGAGTCGGTCTTGCTTTACGGCGAGAACTGCTACACCCCCCAGTTAAAAGCATTCTCGTTGCTAGCACAGTGGCGATCTTTGTGCAGCGCTGCTTTCACACCGGACGCAGCAAAAGCAGCAAAATCGCGTCTGCTGCTTCATTTTTACTGCTTGTACCAGTTAGTTCTGATACGCGGCTGAAGCAGCTTTGCTGCTCTGGCTGCGCGGTGCAAAAGTGTGTCTGAGGCGCGTTGGGCGGAGCTTCACTATCCTTTCTCTGCCTTGCAGCTATATTTGCTGTGATCAGTGGGAATAAAGTAGTTTTAATATGTTTTTAAGTGAGAAAATATACCTGAAAACGTAATCAGTGCCGTCAGTTCATTCAGATTATCATCCTGCCTTACAATATTTTTTCTGTCGGAGCCGCTCAGACCCCCACATACCAGCGGTGCGCCGACAGTAGGAATCCCTTCATCAGCAGCCTCTGGCCAGGTCGCCTCCTCGCGGTTCACCACGGCAGCTGGTACGTGTTTTTCATCTAAATAATCCAAACTGCAGGCAGCAGGATAATAAAAGCCAACATATTCTGCCGGCAGATTTCTGCATTTTAAGTTAATTTAGGCGTCAATAAACTGTTTTAAAGGAATGATCATAGCGCTCTGATCATCAGCGCTGTGTCTGTCTCACGGCCAGCTCCCAGATCAGCTTCTCTGATTGGTTGACGCGGCGCGTCGAGCAGCAAAAATTCAATTTTTCCATCTCAAGCAGCAACGCGTTTGCGGCGCGTTTGCGGCGCGTCACGCACGTCAGATCATTCGTTGCGTTTGCCTGTCTGCTAAGCTTAAAACAACCGTGCCTGGCTTGACGGAGAAACCAGGAGAACAGCTGTGCATATTTACGACAGTGCACTTTTATTTTCGCCCTCTGGGGGGAGCCTCGCTGGAAAATCAACATTGGTTGCATAGTGTACCTTTAAGACTTTAGGACAGTAGAATAATATAACGTGTAAATTATTAGAAGTCATACAGGGCTCGATGTTAACCATTGCCCGATCGCCCGGGGCAAGTAGTTTTTACTGTCGGGAGAGTACAAATTTCATTGCATTTGCCTGCCTGGCAAGTGCAGTGATCGCAAAAAAATATATTTATCACTCAAAATTACTTTAAAATCACCGACATTCGCTGAAAACGACCGACAAGCGTTGCCGCCGCTATTTTTGTTGTTTTGTACACATTCTCGCGTGATTTTAAAACAAATGTGTGATTTCAAAAAGCCGCGTGATTTTCCGCCAGATGGCTGATTTATGTCTGGGGATTTTTGTCCGGCGCCAATCAGACACATTTTTTTCGACTTGGCGGGCTAAAAAACAACAACAAGGCTATTTTAACCTCCACCCATTTCACCCACCACCCAGAGAACCCTAGATTAAAAACTATTTGTCAGGAATTAGGAAAATTGGCATAATTGTATGCCATGCGCATAGTGTACATATGGCTATCATATGGCAGTCTTCTGTACAGTGATGCAGGTCATAGATTAAAAAATTTAATTTTTCTCAGACATTGGAGAGGAGCATTTAAATGTTATAGAGCTAAACATGTTAAATTGGTGACCTGTTATGTTATTATTGTCTTGTTGCTGCATTTATTTTGTCGGGGAAAACCAATCCATAGCCAGTTAAAAGTCAGGGAATTCTGAAATGATTTTAGACTGTGGAAACCCTGTATAAAATAACTATGTATAATGATTCTCTAGAAAAATCACATTATATTAATAGTATTATCTTGTATAAACATACCGTGACTCTAAAATAAAAGTTATTCATTTGTGACATTGACTTCTGTCTAGTGATTTATCTTAAGTTTTTAACCTGTCAAGTTTTTTTTTTAGATTTTTAACATTACAATTTATATTTTTCTAAGCACACAACAGTTTAAAGCAAAGTTTAGTTTGAAAAGAATGTGCAGGAAGGATTGAAAAGCATGTTAACACGGTAATGTAGGCTTGAGTTTATTATCTGACGCATGCATATACACACCAGGAACCTGGAAACGTAAAAAATACTGAATTACAAAAAACATTTAAAAACAAACATGTTTCATTGATATATATATATATATATATATATATATATATATATATATATATATATATATATATATATATATATATATATATATATATATATATATATATATATATATATATATATATATATATATATACAAAAATGAATATTAGGAACTGTATTTATCAAACATTATAGGTAAAAATCCTTAACGTCAACCCCTGTCATATAAGGAGAGATTTATACATTTAAAAGAGTCAAATAGTATGGTTTGAATTTTGATTTAAAATGCAAATATATAACGACTGTAAGGAAATAAAAGCCTGGTTTGTATCAGCAAATATAATTAGTCCTAGTGGCCTTCAAACAGTCACAAAGAAAAACGTGTGGTTTGCATTTTAACAATCTGCCATCAAGCAGCTTTGGTTCATCTTTGGTGTATTTCAGATTTGTCCTCACCCACACCGAATTAGATCAGACTATGCTTTGCAGAGTGTTCCTCAAGCTTTTTTGCTTTTTTTAATGTTTTTTTTCAGCAGACTGCGGTGAACAGTAAGCAAGGCTGAGTAATAGGACTATTACAGACAACAACCTCTGTTCGTTCTGGTGTTGCTGCAATTTGAGGTAATGTTTCGGTTCACCCTTAGGCACCCAAACCACCGCCTCAGGTGACCTTGAATGACAGCACAGCCTTGTTTACGGATTCTCATGTGAAGAGTTTCACTGATAGCGCTGAAAATTTCTCCCTCTGAATCCCAATCAGTATGAAGGTTTCATAAGTTCTAGGATTGAGGCTTAATAAGTTTTTTGTTTGTGCTAATTAGTTGATAAACCTTATCATGTAAGCCAAAGCAGCAAATAGTGATTAAAAATAAATGTTTTTAAATTTTATAAAACTAAAAAAAGAAACAGAAATACTTAGGAGATAAGTACGACGGGCCACACATGAAGAGAAAAGATATTTTTGCCATGACGAGATTAAACTCAACGTGTTGACTTTAAAGTCGACATGTCGACATTAAACTCAACATTTCGAGAATAAAGTTGAAATGTCATGTTGAGTTTAATCTCGACGTGTCGACTTTAAACTCGCCCTGTCGACTTTAAACTTGCCATTTCGAGAATAAAGTTGAAATGTCATGTTGAGTTTAATCTCGACATGTCGACTTTAAACTCGCCATTTCGAGAATAAAGTTGAAATGTCATGTTGAGTTTAATCTCGACGTGTCGACAATAAAGTTGAAATTAGTTCAAGAGAGCCAACCGCTGCACAGGATACATGCACAGAATCCAGAATCAGACATGCCTTGTGTAGATGATTTGGTCAAATTGTACTTTCTGTGATGATTATACAGTTATACAGTTGCAGCACGTCAAAGACTACCTTCACTCTTAAAACGCAGACTGCAGCTGTGGAGCGCGGTTGCTCTTTTCTCCAAACTTTGGAATGTCGAGATTAAAGTCGCCACGATATATCAACTTTATTCTCGAAATGGCGAGTTTAAAGTCGACAGGGCGAGTTTAAAGTCGACACGTCGAGATTAAGCTCAACATGACATTTCAACTTTATTCTCGAAATGGCGAGTTTAATGTCGACATGTCTACTTTAAAGTCGACATGTCGAGTTTAATCTTGTCATGGCAAAAATATTTTTTCTCTTCATGTGTGGCCCTAATACTCCGTCGTAGATAAGTACGGAAGACGATTAGGGCCACTGAAAAAAAAAGTTAACTGATTTTTAAATTTTATTTCAGTTTAACATGGGAAAAAAGTCAGAATTCTGACTTTAATCTCAGAATTCTGACTTTAATCTCAGAATTCTGACAATAAAAAAAGTCAGAATTCTGAGAAAAAAGTCAGAATTCTGAGATTAAAGTCAGAATTCTGACTTTTTTTCCCCATACTTTACTGAAATAAAATTTAAAAAATCAGTTAACTTTTTTTTTTTTTCAGTGACCCTAATCCTCTTCCGTAGATAAGAAAAGCTGTCTGGTTATAATCTTTTGACATGACTTATTGTTGCACAGTAGAGGAAATTAACTGATTAATCACGTTTTTAGCCAAGCATCCTGTCTTTCTCTGCTTCCTGTCTGTCTGTTCAATCTGCTTATCAAATTTATGATCCAACTTCCAAGAGAGGAAAAGTGATGTCTTGAAATGTCACACCACTGTTTTTTAATCTTGTCAAGATTGAATGAGGCATTGAATTAAAGCAAATTGATGGAAAAGAAAGGGTGGGGGTGGGGGGGTCTCATCGGTCATAAAAGGTAAACATGATTAAATTTAAGTAGTAAAACTCAGAATTATAATTAATTTAGAGAGAAGCTTCAAGGATTTCACTGCTAACTCATAAAAATGAGATGATAAAGTCAATCAGTGTCCAGTTTAAACATTGTTAAACAGTTATGTGCTTCTCAGCATTTAACAGCAGCTGCTTTTGCTGTAAACAGAGGGTAAAATGTTCCGTATACATTCCTATTCATAAATTGATTCAATAAACATGTTAAAATTGAATTCTTAGCGCTTCAGCCAAGGTGTGGTTTAACGGCTCCCGCTCTAAGATTTCTATTTATCAAACAAGAGTTAAGAGCTTTCCGACCCATTCAAACCTACACTGCGACCAGAAGCACCTGCTCTGCAGCAAAAACACATTCCAGTGTTAACTCAATAAACCCAACAGCAGTCCTTTCATTCCAAGGACAAACAGTGAAATCCCATGATTTTCTCCCGGCTTCTCCGCAGCACCGATTTTCTTCTTCACTGCCTTCAGTCAAGAGATAGTGGAGAGATCTCACTGATGTGAGTCTGAAGTCCTGGTATCAACTAAAAAAATATAACTGAAATAATAAAAAGTGCACAGTACACATGGGAAGCACAGGGTGAGATACTTATTTATTTTTCAGATTTTTCAGTATATTTGACAAAAAAAAAGCTGAAAAATTTGCATTTATATTGTTGGTCGCATGTCAACCCTAAAATATTAATATGACGAAACAAATCAAACAAACAGAAGATGTGAATCAGGAGAACATGCAATGCAGGTTCATAAGGCAGATCTGAAGCTTTTTTGGGGTTTAATTGAGGGTTTGCTTGCCTATTATTGTTTCTTTTGCTGTTTCCTGTGTTTAATGTTGGATAACTTACCAAAAATAAAGTGAAAGTTAAGTGATATGTACGGTGGTCCTGAAGTGCAAACTGCAACTACAAATCTAAAAGCGCAACTACATTAAGAAAAACAAAACTACATTAACCTACCGGAAAAGGTAGGTACCAGTGGGAAACATGAGACATCGCTGATTGGACGACGGCGCCGTTTGAAACTTGAACCGGAAGTTGCGTCGTCTGAACAGTCCAGCTTCTTTTAAGTGTGTCTTCAGTGTACGCAAACTAATGGAAATTTCGTGATTAGTCTTGAGCATATCCCGTATCACCTCGTACGTATGTCCTGATTGAAAATATTCCTGGATAACGGCAGCTATGTTTGGGGCGCCGACAATATCCATGTTTTCAAAAGCCGCGGCAGGCAGAATGACTTCCGGTTCAAGGCAAGGCAAGGCAAATTTATTTGTATAGCACAATTCAGTACAAAGACAATGCAAAGTGCTTTACATGATTAAAATACAGGAAGATAAAACAGAATCAAAGCAAGAAGGAAAAAATAAAAAATTAAATAAAATAAAAAATGCAGAAACAAAAAAAGAATATTAAAAACAGTTGGATTAAAGAAAATATGTTTTAGTTGAACTGTTTAACTAGAACAGTCGAAGGCAATCCTAAACAAATGTGTTTTTAGTCTTGATTTAAAGGAACTCAGGCTTTCCGCATTTTTACAGTTTTCTGGAAGTTTGTTCCAGATAAGTGGAGCATAGGAACTAAATGCTGCTTCTCCATGTTTAGTTCTGGTTCTAGGTATGCAGAGCAGGCTGGAGCCAGAAGACCTGAGTGGTCTGGAGGGTTGATACACTGATAGCAAGTCTGTGATGTATTTAGGTGCTAAGCCATTCAGAGATTTATAGACTAACAGAAGTATTTTAAAGTCTATTCTCTGAGATACAGGGAGCCAGTGGAAGGACTTTAGAACCGGGGTGATGTGCTCTACTTTCTTAGTCTTAGTGAGGACACGGGCAGCAGCGTTCTGGATCAGCTGCAGCTGTCTCATCCACTTCTTAGGCAGACCTGTGAAAACACTGTTGCAGTAGGCCTAATCAATTCGACTAAAAATAAACGCATGGATTAGTTTTTCCAGATCATGCTGAGACATTAGTCCTTTAATCCTGGAAATGTTCTTCAGGTGATAGAAAGCCAACCTTGTAATTGTCTTTAAATGCTTTTGGAGGTTCAAGTCTGAATCCAGCACTACACCTAGATTTCTGGCCTGATCTGTGGTCACTAACTGAAGCGACTGAAGCTGTGTGCTAACTTTAGATCTCTCCTCTATTGGTTCAAAGATTATTACTTCAGTTTTGTTTTTATTCAGTTGAAGAAAATTATGGCACATCCAGGCATTGATTTCTTCTAAGCATTTCCTCAGTGCTTGAATTGGTTCATAGTCACCTGGTGACATGGTGATGTAAAGCTGTGTGTCGTCTGCATAGCTATGGTAGCTGATGTTGTTGTTTTTTATTAACTGAGCAAGAGGGAGCATGTAGATATTGAATAGGAGGGGACCCAGGATGGACCCTTGGGGAACCCCGCATGTGATTTTTGTCATCTCTGATGTAAAGTTGCCTACTGACACAAAAAAGTCCCTGTCCTTTAGGTAGGATTTAAACCAGTTGAGAGCTGTACCAGAGAGGCCGACCCAGTTTTCCAGGCACTTAACTCTAACGTCGTCCAATCAGCGATGTCTCATGTTTCCCACTGGTACCTACCTTTTCCAGTAGGTTAATGTAATTGTGTTTTTTTTTATGTAGTTGCGCTTTGCTTTATATAGTTTTGTTTTTCTTAATGTAGTTGCGCTTTGCTTTATGTAGTTGCGATTTCCTTAATGTAGTTGCGCTTTTAGATTTGTAGTATCAGTTTGCACTTCAGGGCCACCGTAGGATATGTCAGGTTTGCTATTTTTCCATGCTCAGTATTCACAGGAATGGAGGATCTTTGCTGAGGTTTGTAAGTAAGAAAATAGATGCATGAGAGGCTGGAGAAAAAAAAGTTGGAGTTGCCTCTGGACATTGAAAAGGGCAACAACTGCTGGATGGAAAAACTGCTGAAGGACATATATAAATCAATAAACAAAGAGTAATATAGAAATAGAAATTCAGAAAATATGAACAACAACCGCCCCCTGTGCTGATGTTGTTGTTTCTCATTATTTGCTCAGTCTCCCACAGCCTTCAATCAAATGTGCCGGAAGCTGAACCTCCTCACAGAAGGTGATAATTACCAAATCTAAGGTAGGTAGAAAAAGCAGGTAAATTAATGAACCTTTCTTTTAAAATACCTTTATTGTATTTCAGAATGTCTAAGAATGATGATGAAAGCTGACATTAGTAGAGGGGGGTTTCTGTTGCCATTCTGGTTGAGGTTTCTATGTGATTTCTAGCTTCTCAAATAGCCGTTGCTCTTAACTGCATAGTTGGATTCAATGTGTTTTCTTCACCTTCTGCTGTTACGTTGTATTTACTTTTGAATAAATAAGAATGTTTATTTTTCACTTCATTAGATTTATTGTAACATAGGTTTGAAAAAAAAATATCAGTGACTTTAGATATTATCATGAAAATGATTGCACCATATCATTATTTCAGGAGAGGAAGATAAATGCTTAAAATGCTGTTCGGTAGAGAAATTTCTCAAACAACTTTATGTTTTATGTCTGATTTTCTTTTCTGTTGTAATTGCAATTGCAGTTGCAGCTGAGGCCCGTTTGAATAAGCAGGTTGAACAAACTCAGACTCAAATCTTCACAGGAAAAATCAAAATCTAGATAAGTACATTTTTCTTAAAATAAATGCATTTGTTCTTGGATTGAGGAGGTAAAGGAGACATTTTGCCAATGGAACAAGACGATTTACACTTAAAATAAGAAAACACAATTGCATTGTCTTTTTTCAAGTACATATTATCCAATTATCTTATTTTAAGAGTAAAAATACTCATTCCATTGGCAAACTATCTCAATTACCTACTCAAATTAAGGTTAAATACACTTAATTTAAGAAATTTTTACTTATTTCTAGATCGTTTTTCCAGTGTTTAACTCTAAATTCATCTTAGCTAAGGTCAGAAACTCTGAGTTTTCAGTTTTATAAAAGCTACTATAAGTTAGTTTAATCAGCTCAACAAGCACAAGTATGAAAAGCCATTTTAAGTAAGCCCCCATTTCAACGAGTCACCATGACAACAGACCACTTGAACTAGAGATTTTAATCCCAAAATAAATAAAATAAAAAGAAATTGGGAAATGTGTTTAAAAGAGAGAGAAACAGTGCTACAGCTGCAAAGGATTGGGAGATGGTGAAAGAGAAGATTGCTGCTTGAGTTAATGCGTGGGTTTATATGAAGTGTGATACGGCAGACCGTTTTTGCATTTATTAGAAGCCCTCTCCTCTCTGTTGTTCCATTTGTAGGTCACTAAAGTAAGATTCTTCCTGGTCAAAAATACCTTCCTAGTTGGAACTGTAATGATTTATTTTCTAAATTACATCTTTTTCCAGCAGAAACTGAATTTCATAAAGTAAGATAAAAAAATATATTAGTAAAATTTAAGTTTTATATGCCTAGAAATGTTTACACATTTTAAGTGGCCATTTGGACATTTATCATCTTGACTTAATATGTATTTATGTTATCTGAAATATATGCCTTCGTAGTCAAAATAATACCAATGATGACCATTAACAATAGGAATATGGAGATCTGAAATTAATTTCTAGACATCCAGAATATTTATTTTAGATGTGAAGAGTCACTCAAACTAATGCATACAGTATCAAAAAGGCCATAGAGTGTTGTAACTATGTTAACATTATGGGGAAAACCGGTTTATTTGTCATGATCTGGCCTGTTTGCTCTCCCTTAATTAGTCATTCCTTTCACCTGTCGTTTTTCCCTCCCTCCCTCAATTATAATTTATTCCTCTCACCTGTTTCCTGTTGGTTATATTCAGTTCAGCCTGAGCATTCAGTGCCAGATCATTGCTTGTCTTTCTGTCAGTCTGTCTGTTCTGTTTTAGTTCATGGTTCATGTCCTGGATCCTAGCTGCCAGTGCAAAGAGGGTTTTAGTGTTTGTCTCGTCTCCTGATCGTCCACTGTTCCTCCCCCGCTGAGTCCTCTGGGTTTTTGGCTCAATTAGTGGGGAGGTTCAGTTTTTATCCAGTAAGCCTGGCTCCAGGGAGGAGACCAGTTTAAAGTCCTGCTTCAAGTTCCGGTTCCTACGTCCTGTCTCGGCTACCCTCTTCCACTGAGCCTGCTCATCTGCACCTGATCCTGTCTGCTCCTGTGTGTGACCACCTGGTCATGCTTCTGGTCCCAGTTAGACTCTGAACCCTCCTGGGAGCCTGTTGATGCCTGGAAGTCTGGATCCTGCCACCTGTTTCTGTTCCTGCCTGATCTGGATCCCTGACCAGGATCGGCTTCCAGCATGTCCTCTGGGACTGCAGCACTGGGGACATTCTTAATTTATAAACCCTACACTGGGAGTGGTAGCCTGGTGGTTTGGTCATTGCGCTTGGATCCCAGAGGTTCTGAGTTCAAGTCCCACTTACACAGACTGTCATTCTGGGTCCCTGAGCAAGACCCTTAAAACCACACTGCTCCCCGGACCCCGCACAATGGCAGCCCACTGCTTCCCAATAGAATGGGTAAATGCAGAGAGTGAATTTCGTTGCTCTATACTTGTGACAGTGTGATGACAATAAAGTTGAATTTTAAAGACATTTACAATAGTAATGTAAAAATAAATGAATTAATACTGGACCCATTTTGGAAATCATCTATCTGACAACAAATAGAGCAGATAACAGAGCTGAATAAGAGCATAAGGAAATGATCAAAATACACACAAAAGAAAATAAACACCCAAACAACTCATGATATTGACAAGAATCAATAAAAGTTATTAAATATTTCAAATGTTAAATGTTAAAGCAGTAATATCTGATCCCGAAAATCCAACCTCTTATAAACATTTAGAGGAGAGAGGGCCAAACCCAAATCTGGCCCAGAACAAAATGACCGGGGTTAGCTCTGAGGAGGATTGGTAAGCAGCTGTCGAGGCCCGTCAACAAAGACTGCCATCTTGGGTTCAACAAGTCTCCATAGCAACTATGTGATTTAGTGGTTTCTGTACTTCTCATTTTTCACATATAATTTAACAGAAAAGAAAAGTACAATATGTCTTAACTATCACAGGCTACCTCTGAGTCTGACTTAAATACTAAAAAAAAACCTAAATTGAGGTGAAATAAATGAACATCAGTTATTATTATTGAATTACAATGTTCAATAATGATCTAATTATGTCAAGTAATACATTTTGACTCCTTTATCATACATTAATGTACCCCATGACAAACTTAATTCTTTTTATAATCATGTGAACCAATAGATGTTCACCCCAATACTTTTATATAACATGGGATGATATGAATTTGTCTTATTAAAACATAATGTTTTAATAACATAAACATTGTTTGCTTTGTTTATATATTCTACACATTTATGTACAAACAAAATCATTTTCTAACTACTTCAATAGCAGTCTGGATTTATTGGCTGCATGTATAACAAATAATCAAACAAGTATGTTAAAATCACCTGTGTTTCAACTCTTTAAATTCATTTTAAGCAATAAGTTGTCGTACAATAAAAGCAGTTTGTCATGATCTTGGCACTAATGACTGGCTTAATGGTTCAATCAATTAACCTGCCTAACTCCACCCAGTTTCTCAACACTGTTCATCTTATCCACCTGCTCCTGCCTCTATTTAAGGCGCTTGCTCCCAGTCATCAGTGCCAGATTATTCAAGCCTTCGGTGAGAGTTCTCTATTGTACCTGTTGTTGTTCTGGTTGCCTGAGCCTGAACGGCTCTGCCATCAGACCAATAGGCCTACCTGTTCCTGTTTTGGATGGTTTGCCTGACCTGTCTTCGGACTCCTGTTGATTTTCTGCCTTTGGAATTTACCTGGATCTGCCTCCTGACTTTGACTTGGATTTCTCCTCGGTATCTATTCGGATCTCTGATCTTCTGGTCTGGACTCCTGTGAACCTTTTTGACACACGCCCTCCATCTGATTTGCATGGTCACTGATGTGAGTTTTCACTATACAGAGATTCTGGCCTTTGACACCCTAGCTGCTGAGTTGCAGATCCACCATAAATTAATAAACGCTTTTGTGAATAACACAAATCTGTCTGCTTTCCGCTTCTGAGTCCTCAGTTCTGAGCCCTGACACAAGTAAGTTGGAGCTCAGTTTCTGAGCTTTGGAAGTTTTACATCCTGTTATAGTTTTGGCATTTTAATCTGGGTTAGATTAATATGAGTACATTTTGTTACATTGTTGTTGCAAAGATTCAAAGTGTGAATTTGAAAGAAAAAATGCATAATCAAACAATTTTTTTGCAAGTTACTTTTTTTTTGTATAATATATATATTTTCTAAGTATGGAGCGTCTTTCAAATCTTTCTCATTTTATTTTTCAAACTTTTTTTCTATTTTTCTGTTATATTGTATTTTTTTTCCATTGTTGCTATACAGGTAACATTCAGATACAGATATCGCTCACTACTGACCAGTAAGTACGTTACTAACATTCATTCACACCAATAGAAATGTGTCTTTTGACTCTAAAGGAAACCTGTAAAGAGAATTTCATCTGTAAAACACTGATAATAATGCATTTTTCTAAAACTCAGAATGAAACAATAAATTTGAAAATATAAAATCTGTCAAACTAAATAGAAAAAAATGTTTTGAAACAGTAAAATATGAAAAAAAAGAAAATCAGCAAAGTTACTCTTAAAACATTTATATCAGGATTGCATTTTTTTTAAATTACCTTTCACAGAACATGTTGTTTGCTCACAGAAATAATGGAACAGAACTCACTCCGTAGTGATGGTTTAATTGCTTTATTTGCACTAAGTGTGGTTAGTTAAGAAGAGAAACATTAAAATACTAATGGTGTTTTAAAGAGTCAAATTTATTTAAATGTATGTAAAAAAAATGCCTACAAAGTTACAACATTATGAAAAAATCAGTTTTCTTTTTTAATGCTTATCCTGGCACAGAAAATTAACTTAGAAAAAAAAAAAAAAAAAAAAAACCTTTACAGCCCAAAACATTAACTTGTATTTTCTGCTACCGGATGCTTTATAACCTGTATCACTTTGCAAACAGATCTTTTTTCTTTCAGCTTTTTACCTTGAATTTAGTTTTGAAATTTCTTACATTTTATATTCAGTCTTAACAGATTAAGTCTTTTCAATGCTGCAGCAATTCCAGCCTAAAGAAAATGTCATCACAAGTTTCAATATGATAAATCCAACAAAAGAAAGCACCAGACCTAGAATATGTTAAATGTGGCAAACAAAACCTCTGACAACTTACAGTAGGTGCATTAACAGCATCAAAATAGCTTGTTGCTAGGAGGGTGATGAACAATCCGTTTATGCATGTGAGAAAATATCACTGTGACTAGCTCCTTCTTTGCCTGCAGGAACAACTTTTTGTAAAGGTGCTGTTGATGATGAAAGGCAGCATACCAGGAAGCTAATTTCCAAGAACAGACCCAGTACACATGAATCTAAAGAGTTAGGGGGTATTACGTACCTTGACTTTGAACCCTGCAGCTTGAAATTGAATTATATAATTAATACCATTGCAGAGGCAGGCTTAAATTACATTTATAGTGTATCAAACAGAGAGATAAGGTGTAAAGTTTGCTTTCTGAAATGTTTTTGCATACACTGTCTGTCTGATCTATAGCCTCGTATTCATTTTAAACATCAAAATAAATGATGCCGTTTAAATATGGATCATTAAACTTGCTTCGCCGTCCATTAGATTTGTACGGAAGAGGATTAGGGCCAGTGGAAAAAACAAACAAACTGATTTTTACATTTTATTTCAGTTTAGTATGGGAAAAAAGTCAGAATTCTGACTTTTTTCTGAGAATTCTGACTTTAATGTCAGAATTCTGACTTTAATCTCAGAATTCTGACTTTTTTTTTTTTCAGTGGCCCTAATCCTCTTCCGTAGATTTGCAACACGATTTGCTTCACAGATCTCAAAAAAACCTATTTCCCAAACAGGTTCTTCGCTGCTTAAAACAGAGCTGTGGTTGAGGGCGTGTCGCTGCACTGCATCACACTGTGGTACTCTGACTGCAGCAGGACAGGCAGGAGGCCCAGCAGAGGATAGTGAGGGAGCCAAACAGAACACAGAGTTTCCCCATACCTTTGGTCAACGATGTGTTTCAGAGCTGCTGTAGAATCAGGGCTCTGAACATGTCAGATTGTCCATGAACCGCTGCCTTCAAGCAAACAGAGCCACGGCGTTAAAAGCAGAACCGGCAGACTGCTTCTGTTTAACTTCTGATTCTGTCCTTGATGTTTTAGCGCTTACTTTTCAGGTATTTCAAAAGATATAATTAAGAGTAGATTTATTTCACTTTTTCAATTTTAAAACTTTATTTTTCAAGTGTTTATTTCTTTTAATCTTGATTAATGTGGTTAACAGATAATGAAAAAAAACCTCAATCTATTCTCTCGGAAGCGTGGGATAGTGCATAACAGCAATTTTTGTGAAATAGATTTATCTCTAAAACGGTGGCCTTCTAAAAGTTTATTCAACAAAGTTGGATCAGTGTAATTAGCCTGTAGCTCTGTTGATGATTTAATAGAGACAGAGAGCCCAGCTCCCGTTTTGAGTATCCTCTATAGGCTGCAGTTATCCTGCTTCCTTATTTACCTTTTTCTTTCAATCTACTTTCTAAAGGGACACTTTGGCAGACCTAACTCTTAAGCTAATAGAAACATATCCTTTGTAAATATATATGTTTTTTAAAGAAGCTAAGTTTAGGTGTTTTTGTATTCGATTACTGATATATTTTTAAAATTTATTTTCCTAGTTTATTCACATTCTGCTGAATTTGAATACATTTTATAAACATCTGAAAATTTATCTGCACTATTTTACTCTATGCCATTGGTCATACAATGAAACAACGATAAATCATGCAGATTACCATTATTTTGGACAGGACTACACCAAACAGTTGCATGAAGGGAACTTCAATGACTTGATATAATCCATGTTTATTGCCTAAATAATTGGACAAAGCTTGTTATGCATCTCTTGTGATTCACAAAGCTCACTTTCATGATGTAAAAGCAGTAGTTTGGGGGTGGATAAACAGCCCCCTGAGGAGAGAAACAGTGACTTGTCCAGATTTTTATCCATCACTGCAGACAGTTGAAAAACCCCAGATTACATGTAGTTGTTCGCTAATCTGATTTTCGGCTACAGCCCTGCCACAGCGATTCTGCTCTGGGTGTTTAAAACCTCTCGCTCTCTCTCTCTGTCTCTCTCTACACTGTCTGTATTGTTTGCTTTTAATAGAGCTCACGATTGACCATCCTTTTTCTGACACTTATTCAAAATGTAAAAGAAAAACACATTCCAGCTATGTCTTGTGATGCCATTCGATCTTTTTTTCCCCCCCTTCCTTCTCACATTTGTTCACAGGGGAAGAGGCCTTGTGACTGCTGACGGAGAGGCATGAGGGTAACACTTGTTGCTGTTATTTGGACTTTAAATAGCTCTGGTGCATGTCTGGGTTGCTTGTCTTGCTGGAAAGAAAATACTCTGCAAAAGCAGGTGCCTGGAAGAAGGAAAACTTTAATACTTTCTGTTCCACTGCAGGGCTACTCTATCTGTTGGCATAAATTCCTAATGGTAACTTCGTGTTCGGACACTTTTTATAACCCTGATGTGTTTTTTTTTAAACCCTAATCCTACTCACTCATGACTGAATATTGTGTCCTCAATTGAACACACAAATATGCAGTTAACTTTAATTTATTTTTCTTTCTAAATACCTTTAATTGGTTTCCATGATATTTGAAAAGATTTTTGCTTTTATGTCAAGGTGAACATTTTTGAGTAGAGTTAGTGAAAACCATTAAGTGAAAACTTTCAGTAAATCAAACTCAATACTTTGTCTTTGGTTTGAAATTTCACTTATTACTGTTATTTGACAGCTTTTATGTTCATGTTCTATTTACTCACTTTGGTTGCATGCAACATTTTTATTACAGCACTCCAGGAGCGGAGCAAGATAAGGCCATGGCCACCTTAAGCGCCTTGGCTAAGGTGATTCCAGGTGGAATAATTCACAAGCATTTTCCCTCTAAAACAGAGGATGGCAGCAGTTGTATTCTGAAGTGGTGTCAGGTTGAGTAGAGGTTCAAAGAGGACCCAAATGCACAGACTGCAGCTAAAGGTGGTTTCTTCTAGATTTAATAACAAAAAGACGTCAACTGAAGCAAAAATCCAAAATAACAAAATACAGAATACGAAGAGACATCAGGGACAACATACATTAAGAGCCAAGAAATGACAAGGAACCAGCAAACGTTGACCGAACAGGAGGTGTATAAATGGGAGACTGAACAAAGACCAGGCTAATCAGCAGATTGGAAGCAGGTGTGGGCAGAGGAATCAAGAGGGGAGCTAGAAGGAGAACGAGACAAGGGCTCTGTTCGAAAACCTAGGACGTGTCCTCCAAGGACGCGGTCTACCTAGACTGGATCCTTCGAAGTCCTTGAAAATAAGGAGACCGGAAGAGTTTAGGCTGTGAATTCGACCAGGTCTACCCTTCGGCGGGTTTTACCGCCGTATGCTCTGTTGCTTAGCAACCGTGAACGTTGACACACAAAGCAGGAAAAGAATGAATACAGAAGTTTTCAAAACTGTTTATTTATTTCTTTTTTTATTGTGAAGTGAACAAAGACTACATTAACAGGAATCCAGAGTGGAATAAATGTTCCAACCACCGGGAGCAGGAACAAATAAAATCAAATGTAATGATAGAAACCTTAGTCAGTTAAATAACCTGCTGCTGTCATTCTTCACATCTCTGATGTTGCTGCTATTTTCAAATATCCATTACTGTAAAAATGTCCATAGCTGCATATTGGTTATTTATTCCCCAGTTTTATATTGTTAAAACACTTTACAGTATTTTATTGTTTATATTTTAACTCTTCCCTATTATGTTATTCTTATACATTTTTATAAGGTCCACATTTGTGTGACCATTTTCAATAATCTTTCTGCTGCTGTAAATGTGCCCATTGTGGGACAATAAAGGGATTTTCTATTTTATAAAAGGCGTAGAAATATATAATTAAATCTAAACAATGTATGTATGAAAATATATCTGCAAAATCTCTAATATTCAACAATAAAAAATACGTAGTTAAGCATATTGTGCAAAACAGCAATAAAAAGATAAAAATCCTATCAGATTTATAGTTCCCACCCTGCAGATATTTTAGAATCTGTCCTTAAATTACAGCCAAACCCATTTAATCAGTAACAGATTTAAACCTTTAGATAAATCAAACTTTACTGCCACATATCTGACTCAATAACCATTAAAACAACTATTTTTCATTAATCTCAGACGGAACTATTAAATGACTTGTATTATATTAAACTGAACTTCCAATTTTCACCACTGTTCGGCGCCAAGTAACCTTTCCTCTGATCACAGCTTGCTTGGTCTCGCAATGAATCCTGGGATATCCAAGAATACAGAGGATACATCGGACCCGTCCTTCAAATCGGGCAAAAAGAAGGACGCATTTTAAGGCTGCATAACGAGGACTCTTGGAATCCGACCAGACCTCGGCGCCGCGCTATGAAGTAATCGACCTTCGAATCCGGTCTTCTAAGGATGCGTCCTAGGTTTTCGAACAGAGCCATGAGGGCAACAGAGGGTAAACCTGAAATATGTAAGAACTCTAAAAATATAATTCCAAAAAAGTAAAAAAAAAAAATCCACAAAAAAATTAAAATATAACCAAAAGCAACTACAATAACATAAAATGGAAGTGAAACTAATAAAGTAAAAAACACAGAAACACATGAAACAAAGTATAACTTGAAAATCAAACAAATTTAAATAAACCATGAGAACTAACAAAAGCGTTTGAAATCTACATATTGTTTACATGTCAAGGAGGGCTGTTCTTTTGTTTTCATTTTTTACATTCAGATTTCCCTGGTACAAAACTAGCAATGCCAGAATATGCTTTAATTGTGTTAAAAAATAAAATAACAGCATTGATATATAAATATGGACTTTAAAATGAAGTGATGCTCTCTGTTGTTGTGTCATAATGACCAGTATTGTGTCCCTAAACACCCGCAGGCTACAGGTCATATGGAAAATGAATCTGTACTCACAAAGCTAAGTCTGTACTGTATAGGTTTAACCACTGATATTTATATACATATATATGTTAGCATTAGAGTACAATTGGATGCTGTGTTGAAAGAGTTTTTTGTGTAATTGCAGAATGACCCAGTGATCAATAATGTACAATGATTTCATGAAAGCTTTTAGGGAAATCATGTCCATAACTCCATGTTTCTTTCCTAAGAGTAAAAGTCATCAACTGAGAAAGACTTTCAGGGCAGATCAAGTAAACAAGATTTTTGCTGTAAGTACATTACTGGCCACAGACAGAGAATAAAATGCTTAATAAGGAGATTGTGGTCTTGATTGTTAATGTTATTTTCTCAATAAGCTACAGCATTGTTTCCGTGTTTGTTGATAAAGTAAAACTACATTTATTATCCACATTCAATTTGTCCTTACGTTTTAATCTTTTGGATTTTTCACTTGTTAAGATTATACTCTATTAAGAAGAAGACAACTAAACAAATAAAGACAATCAAAAATACAAGTACGGACAAAATTCAAACTGCTTTCTGCTCTAAAATACATCTAAAAAACTGATCCATTGTTCCATTTTTTGTTCCATCGTCTACATTTTTTATTTAGTATTGGTAATGACTGCAGTTGTTGTAATGTCCCACAAAAAAACTGATGCAAGTAGGTCCGCTGCTGTGGGTTATGAAAAACTTGGATTTCATAAATGCCTCAATAGCGGTTGAAGACAGACTAAATACAGACCGTTTACAGTTTACTTAAATCTACTTTAGTAATCTATCAGCTAAAATGCTAACACCAATTTACCACTCAAAAACTGTCCCTATTCTATCATCAGATTTCTCTGAAGTCTTGGCAGAACCAGTGGCCTTGCTGACTCCTCCTCAGATTTCCCTCTCTTTCCCCCAATTTCCTCTGTCTCTGATGAAGATAACAGAAATAAATCCTCCACCTTATTCAACCGCTCTATCATCACTGTGATCGATGTCCATGTTTATGTAACTGACATTGCCGGTGTCTTTCTGTTGGACATCTGTCCATCACAGCCGAGATCACGCCTAGCCCTCAGCCCCAAACCCTCTGGACCATTTTCCAATCTGATAAGGCATAATTTTAGATAGTAAATGTTGGCAAATTGCGGCTATGAAATTTGGTTTTTGGTTTCTAACATAAAAAGAGACGGTTGGGGGACAGTTTAATACCTGCTTAAAGTTCAGCAACAATATATATGGATATTTTCAGTATAACAGTGAGACTCCAAATCTGTAATGACCTTCAAACACAGGCAGAGGTGTAAAGAAACGAAGTTCAAAAATTTGGTTACTGTACTTAAGTACACTTTTTAAGTATTTATACTTTTCTCCATTACTTATTTTTCTTCCTACTGCTGACATCTACTCATTACATTTTCACACAAGTATCTGTACTTTCTTTTCCTTAAATTTTTTAAACAAATGTTACTCGTTACTCTAGGCTTCGGTTTATGTTTATAAATATTTATTTCACGTCATGTGCTCCATCCAATGCAGATCATTGCTCCATCTGCATCTTGTGAAAACTAGAGTAATTGGATGAGTCATATAATGCAAACACTCATTGGTTAGTAATTCATCAAATTTGTGCTGACGCCAAAGGAAATCTTTAGAAGCAAGCAGGTGTTCTTCAAGCTACTACCCTCATCTATGGTCATGAGCTTTGGGTCATGACCACAGGTGTCAAGTAACGAAGTACAAATACTTTGTTACTGTACTTAAGTACACTTTTTAGGTATCTATACTTTACTCCATTACTTATTTTTCCTCCTACTTTTGACTTCTACTTATTGCATTTTCACACAAGTATCTTTACTTTCTATTCCTTACATTTTTAAAACAAATGTTACTCGTTACTCTTGGCTTCGGTTTAAAGCACAGGGGCCTGTTTCAGAAAGGAGGTTAAGTGAAAACTCTGAGTTTGTTAACGCTGAAATGAGGGAAACTCTGGGTTTTCTGTTTCAGAAAGGGAGGTAAGTTAAACCTGAAAAAGCAGAGTAAGTCAAGCCCGTTTCTGAAAGAGAGATAACTTATACTCAGAGTCAGTTACCATTGGAATTTACTCTGTGAACCTAACCTGGTCGGGAGCAGGTTTTCTTCAGAAAATCCAGAGTTTATTTTGGTCTCCTCCCCTTTTTTAAAGAGGAAGTGGTGTTTAAACACCTCATTGATTCTTTGGGGACATACAGTATTCATTGCACACATTTCAGTCACGTAGAGCGCATAAAAGGGAATGAAATGGCATGTCCTTTTATGGATGATCCTGTTTGTAAAGCCAGGTAGCTACTCTACTCCCATGATGTGCTCAAGGCTTACCTGCTTGAAGTATGTTTTTAGATTTCATTTTCAGCTGCTGCCATGTTCTTTTGATGCCTGCAGGATTGCACCTATGAAAACTAAATTAGGTTTAATAAAATACTGTTCTTCCAGTTTCACCTCTGATATTATAACAGTTGGGTAAGTTACTCTAAAATAGTTCTTAATTACTAACTACAAATTTTATCTTCAACAAGTCTAATTAGATTAATGTAATAATTACTGTCTCTAGAAAGTATTGGTCTACTTACTAATTTGTTTTACTTACTTATTAATTACTTTCTAAATCCCAAATCAACCTCAACCATTTGAACAATACAAGGAGAGACAAGAAACTGCACTTCTAATGCTTTCAAA
Organism: Cyprinodon tularosa; assembly: GCF_016077235.1. Classification (NCBI taxonomy): domain Eukaryota; kingdom Metazoa; phylum Chordata; class Actinopteri; order Cyprinodontiformes; family Cyprinodontidae; genus Cyprinodon; species Cyprinodon tularosa. The sequence continues at coordinate 1,608,989 of NW_024038734.1, read as the reverse complement.
TAAACAATATTCAATTGCATGAATTAATCTTAAATTGACCAACGTGTGTAACTAGAGGGAGAAAGTTCAAATCAAAATATACCTTTTAAAATTTGATATTAAATCCACTATTGTTTTATAGTCTTTAAGTTAATTACAGTATTTATATGACTTAAGTAACTTAATTCTTTACACCCAACACTGTATAAAAGTAATTAAAATGTAAACTTACACATTGACTCGAGCAGCTATTTTCACCCAAGCTAACTCTCTCTCCTTCGCCGCTGCAGCCGTGTTGCTTTTTTTTTTAAATACATGTTCAAATTCTGCATATGCTTGCATAAGCACATCCAGTTCTGCTGGTGAGAAATATGCACACCTTTTTTTGTCTGACGCTGTTGCCATGGTGACTCGTAATATCTGTGCTCCATTGATAATGGCTTTTTATAGTTGTGGTGCACGCGCTTAACTCAGAGTCAGTCAATTTAGAGTTAATTGAACTAACTCATTTCAGCTGTTCTGAAACCCAAAACTCAGAGTTTCCAATCTCAGGATAAGTCAACTCAGAGTTCAAGTTTTAACTCAGAGTTGGTTGAACTTCCTTATTGAAACAGGCCACAGAGGTCACGGATTAGCGGACTGCGATGTTATGAACAACATTAAATCCAAAAGTTTTGTCCGAGGTAAAGCTGATTTATTTGTTGTAGTCTCTTGTTATTCACACACAACAATAAACAGGATTAGCCGACGTGGGTTTTAAAACTGCAAAGCTTTGTTTTCAACTGAAAATGAAACGCTCATCTACACAGACCAGTGTGATGCATTCGCGAGCGTCAGACAGCTATGGTGCATTCAGGAGCATGGGACATTTCATACTTACAAGGAAAGAGACAAAAACGGAACGTAACTCATACAATAATGTATTTATTCAGAAACAGTGTGGGCTTTCTTATAATACTGAATGCTCTATAATTGTGTTTCTGTTATTTTTTGATTATTCACATCTGCTAGCTTTTTATTCTAAAAAATCTATAATATGACAGCAGCAAATTATCAAAGTTTTTCAAAAGCCTGTTTAAAAGCTCCAAATGATGCTTCGGATCGTATAGCGACAATTGCGCTGTCATTGTTTTACAGGGCAGAATTTGCATTTGCTGAATCTTGTCTTTTAACTAGTGATGGATATACAGGAATACAGTCATACAGTGTCAACTCCTCTCAGAACAGAATATTTGGCAATTTCTATTTTTATTTTTTCATCTTTTTTTTTTAATTCAGTGTAACATGAATGCATAAATATGTCATTTTATTTGTGTGTTAAATTCTGTTTAAAGTAACAGATCATTAAAAATGTCTCCTGACATTTACTGGTTGATTTTCTTTATTCGGACCCCACTGATTTTTTATTAGTTACCCGTGGTTTAATGTTTCTAAATATATATTTCACGTCATGTGCGCCATCCAGTGCAGATCATTGGCTCCATCCACATCTAGTAAAAAAAACTAGTGTAATTGGATGAGTCGTATAACGCAAGCACTCATTGGTTAGCTAAAGGAAATCATCAGAAGCAAGCAGGTGTTCTTCAAACTGTAAACGTGAATTGTCTATGCCATGCTAAAATGTCGGATTCAGAAAAACATGTCTAAATGTCTGAAAGGTCGGACACAGGCGAGAGCGTATCGGGAGATGGAGACAGAGACCAACAAGACCTCCCTCATCCTTGGCCCTATCTCAAAGAATTTTTTGAAATAGACGAAAAATTGAGCTTTTAATTCATATAGTGGCATCTGGCCTTTTTCTTAAAGGTTACTTTATACTTTTATACTTTAAGTAGTTTCTGGAGCACATACTTTTTCACTTTTACTTGAGTAAAGAGGTCAAGTTGATACTTCAACTTTTACCAGAGTGTTTTTAAACTGCAGTATCTATACTTCTACTTAAGTAACAAATGTGTGTACTTTTGACACCACTGGTCATCACCGAAAGGATGAGATCCCGGATACAAGCGGCTGAAATTAGTTTTCTCTGTAGTGTGTCTGGGCTCTCCCTTAGAGATAGGGTGAGGAGCTCAACCATTAGCTGCTCCTCCACATCGAGAGGAGCCGGTTGAGGTGGCTCGGGCATCTGATTAGGATGCCTACTGGACGTCTCCCTGGTGTTCCAGGTATGTCCCACTGGGAGGAGGCCCAGGGGGAGACCCAGGACACACTGGAGGGACTATGTTCCTCGGCTGGCTTCGGAGCACCTTGGAATTCCCCCAGAGGAGCTGGCCCAAGTGGCTGGGGAGAGGGACGTCTGGGCCTCCCTGCTGAAGCCGTTACCCCTGCGACCCGACCCCGGATAAGTGGAAGAAGATGGATGGATGGATGGATGGATGGATGGATGGATGGATGGATGGATGGATGGATGGATGGATGGATGGATGGATGGATGGATGGATGGATGGATGGATGGATGGATGGATGGATGGATGGATGGATGGATGGATGGATGGATGAACTAATATTGTCTGCTATCTAGTGTTGTAGTCGACGCCACACCAACCAAGACCAAGGAGTACTGAGACCAAACAAGGCCAAGACCTTTAGAGACCAAGGCCAAGACCTTATATGGTCCTTATCTTAGCATATACATGTGCATACTTTAAGAGTAAATTATGTATATATAATTTTCAATACATGAAACATAAACAGAGGATAATTAGATGCTCAATTCTTTTAGATTTTATTTTTTATTTATTTTACACGAGTTCTGCTGATCATTTTTTACTTCTTTTCTAGCTCAAATGTGAAAAAGAGGATTGAGTCATATTTGTTGGGTTGGCTACCATGAACCTTTTCTGAAAAGGATCACCTGCCTGACATTCCTCACTTTCACCAATCCAGGAACTTTATCACAAACTCTTCTATTGAATTTTCTGAATGGCATAAAATACCTGCGTTGGTGGTGTGCAACAAAAAAGCTTTATCAATTAGAAAAAAGGAATCAAGTAGAAAATCTCTTAGATGTGCAACAGGCACAAATATAAACAGTTTTTTTTTTTTTTCACATTTAGAGACAAATAATAAGAAGATACATTTTTGAACATGTGCCAAACGGGTACAAGCATCGAAAATAACAGCTGCCACATCCTACATAGATTTTTAATGTTAATTTTTTTAATAGCACAAACCTACTCTTAAGTTTTTTTTACTTATTTAAGGCCATAAAATTATACCAAAGACATGTGTAGCTATTATCAACCACATTACAAAAGCCTAATCAAGAAAACAAGCCTTTTTATTCACATCGTAGAGATTCATCACCTTAAAATGACACTAATTTGGCAGTTTCTTGTTTCAATATTATGTATACACTGTACGCTATGAAGCAGAAAATTACTTTTTCTGCAAGCCACTCTTTAATAAAAGCAGCTTGTTTTCCACAAAATGAATAGAACGGATTTATAAATCAAACATCAGCCCCACAAATACTCATTTGATGGAAGTTTTCCCCCTGATTCGTCATAAGGTCTCAAATGTTAACTAGCTATCTCCATCTGCCTCACCCACGGCCGCTAATAGGCCCTTATTGACACAGAATCCAGTTAGTTTCTGTGATGAAGCGAAACTTGCTCCCGGGGTGAGCAGGCGACAGGGCCCCCCTACCCCAGACATCGAGCCTCGCGGCGTGGGATGGTAATGTGGGGTGAAATAACTGAGATTGAATATTGATCAGGTGTCTGTGTACAGCTCTGAGGCTCCTCGATATAATCTCTTCCACACTTGTTCTGTCTCCTCCTAAACATGCCTGATGGAGTGGTGACAGAGGATTCGTGATTTGGCATAATTCATTCTGCTTGCACACAAGCAGGAAGAGAGTGAGGTGAAGTTGTGTTCAAGTGCTGATCAAAATTCATCAGGATGTGACAGCTTTGATATAAGATGTTGTAAAATATAACTCGAACAGCAGGCAGATGATTAAATGTACAGAGACTGAAAGCTCCCTCACTGAATCCAGCCTTTTTTTATCTACTGCCGAGTTTTAATTGAACAGTGTCAGCAATGTTTAAATATAATCGAGCTCTAGCTGTAAAGAGAGTGTCTGGGAGGAATATTGATTAGCTGCTCTTGAAGGAAAGGATTCACCTCATTACACCTCTTGGCATCACCGCCCCCCTTCACCACACACGCACAGGTCATCTGTCTCAATATGATATGACAACCATCAGGGACATCAAAACTTAATCTGGACATCGATTCCGGCCTTAAACAAATCACAGTAGAATATTTTTTCTGCTCCTTAAACCTATTTATCATTGCAGGAGTCTGCAAGGGGTCTGCAGGAATCTGCAACACCTCCTACCAGTGGACATTTGGGATGCAAGACTTTAAACAAGATAATTAACTGCTCTTTTTTCAGGTGGGTATGATCATGCAACAATATACCTCAGTGGGTTAAATGAGTAGATTTTCAATGATCTCCACAAAAACAAAATTATCAGCCTCAAATACACGCTGGCCTAGTATTACTTTGCTGTTTTTCAATTTTCCCCTGGTGCAGCAATTAGTGAGTTTTCTGCAATGATTCTGGATAAACATTTGGTCAGAAATGTTTGATTTTGGGTTTCATGGCAGGGACTCAAAAATTAATTTCTGAACTTATTAATTCTAAGTAGAGAAATCCAGAGACTTGATTTTAGTTATTTAAACCTACTTCAGGTTTGCATTTGGGAGCATGTCCCTGTTGGAAAAACCAGCTGTGCCCAATTTTCAATCATCTAGTTAATGATTTCTGGTGAAACATATTTTTCTAAATCCTTCATTCCTGTTATTTATTCCACTTTGTGCAATACAAGAGTCCTTATGAAAGCCAACAGACCCTCAGCATGCTGCTGCTGCCAGAGTACTTGACATTTTTTAGTACTCTGATGACCTTGCTTATTTTCTTTTTGTGTCAAACTTGCATGAAGACACGATATATTAAAATAACAGTCATTTTAGACATTTGAACAGTCCTTCTAGAATAAAAACCCTCCTTGACATTTGTACCTGTGCCCAAAAAAACGAAATCTCACCCACCTCTGTGATTACTGCCTTGTCTCTGTGACCCCAGTCATCACAAAGTGCTTCAAGAGGATCCTCCTGAAATACATCAAAGACGCCATTACTGCTAGCCTGTACAGCTGGCAGTTCACCAACAAGAAGAATCACTCTATGGAGGATACTGTCTCATTAGCACTCCGGTCGCATATGATTCATCTGCAGCATCCTGACACATGTTAGGATACTAGTATAAAGTTCCTGGATGTCTATATCTCCTATGAAGTCCCCTGGACTGAGAGCACTTCCTACCTTGTAAAGAAGGCCCAATAATGACTTTTCTTTCTCTGGAAGGTGAAACGATATGAACTCTCTCCATACTTGTACTTGTACTCACAGCACCACAGCAAAAAGCATCCTATTGTCAAGGCTCAGAACAGAGGACCCTGAATTCAAGGCACATAGACAGACTGATTTCTCAATAGTATTTATTAAACGGACGTCTAAGGCAGGAACTTCTGTAGAGGGAAACTCAGTTTAGTGACTACGTAAATCTGACGGAGGATGATTGTGAACGTGTGAGTCACTAACCTGGTCTTAAAGTTCAGTCCGTGCCTAGAGGAAAAGGTGGATTCCATCCGAATGGCTGCCAACATCATGCAGCGAATGCTACCCAGAGAGTTCCAGATGCTGAAGCCTTGACGACAGCAGAACTGGATGAAGATCAGATCCAAGCAGATGAAGGAAGGCAGGATAATCCAGAAGGCAAAGTCTAAGCCGGTGTCAAAGAGGTTTACAGGAGTCCGAGCAAGAAGATCCGAGATCAGAAGAGGTGCCGAAGGGAAATCCAGGTCGCTGTCAGGAAGCAGATCCAGTTTGGGTACACAGGCAGAATCCAGCAGGAGTCCAAAGACAGGTCAGGCAAACAGATCAGAACGCAAACAGGCAGGCTTAGAGGTCCGTCCGTGGAGGATCAGGAATGAAAGGTGAAAGAACTCATTTTGTTTTACTTTTACCTGATGTATTCCAACATCCAACTGCCATGCACGTTGGGATCGTCATTTTAACTATTGCTGTGGTGAATTTCAATGGTGAATTCCTCTGGAAATCTTCAATAATTGTTTATTGCAGATGTGTCTAGTAGTTCCCACTGATTTTGCTTGTAAAGCGGGGAGAATGGCACTAGGCTTACCGCACCGTGACGTCACTGCTGGAAGATGTCTGTGAGATGTTACTATATTTGGGCAAAAATGGCCGCTCCCAGACTCAGCGATTGTGACGAAAATTATTGTTTTTATTTTTTCACTGATTAACGCTAATTTTTTTAAATCACAGTGAACATATTAGTTTTAGGTATAAATAATGATCCATTGATTATTCCTTGCTGACCGGACTTCTCCTTTAAGAACTGGGTTTAGAAAGAATCTGCCGAATAAATAATCATAGTTTTAAGAGTAATAGTATCATAGATGTTGAACTAGACTAAAAGCAAAAATATAAATAAATAAATACTTAAATAGACCTTTAGTGAACTTTCACAAATTACAAACTGTGTTTGATTCTGCTATTGTAGGTTCATTTAATCTGGATTTGAAAAGTCTCAAGCCAGGCGTACACTGTGTGATTTTTTTCAATCGTTGCACGCAGCTGCTGCTCAAACTGTGCGATTAACCGCAGGGTTTAGTCCTACAGTGTGAGCTCACCGCTCTTCATTTATGTTCGACCTTACGCTCTCATGCGATCTACCTGTTCACACTGTACGACTAAAAACCACGTTGGACTCAGCAGTGAGATGGAGCTGCTCTGTAGCTCTCTATCCTGAAGCCAAAAAAATAGAAGGGGGATGTTAAGCTCACTATAGTGAACCGTGCAGCCTTGGCAATTTGTGCTGAAAGTCCTAAAAAGAAAAGGCAACAACGTATTTGAAAAAAAGACATGGCTGAGCAAACGTGGCTACTATGGTCTGTCAAATTTACACAACTGCATTTCACTCATTGCATCCCTGCCATGCTGCTGTGTTTACATCTGAGAGGAAGATGAAAAAAGGAGAATCCTTCTTTGCGCATGCACCCTTAGCGTTTTGCCCACGATGGTCGGGAGAAAATCAAACTTGTTTCACGATTCCTGATCGGGAGGTGGTTGTGAGAGGCTGATCGCCGCTCGTTACCTCCTGTACACTTGACGACTCATGAAGCACGATCAGGCTGAAAGTCGGGCCGATCGAAAAATTCTCGCACGACTGGAAAATTGCCCCGAAAATCGCACAGTGTATGCCGGGCTTAAGTACTGCAGTTTTGAACTTCAGCTTCCTGCTTAAGCTTTCCACAATAACATAATCAATGTTGATATTGTAAAATACAACAAGCATCCCAATCATTTAAAAAATAAAACCACAGAATGGCGTGCTCTGATTTTAATCCATCCTAAAATGTGCTTCTGGTCATTTAACTCCACCCCCACTATTATATATAAATACCTTAGCAATAATTACTATTATAGCAAAAAAAAAATATATATATATATTTTTTATCCCCGTTATTATAAACTACACTTTATAATGGGCTGGGATTTTTTCTTGTGTTCAATTATTTCAAATTTCAACATCACATTGAATATCTATGTATTATTTATTTAAGAATATACTTATTTTATAATGGTTTATACAATTTTCTTTTTCATTCTGAGTACTGTTGCATTCAATCCTGCATGGCACAGGAGAGGAAAGACTTAGATTGGGTGGTGCAGACAGCACAGGGGGCTTTATTTGTACATCGTTATGTCCAATTTCAATATAATTTCACAGCCACTGCAGCATTTTCTCAGATTGTTTCTTAAACTTTCTTGCTTTTCAAGAATTGAATTCAACCACCGACCCACTTCATCATTACTGCTTTCCTAACCACACTGAAAAAAATGAAACATTGGCTCAATTTAAAAAAATTGAGGTAATCGATCACAACTAATATTGTAGTTTCATGCAATATAAATAATCCATTTGATTTGTCCTGAAATATTTAACTTCATGTAAACTTATTTCTGAAGGTTGAACCAAAGCAATTATTTCAGATTTTACTAAATCAAAATAAATACATTGGTTTTATTACTGAATGTAAATAATGTAATTGGTTCAACCTGAATATTTTAAATTAATTTAAACAACTTTTGAATATGGGAGCAAAGTATTTTTTTAAGTTGTCTCAAATAAAAATTTAAAGTCATCATAATGTAATATTTATAGACCTGATTTTTTTTATTTACACTCAGAAGCCATTGCTTTTCAATACAAAATTGTATTGCTGAAGTAGGATTTTTTTCTACATCTCAACCATTCAAACAGCATTTAGGCATATTTTTTTTTTCTCATTTAACATTTAAACAGTGACCAAACAACAACCTCAGATAAAAAGGTACAACGTTTTGGTTGTAGAAATGCCATTAAAATCAGGCCAGACAGTGGAACTCAACTACTGTATGCCTACTCTTGGCTGTAAAGCTGGGTATTCAGCCTATGAATTTTTGGGGACATCTTTTTCCCACCAAGCTCCATCAGGACTTTTTGCACAAACTCAAGGGTGTACTGCAGCTCCGGTGACCCATAAAACCTCTGCTCGGCCTCTCCAACGACAACGACGGCGAACCCCCTCCCCTCCAGTGCTAATGATAGCAGAGCAATTAATTGCCCACAAAAGCACAGACTCACACAAATCTTGTCTGGGGGCTAAGGTTTACGCCCAGTCATCTTTAAAAATCGTAATGACGTTGCGCAAAATGCCTGATATTTTTCTCTTCAGCACGACGTCTGGTGAAAGCTGAGGCGGAAGTACAATTGCCGCCAGAACTTTTAAAGAATTTGCATGCGCAAATTGCTCAATCTAATAAAAAGACTTTGCTTAAAATAAAAAAAATCAGTTTGGTGCCTCGCTGTCAGTTTACATTATAGTAAAGTAAAAAAAAAATAGATTCAACCATAAACATAACTAAGAAAGTTTAGTTTAATTGAGCAAACTATTTTTTTTAATTCATTGGAATGAAAACAAACACATTAAATGAAAAACAGCTTTTTTTCACTTTTTTCAGTGCACCCTAAAAAGCAAATACAATACATTCATATAGATATTTAATGAATGTTCATAAGAACCTGTACATTTTTGTAAGAGTACATTGTGTACATTCTTTGTTTGCAAGAGCCCCAACAGACACAGCAGTGCATCTGGTTTAATCTGTTGTCCAATCACTCCACCAACCTCAATCCTCACTGCTTGCCTGAGCTGTTGAGTCTTTTCACATTCCCACAAGCAGTGAAGAGTGGTACCTGTCAATATTTTACATTTTTGACAAATAGGAGAGGCCTCTGTAGAATATTCGCTGTACAGAGAGGGAGAAATAGAAATGATGTGTAGGAAACTTTAATATATCTTACTGAATCTATAACAAATTGATTTCTTTGCAAGCAAAAGTACTAGTTGTTATCTTGTTTTGGTATCTATTGCTGTTTTTAAGAACTCTACCAAGATGTTATTTGACCTGATAGCTTGTCTTGAGATGAGAATCAAAAATGTATGAAATGTAAGAAAACAAGTGACAGTGTTTCCAATTGTTCATGACCTTTGAGTAAACTAAAATCAGCTGAAATATCAAAAGAATGCCCACTGGAGAAAACACACGGCCTTATCTTCAAAGATTTTTAATAAAGGGCACCAATTTGCACGTGGAAACATGTTTTGAGGCTTTAATAAAAACTGTAGTTCATCTAAAAAGACTGCTGTGCAAATGTTAAGATGTGCAAACTGCTTTAGTTCCGAGCAGATTTTGTGTTCTATTAGCAGTAAAGATGAGGTTCAAAGCCATGGAAATAGAGGGAATAATGATAATTATTAAAAAAATTGTAGGAATAATAAATTATATTTGTCGTGAACCTTAAATATGTAGCTTGTCTCAAAGTGCTACGAAGTAAAGTAAAAAAATAAATAAATAAAATCCTAAAACATGAGAAATTTCTCTTTGTCTGCTGATTGGCAACCCATCCATTCACGCTTCTTGCATTTATTTTGTTTAAATAAATCAGGGTAAAAAAATCCCTTGCATCCCTGCCCACTCCCTTCCCACTGCATTCATTTGTGCCCAGATGCATAGATTGTGCAGCTGCAAAAACTGTATTTGCAGTTGAGTTACTTTGCATGTGGTAAACTTTAATATTTGCATATTCACCATCCATGAAATTAAACTGTTTGGTCATTAGAATATTGTCTGAATATTAATGAAGGCACACAAGAAAAAAATTGTTTACACATGTTGTCTGCTTAATAGCAAACACAAATCACTTTGCTCCGTCTTTGAAGATCTGTTCTGTGTGTATAAACACATTTGTGCCAGTTTTAAGACACTCAAACCTTCTAAAGATCAGTCCCATGGTGTCTAACCTGTTGGTAAGAGAAAAAAAAATAATTAAATTTCTAAGATTTATGACTTTTATTGTCTTATTCCTGTTTATTTATTTTCAATACACTCTATTCAAAATCACAATAAAGTTATCTAATTCCAAGAGATTTTTTCCTACTTTTTGACTTTGCATGGTCATGAGGTGACATGGACTGGAGGATCAAAATAGTTCCACCTCTTTTTTTTATTTATGCAGAGTATTTTGCCATTGCTGTTTTTTTTTTTTTTTGTATTTTGTTTTCCGTCTATGTGCAGGCAGTTGCACAAGCTTTTCTTTTCTTCTGGGTTTTGATAACAATTAACGATCAAAAAACATAATATATAAAAAAAAGAGTCTCAAATGGTTTAAACCTCCCATCATCTATTAGGTCAAATACACAGTGAAATCCCACTTCCTCCCATCTTTTAAGGTTAATTCCAGAACCTCCTCTGTATGATCTGGATTATTAACAAGTGATTTTAAAAAGCTAAACATATGCCTCACTCCAAAGAGGCCTTTTAAAACATTCCAAGACTTAATCCCCTAAAGCTATCCCTAACCATAGATCATGGGTTATTATGAACGGCACTTATCCAGTACGTTCACTGATGAAAAAGGCTTTTACTGTATCTTTTCTGTCACATAACATAGTGGCTTTCTCCTTCAGATAGCCAACATTGCAATAATCCCATCGTGTTTTGAATATATATAATGTGTTATATTAGGTATTACTCAGCCCCCTTGATCTCTGGGCAGTTTCAAAGTTATCTTTAATTTTTGGTTTACAACCAGCCCAAATAAACTCAGATTAAGCTCTATTTATGTCCCTAATATGACTTCTTCTCAAAATGAAAAAGGAGCATTGTTGAAGGATATATGTTGTTTGGAAATGTTTTATTTATTATGCGATTTATCCTGTACAGGAACAAAATACCTCATCCAGCTATTCATTTTATTCTTGGAATGTCTAGCCATTGTTTTCTCATTTTCATTTTGAGTGATTTTAGCCGTAATTCTAACCTCCTTGTATCCAAATCCACCAGTGGCCTTTCTAAAAGGTTTCCCTAAATCATGCTCATCCCTTGTTGTGGAGACATTTGCCCAAGTTTGTTGTAATGTTTAAATATGGACATAGAATTTCCAACCCATATAATATTTAGATTTATAGAACTTAACCTTCTGTCCAAATTCATCTAAACAGTTTATCAATGCTGGATTTTCACAGGTTTGTATTACGCAAGACATTAAGGTTGGATGCATTTATCGACTTCAATGTAAACTTTGTCCACTTCGAAGATTTGTGATTATTATAATTACAGTTATTTTCATTAATTATAATGATTAAATGCTCCAGCACCCCTCGCGACCCCAGCAGGGATAAGTGTGACAGAAATTGGATGGATAATGATTAAATCTAAACTCTAAATAAATCACTGTATACATAGGGAAGAAAAAAATGCCTCTAACAACTGCTCTAATTTATTATAATCTGCCTGGACACTACACAAACACATTTACCTGAAGTCAAATAGATGCTGAATAGCCCATAGTCCAGAAGGAAAAATTCTGGAATTAAGTTGTGAGCTTTTAGCCAAGTCTCTGTTAGTAGCATTAAATCCAACTTCTGAAAAGTTAAAATCACTCAATGATACGTTGATTTAGATTAAAGGTATTGCGTTGTTCTAGTGGTTATGGCATTGTGCTTGGAATCCAAAGGTTCTGAGTTTCAAGCCCCACTCCCACAGACTGCCACTCTGAATCACTGAGCAAAGACCCTTTACCCCACACTGCTCCGCACAATGGCAGCCCGCTGCTCCCCAAGGAGATGCATTAAATTCAGAGAGTTATTTTTGTTGCTCTGTACTTGTGATAGTGTAAGGAAAATGAAAAGCTGAAAAAGGAAAAAATTAACAAGAGCAAGAGCCAAAAACGTCTCCTCCTTGGCTGGCCAATGGGTAGGCCCAAGGCAGGCTCTCAGTGGTCAGTTGTTTGCAAGCACCAAGCTACACTTGAGATCCAGGCACTTCAACAGGCGCCTCTGGCTTTTTGCTGCTCTAGGAACAAAAAACAAGATCCAGAAGGGAAACGACTACCAGTAGGTTGTGGATCCCTGCGACAGGACATCCGGTAATGTATCCTTAATCCATACCATAACATGACTTCCTTCTCCGTGTCTCCATGAACAGGTTACTTCATGTGCATGAGCAATTCAATGGCTAGTTTTTCATTGTTTTGCTCAGTTACCGTTTCCAATCATCCTATAGTAATTGAGTGGGCAACACAGGTCAACATGTCAGCAAAGAACTTATAGAGTGGTGCTTGTAAAGGAAAAAGTGTTTGTCAAAAGGAGATTAGAGAGGGAAAAAAATCACTGGAAAATATACTAATGCTGAAAGAGTTTTTCAAAACATCCACAGGTGAAGATGAGATTTATCCACCACCTTAGGGAGAGATGGACAAGATGCAGCCCGCGCATGTGGATACTTTCCACGGAGAAAGGAGCCCAATTGGGGCAAGAGGATATGGGGAGAGGAAATGTTATGTTTGACCTTTATAACTCTATACGTTAACTCTAACCTGGGTCTCAACTGGTACACACTAATTGGGCAGAATTGGTAACACAATTGTGTTAAAATAAAGACGCAAACCTACAAGCACGGTTTTGGCTTGGAACATGGGGAGTTCAGTTTTAATTCCCGTAAACTTGGTTCCTGAATGGAGTACAGTTTAAAGTTTCTGCAGTTGTCCTGGTACCATGTCTTTTCTCTGTCCCTCTTACCCACTGAGCCCGCCTGTCTCCTTCTGAACGCATCGGTCTGACGACGCTGCTGGACTTATAGAACTCTGAATCTGCCTGAACGCTCTGTGGATTCCTTGAACCTTGGATCTGTTCTTTTCCTGCTTGGATCGGAACCCCTGGTCAGGCTAAGGACTCTGGGATCTCAGAAAGGTCCTTATCTGAACTGTTTCTCTGGATTGGTTTCCTGCCCGCTCACTGGTGTTGCTGTGTTGGGGACACTCTAGACGGCTCTGGGCCCCATCTTGTTTGGCAGCCTATCGGTGGGATCCTGCCTTCCACAGAGAGGATGGACTGAACTGTTAAACCAGGTAAGTGACTCACACAGATAGTTCCACTTATCCACATCAGCTCACATTCTGTTCGTTCTGCTTTGTTTTAATTTCTGTTGTTAAACATTTTTAAACTTCCCGTTGTCTGACTCGCCTGAATACTTGGTCCATCTGTCCTGTTTCTTGACATGGAGGTGATTAGTCATTTTCATTCGAATTAGAAAATATGGAAACGCTGGTAGAGGAACTGCATCCTACCTTTTCACAACTGTTCAGTAACTCAACTGTATGCAGTTGATACAAAGCTTTAAAACTGATGGTTTCTTGGTTGTTTCTCAACATTCTAGAGATGGAAATTTGGATCATAATGTTAAAACTTGGACCGTTGAGTTATTTAATAATCAGAAATATATATATAAAGAATTCATAAGGGGGGCCAGCCATGGACAACTAAGGACTATGACTAATAATTAAACCCATACATAGAAATAGCGTTATTTTCTGTCCCAGAAGGATTGTTCAATATGAAAACAGGATTATGCCAGGACCTTTAGAATCACAACAAAATTTATATGGTTTCTCTGCTGTCTGTTAATAGATATTTAACCAACCTAAGAGAAGCTATTTTTACGAATATGAGAGTTTATGCATGAAAAAGTTAATTAATTTAAAGTTCTCTTGTTTTTAAAATCAATTGTAGCTGTTAACTGCATCCTTGAAATGTGTGCATGTATTAATTATATGTAAACAACTGACTTACACGGTAGTCAAAGGTAGGTGGTTGTCTTCGCAAATAAGAAGTGCTGCCCTCCAAAAACATCTGAATCATTTTTTCACTTCTTTTTCTCTTCACTTGACTTTCTCAGATTCATGGTCATCAGCGTTGTTGCCTTGCAGCAAGAATGCCCTGGGTATGAATATAGCCTGCTGTCTTTCTTCCAACCTGTCCAGTGTGTACCCGACCTCATGCCTAAAAACCAATGGAGACAGGAATCTTGGACCTAATTTTCTATTGAGAGCCATCATGAACACAATTCTACTAAGGGTGCTTTAGATAAAAGCCATCACACCCTGGAGTCTGAAAGAGTGGTGATGGTGTGGCTTGTCAAGGAGTCGTGATGTTAAAAGCTAGAAGCCCACTTTTCTTTTGGCACAGACCTGGGAAGGCAATAAAACGACAGAAAACCAGAGTTTTCAATGCTAAAAAAGGAACAAAAAAATTCAACAGACCAAATGTAATATGTGCAGACTTCCAGTACAGAAATCAGCTTAAAGCTAAAGTACATACAGCCAACCGCAGGGAAGAAACCAAGACAGCAGAGTTCATGCACAATTAAGTATGCAGTGGCATGGAAAAAGTAAGGTTAGACTGAGGGAACTGTGGCGTTTTATGAAAAGAGGGGGCGGATTTTGAAGAGTTGTTGTTGAAGCTCTTTGAAACAGCTATATTTTGTGCACTTTTTCAGAAAACCCCCCACAAAAGATGTATATTGTTTTTCTTTTAAAGAGTAGCTGAACTTTAGCTTCAACCAGTTTAGCCCATTTTGATTGCTCCACATACAAGATCACCTTTTAGAACAGCATTTTCCCAAATTTAAAAAGAAAACAGGCTGCTTTTATTATAGCTATTTGGTTGCACTTTAAAGCACTTAAAAATTTGGCTTTGCCTCCTGTCTAGACAAAAAGATTGGCATAAAATCCCAAGCGATTGTTCATATAAAGTAGAAATCATAGAAATAACTGTTACCTGGTTTGAGCAGAAAATGAAACTGCTTTCACATTCTTGTAGAGTGGGAAATTATGCTCTTTCCTAAACATCTGCAATTTTTCAAAAAACAAGTTTGATGAGGATGTTGTGATGAACTGCTCTAGCTCTCAGACACATTCTTTCACCTGAAATTATGAAATTAAGCAGCCGCAGCTTAACCATACAGGTGCTGGTCATAAAATTAGAATATCATGAAAAAGTAGATTGATTTCAGTAATTCCATTTAAAAAGTGAAACTTGTATATTATATTCATACATTACATACAAACTCATATATTTCAGATGTTTATTTGGTTTAATTTTGATGATTACAAATGACAACAAATGAAAATCTCAAATTCATCATATCAGAAAATTAGAATATTGTGAAAAGGTTCAAAATTGATGGCCCCTGGTGCCACACTCTAATCAGCTAATTAACTCAAACCACCTGCAAAAGCCTTTAAATGGTCTTTCAGTCTAGTTCTATAGGCTACACAATCATGGGGAAGACTGCTGACTTGACAGTTGTCCAAAAGATGACCATCGACACCTTGCACAAGGAGGGCAAGACACAAAAGGTCATCGCTAAAGAGGCTGGCTGTTCACAGAGCTCAGTGTCCAAGCACATTAATAGAGAGGCGAAGGGAAGGAAAAGATGTGGTCGAAAAAAGTGTACAAGCAAGAGAGATAACCGCACCCTGGAGAGGATTGTGAAACAGAACCCATTCAAAAATGTGGGGGAGATTCACAAAGAGTGGACTGCAGCTGGAGTGAGTGCTTCAAGAACCACCACACACAGACGTATGAAAGACATGGGCTTCTGCTGTCGCATTCCTTGTGTCAAGCCACTCTTGAACCACAGACAGCGTCAGAAGCGTCTTGCCTGGGCTAAAGAGAAACAGGACTGGACTGCTGGTGAGTGGTCCAAAGTCATGTTCTCTGATGAAAGTAAATTTTGCATTTCCTTTGGAAATCAAGGTCCCAGAGTCTGGAGGAAAAGAAGAGAGGCACTTCATCCACGTTGCTTGAAGTCCAGTGTAAAGTTTCCACAGTCAGTGATGGTTTGGGGTGCCATGTCATCTGCTGGTGTTGGTCCATTGTGTTTTCTGAGGTCCAGGGTCAACGCAGCCACATACCAGGAAGTTTTAGAGCACTTCATGCTTCCTGCAGCTGACCAACTTTTTGGAGATGCAGATTTCATTTTCCAACAGGACTTGGCACCTGCACACAGTGCCAAAGCTACCAGTACCTGGTTGAAGGACCATGGTATCCCTGTTCTTAATTGGCCAGCAAACTCTCCTGACCTTAACCCCATAGAAAATCTATGGGGTATTGTGAAGAAGAAGATGCAATACACCAGACCCAACAATTCAGAAGAGCTAAAAGCCACTATTAGAGCAACCTGGGCTATCATAACACCTGAGCAGTGCCACAGACTGATCGACTCCATGCCACGCCGCATTGCTGCAGTAATACAGGCCAAAGGAGGCCCAACTAAATACTGAGTGCTGTACATGCTCATACTTTTCATGTTCATACTTTTCAGTTGGCCAACATTTCTATAAATCCTTTGTTTTTATTGGTCTTCAGTAATATTCTAATTTTCTGATATGATGAATTTGAGATTTTCATTTGTTGTCATTTGTAATCATCAAAATTAAACAAAATAAACATCTGAAATATATGAGTTTGTATGTAATGTATGAATATAATATACAAGTTTCACTTTTTAAATGGAATTACTGAAATCAATCTACTTTTTCATGATATTCTAATTTTATGACCAGCACCTGTAGAGTGTCTGTGGCTGCTAGCAATAAGCTTTCCAACTCTGGGGCCAAATGGACGCTACAAGAATAGATAAAAAGAAGATTCCCTTCTTCATGTTTCTAAAATCTATTGAGGAAAGTTAAATTACAAACATAGTAAAAGAGTGTTAAAAGATTACAAGGGAACGGATGTTTTTTGTTAAAAGGGTAATGAAGTGGTAAACTCAAATTGGCTTTTTAACTTGGTTCATTTCGTAAACAGAGGGAATTTGTAAACTTTATTCCACTAGAAAAAATTGGGAAAAAATGCAATGTTACCGACTACATATAATATAATTTACGGACAAAAATACAACATACTCTCAGTAAATCAAACAAAATTTAGGAATAAAGAACAACCTCACAAACTATAATGAAATCAATTAAGGAAATCAAATGGAAGAAGATACATTAAAAAAGGATGTGACTAGAATTAAGTATAAAAAGGTAAATTAGACATGGTTTGTATTATGTTTTTAGAGGATACAGGAAACAAGGAGGTGTAATTAAAACAAAAAAAGAGTAAGGTGAGGAGTTAAAAGGGTGCGAATTAGAAAGGCAGGAGTGGGAGGGGTTTGTTGTGGAGGAAAGGCTAAGTGGGAAAACCTACTGCAAATATATATAGTCTAAATTATATGCAAAGCAAGACAATGGTTAGATCATAATTCATTGTTCTCCCTTTACTGTTTAATAATTTTACCATATATATACTGTGTTGCGATTTAGGGTAATGATTACAAAAGCTTATTGCAGTTAAAGAACAAAGACAAAATTGTAAAAAAAAAAAAAAACTTAACAGATTTACACACACACACACACACATATATATATATATATATATATATATATATATATATATATATATATATATATATATATATATATATATACACAGTATATATATGTGTGTGTGTGTGTGTTTTGTGTGTATGTTTGTATGCATGCATGTAATGTATAGGATTATCAAAGTGTGAAATAGGTATGTAGCTAATAAGACGTGTTTCTTTCTATCCAATATCCACCACTGAGGACATGTAGTTATGTGACAGTAGTGAGTGACAACAAAGCTAGATTAGTGTCAGTCAAAGTTCAATGGTGTCTAAAGGTGTTTGGTAATAGATTTCAGACACCTGATTTTTGTTTTCAAAGTCAGGTGACACAGAGTTGATAAGAATTCCACAAAAAAAAAGCTAAAAGGCATCTAGACGTTTTTCACCAAACAGAAAAAATGGGTAAGAACAGGAACACTGTCTTTTCCAGGGTTCCAGGAGTCCACAGAGAGTTAAGGCAGAGCATTCAGGTGGGAACAGGCAAGCTTAGTAGTTGAGAGGCAGCACAGGTCATGATAACAGGAACACTATAAAACTCTAAAACCTCTCTCTTCACTGCACCAACACAGGAACAGGGCATGCTCAGTGTATAAGAGGCAGAACATGATCATCTCACCACTGGCCACTGAGAACGAGAACATGAACTATGGCATCAATAATCTCAATAATCTGGCCCCAATAGCTGGGACTGAGCCGTATATAAAGAGGCAGGAGCAGGTGGATTAGATGAGTGGTAATTGAGAACCAGGTAGAGTTAGGCAGGTGAATGAAATGAGCAATTAGGCCAGCTCTCAGAGTGTTAATCATGACAGAATGAAGTATTCAGCATCCTTGAATCATTAATGAAGACGGTCGCTCTCACAGCCAAGTCGCCTACTGACGAGAAACTCCAACAGGTCATCTTACACCTTTAACAGGGGTGGTCTAAACTCACACACAGTTTAGTGAGCAAGAACGTTACCATGGGACATGGGCTACTCATGCAGGGTAGATTGGTTATAACAGGAGTAGAATATTGATCATGGGGTGATCAACTTCTGAAAAAGTGTTGAAAGAGAGGAAACACTTTGTTCTGATTTAGCTCCACTGATTCCATACCAAATGCAGACCTGCAAGCTTGTAGGGAATATATGAAAGCAGAGGTTGGAAAGCCCATTAGGTGAACTCCCTTTACAGATAGACCATGTAAGAAAATATGTGTGGATTTATATGACAATAACACAGAGGGCTTCCCATCAGAATACTACTGAAGCTACATGAAGCTTACAGTTATGTTTGACATGTAAGGCATACCAGAGAAGATTGTTAGTGGCAATGGACAACAGTTTGGCATAAGTATCTTTATAGATTTTTTATGTGACAAGAACTTCAAACCCAACACCTTCAATAATCAGCTAACAAGTTGAGAAACTGAGCCAGACAGCTTAAAGTAACTTTCTTTGTGCCTTCCTGCTCTACAAATCCTCTTCATACAGCAGTACTGGTGTTAGCCATGCATAACTTTGGATTTGCAAAAATATCCGAATTGAACTACAAAGTGAATCTGTAACTATTCTGTTTTTACAGGACTGCAGAACCTTTCAACAGTCTTTATAAGTTGTAGTGATGAGGAAGTGTATCACAGAGAAGTCAGACATAATTGAGTCAGGGAATAATGCTTCCTACAGGTGAAATTGTTTTGCTATTTCCAATTCTTGCCTTCGTCCTGAAAAAACAGCCACGGAGGCTCGAGAAGACTTCCTGGTAAAAAGGCTTTCTGATTTTGATTAAGTTGTTGTAGATGAGAAGTACAACTTCCATGTCAGAGTATCAGATTGTGGATGCGTTTTGACGCAACCATCCCCCATAAGTAGCGGTGCTGTTAAAAACAGCAGAACCCCCTTTTTTCCTTGCTCTTCCCCTGGTTGCTCCTTGGTCTGATGCAAGAAGAGAACCCAACATTCCAGCCGGACACCATGATTACACGTGATGCAATCTCCAGAACCATGGTCCATTTTGCTGGCGAAAAGGACTCTGTTCCTCTTCGAAGAAGCTCTGACCTGAAAACCCAGCACAACCCTGCTAGTAATGCCCATTTGTACAAAGGATGAATGGTTTCCCCTCCAATGGGACCGCAATGGCGATCTTTCATTATTGAAGGCGTGTCTTCCCTGGGCGAATAGAATTAGTAGTCAGACGCTGGTTTGTTTATTTAAAAAGCAATTTTTACTAAGGTTTATGACAAAGTTTTGAATTGTGTGTTTTCGATGATACTGCTGTAACTCCTGTCTTTGTTAAGTTGTATTTCGCCATCTTTTTGTGTGCTTCTCTTTTATTTGATTTTGTTCATCCTTTTATGCTCTGCTCTAGTCCAACTTCGCTTTGTTATACATGCAGCCTCTCGAATGTGTCTGGTGTCAGCCATCTTGTGAATGGCGGCTTGTTTTACGACTCAAAAGTATTTTTATGACCCAGGTTTGGCACCGATCAACATCTTGTGAACTTTGCGCGTGGTTGCTATCCTAGCCTAGCTGCTAACATACAACAATCAGCCTGATTGTAGTAGCATTATTTGTAGCCTGTTTATAGCTGTGTTAGCCGCTAAGCTATCAGTTACTGTGACAACCGAAGCATCGTCTCTCCACACAATCACTCCACATTCCAATATTGTCACATCCAATGCATTGCGTTTAGCGGAAATGGTTCATTATTGTATTAAGTAAAACTTGATTGATTTGACTGTTACCAAACCCCTCGTTACACGTCCTTTTGCTGTATATCATTTGTGTTGCTAATCTGATGGACATCCCCTCAGCTAATGAAAAACTCTACCTCTAGGACTCATTTATATCCTTTATGTTTACTTATTTTTCATGTATTATGTTTATTCAAGTAGTTGTTGTGTTTGCTTATATTATTAAATACAATAACACTGGGACGGGGATTATTAATTTTAATAAAATCCCCCCTTTTGTTTTAATTGTGGTTGTCTGTGATTATTTATAGAGCAGGGATTGATTGCCTTTAAGAACAGATTCTATTTCCTTTAGGTTAACAGCTTGAATAGAAAAATTACCATAAAACCTGGTAATCGAGCAAATTTTCAGTAGTAATCATTAACAATCATTATTAATTTGTTTTAATCTTATTTTGAATGACATATAAACTAACATAACCTCCAGTTCTAGTTATTAATATAGTCATTATCTGCTGGTAAAATTGAAAAACACAGTTTTCAATACATATTCCAGTGTTGCACAAAGTAGATTTTAGTGCCTTTATAGGCTAAACAAATAAGTTTATCGTAGACAGAGGTTAGGGAAGCTGCCTAGCTGTAGTGAAGTGCTTGACCTTTCTCTCCATATACTTGTAAAGGACTTGCTGGGCCCAGCATACACTGCTATTCATACTATTTTTAGCACATCTCAGGATGTACTGTTCTCATCGCCTCCTATGGAGGATATGGTGTGTTGGGTTATTTATTGGCAATTCATAAGAGGAAAATAAGAAAATAACTAAAAAAGAAAGAGTGGTGTCTTTATCCACACATAAAATCACAGCTAGTTTATTTTCTCCTCCAGCTTTAAAGGATACATTTATTTATCTACTGTGTGTTTGTTAGCACTCATTGACAGAGTTTTGTTGTCTTTGTCAATGTGTCATCTAAAATGATCACACAAATATTGTTCTGCACACACACTTCTTTTCAACCCTGCTCCTCAAAACCCATGTTTTGTCCATGTTGCAGATGTGTGTTGCAGCGACAAACTTGAATCAAATCACTGCTGTATCTCCTCAACTATGATGACTGAGGAGCTGAAACGCAGAACCAAGAAAAACAACCAATCTAGTTTGTTAAAACTAGTTTGATTAGATTAAATAATATCATGATCAAAATCTGAGAAAAATACTGGTTACAGTTGTAACATTAATTTAAAGTGGTATTACTTTCTGATGAGCTGTCATCTGGCTAGTGGCATCAGCAATAAGACATTGATTTCCATTCCTGAGGTTGGTGGTTTGAAACCCACCTCAGATTTTTGAAAATTGCGATTGAAATACAAGAAGTATTTTGGTTAATGTGACTAATTTGCATTGGTTTGTCTTTGTACAAATATAGATTTGGTAAAAACACTGCCAAATTAGATTGATTGGTATAGCCAAAAGATTGGTTGAACACATTACTTTTTACCCGATTAAAACCAAAAACCGGAAACTATTATGTTTGAATAAAAATAACACCTTTCATTTCGTTCATCATTGCCCAATTTCCACAAGCACTTTCACTATCTGCTTCAGCTTCTTTCACAAAAATGACAGAAAAGCAGTGTTCCTTAAATGATGGTTCTCTTCTTATACATTTTAAACACAACAAACTTAAAAAATCACAGTTCATGAAGCTTCATGAACTGTGGGGATCGTTGAAATATTTTGGCCAAACGGTTCAATGCCTCATGAGGCTTCATCTCACCATCACTATAAGCAGGTATCAAAGCTAAGCTAGTTTTCAAAATTCAGACCATGGGACTAGAGTTTACCACAGGAATACATGACAGACACTGAAACTGTCTCCTTTTTAAACCCCTCCTGATGAGGTGGAATGAGAAACACCTGTGGCTTATCTCAGCAGCAGGACTCCTGGCGCCACCCAGTGGAAAGGCTGAGAACAGGGCAGAACTCATGAAACCTAATGGTTATGTGGTATGTGTATCACAACAATGTTAAAATCAGTTAAATAGTATACAATATAAAATATTTACAAGTTGGTTTTAATGTAGGCTGGTAAAAAAAAAAAACTAAATCATGCAGATAAGGTAGGAGAATCACTGACAAATGTCATTGGTTTCTGCTCGGTGTCACCGCTGACTGAGCAAATAAGGCACAAGGATTAGATGAAGCTAGCTGCACAGAACCAAAAGAACCGCGGTAACTGCTTTTGTGAGACAATTTTTTATAAAGCTCCTTTTACATATGAAAAGACTAAAAAGACGTTAACAGTAAGATATGAAATGTTAAAATAAAAATGTGCATTAGGTCCAAAAAAAAAGAAAGGAAAAAAAATCACCAGAGATTTAGCTGTAATATTTTATGCCTAAAATTAGAACAATGAAAAAAAACAGAGCCACAAGTGAACACATATTATAGGTAAGGGTTTGTTCCAACAGAGCAGAGTTCACAGTTTCCAGGTTCAATGGGAAGGAGTGCATTAGAACATGTCTAAGATTTTAACAGAGGTGTGCAAAGTTCAGCAAAAAGGCAAAAAAACAAAGGAGAGATAAAGAAAGGATGTGGGAAATTAGATAAGATGATATGTATTCAGCCTGATGTTTAAGCCTGGATGACAAGGGAAAGATGAAAAGATTTTCACCTAAAGATGTAAATAGTTATGTCAATAAAAATACATCTAGTTGAATTATTTAGTACCCATTTTTGTTCCCTTTTAAGCTACTGTAACAGTTCGCATTTAAAAGCCAGTATCATTAAAGCCGGTCATACACTGTACGATTGTTTTGCCCTTTTCAGGCCGATTCTCGAGTCGTGCGAGAATTTTTCGATCCAGCTGACTTTCAGTCTGATCATGTGTCGTGCGGCATGTAGGTAAAAGGGGGTGAGATGACCACCTCCCGATCAGAAATCGTTAGGTCGGGAGAAAATCAAACATGTTTGAAATTCACTTGGCCGTCATTAGGTGGTTTCTCTCTTCTTCTTCTTCTTCCTCTCAGACAAAAACACAGAAACACGGCGGAGGTGCCAGTGACAGAGTTTTTTTCCTTAAAACTGACCGACCGTAGTAGCCACGTTTGCTCAGCCTTATCTTCGTCCAAATACGTTCGTCGCCTTTTCTTTTTAGGGCTTTCAGCACAAAATTGCATCAATAAGCGAGGCAGCTCGTTTCACTTTAGAGAGCTTTATATTTAACAGGATGCATTGACACTTCCGCTTTTTTCCTCTTCTACTCATTTGACTTCCGCGCAGACGAGTTCAAGTAGCGCCATCTCACTGCAGAGCTGAGTCCGACATGGTTTTCAAGGGCTTGTTATATTCCCGCAGCAGTGTGTCTCAGTATTTTATATTTATGCCCAATTTTGAAACGTGGTCTGCTCTATGTTATTCCACGCCAATACCCAAGAGGGACATCATAAACTAGCTGTGGGTCTAGATACGGCCGATGCAGTGAGGAAGTGGAAAAACACAATTTTACTAAATTTACTAAATAAGTTTTTATTCATTGACTAAAATGTTCGTAAGACATTCTGATGTGACACTTAAAAAGCTTTTGTTGCCAAGATTGTAAAAATGTTCAAAAGCAAATTTATTGGGTAAAGCAAGGACTTTTTGCTCATTGTCGATGATCCCTTTCAGCCATCCTGCCACTGTATTTATTTATTCCTTTCTCCTGTTTTTCTTGTAAATGAAGCACAGTCTAACACGTTGACAGCTCTTGAGTTTTTTAACACCAAACTCAAATGAAGTGTGAATAAAATAATTAATCCATTCATTTTCTCCCGTTTAGTCCCCGTCAGGGTGGCGGTGGGCCTGTAGCCTATATCCTGCAGTCTACTGGCGAGAGGCGGGGTACACCCTGGACAGGTCGCCAGTCTGTCGCAGGGCAGCACAGAGACACACAAAGGGAAAACGATGAACACACACACTCACACCTCAGGTGTTAGGATAATTATCATTGAAGATGTGTCAGTTTATTACACCTTGGTATTGGCTGCCTGTTGCGTGTCAGAAATGAGGTTTTCCACAATAGTTAATCTAATTGGGACAGTTCTTCTGTCTGGATATACAGTTATAATCTTCATTCTGTACATGGCAAAGATTTGGGAATGGAGTGAGAGCAGTGTCCTTCAGCTAAGTGTAATATTTTGATAAGGTTGGAGCAATGATGTCTACTCATCTGCTAACCTGTATGATGTAAATATTATGATGTGGCAGACTGGAGATGTATAAAATGCCTTTTTAACTATTAATTGGGGCCACTTCCTGAGAGGTGAGCAGCTGCCTTCTGTAGACTCTAAGCAACTTCTCTGATCTGACTAAGATTAAAATTTATATTGAAAATCTGTTGTCATGTCTCCTGGTTATTTAATATATATAAGTTATGACGTGTTATTTAAAGAGTTTGTCCCGAGTTATCTCTTTTCAGGGAAAAGAACCGGAGAGATAGAGCGTCAAGGTGCATACACAGAGCCTATCTTTAACAAAGGGAAATTTAGAAAAGCCAGTTAAGCTAACAGTCATGTTTTTGGACAGTGATAGGAAGCCGGAGTACCCGGAGAAAAACCCACACATAGACATGGAGAAAATGCAAACCCCATTAAAAAAACTCCGGGCCAGGAATCAAACCCAGAACCTTCTTGCTTCAAATGGTAAATAGCCTGTACTTATATAGCACTTTTATTCAAGTTAGGAGACTTGACCAAAGGGCTTTACACTACATTCATTCACAAACACACTCACGGTGGCAAGCTACATTGTAGCTACAGCTGCCCTGGGGCTCACTGACAGACATCAGTCCCTCTGACCACCATCAGTAGATGATGCAGGTGAAGTGTCTTGCCCAAGGACAACAACACTGAAAGTCGGATTTCAGGGCAAACTCCTACATCCAACGCCACTGTCGCCCTTCAAGGCACCACTGTGCAGCCCTAAAATAGTTCAATTGAATTAAATCATACTTTATTAATCCCTGAAGGGACAGTCAGTTTTGGTACAGCTCGTCCAAGAACACAAAAATACACAGAATGACAATTAACAGACATTTTTCATGGGGAGAAGCGATGTCTGAGGCTATGCTGCCATAAAAGATGCCGTCCCAATTCGGATATAATGTGACAATATAACACAACATACTTATCTATGAACTGAAGACATTTTCAACATGTATGAAATGGATATTATATCAAAATATGGAGTGTAATTTTCTTTGCAATTTGTGTGCTGGTTTGCCAATATAGCTCTGGGAATTACTGTCCCAAAACCAGCCCAACAGCCCAACAGATTTGATTTCAGCAGACCATTATAGTTGTTGCCAAAGGTTCCACTTGGTACTTATACATTAAAATATTTCAGGGAGAGAAAGTACAACAGAGAGGGAAAAGGGGGTGAGAGAGGGAGAGAGAGAAGAACCAAGGGGAAAGAGAAAGATTGAAAAGAGGTAAGAGATAGCAGGGAAAAGAAAGATAACAAAATTACAAAACCAAACAAAAGAATAAATCACTCTGGAAAATATAAAATAACAGTTAGAAGTCTGCTTCCACCCATGAGAGGAGAGGAAAGAAAAGAAAACAGCAAAAAGAAGACAAGAGACAACTAAAGTAAACATCCAACTAGCTTCAAGAGCAGCAGGCATCCCTTAAGCCGGGCTTACACTGTACCATTTTTTGCCCTTTTTGGGCCGATTCTTCAGTCGTGCAAGAATTTTTTGAACGGGGTGACTTTCAGCCTGATCGTGCGTCATGTAGTGCACAGGGGTAACAAGTGGCAATTAGCCTCTCACGATAACCTCCAGATCAGGAATCATAAGATCGGGGAAAAAATCATCATAAGGTGGTCGTGGGCAAATCGCTCAGTGCGCAAACAAGGATTCTTCTTCTTCCTCTCAGATGAAGACACAGAAGCATGGCGAAGGTGTGAGTGAAATGGAGTTATTTCTGTAAAATTGACAGGCCATAATAGCCACATTTGCTCAACCATATCTTTGTCCAAATATGTCGTCACCTTTGCTTTTTAGGACTTTGAGCACAAAATTGCACAAACTGCCAAAGCAGCACGTTTCATTCTAATGAGCTTCATATTTAACAGGAGACAACAACACTTCCGCCTTTTTCCTCTTCTACTCGTTTGGCTTCTGGATAGATGATTCCGAGTAGCGCCATCTCACTGCGGAGCCGAGTCCAACAAGGTTTTTAGACGTACAGTGTGAGCAGCTCACGATATATGTTCTCACACTGTGGGGCCGCACAGTGTAAGAACATATATCGTGAGCTGTGAACTTTTAAACCCTGCGGCTTGGTCATACATTGTGAGCTTTAGTTGCGTTCAGTGTATGCCTGACTTTAGATAACCAGTCAATATATGTGTTTGGAAAGCAAAACCTATGGTGCTTACACAGGGTTAATGAGGGCTGTAAATATCTCTATCTGCATCTTAACATTTAGTGTTAAAGCTACAGTGTGTAATAATTACAGGGATATACAGTCAGAAATGTAATATATTATACATAACTATGTTATTTATCATCATCTACGAGCTCAGCCTCTTAACCTTAATATTTGCGTTGCCTTAGAATTCGTTATTTATAATTACATAGGAGCGGGTCTCGCAGCCATGGAGGCAGACATCTTTGCGCTACGGCAGCGCAGAGCCAACAAACTAGCGGTTGCGAGATCGCCCATTACGCTCGAAAGTAACTACGGCAAGTTGAGAGAGATGAACTGAGACGGTACTGAACAATATACCCTACACAGACTAATGAAATACTATCTGTAAAATTATCTATGTAAACAAACCTCATCACTTGAGAAGGTAGGTGATGCGGACGTCATGGAAGATATTTTGTCCCGTAACGCTCGCCGTACTGTTGTACTTTCACGGATACACACTGTAGCTTTAAGTGTGTATCCGTGAAAGTCTGGAACCAAACACCTGTGCATCAGTATACTCATGTATGGCAGATTTACAAGGCTTCTTTAGAAAGAAAATATGCTCCATAGTAGGTGTGGGTGGCCTCAGACTTGCCCTACAGGGTCCAGAACTAACTTAGGGGCAACCAGAGCAAAGACAAAGAGATGGCTGGACTCAAGAAAAGAGCACATGGGCCTGAAAAGGGCCAAACCCCAAAGGGACCCCTTCCATGAGGAGCCAAACCACAGCCACAGGCCCCATTGGGCAACGACAGCGAGCCCACAGGCTTCGCCGGCAGCTAGTTATGCTCAACGTTGGACCAACCCCCAGAGGAGACCCCACAGGTGCATGAAGCCAAGGTCTGACCCAAGAATGAGACCCAGAAAACCATCAGCTCACCAGAAGACAAGGGGAACCCCTCACCAGCAGGGAGTATAAGAAGGGGGAGGATATAGGCTCTGCCCATGCTTGGGGCCTACGATGTTCCAGTAGATGGGAGGGAAGTCAAGCACAGTTTGACAAGTGGACAAAGACATGTTCACATTCATCCAGTCACATTTTCACATTCCCACCCTTACAGACATATTCAAGCACTCAACAGATACACACACACAGGAGGAGACACTGAACATATTCTTACACTCCTCAAACATACACTAACCTCCCACGTATAAAGAAAGTGTAAGTATAAGCTTGTATGAACTTCTTATATTTCATCGTCTCATATCTTATATTGTGGTTAAGCCAATGGCTGCTTTAGGTTTAAAGTTATGTTTTTATTTTATTGGATGTTTGTTCTTATTATAATATTCATGTGTTATTTCATTGTAATATTCCTGCCCTGACCGACTCTAGCAATGACTCTAATAAAACACATCTGCAGTGTCAGAGCTGGAATTAAATCGAAAGTTTAGTAGGTAATTTACAGAAGATGGAAGCCAGAGGAAACCATTGTCACCTACCAGAGCTGGATAACTTCACCTCAAAGCAGGAGGATCAGCTTTCCAATACATTCTATATATAAATAATTAGTTTTTTTGCGTTATGGAGCTGTGTGGGTGCAATAAAACAATACATACCCGTTTTATGTGATAACTGCACTGGGGAGGGTGAATTACAGCCACACCCCGGTACAAAGCAGCAGACTTCCGGTGGTTTCTAGATTTAAACAAGTCAAATCAAAACACTAAATTTGTAGGTCTTATGCAGAAGGGGAAACATTACTTACTGATGTTAGAGCTTAAGACCTGCATGCTTTCCAAGTGACCTTCCCAACGGCGTGTGACCAAATGCCAGCATAAGCAACCAGGTGAGAGAGCTTCCCTTTATACTCTCCAGCAATCATGAGGTAATTAGGGGGGGCAGGTGTTCTAAATATTGGGGCAGGTTTCTTCCTGCTACACTTGCAACAATAATGGAGCAAATTGCACTACATGTGAACCTCTTCCCCAGACTTTTTGCAGCCTCTTAACAGGTTTTCCTCCACTATCGCCCTTGATGTGGCTCCATCCATCTTGTCATCAACTACTTATCACTCACCCTGTGCTGAGGGTGAAGTTGACCACACTCAGCGCTTTTCAAATAAGCTCAGCTTCGGTTCACAGGCGTAAACACTTTCTGAAGGACTAACTTTGCCCTGGTGGCGACAGTCCCCACCAATAATTTCAATACATAGACTTTGGCTTTCAACAATGTGTGGGAGAAATTTCTAAATTTAATTTTGCTGCTTTTGAAGGAAGATAATCACTGATGTAACTGAAAGGGCAAACATCCATCAATCAACATTTTTCTGGATGGACTGATGGATGGATGAAAGAAACTGAAATTGTGTGCATACTAGGGAGGCCTGATATATTGCTGTTGGCATCGGAATCGGCTTTTATTCGTCCTTTTTTTCATATAGATTATTATCTAACGACACATCGATATGTAAATATGAGTGTATTATGGTTCTTTTGTGTTTTCAACAATAGGAAAGCATTCAATAATTATATGTTTGAGCTCAATCTTGGAAAATACAAACCCTATTGGAAGCGTTTATGTTGATGTAACTGTAGGTCCATCAGTCACCACCCTTAAGCTGGGCATACACTGTAAGATTTTTCAATGGTTGCACACAGCTACAGTTCGCGTACGACAAAACCGCCGGGTTTGATCGTACAGTGTGAGTTCACAGCTCACAATGCATGTTCGGCCCGATGCTCGGATGCGATTTACCTGCCTGCACTGTACGTCTAAATACCACGTCGGACTCAGCTCCGCAGTGAGATTGAGCTGCTCTGACTCGTCTATCAGGAAGCCAAACGAGCAGAATAGGAATCTGAAGCTCACTAGAGTGAAACTCGCTGCCTTTGCAATTTCTGCAATTGTGTGCTGAAAGCCCTAAAAGGAAAATATGACGACGTATTTGGACAAAGACATGGCTGGGCAAACGTGGCTACTACAGTTTGTAAGTTTTACAGAAAGAACTCCATTTCACTTCCACCCCCGCCATAACTTGATTCCGCCAGATGGATTTGCTCCGCATATCCATCTGGAAACCTTCCGTTGAAGTAATTTTGGAAAGGGGCGAAAATACTGGTTAGCTGATTGGCCTATGTTGGTGATAGACGGGCCAAATAAACCAATCAGATCAACGAAGCATATGACGTACTAACAGAGCGACGACGAAAACACAACCACAAGCCAGGCTACTCTTGTCGAAACCAGTCGGGAGAAGAGCAAAAACATCTTTTCCTCTGAGAAAAGCCTCCAGAGCAGTGTTTTGCTCTTCTTTCAGTGAAGAAATACTCTGTAATACCCATAAAACTTGCTCGATAGCCATGCTAACGCTAGTTTCATCGGCTGAAGCCGCCATGTTCTTTAGACTGAACTGTCGCGCTTCTCGTTGCTTCACACCTCAACCCGCCTTAAAGCCAACGCTGATTGGACGTTCGTTTGGTGAACGGCTCCAAATTTTCTTTAACGGAGAGTCTCCAGACTGATCTGCGAGTGAAACCTTGAAAGCTCGCGAGATCAGGATGGTCTCACGAGGCTAAACCCCCCATGCTTCTGTGTTTTCAGCAGAGAGGAAGAAGAAGAAGAGTCCTTGTTTGCGCTCTGAGCGATTTGCCCACGACGGTCGACTGAAATATAAACGTGTTTGATTTTCTCCCGACCTCACAACTTCTGATCGGGAGGTTGCCGTCAGAGGCTGATCGCATCAGCCCGATCGAACAATTCTTGCACAACTGGAAAGTCACCTCAAAAATGTTAAAAAATCGCACAGTGTTAGCCCGGCTGTAGAGTGTCCTCAACAACTTTCATCACTAAGATTTTCCCTTGTTTCTGTTTCATTTGGTTTCATTTAAACAGAGGACCCCCTTTGACTTGTTTGCTGTGTCTTTTATATAATTTCTTATGGTTTCCTTCTTACAATGTCTTTCTTTCCTCGTGTTCGTGAACAAACCTGTAAAGGTCTTCACAGATTAACTGTATACAGTCACACACAGCAAAACTTCCACTTTATAATTTCAGAGTCTCAGTATGTCTCATAAAAGTCTCTGACTTGAAAATGTTGAAGATGTGTGAATCACCAATCTAAAAACAGTTGACACGCAATAAGCACCTGTGGGATTTTCGTCTCTAAAGTGGAGCATTGGTGAGTTATGGTTCAGCCTGTGAAGCCTCCTCCTTCAGTGTTCGCTCACAGCTCCAGTGACACAGAGAACCCAGGAGATTGAGAGTATTGCAGAGAGTTTCTCGCTCGGGCAACAATCACTCCTGTCTCGGCTTTAAACAAGGCCCTGATTTACTCTCATTTTTCTCCTTGTTTCAGAGGCCTTCCCATTAAGTTATGTCATGAATCAATCTGGCATGTTTGTTCAAACTAAATGCCACAGAGCGAGGGTATCTCTTGGAATTTGTACAATAGTTTTATGGGTGGAGGCTATTTACTTTTCATTGTTGTGGATTCCGCACACACACACACACACTGGGCTGACACAAGGGAAAAAGATAAAAAAGAGGAGAAAAAATGTAACATTTAAAAAAACCCGAAAGAGTAAAAGCTAAACCTCCAGCGTTCCTTAAATCACCACATGAAAAAGCTGAGTGCTGTCATGTGATGTCTGCATCTCCAAGATCCCTGACGCAGATGTGACGTCATCCGGAGCTGAAAGGGGGCCTTTGATGCCCGCTGTGTAGAGGGGGGGGGTTACCAGACTTTGCATCAATAACATCAGTCGCCACCAGTGCTGAGGGACTTATCATCCCCCCATAAGGACGCTGGGCAGATCCGCCCCTCCCATGAAGAGCCACAGGAACTGTTCCGTCTGCTTGTCAATGGAAATATTATTCCCTGATTTATGGTCGTTGGAGTCAATCACTCCACCTGAAGGGGTTTCCCTGTTTAGCTCTAGTTGTGGGCATCATTAAAGTGTCATCCATTGGGGGGAAAAAAAGGTTTGGAAATGGAGTACAATTTTATTTATTCATTAAAAGCTTATGTCTGCCATCCTTGGAGGGTGTTTTGAGGGTGGGTGGGGGGTTGCCGGTGCCATGTCCACTGATCTGTGGCTGGGAGGAAGGGTTGATTAATGTGTGTTTTGGTGAACGACGGACAGAGAGACAGTTGTTCCAGAAACATTGCAGCTTGGTTTGCCATTCATTCATTTAACCTCACCCGACCTCCGGTCTTTTTTGTCCCGAAAACCCAAGTGATAAGTAATGTATTATTTTTATATTTGTTGAGATGAAAGTTGTGTTTTTTTTCAAGGGATGTGTTTCTGTCCTCGGCTAAACAAAGATTATTAGGCTGTGGCCCAACGATGCTCTTTTGTGGTGTAATTGCCAGCTGCTTTAGATTTAGCTGCTAAACCTAACGACAATCTTTAGATGTTATGAGGTTTACTTTTCTAGAAAACAGAGTTTAAAGCTGATGTCTTGTTCATCAGTAACTTACACGTCTTTAGCGTCACTAGAACTTCTAATTAAATCCTTGAAGCCTACGTTTACGTTTTAAAACAGAAAAAAAAGCATATGGTCTTTAGACAATAAATCCTGCAAAAGCAAAGGTTGCTCAAAGAGTTGAATTATGTAACAATCATCTTAAAGAAAAATTCTGGTCATACTCAGAATTCATACTTCTGAAAGTACTTTAAGTATAAAATTATTACATACTGTTCAATAAATTATGTTTTTTTTTATGGCACTAGTGGCTCGTTTTTGGGGGGGTTTGAACAGTAGGCTGACAGGAAAGGGGGTACGAGAGAGGGGGAGAGGCAGGCGGCAAAGAACCACAGGTCAGATTCAAACCCTGGTCAGCCACCTTTAGGACTAAAGGCTGATTTATACTTCGGATTTAGGTATGTGCCGCTGTGAACGCAGAGACGTCCCCGCCCCCTCTGCAGACACTCTGCTGCACCTCTCCCACATGTAGCTGACCACAGACAGCAGGCATCTGATTGGTCAAATCTACATCTGCTCTACACTATGGGCCGGATTTATCAAGATCCAATTTTGTGTGCAGTAATTTGCACTCGCAAACTGGAATTTTGCGCGAGGGGCTGAACCATGGTTTGCGGGTGATTTAACAAGAGCGATTGCGTAACTGGTCGCAGGTGCAAAACTGTTGGAGACGCCCTATTTAAATGATGGTTTTGCGCGTTTTGTGGTTTGCGGCAAAGTAGTTTGTAGTTTCTACAAACTAGTGCATTAAGAAATTTAAATCTTACAGTGATATATAAAGAAAAAACGTTGGCAACCTTTATTCCCTAAGGTGGTATGTGGCTGAATTTCTACTTCACTGCAGTAAAAAAAAACAACAACAAAAAACAGGTGTTTTGTATTGGCCTGTAGAAAAATGCACATACCAAATGGCTCACAAGAAGTGACTGTGGATGAGATTACGCATCCCCGCAGCATTGGCATGTTGCTCCACAGGCGCAGGGGGAGAACCCCGACCCCGTCGGACAGCACTTCTGAAAAACGAGATTGGGAGATCCCAGCTCTCGCTGCAACCGTACGCTGGAATGACCCAGATGCAAAAAAGTGCAACGTTGCAAGGAGTTTTGTGATATCTGGTATTGCGTGGGTCCTCCTTGTGGCTGGCTCCAAATCCATTCGGAGTTCCCCCAACAGCTCCAAAATGGCAATGCTGGATAAACGATATGTTTTGATGATCGTTTCCTCCTTCATTCCAAAAATATTCAGTCGGAGTGAAAAAATGCGTTCTCTGCGTCTCCTTGCTTCATTTCGATGTCTCCTTCTTGCGACAATAACCGCTGCCATGTGTGCGCAATTACGCATACAGACCATTTGCACCTTCTTTTGAAACGTGTTAAATATAGAGACAGATACCATTAGCAAAATTGCTTTCAGGTTTGATAAATCACTTTGCGAGTGCTAAATTAATATATTTGCATGTTCTCCTCCCACAAGACGCACTTTTGCGTGTAAACGCCCCATATTGCATATTCATTGCAGAAAAAAGTACTAAATGGATAAGAGGCGCTATTTAGCACGTTTTAAAGACCAAATCCTTTTAGCACGCTGTTGATAGATCAGTTTGTACATTTTTTTGCGTGCGCAGTGAAATAGCTCACGTTTTTATACACGCAAACCTTTGATAGATCCGGCCCTGTGTGTCTCCTGTTTGATACCTTACCTGCTTGTTTTGTTTTTATGACCAAATCATATATTTAAACCACTACATGTCTGTTACCAAATAAACATCCAGTTATTTTAAAAGTATAGTTTTCCTGTGTCATGTTTTTAGATGGAGTAGGTTAACTTACTGTGATGCTTTCTTCATTATTACCAAACATCCACCAGGTGCTGCTGATGTCATAACCAAGATCAGGGAAACGGATGACTTCACACCTTGCTTCATGTTTTTAAAAACAATATATATATATTTTCTTATTGCACTGAATGGGTTTTGATCCAAGATACACTACTTTGTTTTCTTGTCAGAGTATGAACCATGATGAAGCAGTGTTACGTCCCCTGGCTGGGTTTAGGAGGTATAAGCAACCAACATAAACTTAGACAGGGAATCAAGGAGTCAAAAAGGCATTTAAATCGGTTTATTCTGCCATTTCTTTTAAATAAATAATGGTAAAGGCTTCAGGGAGAGCTCAGGCCAAAATAAAAAACAAACCAACCCAAAAAGAAAAAGAAAAGTGGACTTGTCTAACTCAATCTAACACCAAAATATACAAACCTACAAAATAACCTACCTAACAAGCACATAAGCAGGAGAAAACTGGGGTTAAACAAAATCCCGCAAAAGCTTTGCGGGATCTCGAAAAAGTTTATTTTTTCCCTCCATGTCCCTTTAGGGGCTCCGTAGTTTAGCCAGTCACTGATGAATATGTTTTTGTTGTTTGTTTTTTATAATTTTATTATTTTTTAATTTTAATATTTTCTTTTTTGCTATCAGTAAAAAAAAAAAGTATAGAGCTCTATTTTTTTTTATCTCCTTAATTTGGTTCTTCTTTGCACTGTAAAAAAAAGAAAATCTAAGTAATATTTTTTTCTTAATAAAATATATATCTTCATATGTTTTTACCAGGTAAGATTGATTGATCAAGTTTATTGATCTCACAGTGGAGAAATTTACTCGTTACATCATTCAAAGGACAATGCGCCACAGGAAGAAAAAGATGGATGGGACATATACAGTATATACGGTGCGTCCACATATTACTAATTATGATAATTGACACAGGAATGCGATGAGTTACATTGAAAAACAAAACGTTTTAAAAAATACATTGTTATCTTATTTAGTGCATATTCACTAATTATCATATTTTAAGTGCAAAATACTTATTACATTGGTAGATCACCTTATTTACCTTTTCAAATTTGACTTAAATATTTATTTCAACAAATTTTTACTTATTTTAAGGTCAGTTTCTATGGTGTAGATTTCTATGTGAAGAAATGGTTTGTTAAAAATAAACTTTCATGTCTAAATATCAATTCTGCTTCTAACTGCTGTTGGAGTTATTGTGACTTAAGTTTCATACTTTAATGCAGTCAGTAAAGAAAATAAAGGATCACTTAAAAAAAAACGAGATCCCATTAAACGAAAAAGTTTTGTCAGACATCAAACCCTGATTGAGCCTGAAAATATCAGG
This sequence comes from Cyprinodon tularosa, assembly GCF_016077235.1. Classification (NCBI taxonomy): domain Eukaryota; kingdom Metazoa; phylum Chordata; class Actinopteri; order Cyprinodontiformes; family Cyprinodontidae; genus Cyprinodon; species Cyprinodon tularosa. Next base: position 1,573,374 of record NW_024038734.1, on the reverse strand, counting down.
CAAACAAGCTTCAAAAATGTTTTTCTCACTGCCCTGAACTCAACTCCATTGGAGAATTGTGATAAATGCTAAAAAGACTGAATAACTGTTAGAAAAAAAAAAAAACACAGTTTAAAAGAAGATTAAGTAAATACCAGACTAAAATCAAAGTCAGTGTCTGCAACTGAAAAGTTGTTAGTTGTCTGCAACTTTTTAAAGGGACAGTACACCAGGTTAACCAGGATTACAGGTTAGACCCTGAATTCTACGGAAGAGGATTAGGGCCACTGGAAAAAAAAAAATTTTAAACTGATTTTAAATTTTATTTCAGTTTAATATGGAAAAAAGTCAGAATTCTGACTTTTTTTCCATATTAAACTGAAATAAAACTTTAAAATCAGTTAACATTTTTTTTTTTTCAGTGGCCCTAATCCTCTTCCATAGAATCTATAGTGCTTCAAAACTTGTGAAATAATTAAAAAATTTTTATCCTGATGTAAACCTTTCAAAGGAGCAGTAAAAAAAAAAAAAAACTACAAAGCGCCAAACATTAGTATGCGATTTATTTTCGCAGATGAATGATTGAAAACTCCTGCCTGGAACTGCAGGAGCCTCCAAACGCCCGTGCTCTTGTTTCATCCTCTAAGTCGACGTTCCTGCACCCAACTGGCTTTAATTTCTGATCTTAGCATTCCTGTCAACAATTACGATTACATCCCCTTTAACAAAACTCAGCAGAATTTCCCAGTCCCTCTGCTTTGAAAACCTCGCCAGAGGAGAAGAGTCACACATGGTGTCTCATGACTTCAAGTGGGGTGGGGTAGGCAGAAAAACGTGACGTGCACAATATCTATTCCTCTCATTCCCTCTGCTGCTTTCATTTCATTCACTATTC